>NC_133666.1:455878418-457078418 GCF_037893015.1 Macrotis lagotis | reverse complement strand
CTCCATAGAATCCAAATGGACTGAAGTGCTTGCTACATTTTTTTCAGCACCTCTTAGAAATAAAACAAAGTAGTTAATTTACTGTATTAGGATCTTACCATTCTTTGGCAAATTCTCTTTTATTTAAAAATCTACCTGAATTAGCATGTTTATTTTTATAAAACATTTTCATAATTGAAAATTGAATTTCTTATTACTACCACAGAACGATTGAATATGCATCATCAGAATGATCCATTTGTAATTTATTGCTCCAATACCTAATCTATTTTTTATTTCTCTGTTCAGAATGTTATGTGAAGGGTCAAAGATTTAAATCCAGTCCAGCCTTAAGGAAGAAGTTGGTCCTAATGATTTTTTAAGGAATCTTTTAATCTTATGATTCAATGTCTCTATTCCCTTTGGACATATATGTATAAACACACATGAGTACATATGTAAATATGTGTGTATAGATATGTGTATACATATATATATATATATATACATTTTCACATACATAGATACACACAGAAATAACGATATATGCACATGGGGGAACAAAACTTTCCACAAGAGGGAAAAAACTACCATTTCTAAACTTTTTATTTTTAAAAATCAAAATTAAAATACAATTGATCCTCAATTTCATTCATTATTAAGGACAGTTGATTAATTTTTGTAACAAAAGCACACCTTTCTTTTTTTATATACAATTTATTTATTCTTGCATTCCACAATTTTTCCCCTAATTTTGCTTTCCTCCTCCACCCCACACAGAAGGCAGTCTGATCGTCTTTACATTGTTTCCATGTTATACAATGATCAAAATTGAATGTGTTGAGAGAGAAATCATATCCTTAAGGGAAAAAATGAAATATAGGAGATAGCAAGATTATGTAATAAGATAACATGGTTTTTTTTTCTTAATTAAAGGCAATAGTCTTTGGTCTTTGTTCAAACTCCACAATTCTTTCTCTGGATACAGATGGTATTCTCCATCACAGGTAGCCCAAAATTGTCCCTGATTGTTGCACTGATGAAATGACTAAGTCCATTAAGATTGATCATCACCCCCATGTTGCTGTTATGGTATACAATGTTGCTCAACATCAGTTCATTCAAGTCCTTCCAGGCTTCTCTGAATTCCCATCCCTCTTGGTTTCTAAAAGAACAATAGTGTTCCATAATGTACATATACCACAATTGTTCAGCCATTCCCCAACTGATGGACATTCACTCAGTTTCCAATTCCTTGCCACCACAAAACAGGGCTGCTATGAATATCTTTGTACAAGTGATTTTTTTACCCTTTTTCATAATCTCTTCAGGGTATAGACCCAGTAGTGGTATTGCTGGATCAAAGAGTATGTACATTTTTATTACTCTTTGGGCGTAATTCCAAATTGCTCTCCAGAAAGGTTGGATGAGTTCACAGCTTCACCAACAATGTGTTAGTGTCCACATCCTTTCCAACATTGATCATTGTCCTTTCTGGTCATATTGGCCAGTCTGAGAGGTGTGAGGTGGTACCTCAGAGATACTTTAATTTGCATTTCTCTAATCAGTAAAGATTTAGAGCAATATTTCATATGACTATGGATCACTTTGATTTCCTCATCTGTAAATTGCCTTTGCTTCTCTTTCACCATTTGTCAATTGGGAAAAAGCACACCTTTCTAAGTGAATACCATCAAGAAAATAGAGGCTTATCTGAATCTTCCTCAGGTCTGAATTCATTTAATTTTTGAGAAATGAATTTGCAATCACTAGGAGGTTTAAAATATTTGCTAATCTGTATGTAAATATATAGAATGTAGAAAGGGCCTTTAAAGATCATCCATTTCAAGGCCCTTATTTTTTATACATGAAGAAGCTGAGACCCAGAAAAAACAAAAGACTTCAAAGGTATATTGCTGGTGAGTGACCAAAAAGAAGAGCTCAAATCTCCTTGCTTTCATTCAAGTCAATGCTTTATCCACTCCATCACTCTGCCTTGGAAAGCCAAGAAATTGTTCAAAGAATCTGGGCAAGTGCATCCTATAAGCTTAAACTTGTGAAGGAAAAATTATATACATTATGTAATTTCAATTTGTAATTCTATTAATGCTCTCAATATGCCCACCTTCTTGTGCTAGGTCTAATCACAACATTGGTACCCTGTAGTTAATAAACCTCCAGAGAAGCTCAAAACACCCTGCAGTTTATGTCACAGTTGATTAATGGTTCCATTTTGTAGTTATGGAAAATTAGACACAGAAAAGTAACTGAAGTGCCAACTTAGGGGAAAAATAGAAACCTTAGTGCTGTCCAGTGTTCTGTTTAGCAAATTGATATTTGACTTAAAAAATATGGGAGGGGTGTCCAAACAGCATCATAGTTTTGTGGGTGATCTCAAATATTTTATGGTAATGACTGACTCAAGGATTATCATTACTTCTAAAACTCTCAGCAGATTGAGAAGCCCTGGTGAGTGACCCATTTAGGGCTTCATAGGAAGAGAAGATGCTAAAAATAATCAATAGCATTGAACTTAGATAGCCAGCCATTTGCAAAGTATGGTTCACATGACAAGACCAATCAATCAGAACCTATCATAAGCCAACACCAACAGAAGAAAAATTAAATATACTAAATCAGTGTGTGTCTTATTTAAATACCTTGTAGAATATTTGAAAAATGTATTGAATCTGGAGTTAGAAGATACAACTCTGAGTCTTGGTTGAGTTGTTGTCCTTCATTCTTGAAGAGGACCAAAATGACATCACTATGTTGAAGTCAAGGCACAGAGTGTTGGATTATAGATGATCAGATCATTACAAGTCAGAAGGTTCTACCAGACATCAGGCACAAAATTCCTGCTTTGCTCTTAAAACGCATGCCTTCTCTGATGCAGGGCCACCATGCTGGACAGTCCTATATCAGTGTCTCTAAAAGTAAATTTATCTAAAAGACTATTTTACAGAGAACTCATATGAGGCAAGCACTCACATGAAAGTTAGAAGAAATATTAGGACATTCTTAAGGTCTCTCTGAAGAACTTTGACATCACTTGTGAGACAAGAGATATGGGACATGAAATCTGACTCTTACTAGATAGATATCTGACAGTACCTATGTCACTTAACTGAAGATTTGAGCTTCCTCAACTGTAAAATAGGATCAGTAAATATTTGCACATATGCTGGAGAAAATTATAAGCAGAATGTCCTTAAAATTCTAAACTATTTTACAAATGACCTGTCATCATTAATCTCTTATATGCACAAATGTCTTTTTTGTCAATCCTGACCTGTGACATTTCTGTAGTATTTTGACACTTGGCTAACTTCTCCCCCTAGACCTCTCCCTTTTCTGAGATTTCATGATACTTCTCTTAGTTTTCCTCTTCCTTTCTTATCACTTCTTCTCAGTCTTATTTAATTGTCACCATTGATACTTCACCCTGCAATTATAATTATCTTCTCAAGGCTCTATCCTGAGTCCTCTTCTCTCTATGCCCATTTTCTTAGTGATCTCATCTGCTTCTACAGGTTCAATTATCTCTATATGGATAATTCCCAGATCTATACATCCATTCTTAGTCTTTTCTCTAACTTCTACTCTCACCTCCCCAACTGTTCGTAGGACACTTTTAATTGATTTTCCTACAGTCATCTAAAACACAACCTGTCCAAAACAAAATTTTCCCCCTCAAAGTCACTCTTTCTGAACTCCCTTCTATCCTTCTGGACAATCAAGTTCACAACTTTGCTATACTCTTCAGTGCCTCTTACCCCACATATTCCATCAGTTATAGTATCTTCTACATTTCTATATCCAACTCTTCATCTCTTCTACTCTGTTATCATCATCACCCTAGTTCATATACTTTCATATCTTTAACCCAAATAATTGTAATGGCCTCCAAATCTCTCTCCCTTCTTTAATCCATCTGCCCTTAGCTGCCAAAGTGGTAATCCAAAATACAAGTCTGATTATGTCAATCATTAACTCAGTGAACTCCAGTGATTCCTAAATACCTGTAGACCAGTAAGTCAGTCAAAAAGCAATTATTAAACAATTACTTGGTGCCAGACACCAAGTTAAGTTCTAGAGATAAATACAAAGAAAGGCAAAAAAAAAAATCCTACCTAGAAGTAACTCATATTCTAATATGGGGAAATAATGTGCAAACAACTACATTTGTACGAGATATATATATATATATAGATATATATATATATATATATATATATATATATAGTGAAAATGAAAGGTAATCTATTTGCAATCAAACAGTAATTTTTGCCATTTTTTACAACCTCACACCAATATATCTTTATATATATATATATATACATATATATATATATATATATGCATGTATTCCATCTCTTTATGCATTAGTTAGTGTAGTCAAGGTGAATTTTCTAAAGTTTCTCATATTCACATGTACTTTCCTCTAATCTCAATGCCTTTTCTCTGCTTTGTGCCTGGAATTCTCTTTCATCTCCTCTGCCTTTCAAAATCCCTATTTTCTCAAAGCTAAACTCAAATACCACCTCTTATTTGAGGTCTTTTCTGATCCCTACCCCTCACATCCTGCTTCTATTGCCTCCCCTAGAAACAACTTTGTTTTGTCTTTTGCCAATATTTTGGACATATTTAGATATGCGTATATATTGCCTTTCCTTATAGATTATCTTCTGTTTCATTTTGGTCAGTGCCTAGCATATAATAAATGCTTATTGATAAATCAATCAAGCAATTTACTAGCTGAATCCACCTTAATAAAAACTTTGAGTTACTTAAATGATTAATAAATCATTATTTGGCTAGATTTTTCACAGATCACAATTGAAAGACACCTGTGAGGCAATTGAATCTAAGCCATACTGTACTAAAATTTACTGTACATAATATGTTTGGGACATATTATTAAAAACTGCTTGGTTATTCTATTCACAGAATTCACAGAGCTCAGAGGATCAATTTTACTTGAAAGTAAATATTTTCTGGGTAACATAACAAAAATAAGCTAACATTTACTTAGTGCTCTAAGATATATATAAAATGCTTTTAAAATATTATTTTATTTTTCCTCACAACCACTTTGAAAGTGCTCTTATTATCCCCATTTTGCAGGAGACATAACTAAGGAAAACATGTTAAATGATTTTCCCAATGTCATACAACTAATTTATGAGGTTGCATTTGAACTCAGGTCTTCATTACTCCAGGGGCAGCATAGTGATAAAATGAGTAGAGTGCTGGGCCTGAAGATAGGAAGATTCATTTTACTGGATTCCAATCTGACCTCACACACTTACTAGTTGTGTGACCCTGGGAACTTCACCCTGTTTACCTCAGGACTTATAAAATGAGTTGAAGGAAGAAATGGCAGACCACTTTAGGATCTTTGCTGAGAAAACCCTAACATGGGGTCATGAAGAGTTGGATATAACTGAACCACAACAACTTCATGATTCAAAACCACCATTGTATTCATTGCACTATATCACTACCTGTAAAATATATTAAATAAGCAGTCCTCTAAGGCTTTGGTGATGACTCCCCCAGTGAGGAAGCACTCATTATCTTCTGAGACACTCCATTCCACTTTTCTATAGCTTTTGCTAAGTAGCTTTTTCCTTATATCAAACCTGAATATTTCTTTTTATAATTTCCATGACTGTTCCTACTACTGTCCTCTGGAGGCAGACAATAAGTTAATTCTTCATTCATGTGATAGCTCTTTAAATATTTGAAGAGAGCTATCATCTTCCCTTGGTCTTCTCATCTCCAAATAGCCCCTTTTCCCTTCAAATGATCTTCATTGGACATGAATTTAAGAACTTTTACTATCCTTGTTGCCCTCCTCTCTAGCTATTTTTTTAACAGGAACAATTTAATTATTTGATTTAGACATCCAGAATCTCTAAATAACTTGTAAGAGCAACCAATATCTAGAATTGTAAGAGTAAAGAACATTTTACCAAGAAAAAAGCAAAATTTGAACTGTGAACTATTCAATGTCATTATTGATAAGAATATCAAACAAACACTCACATGCACCCCAGAGAGGCAGATTGAATGGTCCAAGAAAGCATCTTTAGATTGCCAGAAAAATCAGAAGACAGTGGGAAACTATAGAGCATACAAAACAAGGTAACTGCAAAAGGTAGAAGTCCTTAGAAAGCACTGTTGGGGTGATGGAAAGTCTTGTTTCATGTACGTACTATCTGAAAAAGTTGGTGATTCCCTTATACCTAAGTTGTAGGAGCCATCAAGCAGTCTATATTGGTTTCTAGGGTCTGGAGAAAGAGTTGAGCCAAGTCAAGAGTTCTTATGGATCTGACAGAGATGGAGCTATCTGCCTTCTTATTTATTATTTTAACAATTTCTACAGTTTTTTTAATATACATTTCTTTTTGGTTTGTATTAAACAAAAAATTAAAATAGCACATAGAAAAACCAAGAAAACATTTTAAAATGGACAAAGATAGCCTTGGAATATAGAACTCCAATGGGGGGGGAGAGAAAGGTAAAGAGAAAATGATTTGGAAATTATTATATTGCAAGATTAAACAGTGACATTAAAAAAAGAAAAAGAAACAGTGACACTATAACCTAAATTTCAATATCTGCAAATATTAAGTATTTTCACTTCTTCCCAGTTGCTTTTCTTGCTAATTTCTGAGCTGCAACATTACCTTCATCTTTTGAATAAGCAGATACATAATTCCACTCAACATTCATGTCCCGAGTCAGATTATCCAGTTTAATGAATTGCTCTCTGTGGACAACATCTTTATTTTTGCTTATTTTCCAGCCATTTCCTTTCCTGTTGTCAATCCACTCATTCATACCCTTGGTGACAAGTTGGCTGTCTGTGCACACTATGATGCTGTCCTTATTTTGGACCTTTGCTTGCTCAACCGCTTTGATTGCTGCTTCTAATGATGCACTTTGGTTTGTCTGTCATCCAGAATACCTATCACTTATATTTAGACCATGCTCTGATCACCAGTGGACACCAATACCTCCTTGTGCCCCTTCTCTTCCATTAATTTTGCAGGTACCCTTGACATAGACAATGTTAGAGTCTGACCCTGGATATGATTGCCCACAATAACTTCCATGGACGTTAGTCTACCAACCATAGTCACAGCTCCAGGGATTGGGTTTCCAACTCATGTCTAATCTCAAATGTTCCTGACCTTCAGGGAAAAGTTCCAACTTATTTTTTTTAAATTAACTAGTCATAAAGGGTCTGAAGTTATCACTAAATTTAGTTATCACATTTTAGTGATAACTTGTAAAACATGACACTTAGAACTAAACACATTGATCCACTGCAAGTTAAAATTGCATTAGTTTTCTTGGACAACATAGCTTTCTGTTAACTCATTGAATTTGCAATTCCCTGAGGAAACCAGATCCTTCTCAGATAAATAGTCACCAATTATGTATTGATAAAGTCGACTTTTTAAATTTAAGTTGCTTTTAATCTTCAAATGGCTTTCGGGATATGAGATAGATATGATGTCCACTTAACTCATTTTCTCTTCTCCAAAACAATCATATTTAATTAAAAACAGATTTTTCTAATATATGGTATTTTATGTTTCCCAATTACACATTTTTAAATCTTCTAATTTTTTTTAGGTTTTTGCAAGGCAAATGGGTTAAGTGGCTTGCCCAAGGCCACACAGCTAGGTAATTATTAAGTGTCTGAGACTGGATTTGAACCCAGGTACTCCTGACTCCAGGGCCGGTGCTTTATCCACTGCACCACCTAGCCGCCCCTAATACTATTTTTAAAATTCCAAATTGTATCTCTCTTTCCCTTCTCTTCCTCCCAATTTGAGAATTTGAAGAGAGCTATCATCTTCCCTTGGTCTTCTCATCTCCAAATAGCCCCTTTTCCCTTCAAATGATCTTCATTGGACATGAATTTAAGAACTTTTACTATCCTTGTTGCCCTCCTCTCTAGCTATTTTTTTAACAGGAACAATTTAATTATTTGATTTAGACATCCAGAATCTCACATTACCTTCATCTTTTGAATAAGCAGATACATAATTCCACTCAACATTCATGTCCCGAGTCAGATTATCCAGTTTAATGAATTGCTCTCTGTGGACAACATCTTTATTTTGCTATTTTCCAGCCATTTCCTTTCCTGTTGTCAATCCACTCATTCATACCCTTGGTGACAAGTTGGCTGTCTGTGCACACTATGATGCTGTCCTTATTTTGGACCTTTGCTTGCTCAACCGCTTTGATTGCTGCTTCTAATGATGCACTTTGGTTTGTCTGTCATCCAGAATACCTATCACTTATATTTAGACCATGCTCTGATCACCAGTGGACACCAATACCTCCTTGTGCCCCTTCTCTTCCATTAATTTTGCAGGTACCCTTGACATAGACAATGTTAGAGTCTGACCCTGGATATGATTGCCCACAATAACTTCCATGGACGTTAGTCTACCAACCATAGTCACAGCTCCAGGGATTGGGTTTCCAACTCATGTCTAATCTCAAATGTTCCTGACCTTCAGGGAAAAGTTCCAACTTATTTTTTTTTAAATTAACTAGTCATAAAGGGTCTGAAGTTATCACTAAATTTAGTTATCACATTTTAGTGATAACTTGTAAAACATGACACTTAGAACTAAACACATTGATCCAGATGTGGCCTGACTATGGAAGAATACACTAGAATGATCATCTCCTTAGTACTGTATACTATTCATCTCTTTTTCTGCAAGTTAAAATTGCATTAGTTTTCTTGGACAACATAGCTTTCTGTTAACTCATTGAATTTGCAATTCCCTGAGGAAACCAGATCCTTCTCAGATAAATAGTCACCAATTATGTATTGATAAAGTCGACTTTTTAAATTTAAGTTGCTTTTAATCTTCAAATGGCTTTCGGGATATGAGATAGATATGATGTCCACTTAACTCATTTTCTCTTCTCCAAAACAATCATATTTAATTAAAAACAGATTTTTCTAATATATGGTATTTTATGTTTCCCAATTACACATTTTTAAATCTTCTAATTTTTTTTTAGGTTTTTGCAAGGCAAATGGGTTAAGTGGCTTGCCCAAGGCCACACAGCTAGGTAATTATTAAGTGTCTGAGACTGGATTTGAACCCAGGTACTCCTGACTCCAGGGCCGGTGCTTTATCCACTGCACCACCTAGCCGCCCCTAATACTATTTTTAAAATTCCAAATTGTATCTCTCTTTCCCTTCTCTTCCTCCCAATTTGAGACAGCAATCAGATACAGTTTATACATGTCCATGATAGTCATTTTACATAAGAAAACAAAGAAAAGGGGTAGCTAGGTGGCGCAGTGGATAAAGCACCGGCCCTGGAGTCAGGAGTACCTGGGTTCAAATCCGATCTCAGACACTTAGTAATTACCTAGCTGTGTGGCCTTGGGCAAGCCACTTAACCCCATTTGCCTTGCAAAAATCTAAAAAAAAAAAAAAGAAAAAGAAAAGAAAAAGAATGAAAGTGAAAACTAGCATACTTCACTCTGTTTTTAAACATATCGATTCTTTCCCAGAAAGAAAATAATTTATGCTTCATCATTATTCCTTTGGGAGTGTATTGGATTATTGGATAGCTAAGAATAGGTAAGCCATTCACATTTTATCATTCACTATTGTTGTTCCAGTGTACAATGTTCTCCTAAAACTACTCACTTCACTTTGCATAATTTCATGTAGATCTTTCTAGCTTTTTTCTAAAATTATCTGTCATTTTTTATAGCACAATGATATTCTATCACAATCATTTACCATAGTTTGTTCAGTCATTCCCCAGTTGAGGGCATCTCTTTGATTTCCAATTCTTAGTCACTGCAAAAAGATTTTCTATAAATATTTTGTGCAAATAGGTCCTTTTCAGTTTGGGGAAAATGTCCCTATTTAGGGGGTCTTTGGGCTATAGAACTTGCAGTAGCATTGCTGAATCAAAGGGTATGCATAGTTTTACAACCCTTTTACGAAAGTTCCAAATTAAGCAAATATCTTTTTTGATATTTGTATTCATTATAGCACATAGAAAATACCTTTTTCAGTTACCTTGCTATTCATTATTTGTATTCATTAATAATTGATATTTTGTCATCAAATAAACTATTTTAAGCATTCCCTTCTGTTTCACAATTTATTCAATAAGCTACTTGAATAACCTTATGTTAACTATAGGATTAAAGATCTAGAGCTGGAAAGAGCCTTAGAAGCTATCCAATCCTAGCCCTTTATATTACAGTTGAGGAAACTGAGGTTCCCAAAGAGTAAATAACTTGTCCATTGTCACATATCTAGTAACTAAGAGACAGGAATTGAACCCAGGTCCTCCTTTGTTATTTAATGGTTAGATTCTAACCCTTACACAATGTCTTTCACAGAGTAGGCTGTTGATAAATGCTTGTTGGGTTGACTTGAATTGACTTTGTTCTAACCTTTTACAAAAACTATCATAACCTGATAACATTTTGTAATTTTTCCTCAATAACAGAATTTCTTAGAAGTCATTAACTCCTAAGCTGAACTGGCAACCAGTTGGTCAAAAAATTCTTTAGACAAACAAAAATTGACTAGTCCTTCCTCATTCCTCTTAAAGTTTTAAATCTCTTGCCCATTAAGAGCCATACAACTTTCATCTCCTTCCCACTTTCTTGTCCATTTCTCACAACCAAATGGTACGTAGTCAGATCTATTTGTCTGTTATAGACCCACAAAGCAAGTTCAATATTGTTTCCAAAAAAGTATTGAATCCCACAAGACCCACCTGTTTTTTGGGATGCAATAACTGTCAAGTAATATTCCCTCTTTCTCTTCATTGAAACTAATGAACAACCCTGATACTACCATAAGAGTAGATTTCAGGTTCATATCTTACACATTAACCTGACCATGAGCCTTCAGTGGAAAAACTGGTTCTTCTCATTATAAGAGGTCAAATAATCTTTTTTATGGTTTATACAATCCTCTCACAATGACTCTTTAAAATATTTAAGATAAGTATTATTCTCCTCATTTTATTAATGAGCAGAGATGTTGTCATTTGCTCACCATTATATAATTACTAGAGTCAGAGCAAAATGTTTGAACCCAGAGAGCAACTAGGTGGCGCAGTGGATAGAGCACTGGTCCTTGAGCCAGGAGGACCTGAATTCAAATGTGACCTCAGAACTTAATAATTACCTAGCTGTGTGGCCTTGCAAAATCCAAAAAAGAAAAAAAATAGTTGAACCCAAGTCTTCTGTCTCCAAATCCAGCACTCTTTCCTGACATACCTTATTTCTCTCAGAATTTTCACCCAGGATTGGAGATACCCAAAAATTACTATTTGAGTGAACATAAACAATCCATTTGATGTCTCAACACCACAATCCAACCATAAATGTTAAGCAGGATTACCATTGGAAAAATGATCTATTGTGAGAAATAATTGATTTGAACCCTATTCTATTCCAATCAGTATTGATCAGTTTGATATTGCACATAAACCATAAAGGAATAGATAGTTTCTTATAGTGGACCTCAAACTTTAATGTCAACAATCACTACTTCATTATCAAGTTGGGAGACTCACTTGCACAACCTTGAGAATGTTGACAAAAATATCTCCATTCTGTTTTACTCAAATTCCATGACTAAATCCAGCATGGGTGGGATACCTTGATGCTTTGGAAAGTCCCATAATTCATTTTTGTACCTTCAGACTGCTCTCTCTCGTATCCAACACAAGCCAATGACTGTCTTATGACTGCTTAATCAGTGGAGATATGCCATGCTTGAGTTGTACCATGCTTCACTCAACCCTTGCTGATATGTCATTTCTGGCCCTCAAGAACAAGGTCTATCAATCAATGCTTATTTGAGTATCAAAGCCTATAAAGATAGGGTCTTGGAATGGGGGGCATCTCAGATCCTGAGAAAGATCTGAGGTTCTCTTCCTTAGAGGGGATCATGGACCTTTAATAATGTTGGCTAAGAGCTCTGTCTCAGTCTCATATTATAGGATGGATAGTTTTAATTCCCACACTATGTAGTTAAAAAGAAAAGAAGACATAAAAATACCTGTTATATCTACTCTCAATAGAACTGGCAAGAGGATCAAAAGAAATAATGCGTATAAAATGTTTTCAAATGTTAGCTACTATTTTCACTAATTCCCACTCACCTTCATCCACTTTCAGTCACATTCATAAGAGCTAGCAAATTTCACATAAGTAGAAATGTACATAGACTTGAACCACAAGCAAGAGAGGAGCTAGGTGGCTCAGTAGATAGATCACGCTGTATGGAGTCAGGAAGACCCTAATTCAAATCCAATTTCAGATACTTTCTAGCTGTATAACCTTGGGCAAATGACTTTGCCTAAGTTTTCTCATCTGTAAAATGTAAACAATATTAGCACCAAGTTCCCAGAGTTGCTATGAGGTTAAAATAAGGTGTTTGAAGAGAGTTTTACATACCTTAAAATATCATAAAAATACTATTATTAATATGATATCCATCTGGCAAGGTCCCTTCTAACTACAAGATTTTATGCCTCAAAGAATTTATGTATTATAATGGATGCTTTATAATACAGGATGCCTGAAAATTTTCAACAGCTGAAGAGTCACTCACCTGTTCTCTCTTGTCTCATTCGACAGGGTTTATAAGCCTTAATAGTGCCAATCAACAAAATTGATGAAATTTCAAGGTGATGATTATCCTCCTTTCATTTAAAGAATTATTCATAAATCCCTGGTTCTTCCTATGCTTGAATGCTTTTAAAGAACACTGTTCAGGGGCAGCTAGGTGGCATAGTGGATAAAGCACCGGCCCTGGAGTCAGTAGTACCTGGGTTCAAATCCAGTCTCAGACACTTAATAATTACCTAGTTGTGTGGCCTTGGGCAAGCCACTTAACCCTGTTTGCCTTACAAAAACCTAAAATATAAAAAATAAAGAACACTGTTCTCAAGATTTGTTCATCTGTTTCTAATTCTTCTCTTACTATTTAGGCTTTGTCTTATGCCTGGTACTGTCCTGCTGATAGTCAGCTTTCCAGTAGAGTTCACATTGTTTCTGAAAGAGCCAAACATATGCCATTGGCCTCAGCCACTCAGAATGTTACCTTCTTTGGTGTTTTGTGTAGTAGAGTATGCCTGGGCCACTTGTCATCATAAAACCAATTTAGCCTTGGGGAGTTTAAAAATTACAATACTATGCTTTAAAATATTTCTAAAGAATGGAAAGTTTTAGCTTGTAAGATAGATGAATCAATATTCACCCATTCTTCTATACTTATCAACATCAGAGTCCTGGGGTTAAGCAAGATTAACCCTGGAAGGATTGTCTTTGTCAGTAGAGAGTGATATTTAGTCTAAAATGAAAAAAAATGTGAATAAAAAAAGGGTATATTGATCCAAGAATATTTTTACACCAAATAGCTGGGAATAAGTCTTCTATTACTGATCAATGAGCTAGAAGAGGCAGAAAGATTCAGGGAAAAGAAAAAGAACGAAGAAAGAAGGAAGGAGGAGGAGGAAAAAAAAGGAGAAAGAAGAGTCAGAAAACTTTGGTTTCAATCTTAGCTCTTCCTTTTTCTAGGCATCTGTGTGACATAGGATCAAGTGCCAGACACGAAGCTCAAATCCACCCTCAGACTTACTAGCTATGTCAATCTAGGCAAATCATTTAACCACCTTATGCCTCAGTTTCCTTATCTGTAAAATATGACTAATAATAATAAAAGCTGTTACCAAGGGTTGTGGGAATAGAATGAATATTATTTGTAAAGTGCTTTGAAAATCTTAAAGCATGATATAAATTCTAGGCATCATAATCTGCTGCTGAATATATTTGCTATTATAGCTGATATAGCAAGCCATAGATAGGACTCAAACTCATCTTTTGATCACAGACACAATGCTCTTTTCTTTTTGTTATTGATATTTTATTTTATTTTTCCAATTACATGTTATAAATTTTTTTCAGCATTCATCCACATGCATATTAATGAGTTACATAATTTTCTTCCACCTTCTCTTCCCACCCCATCCTCTCAGTGATGAGCCCTCTAGTGAACAATGTACATGTACATTTATGTTAAACATGTTAATAAATTATTTTATATATTTTACATATCATTTTCTATATGAGAAACTAGGACTGGTGGGAAAAAAAGAAAACCATGAGATGGGAAGTAAAAAACAAGAGAAATTTTTAAAAGGTGAACAGTGTTTATGGATCAGATTCTGTAGTTTATTGTTTTGTTTTGTTTGTTTTTCTTCATCTGGATGTGGATGGCATTTTCCATAACAGATCTCCCAGGGTTGTCCTAGCTCTCTGAATTGCTGAGAGAAGCTGCATCAATTAAAGATGATCAACTCCGAATGTTGTTGTTGTTAATGTGTACAATATTCCCTTGGCTCTATTCTCTTCATTCAGCAACAGTTCCTGTAATTCTTTCCAAGCTTCTCTAGAGTTTGACTATTCATGGTTTCTTACAGAAAAATAGTACTCCATAACATTCATATACAATAACTTGTTTAGCCATTCCCCGATTGATGGATATCCCCTCAATTTCCAATATTTTGCCACTACATTGCTATGAATATTTTAGAATGTGGGACTTTTCCCATTTTTTTATGATTTCTTCTGGATATAGACCTAGTATTGGTATTGCTGGGTCAAAAGGTATGATCAGTTTTATTGTTCTTTGGTAATAGTTCCATATTGCTCTTCCAAATGGTCAGATTAGTTTACAACTCCACCAATAGTACATTAATGTCCCAATTCTCCCATAGCCTCTCCAACATTGATTGTTTTTCCTTTTGTTATCCTAGACAATCTGATAGGTATGAAGTAGTATTTCATGTTTGTTTTAATTTTCATTTCTTTAATCAGTAATAATTTTGGAGCATTTTTTCATATTATTATTATATATTGTTTAATTTCTTTATTTGAAAACTGCCTATATATCCTTCGACCATTTATCAGTTGGGGAATGACTTGAAACCTTATAAATCTGATTCAATCCTGTCTATATTTTAGAAATGAGAGCTTTATTGGAACCCCTAACTGGGAAACTTTTCTAAGATTTTATTCACCTTTTTAATTTCCATCTTGTTTATTTTTTAGTTGGATTTCTCTAGTTCTGAGAAAAATAGGTTGAAGTCCCCTACTATTATAGTTTTGCTATCTATATCTCCTTGTAATTCATTCAGCTTCTCCTCCAAGAATTTGGACACTAAGCCCCTAGCTGCATATATGGTTTGGGGAGGGTTGTTTTTTTTTTAATTTTTGGTCTTCCCTTTCTTTTTTTTCTTTTAAAAGAAAGATTTTATTTATTTTGAATTTTATAATTTTTCCCCTAATCTTGCTAATCCCCTAATCTTCCCACAGAAGGTAGTCTGCTAGTCTTTACATTGTTTCCATGGTATACATTGATCTAAGTTGAATGTGATGAGAGAGAAATCATATCCTTAAGGAAGAAAAATAAAGTATAAGAGATAGCAAAATTACATAACAAGATAACAGGGTTTTTTTAATTAAAGGTAATAGTCTTTGGTCTTTATTCAAATTCCACAATTCTTTCTTTGGATACAGATGCTGTTCTTCATCGCAGATAGCCCAAAATTGTGCCTGATTGTTGCACTGATGGAGTGAGCAGGTCCATTAAGGTTGATTATCACCCCCATGTTGCAGTTAGTTGCATATATGTTTAATAACTTCATTGACTATTGTGCTTTTTTCTAGTTTCCTTCCTTATCCCTTTTAATGAGATCTATTTTTGCTTTTGTTTTGTCTAAGATCAAGATTTCTAACCATGATTTTTTTATTTCTGCTGAAACCTAATATATTTTACTCATCTTTTACCTTTACCCTGTGTGTATCTCTCTACTTCAGATGTGTTTCTTGTAAACCACACATATTGAAGGATTCCAGTTTTTAATCCATTCTGTGAGCTACTTCCATTTTATGGGAAAATTCATCCCATTCTCATTTACAATTAGGATTATTAATTTTGTATTTCCCTCCATACTATCTTTCCCTCTTTATACTTTCTTCTTTCCTTTTCCTTATTCCTCCTCACTTATTCTCCCTTTTTCCGTTAACTTTCTTTAAAATTTTAATTTTCAATTTACCTTCATTTATACCTTTGCTTTCCCTTTTATCCGTCCCTTCTTGCCTTCTCTTCCCCCCCACCACCTCTTCACTATAGGGGAGGATAGATTTTTAAACCCATATGGGAAGGAATGTTATTCCCTCTCTGGGCCAAATATATTAAGTAGGATTTATTTATTGTTCACATCTCCCTTCTTTCCTTCTACTAGAATAGATCTTTGTATCTCTTCACCTGGTGTTATTTATCCAGTAAAACCTAGTCTTCTCCTGTTATAGTTCTTTTTATGGTTTTTATGGGTTTTTTAATGTTTTAATGTGACTTGCACTTACATCCCTTTGTCAAAATATACTCCTTTTATCTGACTTGATAGAAATACTATACTCAAAGGTTAATTGATTATTTGATTGATTGATAAGTAGCATTATCTCATAGTCACTAAATACCCTTCCCACTACTGTCTCATTAGAAATACATTTCTAAAGTCAAATCACATCAAATTATAATCACTTTATACCTTACCCCCTTTTCATATATATATATACCCTCCATAGACACAAAATGCTCATGAGCCAAAGCATCATGCAAAGCCAAATCATTTCATGAACAATTTATACTCCCACAAATATATTCCTTCTAATTGTAGCCAAAGTATCTAGCAAAGCAAAATCTCCCATGATGTTTTCATGTTCAATCCCTCTCTCCCTTCAACTCTATAATACTTCAACTATAGCCCTACAGCCCTCCCCAACCAAAGTATCCTGTACACTTCCACTGCCACTTTAGCACCCAACCATGGTACTTAACCCATCATTTAACTAAAGTATGGATTAAAATACCTTCCTGATCTCATTATGTCCAACCCTTCTAAGTATAATCCCATCTTCTGCCCTCTAAGTATTTAAAAAAGTAGAGTCACTTCTAATATAGTTACTTAGAGAGTCTCTAAGTACTCTAAGTACTGGGACACTCTGAAGGTCTCTCTTAAGAACTTAGAAATGATTGCAAGGCTTGGAAGACACTGACACAGAACCACACAACATAGGGTGCTCTTATCATAGAAAGTGCTGAGTTCTATGAGCAAGCCAGAATTAGAGTAGCTCAAAGGAAATGTGAAACACATAAGTTAGAGTAAAAACCCTAGGTGTTCATGTGGATTATTTAAATATTCCCATTCTGAGGTAGAACATTTTGAGCTTATATTGTTCTATTCAGTCACAGTCTGACACACTGTAATTTATCTCAAACTTAGTGATATCATTTTAATCTTCTTTATTCTTAATCTTTAATCTTTTAATCTTAATGAAAGTCAAGAACCAACCATATCTGTGTCCTCTAAGTACAATTGGAATTTCATTGCCTGGCATTCCAAGGTTCTCTACTTCCTGGCCCCAACTACAGTTCTCAAGATTTCCAGGTATTATCTTCCCTTGTAGAGTTACATACAATTTAATGTTCTTGACTAAACTTTGTTTTTTTTCCCCTTTCTGTTTCCCCTTTTTATGCATCTTTTGAGACTTGAATTTGAAGATTGAATTTTCTTTCCAATTCTACTCTTTTATCAGTAAATTTTGGAAGTATGCTATTTCATTGAATATCCTTCTTTTCCCCTGACAGAACATGATGAATTTAGTACAGCAGTAAAGTCATGATTGTAATCTAAGATCCTTTACTCTCCAAAATAACATATTCCAGTTCCTCCAACCCTTTAATGTTGAGGCTGATAAATCCTGTGTAATTCTGATTGTGCTTCCTTTGTATTTAAATTGCTTCTTTTTTGACTGCTCACAGTATGGGAGCCTTTATTTGAGAAATTTTGCCATGAAATTCCTTGGAGTTTTTATCCTGGGGTCTTTTTTCTGGAGGTGTTCTGTGTATTCTTTTAAGTGTTATTTTCTCCTCTTGAGCTAATATATAGGGACAGTTTTTTCTGATAATTTCCTGAAAGATATTTTCCAGGCTCTTTGTTTGATCTAGGCTTTCTGGCACACCAATAATTAGTAAATTATCTCTCCTGGATCTATTTTATAAGTCATTTGTTTTTCCTAAAAGGTACTCTATGTTTT
Organism: Macrotis lagotis; assembly: GCF_037893015.1. NCBI lineage: Eukaryota > Metazoa > Chordata > Mammalia > Peramelemorphia > Peramelidae > Macrotis > Macrotis lagotis. The sequence goes on along the minus strand of NC_133666.1, from coordinate 457,060,237 downwards.
CTTCCATTTTTTCAGCCTTTTGATTCTGTTTAGTGGAATCGTCATTAGTTTCTATTTATCCAATTCCAATTTGGGGGGTTCTGTTTTCATCAATTAGCTTCTGTGTTTCCTTTCCCAGTTCATAATTTTACTTTTTCCTGAGTTGTATTCCCTTTCCAGTTGGCCAATTTGAGTTTTAGATGAGTTGTATTCCTTTTTCAGTTGGTTGTTTTTATTTTTGATGAGTAACATTCTTTTTCCAGTGGGTTATTTCTACTTTTAAAGAAGTTGATTTCTTTGGTTAATTTTTCATTATTTTCCTGCATGACTCTCATTTCTTTTTTTTCCATTTTTCTTCTTCCTCTCTTCTTTGGTTTTTAAATTCTTTTTTAAGCTCTCCTATGAGGTTTTGGATTTGAGTTCAATTCATAGATTCCTTTGATATTTTCCATGTAGGTAATTTGACACTACTTTCTTCTTCTAATATGGCATTTTTATCATCACTATCTGAATAGTACTTTTCTATGGTTAGTGTTTGTTTAGATTTTTTTGCTCATTTTATTTGTTGAGCTCAATTCCTGGGGTATGGGGAGTATAGTCCTGAGATTTTTGTGATGGGTCAGGGATCCCTGGTTTATCTTTGGCCAATTGTTGTCTATGCAGAGGTTTGTTTCCTCTTTTATGTCCAGGTTTTGCCTATGTAGTGGTTTGTTCCAAACCCAATCCTATCTTTTGCCTCAGTATCATCAGGGTTCAGACTTTGTCTGGGGTTGGGATCCTCCCTGCTGGCTTGCTATCTGGCTGCCAGAACCTGTGCTACTATCTAGTTGCTGGGACCTGGACTGCACTGTGTCTAAAAGTATCCTTCTAGCATTCCTACTCTCTGGCCTAGCTAGGTTTTTACTTCCCTTTCCCCACCCCTCAAAGAGAAAGGCCTTCACTGAAGATCCTCCAGGATGTCTACAGTTGAAAACTTATTTTGATCTTTTTTTGGTAGTATCTATAGCTTTAATGTCTATGTAGAGACTTCTTGATCTTGGTTCTGTCCCATATGCTCTTTCTACTAAACCAAACTGTCTGTTTAAATAGATTTAGGTATAAGAGTCAAACTTATGATATTCCTGAGAAATGGAGCTGCCTTGTTTAGAAATTCCCTCAACCAAGGGAGATTAGCCCTTTCTCTGTGATTATATTCAAGAGTTCCCTGAAAGCTAAATAACTAATCCAGGTTTGCACAGGCAAAAAACAGCAGAGGCAAGACTAGAACTAGATAATCCTGATTCCAAGATCCCTCTCATCTTTTTTGTAATGAATATAATATGATCTATAATATTTTTCATTCTAAGCATTAAGTCTGGGAATTCAGCCTTAATAAAACTACAGAATTTCATTACAAGAAGTCTCAAAATTCATCTAACCTAATAGACCTAAAAAAATACCCCTCCACAATATATTTGATAAATGGTTGCTGTTCTTCTTGTTCATCCTTCAATCTCAAAGAAAACCAATAAAATCATTAGGGTGATGTCTTGACTTGCTCATGAATTGGATATAAGTGGGGAAGAGCTGGGCAAATTCATCAGTCCTCACTCTCTCCTCCAGAGTTATTAAAGTACCATGATAAACCAAATGTTAAGATGACTGGCAATGATCCAGGATACAGTGGATGACCATGATCTAAATAAATTAAGATCTTTCAGGGCAGTTAGCTGGTTTGGTAAGGAAGAGTTCAAATCTGGTCTCAGTTACTTACTAGTGGTAGCAAATCACTTAACCCTTATTATCACCAAATAACAGTAATAGTAATAGTTGATTAAATAAAATCTTTCCCAGGACTCAGTGTGTCTGAGTTCATATCCTTTCAATGTCTATGGAATCAGAAAGAGTTGTGGCAAAAGATGACTCAATTTGCCTACACAAAGATATTAATCTAGGAGGGGAAGACCATCTGAGTTTCTGGCCAGAACAGAAAACAATTCCTATTTACTGACATTTTTAAGCCATCAAAACCTAAATAATGAGCCACAAAGGTTTCAGTTTGAACTATTATTGACTATTTAATTAATAACAGAGTGATTTGGATTTTAAGGTAGAGTCAAATAGCTCCTTTTAAAACACAATAAACATTTAAAAGCCTGTCTTTTCAGAGCTATATTTCAGGAAATACAAAATAATAGAACAAAAAATAAACTTCCCCAACCTTTTGTTTAAAAAGAGTAATAAAAACAATAAATAAAATAAAGGAGAAGAAAGCAGAGGAGGAGGAGGGGGTAGGAAGGGAAGGAGAGAAGGAGGAGGGGGATAAGAAAGAAAGAAAGGAAAAGAGAAGGAAGGAAGGAAGGAAGGAAGGAAGGAAGGAAGGAAGGAAGGAAGGAAGGAAGGAAGGAAGGAAGAAAGAAAGAAAGAAAGAAAGAAAGAAAGAAAGAAAGAAAGAAAGAAAGAAAGAAAGAAAGAAAGAAAGAAAGAAAGAAAGAAAGAAAGAAAGAAAGAAAGAAAGAAAGAAGGAAAGAAAGAAGGAAAGAAGGAAAGAACTTAGCAATATCTCCTAACTTCTGCTCAAATTGGCAGATTGGGTCCCCAGAGAGAAGTGACTACTACTCTCATATAACATGGTAAGCACAGTTAAATCAAAATAGTTTCCTAAGAACCTAGTCTCTTTCCACATATACAACCTCAACAGAGAGAGTAAACTTAAACTTAGACCACCATAATTGTAGTGAGGTACACATCTAAAAAATATGTTTGAAAAGGTTTAACTTAGAATATCTGCTCTATAAGTCCTCTCTGTATAAAGACTTTATACAAAATCCTTGTTTTTTGCAGTTTCTTTCATTCTCAAAGCAGTGATATCACAAGATTGATGTCTTGATTTGCTTGTGAATTAGACATGACTTTGAACTTCCTGGTTGTCCCCATGCCTTCATTTCCATCTCTTAATTTCCTGACTTTCTTCAAAACCTAGCCCAAGTTCTAGAGAATTTCTACAGAAGTCTTTTTTCCCTAAACTCAGTCCCAGCTAGTGATGTCTTTCTTTCTGAGATTACATGATACCTGCTCCATATATATTTTTGCTTATATTTCATTATTTATAGGCTGTCTCCCTTAATATGATTAAGTTCTTGGAAGAAAGGACAGTTATTTTGCTTAGAATAGTAACTGGCACATAGTAAACACTGAATATATGCTTTCTTGTTTGAATACACACACACACACACACACACACAGTTCTGTACAAGTATGTCTGTGTGTACAGATATAACTATAATCTCATTCACTATTTATGTGAATACACACACACATACACACAAACATAGAGGGAGAGGAAGACTTGGGAATCCCTTGTTAATTTGTTCAGAGAGAAACACACCTAGGAAATGACAAGCCAGGTTTCCCATATACATTCCGTTAATTCATGATATTGCTGTTAAAAATTTCTAGAAATTTGTTCATGTCCTTAAATACTTGTGAAATAATTAATTGGAATTGGCCAATGAATACAGAAAGTCTGGATTTAAGAACCAAAGACTGAAGAGCCTTTAAACTGTTAGGATCACTACTCCATTATATTCTGTATAGTACAGACATGGCCACTATCTCTTACTGAAAAATAAAAATAAATTAAACTGTATACTGTTGAAGCCATGTGAGAAGCTAATGTTATCCTTAGATAATTTTCAATGAAATAGTTTAATAACAAAAGAAAATTCTGCAGTATTAGATGGTTCCTCTAAATAGTATTCAAGGAACTATATGAAGAAGAATGTGAGGATATCAGTAAAAGGTATAATATAAATATATTTTTTTTCTTTGTATAAGTAGAATGCAAGGCCCTTGATGTCAGCAACTGATTTTAATATTTTCATATTCCCAGCTCCTTTGAAAGAATATTGCATATGAAAGTTACTATAAAAATCTTTGTTATATTAAGTAGAATTTATGAGATCACAGATCAATTGAAATATCCAAGTAACCCATTTTTCTATAATCCTCAAATGGATCCTCAAAGAATTAAAAATAACTTTCAATTATTTCACATCCAAAAATCTTGACACAGAGCCAGCTTCCATTCTAACACTCACAAACACATTTCCTTCCTCCCTTACTTTGACCTTTGCCTTTCACAGTGACTCAACATGAACAAACTGTGAAAAGAGGGGGAGAAAAGGGGAAAAAGGAGAAATGTCAAGCACTCTTTCACAGAAGTGCTAATAAGCTATGAAATGAACCACAGTCAGGAAGAAGGAGGAAGACAAGTAATCTAGATAATACCTACACTAGATACTCAGGTCATGAAAAGTAGCAACTGCTGAGATTTATTTAGCACTTTTTAGCAATGCATTATCTTTCTTGATCCTCATTTGATTGATTACCCTGTGAATTAGATAAGTCTAAGCATTCCCATGTTACATAGACAGAAACTAAAACAACTAAAGTGACTTGCTGCTATAAATGGAAGATAGATTCAGTACTCAAACTTGAGTCTTATCTCCAAATACAATATTTTTCCACTATTCCACCTCTGACACTTATTGGATACGTGTCTTAAGTAAAACATTAAACTTCACTGAGCCTCTCCATTTCATTTTCTATAAAATGGGGATAAGATATAGAGGTGACAGATGTTAGATGACTTACTTAAGGGCATACAACTAGTAAATGACTGAGGCCAGTTTCTAACTCATGCCTTCTGGCTCCAGGCACAACACTCCACTACTCTACCTAGAAGAGATGAAAAGTTAAACAGTCTTATCAATTGGTTGTGTCCAGTTTGATGAGTAGAAGCCTTTCCTGGTCCCCCTAGCTGCTTGTGATTTGCCCTTTAAAATAACATTGTATTTATTTTGTATGTATCTTGTAAATTCCTGTACATTCCCAAATTAGGTGTTTGGCTTGAAGTGACAGAAGTAGGAAACACAACATTTTCCAGGGGAGTATAGAGACTCCACACTGCCTAGATTAATTATTATCTGGGAAAGATGAGAGCAAAGACTGGAAAAATAGTTGGGGCCAGGAAGTAGAGAACCTTGGAATGCCAGGCAATGAAATTCCAATTTTTGGTATGTTGGTAATAAGGAGTAAATGAATATTTGTGTGCATAAAAAATGAAGGAAAACTAGTTAATTAATACTATTAGTTGTGGTTAAGATCATATCTACCAGAGTGGGAATAGAGAGAATGAGGCAAATACAAGAGAGAATATAGAGTTAGAATATCAACAAAGCTGAGAAACCAACTGAATGTTCCAAAGAAACATGAGTAAAGCATAATATAAATAACCATAAAATGGAATTGAATGTTACCTTCCCACAACAGTAGAATTAAGCTCCTGGAGATCAGTCTTTCCTTCTTTCTCATTCTGTCTTTCTCTCCTTCCTTCCTTCCTCTCTCCTTTCCTTTTTTTCTCCTTTTCTCCCTTTTTTCCTCCTCCTCCTCCTCCATCTTGTCTTCCTCCTTTTTCTCCTCCTTCTCCTCCTTCTTCTTCCTCCTCTTCCTTCTCTCTCTCTCTCTCTCTCTCTCTCTCTCTCTCTCTCTCTGCCTAGAAGAGGTAGGAACATAAGAACAAGAGAAAGAAAGTAGTATTTGTGTGTGTGTGTATATATATATATATATATATATACATATATATATTATAGATAGAGATTTAGATATAGATATATAAATTGGGAAGAAAACCTAGGGTCAATTAATCAATCCCTTTCATTTTCAGATAAGAAACTGAAACTCAGATTAATTAACTTACCCAATATCAAGTCCTCTGATTTTAAAGTCAGCACTCTTTCCATTGTATCACACTTCCTCCCAATCTGAAGTACTCAAGAATGAAATACAATTTCTGATAGTGGAGGGATCAGGGAAGATTTCTTGCAGTTAAAAATATTTGGGATGAACATCTACAAAAATACTAAAAAAAACCTTATCTTAACACTTTACAAAACATTTTTAATTTACAAATTCATAGTTTGCAAACACTTTAACATTCATAATTCCACTTAATCTTCATAATCCCACTTCCCCCCACCCTAGCCCCAAAAGACAAGACAGAGATTGTCAATGAGGAATCTAAGACTGAAAGGGAAAATCAATTGATTTCCACTGTCCAACAACAAATGATGAGTGGGATGTGAACTCAATCCTTTTGACTCCCAGGTCAGTATTCTTGCTGTTACACCAAACATGCCTAACATGCAAACTGTCATTTGCTTTTGTTTCCCTCTTCCAATTGTTGCCCTGGAGCCCAATCTTGTTTTAAATCCTAGGAACTTCATATCAGCAAAAGAAACATTTGGACATGTCATGTTCCATTTCAAACTACACCAAATCATGTTTCAATATCTACAAAATAAAGAAACAAAAAAAAATTCCTGCCACCTACTGTTGAGTGACAGGTGTATCTGGGGTAGAAAGAAGCAGCTGCTTCAGTGAGAACAGCCTTGCTGCATCTGAGCCAGCACAGGAAGTGAGTAACGAAGTTTATTTCAACCCCCCAGGAAAAGTCAACGGAAATCCATGATGGGAATATGGCTTCCCAGTTCCAAATTTGTAAATAGTCCACAGCTAATCCTCTTATTATAGTTAGTTCAAAGAGATGAAGGAAGAAAAGTCTTGTTTTTCGTCTCATATAAGATAACCTGGGGTGAGTGAGCTGGGAGGCAAATCAGAAATAACCTATGGAATCAAGACCTTTCCTTCTGGCAGCAAAAACTGAGACTCAAAGACAAACCAATTTTCTAAAATTTTAATAGATGAAGAAAGAGAGTTGAAATTAGAACCCAATTCTACTGTCTTTTTCTTTTTAAGATAAAAAGATTTTTTAATTAATACTCAGCAGTATTTTTAGGTACAGGAATTTTAAACTGAAATACTTAGAAGAAAAACAAGTTAATATTGTATTTCCTCAGTTCTAGTAATGCACTGCCAGGCTAAATAGCTTGGAAAGAGGGTGAGAAAATAAGGGTGGGGAGAGAAAGTTAAGGAAAAGAAATTAAATTGGTCAATGTTCCTTTTGTAAAAATTCTTAGAAACTATGAAGTCCTGGCAAATATGGTTCAGTTTTGCAGGTTATTTTCCAAAAATATACAAAATAGAACCAAAAAGAGAGAATCCTTTTAGAATATGGAGACGTGCAACATTAAAAGTAATAGCTCATCAGCCTCCTACTCTTGGTCCCATGAGTTTAACAGGATAAAAATGTCTTTCCCTCGATTGTTTTCATTTCCTTTTTCATCTAGGCATGTGCAATTCAGCACTGTGAGAAAGTCAGGTGTTTTTCTGTCTATATTCATGTGTAAATTGATCAGAAATGTTTTAAACTGGTTTGAATTGATCAGAACTGAATTGATAGAGCCCTGGACTTGGAGTCAGAATGTTCTGAGTTCAAATTTAACCTCAGACTTAGCTGTTCAGCAAGTCACTTTTCCTTTCTTTGTCTGTCTCCTTATCTGTAAAATAGGGATAATAATAAAACTTCCTAAAGTTATTATAAGTATGAAATGAGATAATATTTATAAAGTGCTTTTACCTTCATCATCATGAACATCATCATCATCATCATCATCATCATCATTACTTGTCTCCTAATCCTCCCTTGTGACACAGTTGTAAATGCTAGTTAAGGGGAGAAATTTGTTTGGGGACTGACAGAAGTTTAGTAAAGGTGGGATGAAGGACAAGGATGGGGATTGACTCAAACTGATAGAGGTTCAGTAGAGCTCAGGGTTCTAGACAAGTTCAAAGGCACATCTGGAAGGTGAGAAAGGATTGAGGTTTAGGCTGCAGGAAGCAGACAAGCTATAGAATCCAAAGAAACAGTAAATGTTAGAGTTCTGGGAAAGCACATGAGACAAAAGGAATAGAGGAACAGTGTCTAAATATGTAATCTAACCTCAAGAGTTCAAATTTTAGCACATGTAGAGTTAAATAGACACTGGCAGTCCTGGAAGAATAGATATTGACCAAAGTAGGTGTAGGGGGCAGCTAGGTGGCACAGTGGATAGAGCACCAGCCCTGGTGTCAGGAGTACCTGAGTTCAAATCCGGCCTCAGACAATAATTGCCTTGGGCAAGCCACTTAACCCCATCTGTCTTGCAAGAACCTTAAAAAAAAAGAGCTATGGCTGTAGAGATTAAGATAGAAACCCAAGGCGGCTAGATCGCGTAGTGGATAAAGCAGCAGCCTTGGAGTCAGGAGTACCTGGGTTCAAATCCGGTCTCAGACACTTAATAATTACCTAGCTGTGTGGCCTTGGGCAAGCCACTTAACCCCGCTTGCCTTACAAAAAAACTAAAAAAAAAGATAGAAACCCAAGTATGAAAGGTCCAGATAATGTTCATCATGGAATGACTGTCCTTTAGAGTGAAGATGTGGATAAAGTAGCCCCTCAGCAAGAAGACTCAGAGACACAACATAAAATGATTACTAAATGATACCAAAGCTGGCAAAAAGTTGAGCTACTGTCAGCTCAAGCAAGATCCCTAGTTATATTTCCCAATCAAGATTAGATCTAGGGACTTGGCTTAGGAAATTATTACCAAGGCAGAGTTTTAAATAGGAATTTCTTCTCTTTGAATAAGTGCCACATATGATTCCCAGGGCAAGTGGAGGTTGGAGTATAATATTACTATGGGGAAGTCACATAACTGTGTAATACAGAGGTTCGGAGAAAGAATATTTGGTTCAAAAGCCCCTAGTCTCCTGTCCCTTATCAAAGATAACATTAAAGATAAAGTTAAGTGTTCATCTTACCATTGTATGGAGGGATTTGAAATAGAGAAAAAAATGCTACAGAGTCTAGTCAATCAGTGCATGTGGTATTCTTTATATTCTCCTGTGCACATCTAGATTGCCCCCTTTCCTAGAGGGTCAACTTCCCTCATGAATGCATAAAAGTAAAAGTTGAGTAATTGGTTTCATCTTCTTTTTACTTTTTTTTATAGTTTCCCATTCATGGATTTCACACACATGTGTTTATATGTTTAGGCACATACATGTGTTTTAGCTGGCATTTTTATTGTCTGTGTACTTTATATGTTTCCCCACCATAGTACTATATTAGAATAACATCTTGTAAGTCTATCTTACCATATGGGAAAGTAGGAGGAGAAATGGATTCAAAAAAGGGTTGAGGTGATAGAAGGGAGGGCATATTAGAGGAAGGGATTATCAGAAGCAAAACACTTTTGAGGAGGGACAGGGTAAAAGGAAAGAGAGAATAGAATAAATGGGTAGAAAGAGGATGCAGGGAAATACAGTTAGCAATAGTAACTGTGATAACAAATTTTGAAGTTAGTTTCTCTTATAATGATCTCATTTCTTAGACATAGAGAACTGAATCAAATTTATAAAAATAAGAGTCATTCTCTAATTGATAAATGATTAAAAAGATTTGAAAAATTTTCAGATGATGTAATCAAAACTATCTAGTCATATAAAAATGTTCTAATTCACTATTGACTAGAGAAATGCAAATTAAAACAATTCTGAGACAATTTAATATCTTATAGATTGAATAATAAGGCAAAAATGGGAAATGACTAACATTGGAGGGGATGTGGGAAAAATAAGATATTGTTGAGGAGTTAACTAACTGCTTCAGCCATTCTATAGAGAAATTTGGAGATCCGTGTCCCAAAAGAGATAAAACCAAAAAGGAAAAGGATGAAAGTTACTTCCAATGGGCTGGTCATGTTGGTCAAATGCCAAACCTATGATTATTAAAAAGACTTTTATGAAGAACTCACCCAGGGCAAGCACTCACAGAGTGTCAGAAAATGCAATACTAGGACACTCTGAAGATTTGTCTTAAGAACTTTGGAATTTATTGTTCAGTGAGGGAGTCACTGGCACAGGAGCATCCAGCATGGCATGCTCTCATCAGAGAGCCTTCATGAGCAAACCAGATGGAAGCAGCTCAAAAGAAATGTGAGATTCATAAGCTCTGAGGACCCCTCTCAGGTATTCATAAATTCTGTTTGTGCCTGTCCTGTGGCAAAGTATCCTGAGCTTGTATTGGTCTGATCAGTCACAGTTAAACACATTGTAACTTGCCTCTAATATAGTGAGTCTTCCAATAACAAAGAATAAGAAACTAATCAACCATCAGTTCTATCTGTATTCCAAAAGAGACAAAAAATCAAAAGGAAAAGGACCTTTATGTACAAAAATATTTATAGCAGCTCTTTTCTGGTGGCAAAGTATTGGAAATTGAGACGATTGTTATCAATTGGGAATGGATGAACAGATTGTGGTATGTGATTATGATGTAATACTATTCTATAAAAAAAATGATGAGCAGAATTCTCTCAGAAAAACCTGGAAAGACTTAAATGAACTGATGCAAAATGTAATGTACTATGTACAAAGTAATATCAATATTATAAGGTTATCAGCTATGAATAATTTATAAACTTTCAGTAATATAGTGACCTAAGACAGTTCTAACAGACTTAAGATGAAAAATGTTATCCATCCTTAAACAAAGAACTGATGATGTCTGAATGCAGATTGAAGTATATATTTTTTTACTTTTTTTCTTGAGGGACTTATGTCTATATTTTCTATCACAAATTGATTTTTATGGAAATGTTTCACATGACTTCACATGTATAATATGTATAATCTATATCCAATTGCTTGCTTTCTCAGTGGGGGGAGGCAAGGAGGGAGAGAATTCAGACCTCAAAGTTTAAAAAAGATTTAAAGTTGTTTTTACAAGTAACTGGGGGGAAATAAAATACTAAATAAATTTTTTAAAATAATTTCTTGTTTAGGGGTTGCTACTTCCCTTCCTCTCCCTCCCCCACCCAAGGTCTCTTCCTCATCCCAAGGAATTTTCTATCAATGACCCTGAGTTTCTTCATTCATAAATGAACAAGACTTTATTGTATATTTACCATTTGCCCTGAGTTGTGTGTGTGTGTGTGTGTATGTATGTGTATGGATATATATGTGTGTGTGTGTTTGTGTGTGTGTGTGTGTTGAGACAAAAGAACCTAATACAGGGGTGTTGCTTTTAAGGAGGTTACTGATTAGTTTGAGAGCAGGTTGACCAGGAAACAATTAGAAAGCACTGAAAGACATATAAGTATATGTTGACAGGTATGTATTTGAGACTCTAAGGAACTCAGAGAAGACAGGATCTAGAAGGGCTGGAGGAAGAAGGAAGAAGTCAAACCTGGACTAGCTAGGCCCTGAAGACTGGATACCACCTCAAACTGTGAAGAGGAGGAGACAGAGCATAATAGGTGGGAAAAACAGCTTCCACACCATGACTGCCTTCTGTGTGAAAGGAATGGAAGTTTTATGATCCTTGAGAGATTCCCATAAGAAAAGTTGGTCCCAAATACCCAGCTGGCATGAATCCTACATATATTATTTAGGTGTTTAAATTGGTGAAGCCTGTGCCTCTGTTCACAGCTGTGCAGAGCAGTGCTTCTCCAGAGCCCCTTGTTCCCCAATTCCTCTCCAGGAAAGGCCGGGAAGACAGCACCAAGCTTGTAACTTTACCTGGGGTCTATATAAAATTCAACTTCCTACCTAGACCTGCATCTATACAAAAAGGTATCCCCCCTTTCTTGTGATCACCCACTCTACAACAAAACCTAGGGTGGGGGAACTAGGACCTTAAAAAAAAGGAAGAGGAAGGGGTTTTTGGGGTTTTTTTTTTATTTTTTCTCCATTTGCAGGTACGAAGCTGAGGGTCTAAAATATTTTCAGTTTCCTGAGAGAAAAAAATCCTTTACTCAGATTCAACACTGTCTCTGATGCTTCTTTCAAATTCCTCTCTGTCAATGCTAAGACTAGCAAACAAAACTGTGGGTCTCAAGGACTTTAGTAATGATGGGTGAGTAAATACAAAAAAAAATAAAACTAAAACAAAAATGGACAAGGGAGGGAGGGATGAGGATCTGGGGTTAAAAGTCACTTTTCTGAGAGAAAGATTTGGCTTCTCTCCATCTGGGAAATTTACAAATTTTAACAGCTAAACTTAGTCAGCATGAACTATATCCCAGGACTCAGAAATGATTTGTGGATGTGATTCTCAGTCCAATGTTAATAGTCTTTGAAAAATTCCTGGTCTCAAGGATCTTATACTCTATTGTGTGAAAAGGATAGTATAAGGTACACACCAACATCAATAAGCATAACACAGATAAAGGAAAGATTCAGATAATGTTCAATTGTGGTTTTACAGTCCTGTCTGACTCTTTGTGACCATTTTGGGGTTTTTTTGGTGAATATATTGGAGTGGTTTGACATTTCCTTCTCCAGCTCACTTGAAAAATAGGAAACTAGAGTTGAGTGACTTGCCCAAGGTTACACAGCTAGTTAGTATCCAAGGCCAGATTTAAATTCAGAAAAAGTAGTATTCTAGACTTTGGATCTGGTACTCTATACACTGTATCACCTAAATATGCCAGTATAATTTGAACAAAGATGTCACTTTTACCTGGGGAGATCAATAAGGGATTCATGGAGGAGGTGATACCTTAAATGATCCTTGAAGGCCTAAAAGAATTTCAATAGAACCAGATAAGGGGGTAGAGAAAAGTTTTTCCTTAGAACAGAAAACATTCTGATTTATCATTGGAACAGAAAAAAATAGAAAAATAAACTTTTAAAATTTTATAAGGATAGCCTTGAGAAACACTGAAGTATTGCTCTCTATCTCACAATCATTCTCTGATGATCACCACCAAAACTTCTCTCCCTTCAACATCATCTCTATAGTTGCTTAGCAACAGTAGAAGCCCATCCAATTGACAGGTAAGGATGTGAGAAATTATTGTAGAGTTAAAAAAACAGGAAAACTGATGAAAATTGCAATTACTTACTCTGACTTTTCTCCTTGCATCCATCTTCTCCCCTGTCTGATAAACTGACCAGTGTTTCTAGTGGTATCTACATTATGAAAATTCTCATTCTGCTTCCTTCTAGAGGTAACTGGCAGAACAGTGGATAAAAGTCTGGACTATTTTCAGATATTTACTGGCTATGTAACCCTGACCAAGCCACTTAACTTCTGTTTACTTAAGTTTACTCACCTGCAAAATGGGGATAATATTAGTGCCTACCTCCCAGAGTTGTAAAGATCAAATGAAACAAAATTTGTAAAACTCACTTAACAGAGTGACTAGTACATAGTAGGTATTATATCAATGCTTATTAACTTTCCTTCCCCTTCTGGTGAAAGGCACAATAGGGTGAAGTAACTTGGTTCTAACCAAAGGTTCATAGACCTGGAAATAGAAGGGACCCCAACAACCATCTACTCTTACCCTTACCTTCTCATTTTACAGAATTAAAGCTTAGGCTCAGAGAAGTTAAATGAGTTCCCCCAAAGTCACATAGGTAGAAAGTATCAGAGGTGGGACTGAAACTCAAGTTGCTGACTTTCAGGTTACTGCTCTTTCTACTTTAAAGTGCTCTGTCAATGAGTGAAAAAAAAAAAAAAAGAAAGATGGGATAACTACATCTTGGTAGTCTGGTCATTCCTAAATTGACAGCTAGATGGAGCAGCAGATAGAGCACCAAGCCTGGAGTCTGGAAGACCTGAGTTCAAATGTGACCTCAGATACTTGACTCTTACTAGCTGTGTGACCTTAGGTAAGTCATTTAACTTGATTGTCTCACACCCAGGGTCATCTCCAGTTGTCCTCCTCCATATCTGGCCACTGGATCCAAATAGCTATGGAGGAAAAAGTGAAACTGGTGACTTTATACAACCTCCCTCACTCAAATCTAATTCCCTTGCTTGTCATGGTGTCACCTCCCTGATGTCATGTTCTTCTTATAGAACAAAGATCAAATATCATCATCATCATCATTCTTAAATTCTATTCAAATAAATAGCACAGGTCAGAGAGTAGTGAAAAGTTTTACTCCTGGCTTTGCTACAATCTAGCTGAGTGACCTTGAACATCATTTCAATTCTAAAAAAGAAGCAGCTGAGATGAGAAGAATTCTGGTGTCATAGACTATAAAATTTACCATGAATCTCCCAATCTGATCAGTATCTCTTTAATCCATACTTCCACTTGGAACAGAAAGGCTACAGAATATCTTCTTAACTTTACTAGCACCAACTAATGATATCATGTCCCATGAACATTTTGCTAGGAACAATGCAATGAAATTTTAATGAAAAAATCCATTAAAGTTTTAATGAAAAAAATACGTTAATTCGCATGAAATTTCCTAATTGAAAAATGAATGCTGCATACTCCTGAATAGCTACACAGGAAGCAGACCCTAGTTATTGCTTTAGGAAAAGGACAATTAATATTAATACATTGTCTTAAAATTTTTTTCAGTTCAACATTGCAGGAACAGGGAGAAACAGTAACACAACTCAGAATCATTCATAATCAGAATGTAGACACAATCCAATTTGAGATCATTTTCAGAGCCCGGGTCCTATCATATGTTTGAGTGCTTTTTATACAAAGCATCCATTCTTAATGGAAACCCAGCTTTCTCTCATCCCTCACCTCCGGCTGATCATGACAAAAGGAAGATTCTTCCTGAAGAAACTGGATGGAGTAAGACTGGAGGAGACAAATAATGTATATTCAAACCATTTCCTGCCACCAGCTACTGGGATATAACTGACATTGAAATATGTATAAGGGAGGTTGACTGTTGTATTATTCATCAAAGATTCATTGGGGCTTTAAACTTTAGTGTGCATAATAACCATGGGAAGTTTAAAAGTGACAACAAAAATAAAAAGTCTATTAGTGTTCCAAATGTATCATAAAATCGAAAAGCTCATTATTAAGGCTTAATAAAGATTCATTGAATGAATTAAGGTTAGTGGGTCTGCAAAAAAATCATTAATATTTTAAAAAAATAAAATTTCACATGTGATGTCAAATGCATTTTGGGGATCCTTAGAAATATTTCAAAGAAATAAACAGTACTTAGTTAGCAAAGGACCCCCTCCAAAATGGCGAGGTTGTTGGGGGCCATATGTAATCTTCTCTTCCTGAGGTAAATAGAACAGATCCTTGAGAAAATATCCATAGCCTAAAAAAGGAAAATCAAACTAAAGGACATGGAAATTTTTTTTCTTTTCTTCCTCCAATTATAGTTGAAAAGAACCTTAGAAATCACTGAGCACTGAGGACCCCTGACTGCCAATCCTGTCCTCTTTCCATTGCACAAAACTTCTTCCTTCATAACAGGATCATAGAAGAAAAGTTATAGTAAGAAGATTCACAGAGCAAAGACATGAAGTCAAAATTGGCAAGCAGTTGAAGTGGGTTGGAATTGGCAAAACTATTGGTTGCTAATCACCAGGAGACTTGCTCTTGGAAACATTAATATAAATTCATTCTTTCAATAATAAAGTCTGTCTTTTGGCTTTATGAATTGCTCTATACTTAACTGTTGTTGAGATGGAGTAACTGCCCTGCCAAAAGTGAGCTCAAAACTTCTTTTTATGTAATGAATTAGTTAATGATTGTGAAGTGTTTGGAAGAGGCATAGGCCTGTAGGTTCAATAGAGATAACAATTGTTTAATTTGGCAATGGAGTGGAGAGAGGACGAGAATGGTGGGAAAATGATAATAGAGAATCACATCAAGGCAAAATCATTAACTAAAATGTGTTATAAGAAATCTTCCTTGTCACTTACTAGGTGTGTTCCTTCTGAACAAATTAATGATGATGCCCCAAAAGCTTAACAAATCAATCAATCAATTAATCAGAAAGACACAGAGCTAAACACTGGAGACACAAAGAAAGACAAAAAAATAGCCTTTATTTAAAGGCTCCCATTCTGATGGAAGAGATTTCAGTAAGAAATTGTCCTTCATTATCAGTGTAGCAAGCATCAGTTTGGGTTTCTTAGAGGAAAAGAGCAGGTCTCTCTTCCACAGGCCCATTGAGATGCCCATAGCAAAGTTCAGATTGTGACCACTGTATTTCTCCTCTTCTGCTCCAGTAACTCCATTTTCTAGACTTCCTGAGAGAGACAGGCAAGCAGAAGGTTGTCTGACTCTGCCATAGGTCTACTCCACTTGCATCTTCACCTCTAGACTCTGCTTCCTTTCTATTCCCAAATTCTTCCAGACTCTAAGAATCTCATGGTCCTTGGTTCCCTGAAAACTGTAATGTCATGATGAATCATATTCTTCTCATTCGTGGACTATTTCCCTTAGATTTCGAGGAACAGCCTGCATGCAATAGACCTTGAGTAGAAATAAAATTTGGTTCAAGATTGGTTCAGGATTATCTTCAAAACCTTCATCAATTACCTTGCTGCATATGAACTTAAATACATTTTCCTACCTGAATGTTTTACAGATCTTCTGATTGATCTAAGTGGTGAAGAGCTTGAAGTAATGGTTGGTTTCTCTTTCAAGTGATGGCATTCAGACTCATATTCTCCCAGTGTTTCCAACAAAATTAAAAGTTCTGAGCCCAACCCATGGAACACCCAATAGCACTAGGAAAGACCCCCTGTAAAAAGTGGGATTTCAGGCTAGTCTTGAAGAAATCCATGGAAACAAAAAGATGGAGGTAACGGGGGAGAGTATTCCAAATATAGCAGGAAGTGGCCAGTTGGGGAGTGGAAGGAGTGGAAGTCTGTGCAAAGGCACAGACAGAAGATGGAGTATTGTTTAGAAGGAATAGTATGCAGGACATTGCAAACTTGATTGTAGAGTGCATTGAGATGAATAAAATGAAAGAAAACTGCAAAGGTAGGAATGGGCGAGGGTCCTTTGGTTTGCCAACTAACTCAACATATTCTAATTCAAAGATACTATGACAGAATGAAGGTGGAATTGTGGAATAAAGGAGCAGAAAGTGAGAATCTTGTAATTCTCCCATTCTCTTCCTTGTCCTCACCCCTCTGCTGCCCAGAAGAATATACTTAATTCTCCTACATTCTCCTAATGCCTAAAAGATGGAAGTTTCTCAGGGAATTCCAGCAGATTCACTCAGAAATGTAAAAAGCATCTTTTCTATAGATAGTTCTAAAATATAATAAAAGAAAGCAGACCTTTCTGTATTATTCAAGGAACCATATCCTCCCTAAAATCCAATGTGGATTTAATTCAATTTAAGACACCTGTGGTACTCTTTTGGACTTCATCATTCCCCCCAGGAATCTTTTCATCTTGTAATATCACATCAGCTCTGGTTTCTAAGATCTCATTAGTATCCTCTTCTTCTGGTTTCCCTCTGATTGGAGAGCAGAGTGGAAAGCTCTTCACAGAGCCTCCATTTAAGAAGAGCACCCTAGTCAAGTATCTCTTCATTTCCCATGGACCATACCCTTTTGAACTTTTCCCTCATGTCACTTGTATACCAGGTAACTTCCTTCCATCCTCCAATATTCAGATTCATTTTGTGAATTGTTTCCCTCACTAAACTGTAAGTTCCTTGTGAAGACTTTTTTTATATTTGAGCAAAATGGCTAGCATATTACATTTAATAATCCAAAGGTGACAAAATAAGTATGTAGATATATAAATAGAATAACTATACAAAATTATAAAAAGTGATATCAAGAAAGAGAATATTAACTGGAAAACAGCAAAAAGACTACATTTAGAAGGATGGTTCTCTTTACGTGGATTAGGACATGTCTCAGGGCCTGCTTTCATTTGGGGATGAGAGGGTAGCTGAGAAGGGGTGAGTTTTGGTCAGATAGGAGTGCAGTAAATCTAAAAGTAAAACCATTCAATTTTTCTCTCAGTGATTGTCCTCTTCATTCTATTAAGACTGTCATCACAAAGATGACAGTCCAGGATACCAACACATAAGAATGAAAGATCACTTACTTTCAAGGTAGTCATTGATAAATAGTCTAGATTCTCCTACAAGGTAAACACAGTAATGTTTATGATTTTTTACATTAAAGAAATCTCCTCCAATAATTAATTCAAACTACTCTGTTCTAATACTTCCACCATACAACCACGCAGGAAAATCTTAATTCAAAAAAGTCTTAGACAGACAGTTGTATAAATGAACAAACTGGTTGGCCAATTGTATATATAGTTCATTTCTCCCTCACTAGACTAAGAACTCCATGAGGACACATTTCCTTTTGCAGCTAGGTGGCAGAATGGATAGAACACCAGCCCTGGAGTCAGGAGGAACTGGGCTCAAATATGGTCTCAGACACTTAATAATTACCTAGCTATGTGACCTTGGGCTAGTCACTTAACCCCATTGCCTTGCAAAAAAAAAAGACTAATCTCAAATTTCACTTTTTCAGGATGCCTTGCCTCTACTCTATGCCCAACCACCAGGTGTTTTATAATTCCCCTAGCAATGAGCACAAAATTGTGCCCACACAAATATCTTTTAGTGTTTGTTAAATAAATATTTGTTTAGCCCAAGAGGAGAAAATGTGATGCAACTGAAATCAATCAGTACACATTTGTTAAATGTCAACTATGTAAAAAGTCTAGGAATACAATAACAATTTTTGTAACAGTCCCTCTGCTCTCAAGGAGTTTACATTCTTTGGGTAAATGGAAAGAATGGAAATACTGTTAAATTTGGAATGAGAAGATCTGCTTCAAATTTTGACACTATTTATTATCTTTATGAGTTCATATGTCTCTCTCTCTCTCTCGCTCTCTCTCTCTCGGCCTCAGTTTTCTAATTTGTGAAATGGAGAGGCAGTGATAGAGGATAGATTCTTGGACTCATAAACAAAATGAACAAGACTGGAATCCCACTTCAGACAATTATTAACTATATGACCCTAGGAAAGTCACTTAACTTCTCTCTTCATCCTGTTTCAATTTCTTCATCTGTAAAATGAGAGTGTTAAAGTCCCTGGCCTCTAAGGTTCCTTCCAATTCTGAATCTATGACCTAAATTATCTCTAAACCAAATAATTTCTAAGCTCAATTAACTCTTAAGTTCCCTTCCAATTATGAGTCTGTGACTTTTCAAAGTACTTTCCAAGTTTGTCTATTTTGAGGGTGATTTTCAAGGGTGAGTGGGAATAATTAGCCTTGTGAAATGTATTGGCATGGTGAGAGATATCAAGCTAACTATTATTTTATCAATATATTCTCTTGGGGAAACCTTTGGAATGACTAAAACAATACAAATATTTTATTCTCACTCATTCCAGAAAATAGAAGTCAATAAATGGCAGCCTAGGCTGTCAAGTCTACTCATCAACCCCATTTGAGGAGGGAGCAGGGATTGCTGCCCAGAACAACAGACACAAGACCAAAAAACAAAGGCTGCCTTTGTATTCATTGTCTGAGACTTGTGCCCAGATGCTTTTGTATGGCTTAACTACAAAAGGGATAATAGAAGAGCCTTTCTTTTCTTCCACATTCAGCTGGTCAATACTACCCTCTTGACTGAGAGCTCTTAAATGCACATTAACAGAGGGAAGGAAGGCAACATAACTATGTTCTGTCCATTTTTCCATCCAATGGTCATTAGCTAGGCAGCTAATAGCCATTTCACTCTCAGCAGCACACCCACCCCAACAGACTTCCAGTCAAGAGACAAGTATTCTATACTGTAATATTTTGCATGCAGTAGGCATTTTATAAACATTCTTTGCAGGCATGCACACAGGAACAACTCATCTACACTTGTTGAAGTTAATGAAGTTAGATTTGGATGACACTCAATGGTCAATTAGATTCATGCTTAGACACTTCACTTATGCAGAGCAACAACCAAATGGAAGCCCTTAGCTGTGGTCTGTTAAGTCTACAATTGTGCCTGGTGGATGGCCTAGCACAGAATTTTTCAGGAATACTTTCTGTAGGTTTTCTAATAATGTACATATGTGTTCATATCAGAAACCTCCTTATTTTTAAAAGTCTATGAAATATGCTTCCACACACCCCAAGGAAGATAACTTTGATGTTGAGATAAATATGTCACTCCAATTAAATTGCATAAATTTTATATTTCAAATGAAAACCCCTCTCAAGATCCAATTTCATAAAGCCTTTTGTTTTCTGAAGAGACATCATCAATTACGCAAAAAACCTATTAAACTTCCAGGGGCTGACAGCTTATTAGCAAGCTTTTGGGTCCTGCTGAATGAACCACAAAATATTCATGCAAACTCACTTGAGTTTTTCTTGAGAGATACCAAAGTACTCTGGCTATATTCCTTTGAGACCCATGTACTGTGTACTTTCTTCAGAGCCACTACTGCAAAACACTTTCAATCTCTTCAAGGTCTCAGTTACCCCATCTTATCAAAACCAATAAACATCTACCAATAAGCTATTCTATCAAGCATCTACTATGCTGGGGATACAATAAACAAAAATTAAGATAGTTGCTAACTTCAAGGAGTTTATAATCTAATAGGGAGGGGGGAAACAACACACAAAAGGAAGCAGAAAACTGAGATAATATGGATCACCTGTAATAGGCTATTTTGTTCCAAGGAATTGAAACCAGACAGGGCAAGGAATGCAAAGTGAAGTGAACCAAGTTTCTGCCCTCTAAAAAGACAGACATTGGGAGCAGTTCTGTAATCCATCCCCTAGCTCTTCAATAAGAGGGGAGGAGAGTGAAGGAAATAGTGTCAATTAGGGACTGAGTTAGCAGAATGGTGATGAGATTAGAAGTGATGAATTTAGCAAGGAAGGGGCATCTAGTTTTGTGGAGTTGAAACATGGCAGAGCAGCAGAAGTTGAGTGCTAGCTTTCTTAACTTCCATTTTACTGAAGAACTTAACTATCTCTTTGTCTTCTTTTTGCCACTATAATATCTCACTTTACCCTTTCCTTCCTTTATTCTTACCTCTTAGGAAGCAAGTCACCAACCCTTTCCCATACCCAAACCTAACTTGTGCTGCTGATCCCATCCCACCAGTCTCCTATATTTTTTATTAGTTTTCCTGTCACTTTCTTCCTCTTAATTTTTGTATTCTCCTCCTGGTCACCTGTAAACTAATATTCAATATTCCTACACCTATTCTCTGGTTTTCCTATTTTATTAAAAAAAAATCTACTCTTTCCCTTGACAGCATCTTCCCTCTGACAAAAACAATTTCTCAAAACTTTCCATTTTGTTCAGGTCACCATTATTTTCCCAAGTACCCCAGACTCAAAACTTCAGAATCTTCTTTGATTCCTCTGTCTCTCCTCCCATTTCCCAATCTAATAAAACACTAAAACTCCCACTTCTATATCTTACCTCCTTCCTCTCCTTTCCTGGAATCACCCTAGTTTGAACCCTCATTAACTACAGTTTAAACTAGTGCAATAATCTTACTAGTCTCCCTGTCTCCAGTTAGTCTCTACCATATATAATACACCTATATGCCCCTACCAGATGAAACTGTCTAAATCAGCAAACTTCATGTGATCTACAGAATAAACTCCAAACTCCTTATGTTGGAATTCATTTGCCTTCTCAACAATTTTTTTCCGTCTTCAATCTCACTACTACCTTAGAGGTATCCTATACTCCAGTCAAACTTGATGTGCTTTCTTGCTTCCACATGCTTACCATGCCCATCTGCTGATCTGTTGCCCTATAATTCCACCTGTTGACAAAGGCTTCCTTCATGTAGGCAACCATTATTCTCTTAGCAACAAATGAAGAAAGGGAATCATCATGCACTATCAAAACCCTTTTCTTCCTCTTTCCTTTTTCTTAACAATGTTAGATGGAGAGGTCTGCTATTTCCTTCTCCAGCTCATTTTACAGATAAGGAGTCCAAGGCAAAAAGGATTAAGTGGCTTGCCCAAAGCCACACAGCATCTGAGGTCAAATTTGAAATCAAGACTTCCTGACTCCAGATCCAGGTCTCTATCCAGTCAATTAACTGTTCTACATAAAAAAGAAAGGGGAATTTCAAGACTAACTCTTTTGCCCCTTAAAGGCTTAAGAGCCAGAGCAGGAGGAACTTTGGAAATCCTATACCCATCAATTCATATAAATAAATAAACGAACGAACGAACGAACGAACGAACAAACGGACAGATAGATAGATAGATAGATAGATAGATAGATAGATAGATAGATAAAAAAGAAGAAGAAACTGAAACCCAGAGAGAGGAAATGACCAATCTAACCAAGGTCAAGCAAACTTGGGATTTCAAAGCAGTTTCTCTGATCCTCAATTTCAATGTACGAAATTTCTGTTATACCACAATGCTCCTCCTCCATCCCTTTCTATATAAATTTAACCAATCCTTTTTCTCAGCTTGAGGCAACAGAAGGAGCACTGGTGCTGGGGTAGGAGGATGTGAGTTCAAATCCCACCTCTTTCTCTTACCACCTATGGGACCTCAAGCAAGTCACTAGCTCTTTGGGTGTCACCTTCCTTACCTATAAAATAAGATAACGTTGAAGGGGTTTTTCCCCCATTTCAGTTTTTCAAATCTTGGACCCTACTGCCCTATTCTAGGAAAACCTCACATGAACATATCTCTTTCTTTCCTCTGATCTTTCCCTTGTATCCTATATATCACTTTCAATGCATTTAAGGTCACCAGGCTTTTTGTACACAACCTCCACTCAATTCCAGTGACCCAGATCTTATTCAGTTTCGTCAACCTCATCATTCAACTAGTGCTTCAATACTATCCACCCCCTCATTGTTACAAGATAGTGCACTGCCATGTGCCAAGTAGATATAGTCCCATTTTCCAATCCCCAACAAAACTTACTTTGTTATCTCTCCTTTCTCAAACATTATTACTTAAAAATGCTTATAGATACTTTCTCTCCAACTGGACTGTAAACTCGCTATGAGGAAAAGAAATGAATCTCATCTAAACTGTCTTAAACTTCCCTTGCAGCTACCACAGTGCTATCTACACAAAATAAGTGTTTTGTCTTTACTGAATTAAGGGAATAGCAAGTTTTGATAACTGTACTTCATCTTCTAGGTTATACATACATGGATACACATGTGTTTACATATATACACAAAATATATATGCATACAACATATGTACGTATATACTTATATTTTATATTTATATAATATGTATAATTACTGGGCATCTAGGTGGCACAGTGGATAGAGTGTTGGGCCTGAAGTTACTTTCCTGAGATCATATCTGGCCTCAGACATTTACTAGCTGTGTGACCAGGACAAGTCACTTAACCCTGTTTGCCCATTTCCTCATCTGTATAATTAACTAGAGAAGGAAATGGCCAACCAGTCCTGTATCTTTGCCATAACAACTCCAGATAGGGTTAGAAAAAGTTGAATATGACTGTTCACATTCTGAACTGAACTGAAAATGACTGAAAAACAACAAATGTATCATCATCCATATATTTATTTTATGGTACATCTTATTGACACCCAAAAGAATGTAATACTAGTAATTCAGACTCTGTTGCAGGCATAGGTGAGATATTACAAGACAGATCTCAGCATTTCAAATCAAGGACCATCAGAGAAAACACAAAAATACCTATATTACATAGAATTCTTCTTTATCATGAATTGTTTTTTCCCATTGGTAAATGTGATATGCTGCATAATTTCCTAATGATGAGCATCGGTAAACATAGGAAAGGATTATAAGGATAAATCTCAGAATCTCCAGCTCTGGAAGTTGTTTTCTTTTTTCAAAATAGATTAGCATCTCATCTGTCTGTATTTATTTTTGTGTAGAGATTTTCCTAAGGTCTTTTCATCCCTTCTATTTTATGCCAAGAGCCTTGCCAATGGATTAGGCACATCATTTAGTCTAGGAATAGATAGTTTTAGGCAAGTATAAAGGCTTCATTGGCAGCACCTCAAGCACTAGAATTAGTACACATCTAGAACTCATTCATATAATTTCTCCCAAGTCAGGTCTCTACTTCAATATTTTAGTGAATCTGTCCACATTAATATGGGAACTACTACTGGCATTTTAGAATATCAATCCCACTATACTTTTTATATAAATATATAAATGTTTTATTTCTTTTCTAATTATATACAATAGTAGTTTCTACTGATTATTTTTTGTAAGATTTTGAATTTTGCAATTTTCCTTACCCTACCTTCCCTCCCTCCTCCCCCCAACAGAAGGCAATCTGATAACTTTACATTGTTTCACTGCTATGCATTGATCAAAATCGAATGTGTTGAAAGATAGAACAAACCCTTGAGGAAGAAATTTAGAGATACTAAAATTATGTAGTACATTAGATAAATTTCTTGAAAATTGAAGGTAATAATTTTTGTTTAAACACCACAGTTCTTTCTCTGGATACAACTGATGTTCTCCATCGCAGGTACTCTAAAATTGTCCCTGATCATTGCACTGATGGAATGAGCAATTCCATTAAGGTTGATCATCACCCCTATGTTGCTATTAGGGTGTACAATGTTCTTTTGGTTCTGCTCATCTTGCTCAGCATCAATTCATGCAAGTTTTTCCAGGCTTCTCTGAAATCCCATTCCTCCTGGGTTCTAATAGAACAGTAGTGTTCCATCACATACATATACCACAGTTTGTTCAGCCATTCCCCAATTGATGGATATCCCTTCGATTTCCAGTTCTTTGCCACTATAAACAGAGCTGTTTTGACTGTTTTTCTACAAGTGATATTTTTACCCTTTTTCATGATCTCTTCAGGGTATAGACCCAGGAGTGGTATTGCTGGATCAAAGGGTATGCACATTTTTATTGCCCTCTGGGGCTAATTCCAAATTGTTCTTCAAAAAGGTTGGATTGAATTCACAGTTCCACCAACAATGCATTGGTGCCCCAGATTTCCCACATCCCTTCCAACATTGATCACTGTCCTTTGTGGTCATATTGGCCAATCTGAAGACTGTGAGGTGGTACTTTAGAGATACTTTAATTTGCATTTCTCTAATCAGTAATGATTTAGAGCAATTTTTCATATGACTATAGATAGCTTTGATTTCCTCATCTGCAAATTGCCTTTACATATCCTTTGACCATTTGTCAATTGGGGAATGGCTTTTTATAAATTTGACTCAGTTCCTTATATATTTCAGAAAAAAGTCCTTTGTCAGAAACACTAGTTGTAAAAATTGTTTTCCAATTTACTATATTTCTTCTGATCTTGAAGTTGCATGATAAATCAGAAATTAAAAAGCAAAAGCTTTTTAATTTACGGTAATCAGAATTATCCATTTTGTTTTTGTTCTCTTTCTCTTCCTTGGTTATAAACTGCTCCCCTTTCCATAGATCTGATAAGTAAATTATTCCTAGTTTGCTTATAATATTTATGTCTAAATTCTGCACATATTTTGATCTTATCTTGATATAGGGTGTAAGATGTTGGTCTAATCCAAATTTCTGCCATACTATCTTCCAGTTTTCTTTTTTTTTACATTTTTGCAAGGCAGTGGGGTTAAGTGGCTTTCCCAAGGCCACACAGCTAGGTAATTATTATTAAGTATCTGAGGCTGGATTTGAACTCAGGTACTCCTGACTCCAGGCCTGGTGCTTTCTCCACTGTACCACCTAGCCACCCCCATATCTTCCAATTTTCCCAGCAGTTTTTATCAATAAGTGAGTTCTTATCCCAGGAGCTGCACCCTTTCAGTTTATCAAAGAGTAGATTACTATAATCATTTCCTGCTGTCTCTTTTGCACCTACTCTATTCCACTGATCCACCACTCTATTTCTTAGCCAATACCAGACAGTTTTGATGGCTGATGCTTTATAATTTTAGATCTGATAAGACTAAGCTACCTTTTTTCTCATTTTTTATTAAATCCTTGATATTATTGATTTCTTGTATCTCCATATGAATTCAGTTACAATTTTTTCTAGTTCAATAAAGTAATTTTTTGGAAGTTTAATTGGGATGGCACTAAATAAATAGTTTAGGAATTGTCATTTTTATTATATTAGCTCAGCCTATCCATGAACAATTTATATTTGCCCAGTTATTTAGATCTGATTTTATTTGTGTAAAAAGTGTTTTGTAGTTGATTACATAGTTTCTGAATCTGCCTTGGCAGATAGACTCCCAAGTATTTTATGTTGCCTGAAGTGACTTTAAATGGATTTCTTTTTCTAACTCCTACTGCTCTATCTTGCTAGTAATACATATAAACACTGAGGATTTATGTGGGTTTATTTTTATATCCTGCAACTTTACTAAAGTTACTCATTGTTGCCAGTAGTTTTTTAGATGATTTTTTAGGGTTCTCTAGGTATACCATCATGTCATCTGCAAAGAGTGAGAATTCTGTTTCTTCCTTACAAATTCTAATTTCTCCAATTTCTTTGTCTTCTCTTATTGCTGAAGCTAACATTTCTAACACAGTCTTGAATAGTAGTGGTGATAACCAGGTGTTTCACCCCTGATCTTATTGGGAATACCTCTAGCTTATCCCCATTGCATATAATGCTTGCTGATGGTTTCAGATAAATACTGCTTGAAAGTCTAAGGAATAATCCTTTGATTCCTACACTCTAGTGTTTTTTGTAGGAATGAGTACTGGTTTTTTTGTCAAAGGCTATTTCAGCATCTATTGAGATAATCATATGGTTTCTGTAAGGTTTGTTATTGATATAGTCAATTATACTAACAGTTTTCCTAATATTGAACCAATCCTGAATTTCTGGAATAAATCCTGCTTGGTCATAGTGTATTATGCTAGTGATAATCTGCTGTAATCACTTTGGTAAGATTTTATTTAAAATTTTTGCATCCATATTCATTTGGGAAATTGATCTATAATTTTCTTTCTCTATTTTAATTCTTCCTGGTTTAGGTATCAATACCATATTGGTGTCATAGAAGGAATTAGGCAGAGTTCTGTCTTCAACAATCTTTCCAGAGTTTATATAGAATTGGAACTAAATATTTCTTAAATGTTTGATAGAGTTCACTTGTGAATCCATCTGGCCCTGGAGATTTTTTCCTTAAGGAGTTCATTGATGATCTGTTGAATTTTCTTTCTGAGATAGGGTTATGTATTTTATTTCCTCTTCATTTAACCTGAGCAACTTATATTTTTTAAATGTTCATCCATTTCACTTAGATTATTAAATTTATTGGCTTACAATTGGGAAAAATAGTTCCAAATTATTAGATTCCCTCCTCATTGGTAGTGACTTCACCTTTTTCATCTTTTGATACTACTAATTTGGTTTTATTCTTTCTTTTTTAAATCAAATAATCAAAGCTTTATTTATTTTATTGTGGGGGCTTTTTCATAAAACCAACTCTTGGTTTTATTTATTAATTCAATGGTTTTCTTGATTTTGATTTTATTAATTTCTCCTTTAATTTTTAGAATTTCTAATTTGGTATTTAATTGGGGATTTTTTAATTTATTCTTTCTCTAATTTTTTAGTTGTATGCATGTTTGGTTCATTGATTTATTCTTTCTCTATTTTATTCATGTAAGCATTTAGAGATATAATATGTCCCCTAATAACTGCTTTGTCTGTATTACATAAGTTTTGGTATGTTGTCTCATTATTGTCATTGTCTAGGATAAAATCATTAATTCTGTCTATAATTTGGAGGTGATCCACTCATTCTTTCAAATAAAGTTCTTTAGTTTCCAAATAGTTTTATGCCTTTCTTTCCAAAGCCCACTATTGTGCATGATTTTTATTGCATTATGGTCTGAAAAGGAAGTCTTCATACTTCTGCAGTTGATTATGAGGTTTCTATGCCCTAGTACATGATCAATTTTTCTGTAGGGACCATGTACTGCAGGAAAAAAGGCATATTCCTTTCTTTCCCCATTCAATTTTTCTCGAAAGGTCTAAAATGACTAGTTTTATAACGTTCTATTTACCTCCTTAACTTCCTTCATGTTTATTTTATGATTAGATTTATCTAATTCTAAGAGAAAGATGTTGAGGTCTCCCACCAGTAGAGTTTTACTTTCTGTGTCTTCCTGTAACTCATTCAGCTTCTCCTCTAAGAATCTGGATGCTATACCACTACATATTTAGTGTAGAAATTGCTTTACCACTACATATTTAGTGTAGAAATTGCTTCATTGTCTATAGCACCTTTTAGGAGGTTATAATTTCCTTCCTTATCTCTTTTAATGAGATCTATTTTTGCAGTTATTTCATCTGAAATAAGGATTATTACCCCTGCCTTTCTCATTTCTGCTGAAGCATAATATATTCTGCTCTTTACCTTTATTCTATTTGCATCTCTCTACTTCAAATGAATTTCTTGTAAGGAACATATTGTAGGATTCTGGTTTTTAATCCACTCTACTATTCGATTACATTGTTTGGGAGGATTCATCCTATTCACATTCACATTCACATTCAAAGTTATAATTACTAACTCTTTGTTGCCATCCATGTTATCTTCCCTTTTTTTGCATTTTTCTCCTTTTTTCACCTTATGCCTACTTCCCAGTATTTTGCATATGAATATCACTTTCTTCAGTGTGTTTGCCCCCTTATATCCAACCCCCCTCTCCTTTCTTTCCCCTTTCCTTTTGCCCCTTCTTCCTTCCCTTCTTTCTGTCAGTTCCTCTTCTCCTCCACTCCCCCTTTCCCCTCTTATAACTTGAAAGGTGAGATAACCTTCTAAACTCAACTGAGTGTGTACGTGTGTGTGTGTGTGTGTGTGTGTGTGTGTTTGTGTGTGTGTGTGTTTGTGTGTTAATCCCAGTTTGAGCCAAATCTAATTCAGGAAGTTTTCACCTCTTCCCTCTTTTCCCTCTATTGCAGTAGGGCCTTTGCACCTCTTCATGTGATGTAATTTAGCCTATTCAATCTCCTTCATCCTCCTATCTCTTTACTGCCTCCCCCTTTTAAGGAGATATTATTTTCAAACCATTCTATCAGAGTCAAGGACAAGTCATGAGTATCCAAACTTCTGGCTCAGGATATTCCCTCTGATAGAGATATAATTCTCAAGAGTTATGAGAATCTTTCTTCCAGGTGGGGATATAGCCAGTTTCATCTTATTGATAAGCTTTTGTTTCTTTTCTCCTTTTTTTACTTTTTCATGTATCTGTTGAGTTTCCTGTTTGAAGTCTAAATTTTCTATTTAACACTGGTCTTTTCATCAGGAAGAGTTTAAAGTCTCCTATTTTGTTAAATGTGGGTCTTTTCCCTAGAAGAGAAGGCTTAGTTTTGCTGGATGGTGAATTCTTGGCTGCATTCCAATTTCCCTTACTTTTCAGAATATCATATTCCAGTCCCTTCAATCCCTTAATGTTGATGCAGCCATGTCCTGTGTAATCCTTACTGTGGCTCTTTAGTATTTAAATTGTTTCTTTCTGACTGCTTGCAGGATTTTCTCCTTTATCTGATAGTTCTGGAGTTTGATCACAATATTCCTTGGTGTTTTCCTTTTGGGATCCCTTTCAGGAGGGGATCAACATATTCTTTCAATAACTATTTTGTTCTCTGGTTCCATATATCAGGGCAATTCTCCTTCACTATATCCTGAAGTATAGAAAGTCCAGGCTTTCTTTCCCCTCAAAGTTTTCAAGAAGCCTAATAATTCTTAAATTTTCTCTCCTGGATCTATTCTGCAGGTCTGTGGTTTCGCCCATGAGATATTTTACATTTTCTTCTTTTTTTGGTTTTGTTTAACAGATTCTTCTTGTCTCATGAAGTCATTAGCTTCCACAGATCCCAATCTCTTTTTTAAAGAAGAATTTTCTTCACTCACCTTTTGCAACTCCTTTTCCAATTGGTCCATTCTGCTTTTGAAGGAGTTTTCCATTTGCCCAATTGTGGTTTTGAGAGAATTATTTTCTTTTTTGCACTTGCCCAATTGTATTTTCAAAAGACTTGTTTTCTTGTTGCAAGATGTTAATTTTCTCTTGCAAGTGTTAATTTTCTCTTGCATTTCTTATCCCAGTTTTTCCATTTGATTTTTAAACTCCTTTCTGATCTCTTCTAAGAAGTCTTTCTGGGCTAGAGACCAATTCATATTCTCCTCTGAAAATCTAGTCCTCTCTGCATTAGTACCCTTGACTTCAAGGTAACGTTCAATGGACACCAATTTCCACTGGACTTCCTTCATTTTCAAACTAGGGTCTCATGTTAGGGGAGGGGACTAGTTCACAGACCTTTGGTGTTGCAATCCCTAGCGTCTTTGCTCAATAGGCTTAGAAACTCCAAGTGGGCTGGTCAGCAGAGGATGCTAGATGCTTTCTTCAGAATGTCTATGACCTTGATTATTGACCCAATCCCTAGGCCTGGGAGCATTTGGGGGGAGGGGGTGGCTAGCTGGATTATCCTCCAGCAATGTGGGCTGGGCCTTCAGGCTACATAGTTAATCTACTTAATCCTCAATCAGCACTGAGGGAGATCTGCAGTCCACACCTGAGCTTGAGGGGATGGGAGGGGACTGTTACTGTGTTTGATCAGGGGAGAGTCACTTTCTCTCACAAGAATGGGGGGGCTCAATTGAAAACATGGGGACTTCACTGAAAATACCACATTTGAGGCCCTGGTCTTCCAGACCAGTAGAGTTGACTGGATCAATGTCTAGCCATTGCATTGCCTGCAATGCTGGAGTTCTCCCACCCACACACACACAGTAAACATTTCTATAGCTGTTCTCAGGTTAGTCCCCAGGCCTCACTCCACTTCCCCTATGCTGGCTGTATGCTCCCTGCCCCCAGTTCACCCATGCTCCCCTGTGACAGACCTTGCTGCACATTGTTCTCCTAGGTCTTCTCTGGGTCTTATGGATCCAAATTCTGTTGAAAGGCTTGGTTCATGTTTTCTGAGGGAAAGTCAGGAGAGCTTAAAGCAGTGCCAGGTTTCTCTGCACCATGTTGGCCAGAAGTCTCCCCAATATACTTTTTTTTATCATTTGCATTCCTACCTTTATTTTCTCATAAATGATCTATACAAAATACTCAAGGTCTTCTTCTAAAGCTATTCCCTTGTCCTCATCACTCTGTCTAGCCAAACTGTTCCTTCCAACATGAGTTCTTGAAAATGTCTTTTATACTCCTCCATGAGTCCAAACCCCCTATGTAACATATTTAGAAAATATCTCTAATTAAATATATGCTACCAAAGTAATAATAGAGTAGGCAGGTATGTAGAGCAATGAATAGAGTTACTGAATGTGGAGTTAAAAAGAACAGCATTCAAATCCAGACTTGGACAATTTCTAACTGTGTGATCTTGGACAAGTCACCTAATTTCTATTTTTCTCAGTTCTCTCAATTATAAAATGAAAACATTAATCATAAGGTTGTTGTGAAGGTCAAATAAAATAATATTATAAAGTACTTAACATACAGTACTGATACATTGTAGAAACTATATAAATGCCAGGTGTTGTAACTGTTGTTGTTACATGTGGTCATAGCACTTGAAAGCCCAAACTCACAGTACACAAATATTACTGTCTTCATATGCTGCTCTCTGCTTCTTTATATAGACTTTTGTTTCTCCACTCCTTATTAGATATCATATCCCTGATGAGCATTGAGTTTCTTCTCTTCAACTAGATATTACATTATTTTTCCTGGATATCACCTCTGCTTTTGAGTTTTCATGCTCTCTTGTACCATCTGGTTATAGACTTTGGTTCTTCAACCTTATGACTGATCCTTGCTACCATTTCTTGGATTTAAGTTGCTGATAAACCTCTTTGTGTCATTTGCTATTCTCTAGTACTTCCTTCTGAGGTTCAGATGCTAATAAAGCTCACCCTTGTAGAGAGGTTATTTTTATCCACATAGTCATAGAAGTTTCACAGGATTATAACAGCTAAAGTCAATCTAGCAATCAGAAAAAGTCTTCAGTTTAAGATTAATTCTTTTCTTTTGACCAATGCTTTCATTGCTAGAAATCCTTGATCCCAGCTAACTACCTCACTTAGAGTTAGAATCTTCCTTTTCTCCCTTTTCAAATTCCCATTTATCAATCTATGTCATGAAGGAACTCTATAGGACTGGATTGATTGACATTCCTCTCAGTTCCCATTATGTTCCTAGTGGCCATGCAAATCAACCCTTGAACATAAACAAAAATCTAGGTAAGACTTTTAGCTCTTGCCTTTGATCCTTTGTTCTAAATTCCTCCCTTTATTATTTTTATATTTGAAAAATTTGCTAGGTTATATTTAGCACTAGAGTAGGGAATTCCTGGAGAGAAGATGACCCTTAACAATGCAAATCTGAAACTTATAATCATTTTAAACATAGTCACTTAATCAGTTTGTATCATATCTAAGTCCCATTGCTTCCTGACTTAAAAGTTAGCTCTCAATTTATTACTACACCAGTAAGCATTTATTAAATTACTTTTACTTGTCAAGTTCTTCTTAAGCACAGAATATACAAATATAAAAGTGAGATAGTCCTTTGACCCAACAGTAGCACTATTAGATTTGTTTCCAAAGGTGATTTTAAAAAAAG
Source organism: Macrotis lagotis (assembly GCF_037893015.1). Lineage (NCBI taxonomy): Eukaryota > Metazoa > Chordata > Mammalia > Peramelemorphia > Peramelidae > Macrotis > Macrotis lagotis. Next base: position 457,027,979 of record NC_133666.1, on the reverse strand, counting down.
GAAAAAATCTATATATTCTAAAATATTTATAGCAGTTCTTTGTGGTGGCAAAGAACTAGAAACTGAGAAAATATCCATCAATTGGTAAATGAATAAACAAGTTGTGAAATATGATTGTGGTGAAATAGTACTAAGATATAAGAAATGATGGAGATTGACTTTGGAAAAACATGGTAAGACATGTGAAACAACAAAAAGTGAAAGAAGCAGAACCAAGAGTACATTGTATATAGTAAAAGCAATATTGTTCAAAGAATAACTGTGATCAATTAAGCTATTTTGAAAACTATAAATATTCAAATCAACTACAAAGGACCTATGAATGAATTTGCTATCCATCTCCAGAGAAAGAACTGCAAAGTATGGTTTTACAGATAGATATGTAAACAAACATAGACAGACAGATAAGAAGGCTGGCAGACAGATAGATAGATAGATAGATAGATAGATAGATAGAAAGAAATGTCAATGGTGACCTTCTCTAGTGGGGGATGGGGAGGGAGGCAGTCCAGAACTTAAATACAATAAAAAACTAAATTAAATATTTAAAAAATAAAAATAAATAAATAAAAGTAAAATAAGCCTTGCCCTCAAGGAACTTATATTCTTTTTGGAAGATAAAACATGATCACACATAAGTTCAAAACACATTCAAAATAAATTCAGAGTTCCTCACCATGTAAAATATGCATGTAATTAATATATATAAAATATCCTCTAATGAAATATTCCATTACCAAGAAAAGTATCAGATTTTAAAATAACTCTCAAAATCCTAAGGGCACTCTCCTCAACCATTACATAAATGTATTATCTGTTGCTAAAGAAAAAAAGTATTGACCTTGCCTGTTGCAGGAACCCATTTAAATGACAAAGATTTCAAAAGCTTTGTGAACTCTTGTATTTGGTAGGTTTTTACCCAGGAAGCCCAGAATAGCTATACTAATTTGTCAATTCACATTTAAAAAGAAAGGAGTTGTAATGGGGGTGGGAGGGGGAGAGGGGAAATGCTAAATTAAAACTCAGTTCACCTTGGTTCAAGACCTGGCTCTGTAATTCATCAAGTATCTGACCTTGGCCAAATCATTTTACCTCTTTGGACCTCAATTGTCTCATTTTTAAAAAAGAAATTAATGATACTAAATGCCCAAAATTGTGATGATCAACAGAAGATAATTTTATTCAGTGAACATTTATTAAGTAACTATTATGGAATTATGCTTTGATGCTGAGTGAAATAGAAACAAGGAATAAGATATAGTCATTGCTGTCAAATAGCTTATAGTCTAATGGATGGAGGGAAGGGGGAAGTGCAAATGAGAGAGGCTTTGAGGGATCCAAGGAGAAAGAAGTCATTTACAAACTTGGTAAATCAAGAGAGGCTTCAAGAAAGTAGAGGACCTCTAACTGGGCCTTAAGAAAAGAAAAGGGGTGGCTAGGTGGTACAGTGGATAGAGCATCAGCCCTGGAGTCAGGAGTACCTGAGTTCAAATCCGACCTCAGACACTTAATAATTACCTAGCTGTGTGGCCTTGGGCAAGCCATTTAACCCCATTTGCCTTGCAAAAAAAACCCTAAAAAAACCTAAAAAAAAGAAAAAGAAAAGAAAAAAAAGAACAGGTTAAGATGGGATGGGGGGGGGGGGGGAAATGGCACAAAGAAAATCTACCACCACAAGAACATAAGCTCCTTGAGTTTGGGGATTGTGGTAGTTTTCTTTCTAACCCCAACACCTAGTACCTTGCATTACTATATTTATGTTAGTCAGTTGTGTGTGACTCTTCATGATCCTGTAGTCCATGACAAAGATACTAGAGTGGTTTTGCCATTTCCTTTTCCAATGGATTAAGGCAAACAGAGGTTAAGTGACTTGCCCGGGGTCACACAGTTAATGAGTGTCTGAGGCAGGATTTGAACTCAAGTCTTCCTGATTCCAGACCCAGTTCTCTATCTATTTAGCCACCTGGTTATATTACCACATAATATGCACTTATAAGTATTTATTGAATTGAATCAGATGTAAAATGTTGGAAAACTACTGGAAGTTTTAAACCAGAAGAATGACAGGATGAGAATAGCACATCAAAACACAGATATCCATATCAATATACCCAAAGTCTAAGATGTCTATGTACAACTGAGAACACTGACACTCACTTATGCACACCTGGGCTCAGAGATTCCTGTCACAGGGATGTGTACTCTACCACTTCCCCTCAATAGTTACAGATTTTGTGAATTGTCTCATTCCAGTTCCAACTCAGTCATTCTGCCATCCCCACCTACTTACTCCTCTAGACCCTGAAGGAAGTTTAGGAGGGTTAACAACAGCTAACAAAAAACAATGGTTTTTAAGGAATTATCTTCAAGGTCAATAGCAAAAGAGGGTCCAACAGCTGAACAGAATAGAACATATCAACCCTGACTATCTATAGCCCAACCATACAATCAAGGATCCAGATCTGGACAGGAGAAGAAGACACCTGAAGATGAAGCAGATGAACAGGATGAAAGTGAAGGAGCTAGGTATGAAATGTACACCAAAGGAAGAACATACTCTGAGTATGCAAATGCAAGAAGTCTATTCCCCATAGCTTCCAGCCAGAGTTGCACAAATCTAATAAAATACACAATCCCAGGTTTCTTCTGTTATTCTTCCCTAATACCATTCAAGAGTGCATTTCTCAAGCCTTTTCCTTTATGAATGCCACAAAAACTCAGAGCCTAGAGTATGCTTTTAAATTTTCCAGAATGTATAACCTCCCCACTTTAAGTCTTTAAGGTGACTTGTTCTTGTAAACTTTTCGGGGACAAAGTTTAGTCCAGTGGTGCTGGTTCTCATGGAAGGTATCCAATGAGAGCAGCTAGACCAACCCCTGAAGGCACTCTGGTACCTTATACTTCCTCAGTTTCCTCTTCTTCCTTCTTTCTTTCATCCTGTTCCATTCCTCTAGCCTACCAGAGTTTAAAGAGATATACAGTCTCTCTTTAAGTATCTGTCTCATCGCCAAAAAATAGACTAGATGAAACATGGAAGGGGGTCTGGTGTATGCCTTTTTTAGCAGAAAAAAGATAATCAGGATGATGAATCATCTGGAATCAAAAAGAACTATCTCAAGAAGAAAATGTACTAAATTTGAGTTTCATAGTTTTGCTCACATGGGAATTCCAGAAGTAGTGGCCCTAAGAGAGGTTAGAGAAATTGGGGTTGGGAGCTGGACTTGGAAGAGATATTCTAGGCACAGGACTGTCTTTGTTTTAAGGGACAGAAGTAATTAGATTTAAAAAAACTAGACTAATTTAAGCAGTTGTTTAATCATACCTGACCTTTCATTGCCTGGTTTGGGGTTTTCTTGACAAAGATAGTGGAGTGTTTTGCTATTTCCTTATACAAAAAATTATCTAAATCATTGTATAAGCAGTATCAATCCAGGAAAAAACAAAAGAGAAACTGTCCAGTGGAGGAGAGGGGTGAAAAAATCTTTGCATCAAATATTGTAAAACTCTGATATCCATGCAGAAATGGACACAAATATGTAATACAAATATTTCCCTATAGGTAAATGATCAAAGAATATTCAGCTTTTTTAAATTGCAAAATTTCAATGAGTATATGAAAACATTGCTCCAGATCACTGCTAATAAGGTGAATACAAATTAAAAGTCTTAAAGTCTTCACTTTAGACTCTTCAAATTGACAGAAGACCCAAAAAAAATTGAAACAATGTTGGGAGGACTACAAGAAAACTGATACACAAACTTATTGTTGAAGGATTTGTGATTGGGTTAAACATATTGAAAAATACTTGGAATTATGGGAGAAAAGTAACTAAACTATACAAACTCTCTATCTCAGCAATCCCACTAACAGAAATATGCCTCCAAGGAGGTAAAAAAACAGAAAGATTCAATTTATATTAATATTCATAGTACTAAAGTATTTATAGTAGTAAAGCATTGGGAAGAAAGTAAGCATCTCTAGGTTTTGGAATGACTGGAAAAAAATCAGAGTATATTAGACTATTACTATGTTGGGCCACCTGGAGTCAGGAGTACCTGAGTTCAGATGTGACCTCAGACACTTAATAATTGCCTAGCTGTGTGGCCTTGGGCTAGTCACTTAACCCCATTGCCTTGCCAAAACTAAAAAAAGAAGAATATTACTATGCAATAAAAAATTAATATTATGAGTAATTCAGAAAAACATGGTTTGTATGAGCTGATACAAAAAAAAATATAAGGGTGTGTTTGTGTGTGTGTGTGTGTGTGTGTGTGTAAATAAATAAAAATTATACGTTCAGAAAAGCAGCAACATGTGCAATGACTGCAGCAACAGACACAAAACGATCATTAAAAGAAAGGTCAACTATGAAAAAAAAAGAACCAAAACTCCCTAAGAGCAGATAATGAAATAGACCTCCCATCTATAAAGTTTCGGGGAAGGGGAGGTGACAAGGGCAGAATGGTGCATATGTTATTAGATGAATTTCATTGTCTTTTTCTTACTAATTTGTTTTCATTACAAAGTAAACTTTAATCCAGATGAAGTAGGACCAAAAGTGACTATAATGCAAACACACACACACACACACACACACACACACACACACACACACAAGCTTTAATAAAAATATTTTGTTTTTATTTGTGAGTAGATCAAAGGAACAGACAAGTCAACTAAGGCTTAGTCCAAAAGCAATGGTCAAGGCTTAGAGAAGTAAAAGAAGTAGAAAAGAAGGAGCAGGGTCTGAAATAGAATCAGAAATTATCTCTGTTATATCTAGTTGAAAGAGTTTTGCTGCAATTTTTCAGAATTATTCATGGTTTTCTTTGGTAGCCTTCCCATTGAGACAGCTAAATCAGATTATTATCACAAGTTCTAAAACTAAAGCAATAGTTTCACTCTCATCCACCCAGGAATCTTATCAGACAGCTGTGCCCTATGTATCCTCTAGATAAATGATGTATAGGATGAGCTTGATTCCTTTTCAGAGGTATAGAAACTGATTCCTCTAATACCCAGGTACCCTCTTTGTTGGATTCTTCCTCTGAAGTCAGAGTGCTGAGATCTGAGCTTTCAATAAACAGAACCATCTCTCTTCCTCTCAATAATTACAACTGATTTTGTGAACTTGTTCATCTCTTGAGCTATGGCCCTGATAACCTTTATGGAGAGAAAGTTATGAAAATATGGTTGTACATTCAGTCGTCTATGTTTAAACTTATGTTCACCCTACTTCTTGAATTAAAGCAGCCAAGGCTCTCAAAAAAGCCCTGGCTTGCTTGTTTCTATTACCATGACAACAGGCATCCTGTTTCTGAATGTCCAGGAAGGCCTTACTGAGACACAAATATAAGTGTCAGTTCATTTAAGGAAGAGATTTTCCATAATATTATAATATTTCCAATAACTCCTCAGAGAAATGGTGGCTGATGATTAATGAGCCCAGATTATCACCCATATCTGAGTTATTTCCTGGCACCAAGCTCCAGGTACATCCAACCCAATTTGTTCACCTGGTGGGAAGCAGGAAGTGAAGGAGTCCATATCTGCCAGAAACCAATAAAGAAATATTCCATCCTTCCACAAATTTATGCAGCTCTTTCTAACAAAAGCAATAGGACTCTCCACAAAGCCTCCATATGTGTACATGACCAAAAGTCTGGTCACCTCAAAATTAGGCAAAGTAGAGCTTTTCAGAACACACTAGATACATACTAGCAGCAATTCCAGTGTTGATATGATAAGGCTAAAGGACTCTCTAATACCAAACTTTGTTTCTACAATTGGGACATCTGTTTGTAAAAGCCCCAGCTATGAGAATCAAGTGGCTAGGTGCTGTGATGAATAGTGTACCAGGCCTGAAGGTAGGAAGATTCATCTTCCCGAGTTCAAATCTGGCTTCAGACACTTACTGTGTGACCCTGGGCAAGTCACTTAACTTTGTTTGCCTCAGTTTACCTCACTCAGTTTCCTCATCTGTAAAATAAGTTGGAAAAGAAAATGGTAAACCATTCTAGTATCTTTGCCAAGGAAACCCCAAATAGAATACTGGAAAAATCAGCCATACCTGAAGATAACTGAACAATAACTTCTATGGGCACTGCAGGTGCTTTTAGGAGAGGCAGTATGGTGTACTTCACTGAGGATGATTTGGAATCAGGAAATATGAGCTGAAATTCCACTTCAGGCGCTAACTGTGACCCTAGGCAAGTTACTTCTTTCTGAGCCTAAGTTTCCTTTTAAGTAAAATGGGAGTGATAATAGTATAGGGTTGTTGAAAGGATCAAATAAAGTAATGAATGCAAATTGTTTTTGCAAAATTTAAAGCACTATATAAATGTCAACTGTTATTATTGTCATTTTATCTCTCTGGGAAAAGGAGTGAAGTAGTCATTGGAATAGCAAATCTAAACAAGGTACTGAGCCAATAACTGCAAAACAGTTTTGATATCCTGATATCAGCCTGCACTAAATATTCCCTGGCTTCTCCCACTTCAGTGACCATCTCCTCACCAGATACTATACCACCAGGACCAGAAACCAAGGCCTGGAGGATTTGAATCTTTTATCTCTGGAAATTCCTCCCTGAATCCCTGCTTCCTAATTGATAATGACCTAGGTCAACCACACTTACAGCTAGACCCAGTTCCCAGGCCACTTCATTTTATTCTACCACCTTTCCCCAACCTACAACATAGGATCTTCCTATTCTGGATGCATAATTAAATCAATTAAATCAACTCTGTCTTCATTTCTGAAAAGAATGTGACAATTTACTCCCCTTTAGTTTCAATCACTATCCCTATAGCTTATTAAGCTAAAGTTTCTCTCTCCTGTTACTACTCCACCACACATACACACATGCACATACATGTTAAGATGACTGGCAATTTGGTATCTGATCAAGTTCTAAATACTCCACATGTAACAGCTTCTTGGATCCATAAATGATAACTGGGTAAGAGGTGAACACCAAAGGTATATGAGCACCTCTATAAAGAACTCAGCAAGCTCCCACACCAAAGGTACTAGTCCTCCCTGAGTACCCCTTTAGTGTATAATATGTGGTTAATAAATATTTAATCTAAGGTTATTAAAGCTTAAAACCACATTAAGGCTTTGGGGACACCCTATGGAACCACAAATCCTCTTCATCAATTATCCAAAAAGTCTACCATACACTCATCTGGCCTTTGATAAAAGGCCTACAGGAATCAGGGACTATAGACTAATTTGTACAGCTTTAATCATTGGAAAATTTTCCCATACATAAGTAAAAATCATCCTCTTGGCAACTTTTACCCTTTGGTCCCAGTTCTACTTTGGAGGGCAACAAAAACATACATAATTCCTCTTCCCACAAGTACTGGGGCTGAATGACATCTCTTCAAATACTGTAAAAATCTGAGATTTTGCTGGAAGCTCTTTTCTTCTCTATCTAAATATCCCCAGTTGCTTTCATTCATCCTTATATAGCATAGCTTAGTCTTACCTTATATTTAGTCTCCTCTGTATACATGAAAATTTATCAATATCCTTCTTAAAATATTGTGCCTGAAATTGATTCTCACACATTCTGAGTACTGGGTTCTTCTGTTACTTCAGTCTACAAACATGTTAGTTTTTTTTTCTCTCTGTCATATTGCTCTGACACTTATTGAGTATGTGGTTCACTAAAAAAAACCCTTACATCTTTTTCTATACAAGTCTTACTTTTCCCATTCTACCCTTAGGCAAGAGTAAAGTACAAGACTTTTATACTGATCCCTAAAAGACAATAAATTATTCTAGAAATGAGAAATAAGAAATTTCACAATGAGAATGCCCACCCCTCATATTCAGTAGCTGGTGATCATTGGCAAGGCATTTGACATCTTGGACTTTCAATTTTTCTAATATGTAAAATGTGAATAGTAACATATATTACCTACTTTACTGTGTTATTGTGGGGAGGAAAAGCACTTTGCAAACCTCAATAGTGGTCATTATCCCCATTAAAATTTATCTTATATTTAGTCTATTATCCTAGTCTGATGAGATCTTTGGGAATTGTGATTCCATTATGCAACATGTTAACTATCCAACCCAGATGTATGTCATCTGAAAATTCAATAAGTAGCTCAGTAATTGTAATTGTTCAGTCATTTCAGTCGCGTGACTCTGTGTGACCCCATTTGAGGTATTTTTGGCAAGAATACTGGAGTAGTTTGGTTTTTTTTCCTTTTTCAAGTCATTTTACAGATGAGAAACTGAGGCAAAGTTAAGTGACTTGTCCAGAGTCACACAGTTAGTAAATGTATGAATTAGGATTTGAACTCAGGAAAAGAAGTGGTCCTGACTCAAGACCCAACACTCTATTCAGTATACCATCTATTTGCCCCCAAAAGTATACATTTGCACAACAGATAGCCAAGGTTCAAGGTTAGAGGGCAATGCCACCCCTATGAAACAGACAGAAGTTAACAGACTAGCATCAAAATTTAAATCCACAATTTGGTTTTTAATTATATGCTCTAACCAACTAAAGAACAAAGCTTCTTGAATATTTCATGTCTTCCTTACCACGTTTATCCTGGAGAGTTTAGCATTTATTATATGAGGACCAAAGCAATAAAATGCAATAATTTTCCATCCATAGAAACATGCCTGTTTCTAGTTGTCTGTTCTTGTTAGGAAGAAATGCTATTCATTATGATATTTTACTTTAAATTTAGGTATAGTCTCACAGCAGCTTTGAAAATAGCTTCAGAATTAACCTTTCAACCCTCCAAAGTTTCCCAGTACAAACCAGTCTAAAGGTCTAGGTTACATGCTAGGTATCTAGTTTTAAAGATTTTCTAAGTCAATCTCGTTGCAGGCTAGCAGAAACAGTCTCAGCAATAAAGTCCAGAGGGTAAAGTTCAAAGAAGACAAAAGCAAGAGGTTCAAAGGTGGACACTAGTGGGTCAGAGAAATTCAGATGAAAGTAAGATAGTACTCCAGACCAGGAATCAAATTCCCGGCAAAGCCTTAAAATTTGTTGAAGGTTTTGGGGTTTTTTCTCCTCAGAAGTCCAAAATTATTTGGCTAGCTCCATCATCTCTCCTAATTGCTAGGGCATGGGAGGAGCCAAAGGAGAAGAGAATTACCCTTTTTTTTAAATGGGACTTATTTCCCTTCTTGAGCTAGGGAATTCAAGATTTCTATTCCTCTAATTTTACAGATAAGAAAACATAAGAAAACAAAGTCTCTGAGAGTTCAGGAATGACAGTTGATCTCTAGGAAAACATGGATTCTAGGCCAAACCTCCTGTCTCCTAATCCAAGACTCTTTACACTATTCTGCATTGCTTCATCTTTCTAACCTCCTGAAACTCCTAACCCTCAGAAACTTTCAATCTCTGTATTATGTCTTTTAGTCTGGCAAGGGTCTTGATGAGAGTACCTACATCTTCCCAAATCCCACCAGCAAGTGAGGAGGATCATTCACTTCATCATACATTTAGTTAACTGGGGATCTGATCGCACAGAGCCCAGGTTGGAATCCTGACACAGTCTTCATTTCCCCACCTGAATAGGAATCCAGTAGTGGCATTGTAATTAGTGATAGAGAGTTGGATTGAAGCAGTCAAGAAGACATAAGAATCTGAGACAAAATATAGGAAGGTGATTTTCCCAGGATCACCACACTGACCTTTTTTTGTATTCACATATACATGTGTCCTAGTTACAATGCATAAAAAAGCGGTCACCTGAAGAAGATCAGTCTTAATACCATTCACTGGAATCTCAAAGTTGATTAAAAATTCCCATATTCTTTAGTCCATCTAAGGGCCCCCATAATGCCTTCTAGGCTTTATATATCTATCATCCATTGCTAAATTGCCCACCAATCTTGAAAATTGAAACTGAATACTTGGTGGGATAATGCTCAATCTTAGTGAGGCTTGACACACATATGTACTTTTGTATGCTTCCCTGAGAATTGGTGAGAACATACGTTAAGCTTTTCATCTTTCATTATGAAACATGGAGAACTATTACAGCTGAGAAGTGTAAACACAGTGAGGCATTGTGGAACAAGATTGCACTTTCTGGGCAGGAATTGCTTTAGAACTCATATCATCATATTTTGCAGTGTTCCTTGCTCTCAAATAAAATGTTTTTGAAACATTCAGAATTCGGAATGTGCTAGAGTAACCAAGGCCACTATTTTGCTTCTAGGTATAAGGTCCATCAGGTCCATCAGAGTCCCAGAATAAATACCTCAGAACACTAGAGGGGAAATATAATTCATTGTGCAAGTGAAAACAGTGGAAAGTTTTAAATACATAATTGGAATTTTTCAAAATCCTTGAGATAGCAATTTTGGTCTCACATTTTACCAGTTGTATTACTCTGAGAAAGTCATTTGAACCTCTTGGGGTTCAAATAAAAATGAGGAAGTTTGATTAGATGGACTCTGACCTTCCTTTCAACTCTAAGTCTATGGTTCTATGATCTGGGACTATGCCTACAAGCTGAATGAGAAAGATCAGACTGTTGGAGCAGAATTCTGTAGGGGAAAAAAACTGTACCTAGGAAGTTCTGTGAGTGAGACCAGAACTGAAGAGACAGACCATGACATAATTAAGGAAATGGTCATTCTAACACCTCAACTACACCAAGACCTGGAATGTCTTCTGCATTTGCCTTCTTCAGCCAAGTTACTCTCATCTAGTGACATTTTGCTTCAACTAATTCCCATTAGATAGAAGTCCTCAGTTTCCCAACCCTTCTTGCTCTCCCCATTCCAGGAATGAGAAATCCTTGACTAGCTAAAACTAATTCAGTCCCCTCTCAAACGTTTGGTTCCCATTCTTTCATTTCCATCTATAACCTATGTCACTACATATCTGCTTATCCTTTCCAGAATTCCTTTATAAAGCTGACTTATAATTAACAAACTTTCCTTCATTTTACATCTGTACCTGAACCCCCTCCATCTTTTGACACTCACAGAAACTTGAATTCTCCTGGATAACAAGTACAACATTGGTCATTCTTTCCAGTATTCATTTCACCTTCTCTCAGAGTATCTCTCACCTCCTTAGCTGATCCTAAAGTGAGTCAGAATATTGTTTGCTTCCAATTGTCATGCTCAGACTCTTTCTCTACCAATATCACCCTTCTATTTCTCTTCATTTGAGATTAACTCTATTCAAATTTACCACCAAATCCAGATGCTGGTGAATGTTATTTTTGACCTCCAGGACATCCTCCCTCCTTTATCAATTCATTCAGTGCTTAACTCAATGTCTCCATCTCAACTCCTGCTCTCATACTAGGGAATATCAACATATTCTTTTATGTTCTCTCAAACCTTTCTCCATCTGTTCAACTTCCATAACCTACTCCTCCACTTCACCTCAACGACACACAAAGTTGATCACACTCTTGGTCTTGCTACCAATGTTTCATTTCCATGGTAACACACTGAAATTCCTTTATTCAACCATTCAACCATTCAACCATTATCTCCTGCTATTCCCTCCCTCTCTGTGACTTATTCCTTCAAAATCTATTCTTTATCCTCAATGAAGGTTCACCTCCATCCTTCAGTATTTTCCAAAATCATTATCCCTGTTCTTAACTACATTACCTTCTCTTCCCAATCCCAGTCCTTTGTGACCCAGTAAAACTGTAAACTATCCTCATCTTTTCAGTCTCTTTCTTTTTTGTCCTATCCCTTCTAATGGAAAATTTCTGCCCTGAATTCCTTCCATCATCCACCTTCTCTTCTACTTACATGTTGAGGTGGAGCTGACTTGACTGTCTAGAAATTTATATTATCTAGTTTCAATTGAGTTCTCCTTATAACAAAGCAATTCTATGTACTTCTGCCTAAACGTTTCTCTATCCCACTCATCATAATGACTATTCTAAGCTTTCTCTTCTCTTCCCAAGTTCCCCCAGCATCCTCTCCTATCACTGGCTAAGCTAAGGACCTCACCTAAAATTTAACTAAGAAAAACAAGGCTGTAAGCTCTCTCTTTTTTCCTTGTCCTCATCATCCTCCATTTAGAATGCTCAGCTTCGTTCTAAACTTGAGACAAGTTCTATCATGAGGTCTTTCCTAATCCTCCCAACAACTAGTGCCTCCCCTTTGAAATTGCTTCATATTAATTTCATAAACATTTTGTATATACTTACATGTGCCTATGCATTTTCAGTCATTTCAGTCATATCCAACTCTTCATGGCAAAGATATGAGAGTAATTTTCTATTTCCCATACAGATGATATCACTGAGACAAATGGAGTTAAGTGACTTGCCTGAGTCAAATTTGAACTCAGGTCTTCTTACTCCAGTCTTTCAAAGTGCATACATATATATGCATATATTTGTGCATATATATTGTTTCCGCTAATAAAATGTGAATTCGTATTTCAGTTTTTGTCTTTGAATCTAGTTTTTAACCTGTAGTCTAATGCATTGTGTATACCTAAGAAATGCTAATAAATATTCACTGATTGAATGATAAGACCACCAATCTTAGATGTTAGTAGCTAGCAAAGATTCCAATGTAAGCATCTGCACTATGTGTTTGGCCCTTTTTCTTCCAAGTTATCTCATCTCAGTATTTCAAATATCTCAGTATCCCAGTATTTCAGTGCCTTACTAATGGTAAATTAAATGTATTCTTTGATTTGTTTTCTTCTGGAAACTAATTGTCTTGGGATTCCCTTGCTCTAAGTACATGAAGCCTTTACCCAAGATCAACCTTCACCATTATTCATAAGGTCTACTGATGAAAGAATGGAAATAAATAGAAGTTATATAGATATATTTGGGACAACCTTCTAGTAAATAAACAGTTTGAGGAAACAAAGAATACCTGATTTAGAAATAAATGTTGGTAAAGTAATGGCACAAACAGAATAGTATCACAGCCTGTTGGAACATCTTCCATATAGACTTGGATAGAACTAAATGTTTGCAGCTAGTAATCATATGCCCTTTATGCTGGAAAATAAGAAAGAAATTTAGGTACTTGATTAATTCAATTTTAATAAATGGTGTTGCAAGCAAAAACAAATATAAAATTAAGGGGACTTGACTTAAGTCATCAGTCTGTCATTTTCTACCTATGTGGCCCTGGACAAATCACTTCAATTCTTCATGACTCCATGTCTTCCTCTTGAAATCCATTGGTATGAATGGCCCATTCTATCTCTATATCTTAATCATTGATCCTATAAAATATAGCATTCTATCTAACCTTCATTCCTTATGTTAGAAAAAGCAAATCCACAGTAGTGTATTTCTATCTCTATACTGTCACCATTTTGTTAAGTGGAAATCCACGAGGGAAGAAACAAGTCTTCAAATTGACATAACAGGGTGGGCTCAGGCAACTGTAAAATTGAAAATCATAAATACTTCTAATATTCAAGTTGAAATGAGATCTTAGAGACAATTCAATTTTCAACTCTATACTGCCTTTTAGGATTCCTTTCTTTAGCATTATAATAAATAAGAATAGTATTAATACCTACCTCCCAGGGTTATTTTGAAGATCAAATGAGATAATAATTGTGAAACATTTCACAAACCTTAAAATGCTAAATGAACCATGATCATACCTGAACAATTCCATTGAAGGAGAACTCATCTTTGGTGACAAGCCATTTCATTACTGAATTTCCCTGATTATTCAAAATGTTTTATATGTACTAAATCAAAATATGATATTTTACAACTTCTATTGATGTGTCCCAAATACAGAGAATAACTACAATCTCTTCCAGGAGACAGTCCTTCAAATATTTAAAGACAGCTTTCATGTTTCAATCAAATCTTCTCTTATTCATGCTAAACATTCATAGCTCCTTCACCTGTCATTTATTTGATAGGGTTTCTAGATCCTTTCTGGTTACTTTTGTCAAAATTGACCTTCCCCTTCTTCATTTTACCTCCATCCTCATCACCTCTTCCATACATGCCTCTGTAGGCCAGTAAATAAGTGTTTTCTTTTCCTTTATCTTTTTAAAACTTGTTTATGTAAATATTCTGATATGCCTAGTTCATACTGTGGTGCCAATGACTGATAATATCTTACAGAGTTAACTGCTTAGGGGCAGTTAGGTGGTACAGTAGATGGAGAACTCAGGAGGACTTGAGTTCAAATCCAGCATCAAATACTTAATAATTGCCTAGTTGTGTGACCTTGGATAAGTCACTCAAACCCTGCTGCCTTAAATAAATAAATTTTTTAAAAAGTTAACCCCTCCTTAAAAATATTGGCATTTGATGAACATATCAAAGCAGTCAGTTAAAGCAAAAATAGGATCAGCCAGCAGAAGGAAACAGTATTAAGTAAGGCAAATAGACCTTCCAAAAATCTATGAAAACATTCAGGGAGGAAACAGGGATCACTTACAGAGAAAAGCAAGCCTGCTCTCAATCCCAGAGGAAGAACTCAACTCAAAGAATGCTAGAGATCATTACACTATATTAAAGCTGAAGTAATAGCAGACAGAAGACTGTGGGAGTTCTAGTAGAACATGGGAATAGAGGATGAACCCTGAACCTATTTTAAGCAATTCGACCAAAGTTATCTAGTAACATCAAAGGCAAGGATCCAGGCAAAAATACTAAAAAAAAATTCAAAATAAAGGGAAATAAAGGAATGTGCCTTATGTATGACAATTCAGCCCTTCATTTTAGTCTCCTGAATCATCAAAAGTATCAACTTTCACCAACATCAGAGGATTATATAGTTAGAATTAATGGGTTATGTCATTAGGCATCTATACCTTCTCCCTTCCTCTCATATTAAGATGAAGGAACTGAACACCTTAGAGATTAAGTGACTTTTCCAAGGCTACATAGATAATAAGTGGCAGAGGTGGGCTTTAAACAAGTACCTCTGATTACAGATCTTCACTATACTACATTGCCTCCTCTGAAGATGATTTCTTGCATCTTAAAGTTGGAAAGGGCTTCAGAAGGTCATTTATCAGAGTGTCACCTATTTTCAGTAATAAAGGACCCATATTGGGGGCAGCTAGATGGCACAGTAGATAGAGCACTGGCCCCATTGTCAGGAGGACCTGAGTTCAAATCTAACCTCAGATAGTTAATACTCACTTAGCTGTGTGACCTTGGGCAAGTCACTTAGCCCCATAGCCTTGCCAAAAAAGAACCACATGATGATCAGATAACCCACAAAAAAAGAACCACATGATGATCAGATAACCCATTCCATGTATTTAACTTTTAGATATAAAGATATTTATATATCAGATATTCCTTGCTTATATGGAGACATTCTATAATTTCTATTGACTATATGCTCCTTTGTGAGGTGGCAAGATTCCTTCTTTTCACAAAAGTCTGTTCAATTTAATTTCTGTTATTCCTCTACAGAGAGAGAGAGAGAGAGAGAGAGAGAGAGAGAGAGAGAGAGAGAGAGAGAAAGAGAGAGAGAGAGAGAGAGAGAGAGAGAGAGAGAGAGAGAGAGAGAGAGAGAAATGCCAGTGTAGTTGTTGAAAGTCTGCTTTTCTCATGACGTAAAAGCAAAAATAAACTTGGGAAGATGTCTTACTGACAATTACAGAGCTACCAAAATAAGCTGAAACTATGTGAATATAAGGATACTTCCTGAATCCCAAAAATAGAGTCCAAAAATGAAGAGCTATAGGAAGTGAACTAATTAAATTA
Source organism: Macrotis lagotis (assembly GCF_037893015.1). Taxonomy (NCBI): domain Eukaryota; kingdom Metazoa; phylum Chordata; class Mammalia; order Peramelemorphia; family Peramelidae; genus Macrotis; species Macrotis lagotis. The sequence goes on along the minus strand of NC_133666.1, from coordinate 457,012,292 downwards.
GGAAAATATGAACTGTACTAACTACTGTGTTGTACATCCAAGTTTTACCTAAGTAAAGGAGAAGAATGGTAAGGAAAGAGTAAAGTGACTTCTCAGGAAAAACCAAGCACCAGGATATCCAACCATCTCCTTTATTCTAAACTTAGCTCAGCCACTGGCCCTATGTGGATGAGTCACTACACTTCCTTGGACTTAAATCATCCCTCTTATAAAACTTGTTAAAGAAAGACGTCATTGTAAATTTGATGTTGAAGCTAAGTTTAGCTATAGCCAGTACATAAATATTGTAACTGGTAGAAATTCAATCATGTTTTCCCTTAGGAATCTCTGATCATGTGTATATGTGTGTATGAATGTTGCAGCTATAGATGTACCTCTTCAAGAGATACTAATGTATTTAATTGTTCATTAATAATTGTATACACCTACTTTAGCACTTTAATCATACATGAATTCCTCACTGTGAATGCTCCCTCCACCCCTAAGAGATAGGAACCAATCCATGTAATAAGTAGATGGATTTTGAGAGTTGCTGTGGGGGGAAAAAATCATTATCTTATGGTTATTCTGATGATGAGTTCCTCCAAACTTAGCTAGGCTGAAGATAGGCAGTCATATTTAAATCTATCCCTATATGCACATCTTAATCTCCAGTGTATGACACATGGTAGTTACCTAATAAATGATTGCTGATTCATTGATTGGTAACCTGAAAGTTTATGTTTATTGACACAGCCTTTAAGAACACAGAGCAGGAAGAGGAAGGAGGAAGAAAGAAGAAGAAGAAGAAGAAGAAGAAGAAGAAGAAGAAGGAGGAGGAGGAGGAGGAGGAGGAGGAGAAAGAAGACAGAAGAAGAAGGAAGAAGACAGAAGACAGAAGAAGGAAGAAGACAGAAGAAGAAGGAAGAAGACAGAAGAATAAGAAGCAGAAAGAAAGAAGGAAGAAGAAATAAGAAGAAGAAAAAGAAGAAAGAAGAGGAAAGAAGAAGACAGAAGGAAGAAGAAGAAGAAGACAGAAGAAGAAAAGAAGAAGGAAGAAGACAGAAGAAGAAGACAGAAGAAGAAAAGAAGGAGGAGGAAGAAGAAAAGAAGAAGGAAGAAGACAAAAAGAAGAAGAAGAAGGAAGAAGAAAAGAAGAAAGAAGAAGAAAAGAAGGAAGAAGAAGACAGAAGAAGAGGAAAAAGAAGAAAGATGAAGAAGAAAGACAAAGAAGAAAAGAAGAAGGAAGAAGACAGAAGAAGAAGAAAGAAAAAGAAGAGAGGAGGAGGAAGAGGAGGAGGGGGAGGGAAGAAGGAAGGAAGGAAGGAAGGAAGGAAGGAAGGAAGGAAGGAAGGAAGGAAGGAAGGAAGGAAGGAAGGAAGGAAGGAAGGAAGGAAGGAAGGAAGGAAGGAAAAGAGGAGCACAAAGATGATGAGGAGAAAAAAGAAGGAACATGGTGTTCTAGGATAGAGCTAACTACGGAGCCAGGAAAATCTAGGTATAAGTATTGTTTATGATTTGTATTACTATATGACCCTGAACCATTCAGTGGCTTAGTAAACTCTCTAAGACTTTAAGTGTGGAGAATATATTAACCTGAACAGGTAGAGGGAGCTTGTACCTCCAATAGTTCCTTATATCAATGAAATCACAAGTTGAGTCCCTATCCCTCCATAGATATGTATATATTTTGTCAAGTCATTTTTTTTTGCAATTTGGAAAACAATATTCTTAGGTAACATTTATACTTTGTTCTATTTTATAAAGCACTTCACATAATATTTTTTCATTTGATCCTCCAAACTACTCTGTGAGGAAGTTCCTATTATTGTCACCAGTTTACAGATAATGAAACTGAGGTAAGGGTCAAACAACTATAGTGTATGTGGGTTGATATTCAAATTCAGATCATCAGGACTCTTAAATCCAGGGCAGCACTACTGATTCTGGAGTTCTTCTAGAGGGGAAGAAGAGCTCCTTTTCCAATATGTACAAGTGTGTACCTAGCTGGCCTTGGCTATGGTCCCTTAGTAGCTCCCTGGGCATGGTCACTCAGAATGAAGATGAAAGTGGGGGTATATACTCAAAAAGACAAGGAGAATGGATGAAGGTACCAAAGAAAAATTTTGGGGGGACCCACAATTTCAAAGGAGCTGGAACTATGGATGAATCTAAAGGAGCAATTCTAGTATTGTCAAGCAAAATCTGTCCACCCTTCATCAATACTCTCATACACTGGTTATTGTTATTTAAGAACTTACTACAAAGTTGGCTTCATTGGGTTTCTCAAACTTTTAAAGTCATGGACTCTTTAGGCAATCTGCTGAGGAAATGAATAAAATAAAATGCAGTTACAAAGGAAACCAATTATATTGAAATATAGTTGTCTTAATATATTTTAAGCAAGTTTATTGAACACAACATTAAAACCCCTGCTCTAGACTAATAGGTCTAGCTACTTTGAGGTAATATCTTCATAGACAAAGTCCCTAGAACCCAAGCTCTGGAAGATTCTACCACACAAAAAAAAATTTTATTTATGGCTCTAGGAAAAGACTATCTGTTGTGCAAGAATTAACCAAGTTAAGTTCAGAGAAGCTTTCTTCAAACGAGGCGAGTCACCAGGTGATAATTTTTTTCCCCAAACCAAAGCAAATCACAAAAACTTTCTGCAAAAGAGTAAAGGAAGTGGTCACTTTGACAAATTCCCTGGTTCTTATAGGTGTTCAATTCTCATAAAAAGGAAACTGCTACTTTTTTAACTTTCTCATTATTCCTTTGGGGAAAAAAAACCTGTGAGAAAAAAATAAACAGAAAATATTCTCATCAATAACAATACTGTGTTCTTTAAAACTAAGGTTTAGTCAAATAAAGAAACAGAAGGAAAAAAAATCAGCAAAGAGCCTTGTTGCTACAGGCATTTCTACTAGACATACTCCAACAAGAAGTTCTTAATAGAGACCTATTTACAGCTGAATGCCCCAGGCCCTCCTCTGCCTGAAGGGTATGAGAAATGGCTGGCAAATATTTACTCAGTTTCAGAGCATTAATTTTTAGAGAGGCATTTCATTACTCAACTGACAGAACATAACTAATCAAGGCAAGGACTATGACATAGCCTTCCACTTTACTGAATCAAATGACAAACAGGTGTACACTGAAGCTCAACCACAGTTTTAAGGTATCGGATCTAAGAGTTATGGGAGGCCTTTCAGAAAGCGGGTTGCCAGTGCCGAGCAACCTGTGGTTTGCTCCATGTACCTACCAGCAAATCTGAAGCAAATCTGATCCTTTCTTGAAAATAGGTTTAAAAAAAGGAAAATAGGTACTGCTATTCCCTAAAGAACTTGGAGTTAAAGCTAAAACAGAACAAGGATCATTTATAGGAATCAGGTACCAGAATTGAATAGATCTTACTACTTGGGCAGTAAATTTGGTTCTACAATTTCTGGTAGTTTAAAGAAACATGTCTGGGTGACATCATTTTTATTTCCTGACAAAAGCAAAATTTTCCTTAAAGTGGAACAGAAATTTATTGATTGACATAGTTGACAATACTTCCAATCACAAAGGATGATCATAATAATACTGAGTGACACAAGGAATGGAAGCTTCAACCAGAGGGGATGTTAAGATTACCTCTACCTACTTTCATAACACATTCATTTCTTCTGGAGTTTTGAGAATCATTGAAAGCAATGCATTACTCTAAATTATAGTTCTCAGTTACTTGATTTCTTCTTGGTGAAGTTTGATCTTAAGACATGCATCATTCCTAGTGGGACAGTGCAGCCCAAAGTAAATATTACCCTTGCAATAATTTGAGAAGTTCTAGGAAAGTTCTCAAAGATATCATTTCAAAGTCCTGTAATTATGTGTTTCATAACCCTAAGGGAAGTCATGTTAACTAAGCACAGACTCCTACGAGATTCATTTAAAAATATAATGATATGGTTGTTTTGCGTTCAACTAAATTTATAATACATGAAAACATTTTGAAAACTGCAAAACTTTTAAAATGTAACATTTGTATTGTTGTTATTGCTATAATTATTATTAAAAACTTAGAATTATTGATTTAGAGTTGTAAGAGACTTAGAAGCTGTCCAGGCCATTCTCCTCATTTAGAGATGAAGAAACTGGAGTCCAAAAAAGTGACTTTTCTTAACATATAAACATCTGAGGAATAATCAAATAGACCTATGAAGTTCCATGGAACCATTACTTTGGTGCCAAAAGAATCTCCTCCTTTAGACTTATTATCTTTCACAAACCACATGCCTAATATGAGTTGGATGCAAGGGGTCACCATTAGAAGAAAACAGTGATTACTCTGAAGTTAGACAAAAGTTCACCTCTCTTCCCTTGCTCACAAGGAAAAACTAATCCCTTCTATAAATAACACTAATGTAAAAGCAGGAATTAGAAGCCTGGTGCAATGGAAAGAATGATGAAATAAAAGCCACTAGTCTTTTTTATGTATCCCAGCTCATCCATTTACTATTGTGTGACCTTGGGAAAAGTTTCTTTGGCCCTCAGTTTCCTCCGCTGTAAAATGTTGGAGTTTGACCTCAAAAATCCCTTTTAGTTCCAGATCTTTAATCCTAAAAACATTATTTCAGCTCTTTTTTTCAAGATCTTCATCCATTGGACTTTACACTAGAATATCTAACAATGAGCAATTCTGACAGAATAGCCTTTCCTTTCTTTTCATTTATCTTCCCTATCTGCTTTTAGGATATTGATAAACAACCAAGTGATCAAAAAGGCAAAAATTCAAAACTGAATCAATTTTTTAATTATAGGATAATATAATGACAAATTCACAGCTGGAAGAATCTTAGATGTTGAGTCCAACCTCTTCCTTTTATAGATGAGAAAAATCAAGGCCTAGAGAAGTTAAGTAACTTGCCCAGGATCACATATCTAGTGCCTAGTTTGGGATTGTGTGAAGCAGATATAGAAGATCCCCAATACCTAGTTGAAGTAGTAACACTTCTATAAGAATCAAAGCTAAAAATAGCAACTAGCAATACTCCCTTATTTTTAAAATTAATAAGCTGAACTACAGAGGAGCTAAATCACTTACCCCAGACCACACAAATCAAAAAAAAGACATCAACTATGTTAGAGATGAATTACAATGTCCAATATGATTGATGAGACCAATATGAGCTTGAATTGCTCTACCACAGGTCAGGCACAATTTGTCCATGTGAACATCTCAGGTGGTTTCTCTAAATTTATATCTCATGTTTTCTTTGAACTGTTTCAATTCTGCCTTGTTTATAGAGCATAGTACCCTCTCTGATGAGGACACAACATGCATGGCAGTTCTGTGCCAGTGTATCCAATGCTGCATAATCAATTTCAAAGTGCTTAAGAGAGATTTTCATCCCCCTGTGAGCATATTGGCTGTGTTCAAGGAATGCTAGCACCCTGGTGGAGGACTGCAGAGTTCTTTTCAGGGTTGCTTTCCACCTCTGATGTCCACCTGAGCCACCTAACTCTCACCTGTAACTCCAAGGAGCTGTAACATGCAACAGAGGTCACACTCTGGTAACCACTTCAACAGACTAAACCCCATTGAGGGTAGCTGAAGGATCTCAAACCCTTCAGATAAGTTGTGGGAGGGATGGTGTCTACCTCAAGCATGATTAGTCTTCCAGTGGTAAAAGGGTGGATGAGAACAATTCATTCCAATGCTCATGAAGCTAGCTGAAGCAGGATTCAGAGGATTTAGAGCTCCGTTAGTCATTGAAGACACCAAGGTTATACACTGCATATAGAGCCATCAACAGTTGTCTTGACTCTGTCTTGCCATTGGACAAAGATGTAGTTGGCAGAGAGAATGAGGCTGACAACTTCATGCTACTTTACCTCACTTAAATCCAATTTATGCATGAATCAAAACATTACCCATACCACTTTTCTTCATAAGAAGGTTTGAAAGGATTTGTATTAGCATGGGACCATGAAAAAATTGAATTTAGAGTCAAAGACATGAATTTAAATTCCAGTCTTGCAAATCATTACCTATGTCAACTTGTATAATTTACTTCATTTTCTTTGGTGTTGACGTTATCTGCAAAGTGAAAGGGGTGGACTACATGATCTCCAAGGACCCTGAACTCCTCATTCTAGATTTAAGATCCTAGGAGACTCTGACCTTTTCTGTGATAGAAGAGATGAATGAAAGCTACCTTTTATACTTCATAAAAGAAAAAAAGTCACCAATCTATTTAACTTTTAGGTTAGTGAAAGATAAAACTAAACATAAGAGTAATCAAAGTAGGCAGTACCTAAGAAAATATACAGGGTGGTGAAATGAGGATTAAGGGCAGAAAATTCTGTTTGCTGTGAAATATGGGGCTGTGATTTATGATGTTACTTCATATGCTATCATGAAATATCTAAGGGACACACTGAATTAACATGTTAACATACAAGGGGATCATTTTAAATACAAAGGGGAACAATTTTGAAATCTTGTCTTCTCTTGGCTTTTCCGATAAAATAGTGGGGCCATAAAAACGATGTTCACTCTTCTGCTAATGTTTATGGGAACAGTTGGACATTCAATGGAGATGTTTAGTAGATCACTGAAGTAATTTCCTGTTGGATCTTTCAACCCTTTCAAGACAATTCAGTTAAAAAATGCTGAATGGTAACCTTAGACACATAAAAAAGAAATCCTGAAATTTCCAAAGGGTAGCTGGATACTAGACAAACCTAGTTCATTGATTTATATATTTTATAGATACTAAGTTTTATTATTTATTACATTAAAATCCACATAAATTTTGCTCCTTCCCTTCTCTGACTTAATTCTTTTACTCTTTTTCCATAATCAAATCCCTAAACCTTATTTTATTATACAAAAAAAGGAAAATAAAACAAAAAGTAAAGATGGATATTTCTTGTCTTACAACACTAACTTAAGAGTCTTCTTAGGGAACTAAATTCAGAATCAAATCTACCAAGATTTGATATCTTGAGCTGTCCCTCACAAGAAAATACTGCCACTTTCAATAAATTTAGATTTTGGTTGAAACTATTGACTGGGAACCAATGCCCAAGGATTCTTCCTGGGAGGAAGGAAGAAGGAAAGAAGGAAAGAAGGAAAAAAGGAAAGAAGGAAGGAAGGAAGGAAGGAAGGAAGGAAGGAAGGGAGGGAGGGAGGGAGCGAGGGAGAGAGGGAGAGAGGGAAGGAAGAAGGGAGGGAGGGAGGGAAGGCGGAAGGGCGGGAGGAGAAAAACTTTCTCTGAAGTTTAGAGTGAACTCCCTTTGAGTTTCCATGTTTCCTTTTACGGTATTGACCTAAGAATACTTACTACCTGGTTCCTTAAGGTGAAAGAAGACTGTAATTGATGGGAGGAAAGCCACTTTGTCCAGCAAAAATGCTAAAAGACTAAAAATAGTACCTAGTATAATTATTCTATTATATGTCAGCATTTAGAGTTTTGGGGTAGTGTGGTCCTCATAGATCTATCTTAAGTGTCTTGCATATAGCTATACTGAGTTAAGATATGAAGAACAATTTTCTAAGTACTCAATGGACATATAAATTAAACTTTTTAACACAAATTGTAAGATTTTTGCCAGTTTTTGTTAATGTTTTGGTCTATTTATTCCCTTTAAATAGTCCCAGTCTTTAATTGGTTAATCACATTGGTATAGTATTAGAATGAGAAATCTGGTAATTTGAATTCAATAATGAGCAAAGTCTAAAATACTTTAATTCCAGCATCTGATTTAATCAGAATAACCATGGGCTTGCTTTCAAGATTCTTAATATGAATTGATAATTGTGATAATTTTCAAATCCCTTTTCTACTTTTTGCCTAGCCAATCGGTAGAGTTCCTTTTAAAGGTGACTAACTCTGTGCAAAAAAATGCCTTTTGATCGCTCCAAGTGCATTTTTAATGAAACTTCTTTTTCTGTCTTTTGCTATATATTGTTTAAACCTCCAAAACAGACACTTTAAAGTAATTTTAAGTGCAAAACACCAAAAGCATTTTCAGTCCTCAAAAATCACTTTTTAAAAAAGGACAGCAGGAAAAAGTCTTTTATCCCATGGTGCTAACCTATGACTTCTAGCATTTAAAATGCTGTAAAGTAAATCTTCCTTATGGACCCAGTTTACTCTTGTTTGGGTCTTTTATTAATGTTCCAATATGTTCGTCTATTTAGCAACTTATATCTTCTTTGTTCTACTTCAATAGTTATTTTAAATTTAATTGAATCCAGTAACCCATCAACCAAATGTTGAAGTTTGGTTCATGAAAATACATAGATGATTGTATATAGAGAAGTATGTATTCTAAACATGAGAAAAATCTTATTTTTCTAAAGAAAATCTACTGCTTTAGAAGATTTTTAAGGGTATACAGTTTCACATTATTCTCTAGATGTCTTTTTTCTCCAAACAGTAGACGAGTTTGCATTGTTTACAAAAATTTATTAATACAAATTTTACACACTTATATAACAGTTATCAAAGTCCTAGTTATAGATATCATGTGTGTAGTCATACTTGTTTAAATTTTTATAATCAGTTGCACACAAAATAAGATCTTCAAGACTGACATCTACCTAAATGATGACTGTATTTTAAATCTGACCAATTTGGTAAGGCTCTTGGCTTACTAAAAAGTATACAAAAGGTTAATCTAGTGATATCTATATAATGTTTGCAGCTAGCCACTGGAACACTAAACTATACTACATAAATAAAAATGTTAACCAGAACCCTATTTTCACTACTACAGCTGACACAAACACAGAAAAGACTGCCCATTACCAAAGAAACAAATAACACTAAAATGCAAGCTGATGTGTTGCAGCATTGTAGGGCCACTAAATAGCCATCTGTGATTCGTGGCGATTTAAAAGGCGAAGAAAGGCACGAAAGCTGCAAACTGCATCCTGCGTCACATTGCCTGAGGAGAATGCAAAATTAAAGTAAGATTGATTTCATACACAAGACTTGGGCACAGATCGAATGTCTCTGTGGTACTACTGACTGTTTGCAATGCGATAGGCTAGCAGTATCCATCCGACTTGGGATTGCAAATCCAATTCTGTTTTCTTTGATTTATGACTTCGTGCTGATAAAATCGGTAAAGGAAAATGAAAGGTCTTTTAAACTTTACACGCTGTCTTTTTTTTTTTAAGAAATCAGTGACAAATTTAGGGGAGTGACTGGTTGGATTCTCTGTTGTAACTTGTTTGAGGGGGAGGTTAGATTGGGGTAATTTTCTATAGAGATTCCTCTATAATGTGTCATGATAAGAAGCAAACAGACATGCCCTCTTTAGTCAGAGAGGACCAGGAATTTCTCTGAATCTGATAGAGGTTGTTTTGTCTCCCTCTTGACAAAAAAAAAAAAAGGCAAGATAGTACTCATACATATAAAGATGATGTTAAAATGATTTATCAGTGGGTAGAACTGAACAGTATGTGAACACTATACATTTTAATATGACAAAATTGATTTATGAAATTAAATTTACTAAGCAATAAGCCATAATGTAGAAAAATACATTTTACCTCCAAACTCAATAAACAAGGAACAAAACTTTTGTAGTTAGTGCATAATTGTTTAGTGGTAGCTACAACAGGGGTTCCTAAACTTTACAATAAGAACTTGCATAAAACAGAACAAATGAGTGAGAACAAGCATTCACAATTTTTAAAGAAGTGAATGAAAAGGATAAACAGTGATTAAATAGTGCATTAGTAGGGTAGGAAGAAGGGTCTACAGGAAAACAACAAAGAAAGGAGCAACTCCAATTGAATATAGTTCAAAGGAGAGAACCCTGGTCATTTCACATGATGAGAAGCATGGACAGCACTGGAGAGAAACACATTATACTTTGTATCAAGTTCCAATACCGAGCTGCCCAAGATCACTTAGTGGGACTGTATTTGCCTCAAGATACTCAGACCCTATGACCGATCAAAATTCTCTGGGGTTTTCCTTTTCTACCTCACACTGTGACTCTTTCTAGGTCTAAATTTCCAACTCCTTAATCCAGTTACTCTAATTTCAGGGTTTTTGGTCCTGCAATTTATCCATAAAGAACTGAGAATGAGGGGGCTTGTTTGTTTTTACAAGTCACCCATCTTTGCCTACATCTATCCCCAAGTCAACAGAGAGGGACAATTTGGAGAGAGCTGTTATTTCACCACAAGAGAATTAACTTCTAAGCTCACTGTTTGAGGAGACACAAATACATATGAAAGTGGAATCAAAGAAAGCAGAAAATTGAAATCTCTAGAAAGGGGGATAGTACCCCTTTAAGATAGGCTTGGATTAAAGCAGCCTTTTTTTTTCACTCACGGATGGGGGGGGGGAAGAATGTGCTTCAGCAATTCTCCCAAATCATTAGCCTCATAATCCCCTTGTAGAGGGCATCAGTGTTTATGTACAGTAGCAAATGGTCATATTAATGTCTTCACCCCTGTCGTGGATAAAAATACTATCCTTTTAATTCCAGTTACAAAAATAGGAGTAATATCCAAAACAATGATTGTCTTTTTTTCTATTTATTTTATATAAAAACATAAACAGCTCAGGCGAATTTATCATTCCTTGTGCACGCTTTATATGAATTGCTCTCTATTATATTTATATATATATATTTATAATAGTATATATAACTTAAATGATTGGTCCACAAAGTAGATCTGTGAGTTCTCTAGTGCTTTGTACAAAAGAAAAACAATATTATTATCAAAATATTCATTTAATGGCTTTACTTCATACATAAATACATGTTTAGATAGAACACAGGCGCGATGACTAGTCAGTCAGTTTTGGAAATGAACTTTTCATTCTGTTAAGAGGACTGTACACATAGGGTGGCTGGTAGGTAATTCATCGCTACAAAAAAGCTATGCGGCGTCCTTTGTTTTTAACTCTTTGTTTATACCTTTTCCCCAGGACCGCTGCCAAGTATTTCTTGACAGCCATTTGTTTCCGGTAGCGACTGTAGCTGTCCGTGAAGATCCCATCAGAGTGGCGCTTGGAAAGTGGTTCAGAATCGTCCTCCACGCCGCTACCCATCCTGGGAAGGTAAAAAAGAAGGCAGAGAGAGAAAGATAAGAACGGGTAGGTGAACCAGAGGAAGGGGAGACTAGAGACTGGCAACACGTGGGTCACTTTGGCCCTCCCCACCGCACACACCTGGAGCTTCCAGAGACTCCGGTTCCGCCTCTCTTTTTTGCTGAGATTTAATAGGTTTAAAGAAGAGACAAGGGGGAGGGGGGTACCGTGTTCCCTTCCTTCCAAAAGAATATTTCCTGACAACTTCACATATAGATTTAGAACTGGAAGTGACTTTAGAAGTCATTCAGTTTAACCTCCACCACGCCCCTCATTTTTAATATTAATAAACTAAGATCTAAAAAGGAAGAGTGGCTTGCCCTAAGGTCATACAAATAACTGGTTAAGGCCTTTTTTCAACTCTAGCAGAGCAGAGGAAAAAAAATCCATTCTAAGTTAAATCCAAATTTCTGAGAAACTTAGGCTAATTGATCTCTTCTTTGTTCATCTAGAACATACTTGTTTTCAGTCAGACAAGTATTTATTTATAATGTTCCAAACTACCTACGTTAGCTATGGTTCCAAAGACACAGCACTTCCAAAGAGACAAAGAAATATTTCTGCCAGTGCAATTGGAAGTCCTGATAATGTAAGTAGACAGGCAGTGGACAATATTTTTCATCTCATGAATTATGCATTGTGAAAATGTAATCTGTTTTCCCATGGGCTTTATTAAAAACGTTACCTTCTGCTGAAATATGCCCCACTTAGGACCCAGGATTTGAACATATCTGAAGTGAGCAAAAACTAATTATTTTAAGTTGTTTTAATTTTTGCTTTACTTTATTTTTGCATTAAAAACCATACAATCCATGTGAGACCTTAAGTCTTTAAACTTTAGTTGAGATTTAGTTCTCCCTTTTTAAAAAATGCCTTTTATTCTCTCTCACTGTTTCTCATCCTCCCTCCATCTCGATCTTTTTCCTCAATTCCTGTTCAGGACTTGAGTGTAGAGACCATGGGTTCAGGTAAACCAATAGTTATCCCAGGAATTCGCCCGATAATAAAAAGCGTTAAAGAGGCGCGGACGCACATCCTCCCCCTGCGGAGCAACGCACACGTACGCGAAGACACGCATGTACAGACACTACCCACTAGACAGGCATGCACGTGAGCTCGTGCGCCTGCGCCAACTTTAACTCTTTAGTAAACTCTTACCCTATGCGTTTGGCCATGAGAGAATGCAGGTACTTCCTCGCAGACAGCTGGCCCAGAACTTTCCGGTAAGCTTTATTCAATATGTCATCCGTTTGTCTAAATGGGATGGAAGAACAAGATGTAAAGATCAAAAAGAAGAGACTTCTCAAACCGTGGCCCCTGGAGAAGAATTGGAGCTGTAGTTGCCTGTCTAATGAAGTGGGACAGACCAGTCTAAAAACCACTCCTTCCACATCTCTGGGCAGGGTCAATAGAAAAGAGTTTGTGAATTCCGAGAGGAATAAGAAGCGGGATCTGTGACTTCACTGTTTCTCTGGACTCTACCCACACGTACTCAATTCTCATACATACGTGTATACTTTACCATCCTCATCATCAGAGCCACCCCCCAACACACAGACACACGAAGTTACAGGCGAACACCCTCGAAATTCTGAACTTTCTCTTGCCTCCGCATGTTGAAGAAATATGTAAGAACTTTCCTTATTAATAAGATATAAATAAATAACGCACGTGCACATTCTTCCTGGTCCACTACCTATTATCCCAGGGTTCCTGAGTCTCCATGCAAACTCTTATTAAGCCCAAGGATAGTCACCTGTCTTCCGGTGGATAATAGAGAGTGTACACGTCCCCCAGCATGGATGCAGTGTTTCCTAAGCCCAAACGGTTATTATCAAAGGCGAAGTCCTGCAGAGTGTTCCCATCCTCATCATAAGCTTCATCCTCCAGCCTGCTAAGAAAATGGTAAGGAAAGGAAAAGAACTCAGTTCCCCGCCTTTTTTCAATTCACTTTACGAAGTTTTTTGTTTTTTGTTTTTTTTTTGGGGGGGGGGGGGAGTGCCCGTACTTGCAGAGCTGGCGTATATCGTTAATGTCCCTTTCCCGAACCTAATTATGAGACTTCAGGAATCATCCTCCTTTTTCTCGTTCCCCCTCTCCCCCGAACAAATTAGGGCAGGCAGGAATATACTGGAGAAGAGAAAACTCAGTGCCTAAAGTCCAAAATGACTGGGAAACCGGGCCGGTATCGGAACCGAGGGACTCGTGGCCGTTGGTATTAGGATCAAATGAGTCTCAGCTGGCCACACTAGTGTACATTATATCACAACCTCCTCCCACATCACCACCTAAGCTGCAAAGCGGGTGGTCAGAAGGAAAGTGGGGGGGAGGGAAGGGGGGGGGGCGTTGGAGTTAAAGGAGTTGTCCGAAGTGAAGGCGCTGCAGTGTTACTAGCCACTGCTGGGTTAAAGCCCTGAAATAGGGTTTGGGTGGGTGGAGTTTGTGGTATTGAGCCCAGCCCTCCCTTTTCTGGGCTCTGGAGAACTCTTCCCTGAGGCCTGATTTAGGTCACTGCGAGTCTCCGGCTGCTATTTCGGGCCTGCTAGACTCTAGCAGGGATATGAATAATAGATGCCCCCAAACTTAAAATGTTTGGCTTCTGCTCCTTCTGGCTAGAGACACTCATTCAGTTTCCTCAGATGCCTCGGGCTTAGGAAAACTGTCATCCCAGTCTCAGCATCTGGGAACCAAGTAGTTCTGAATCCAGTTCCCATTCCTTCCCTATCCCCACTCTCATCGGCCCTTCCATTCCCATCTTCACTCTCACCCTATCCCGGGACTTCCAGGGAAGAAGGAAAAGAGAAATGAGAGGGAAGAACAACGTAGACATAGGAAAATGCAAAGATCTGGTTCATTCTAATAAGTTGGGAAACTGCGGTGACCCCACCTGAGAAGCACCGCTCAATAAAACAGAAAATTTTGACAGCTACTAGGGCAAGGAGCTGTTCTTCCAACTGATGCTATAACTTTGGGTGCGTCCGCTTGCCTTGGTGTGTGTGTGTGTGTGTGTGTGAGAGAGAGAGAGTGAGAGAGAGAGAGAGAGAGAGAGAGAGAGACAGAGACAGAGACAGAGAGAGAGAGACAGACAGACAGACAGACAGAGACACAGAAATAGAGACAGAGCAGAGAAAGATTTTAAAGTAAAAAATCAGTTAAAGAAAATGTTTTTTGTTCAGAGGGAAAACTTCAGCAAACATCACCGCTGTCAGCCTTTAGGAAAAATTTTGATCTACTATATTTTCATTTTTAAAGTGAACTGTCTTGTTGGATTCTGTTTTTTCTGCCAATACATTTTTCCACTCTGCCCCTCCTTTCTAAATCGGATTTGCATTCATACAGAACTTCCCCTCCTCCCCCTCAGCTTTTTCTTTCAATTCTCTAGGTATCCCAAAAAGAAAGGCTGAAGTGATAGAGTAATCTAACCCCTGGTTGTGCCTCAACTGCCCGGGACCCAAGACCTGCCATTTTCCAGATCAAGTTGGCTCGCCTTGCTAAAGATTTTAAAAGCCAAGAAAAGTTCTTCACTCTAAGCTCCCATTTCTCAAATAAACAATAAAGTTAAAGCACGTCCCTAGTTAAAGGAATTCTGTTACTAAAGTTGTATGTATTCCTTTTCTAAGAACCCTGTGGGGTGACAGTCTAGGGACCCCAATAGCTTTGATCCCTGTTCTGCAAACTTAAAATCACCTTCCCTATCAAACAGCAAAGCAACACCTTGCTTTCTTGCCTCCACTCTAACCTGAGAAAAAGGCTATAGTCTAGACCCCTAGAGCATCAACGTAACGCAGACGCACTTAAAACCAGAGATTATAGGAGAAAAAATATACAGACAATTCGAGAAGTCTCAGTCTGAGTAATATCGCTCTCTCCGCCTTATTTCCCTTTCTTTATCCTTCTGTCCTCATTGTCTCCCTTCTTCTTCGTTCCATTTTTTATCTTTCCTTTTCTCTGACAATCTTTCCAGCCCCTCCCCCAATAATCACCAGTCATTCCCAAATGACTGTGGGAGACTTAAAAACACAGTAGTGAACTCCATCGACAGAAAAGCTTCCCGAGAGAAGCACTATCCATCCCTGTAGCGCAATACAGAAAACAGTGGAAGAGAGTTCAGAAACAAAGAAGATGAAAGGGGGAGGGGGGAGGCAGACAGTACAGAACAAAAGCACAAAAAGAAAAAAAACGTTTTAAATCACAAGATTTGTGCACATCCAGTCTTGACCCTTCCAGGGAAGAGAAGATCCCCCCCAAAAAAATAAGGATCATAAGAGTAATAGATAACGATCCAAGCCCCATTGTGGGGTCTTTCATACTGAGAGATGTGAAGCTCTTTACCCTGGTGGGTCCACCTGACAAAGAGAGGAGGGACGAGGGAGGGTGGAAGGAGAGGTCTTTTCCCAAGGAACAGACTACCTCCCCTGATCTCAATCCCGGAGTAGGGAAAGAAGCAGTCCAAACAGCCCACCCACCAATCCCAAAGCTATAAGGTAAGTGCAAGGGAAAACCTGTTTCTTTGGTGTACTGTGTCTCGTAACAACTAAACCAGTACGACAGAGAGAGACTATCCGGGGGGAGGCGGCTCAGGGGAGAAAAGACTGAGACAACCACTTGGGTTATGCTATAGAGGAGGAGGATGAGAAAAACAGCAAGTACCTACCTGAAAGCAGGAAACTGGAGTCCGGCTGCAGGTGAGCAGTAGACGCTGCTATGCATTAGTATTCCATAGATCAGCAAGGCTAGGGTCGCTTTGCTACACATTGCCATTCTGTGTACAAGCAAGGGGGAGGGGAAAACAGCTGTCAAAATACTCTGTTTTATCTCTTAGGCTACTAAACAAATTATTGGGGGCGGGGAGCCGGAGAAGAAATACTTCGCTTCTACTCTTAAGATCACATTTTAGCAAATGTCTCTGCCCCCCCTCCCTTTCCCTTTCACTACAGAAAAAAACACTACAATACCCAATTACTAAACCAACGAGCTTGCATTGAAAAAAATTTTACTCTTCCACCAAGGATAAGAGAATCAGTGGTCCAAATTTGTTTGAGTTTCGTTTTCCTTACCATTCAACTCTTCAACCTTAACACGGAAAGCGTTTGGTTCCAATTAGGACAGCGAACAAACTGTTCCTCCAAGTTTCAGTCGAAATAGTTCACAATGTAAGTGGCATCACCTCCTCCCTCTCCTGTCTAAAGAAAAGCTGCAAGAAAGATCAGGAACAGCCGCAAGAGAGCAGGAGAAGGAGGACTTGTTTGCTGATGCGAGGATTCTGTTCAAAAGTTTGCAGACACACAGAACTAAGAGGGCGTGGGACACTGGAAGGAGAGGGGGCAGAAAGGAAAAAGGAGTTAGAGACAGCTAGAGAGCTGGAAAAGGAAAGAAAGAGGAAAAGAGGAGAGAAAGGAAGGAAGGAAGGAAGGAAGGAAGGAAGGAAGGAAGGAAGGAAGGAAGGAAGGAAGGAAGGAAGGAAGGAAGGAAGGAAGGAAGGAAGGAAGGAAGGAAGGAAGGAAGGAAGGAAGGAAGGAAAAGGGAAAGAAGGAAGGGAAAGCTGCGTAGTCAGTGGCGTGCGGCTCTCAGGATGCTGTGCAATTCAGCAGCTCTGTCCGTCTCTTCACTATGGTCCCTCTGACTGTGGCTGAAGCTGTAGCTTTCTTCTTCTGTCGGTGACTCCAAAGGTAACCAGCTCTCTGTGTTCGTATATATATGTGCAACTAGCAAAAAAATCTTTTCAAACTCAGTTTTATTCGAGCCCTCTTTGTAAACATTTGCCTGCCTGTTACCTTTACGAGTGGAATATTGTTTGTTGTACTGTTGCGCTCCGATTTTTATTCATGAAATGACTTCCTTTTTTTTTTCCTCTCAGTCACGTAATGATCGGGTATCAGAAAAAGACGTCACCATCCCAATTCCTCAAGGAACATATTAACTATTCTGTGCTGTCCTCATGGATGAGATGATCCAGAGTCATCAACTTCTCATAAACACCTCTCACTCACACATTCCATTTTTAAGAAGTCTAATTATTTTGATACTTCCCAAATTCGCTTGTTTCTCAAGGATAAGGAGAATAATACAGTGAATTAAAAGGATCAGAAAGTTAATTTTTAACCATGTCTCTTCTGGTTACTGTTACCGTTTGTCAAACCCCTCCAGAGATTCAGTCCCCCGAATTAAAGGAGCTATAAAACCCTCCTCTTATCAAATGAGTTTACTTTAGGTGTCCTCATCGTTTACATATATTCTTCCGATAGAAGATTAAATTAAGAGATTTTGGGGGGTTTTTTTTGAAGACTGTCTTAGAGAATTTTAGGAAAATCTCTAATTAAACTAAATGTAATTGACAGACTGACTAGTGGGTGGAATGATTAGTACAAAGTACACTGAGTTCCCAGAGAGGAGCTGTCCAAGCCCTGGGTACTGAGATGTCGGAAGCTAAAGCCACAAAATTCGGAAATCCCTCTTCTTCCAGCTTGTTGTCACAAAAGTCCTGAAATGTAATGATTTAGTGTAGGCAATTTCCACTATACAAAAATATTGTGATGGTAAAAAAAATTCCCAACTTCCAGGGAATGTATCACTATTCCTCCTAATGATGGAAACACTTTCTGAGTCTATAATTTTATTATTATTATTATTATTATTATTATTATTATTCAAGAAAAGATGAGCCAAGGGTTTTATATTGTTTCTTTGTTCTTGAATCTATGGTGAGGAAGATTGGGGGGGGATCTTTAATATTTAACATTATTAAATTGAATTAAATTAAAAAGAAAACTTAGGATTTTTTTGTTTTGTTTGTACATGAACAAAAAGGTACATTGCATAAATTTGGGGAATATGGTTTTTACTTTCTTTATTACACACAAAAAAATAGATTTCTGCCTAGAGTTCTGTGTGCTGAAGTGAACACAGACTGGAAAAGCTCGAGATTTCCCATTAAAAGTTCATTTGCTCAGAGACTCTTAACGGGAATCCCTCCTCTGGGAACTCTTTAATCTACTAGCATTTTTTTTTTTACTGCAAATGACGAGCAAGGAGAATAGAAGGAGGGAAGACCATAGCCACAAGAGTCTTCTAAATCTCTGGATAAATTTACCTGATTTTAGTCTTTTCAATCCAGGAAAAAATATAGGTTTACTTCCTACAAAAATAAGAAATATAGTCACTAATTGTCACGACTGTACATTTTAATGATTTGGATCCAAAAAAAAGATGAAATTATTTCCTATCCTTGTGATTTGAATCTAATATGTTTAAAAGTTCTGTTTTAATTGAACTCGAATTTTCCAAAATGTAAAAACAGTACTATTTCTCTCTCCCTCCACCTCTCTCTCTCTCTCTCTCTCTCTCTCTCTCTCTCTCTCTCTCTCTCTCTCTCTCTCTCTCCTCTCTTATTCTTCCCCCACCTCTTTTTTTCTCTCTCATGCTTTTCCCAAGAGGCAAAAATCTTTTCTTATGCTCCTAGGTAATGACTAGAAATTTCTAGTTAAGACACTATTAGCATATTCTAAAGTCCTAGTCAAGATCAGATGGCCTGTAATGTTTAGACTCTCCAGATCACATTTTTGTGCAAATATTAATCTATCCTATATGAATTCATGTATATATAATTGACATAGGTGTGCAGGTATGTACATACACATGTTTGAAACATTCATCTTATGAAAGTTAGCCAAGAACCAAATAAACTTCAGGAAATGCCCAAAGCTATTTAGCACTCTGGTCTTCTGAAGGGATAATGCCAAAAGTAAACTCTATTAAAACCCCTACTCTTTCCTCTCATGGAGATTCTGACTTGCATTCAGTTTGCAGATATACTGGAAATTTTCCAACACTCTTTGCGGAAGTCCACTAGTCAACGTAAGGAAAGGGAGCCACCATGTGGGGAATTTCTTGACTTCAAGTCCCTTTACAATTGAGGTGAACTCTGCAAGTAAGGACTTACTAGTTGGGGGGGAGGGGGGATAGAATTACAGAAGGGAACAGGTAAATTCAAAAGCTGCTTAACATCTGAATTGAAACCATTTGAGGAAGTTTCTAAACCAGGCTACTTAAGTAACTTCATTCTGAGAATCAGATCAAAGAACCTTGGAATTTACAATCAGGAAACCCAGATCCAATAATCTGAATGTAATATTTAAAAGACGTTTAACTATATTTAGAGACTCACTCAGTGAAGTCGAAATTCGAGAACTTATTCTGAGCAAAAGAAGTTTCCTTTGACTGCCTAGTCTTCTGGGGCCAAAGAGGGCCTTTTGCCCCCTTCAAGTCCATAAATGTTTCAAATTTATGACTGAGCTAGTTCCATGAGCAGTTACCAGGACTTGGATGGTAGTTGTAGAAGGAATGGGAGAATGGTGAGCACACGAGGCTTTCTGGGAAGTGAAGAAAGGATCCAGTACTCATTCGTATAGATTTTAGATGAGTTTTACAAGCGCTTTTCAATATCACTTCATTCTCACATTCTCACATTCTCAGACAGTGATATGTCCTTTCTTAAATTGGAAAAATAGGAAGTGATTTGTACTTGGGATTGCTACTATTAAGAAAAGTGAGAGCATTTTGGTTTGTTTGTTTTTGGTTGTGTTTTTTTTCTCAGAAATTTTGGGGGCTTGATAGGATGTCAGTTTTTTGTTTGTTTGGGTTTTAGTTTATTTGTTGTTTTGTATTGTTTTCATACTAGGAGCTGTTAATCTCACTGTGGTAGAAAAGTCCAGGGAGAAAGCTCCCTCATAGATCAACAAGTGAACTGTAACTTCTGATTTTAAAGTGTCAGACTTCAAGGTCAACTCTAGTTCAAATCCAATCTCACATACTGAATGACCTGGACATGTCATTCTGCCTCTTCCTGCCTCAGTTTCCTCAATTGTAAAACAGTGATAATACCAGCACCTCCCTTACATGGTTGTTATGAGCATCAAATGAGTAAAAGTTTAACACAGTACCTGGCATTTAGTAGTATTAAATAAATGCTGGTTTTCTCCTCTCCTTTTCTAATTCCCAGTCCAGAAAACTTAGTATTTTTTAGTACATAGGGATGGTAACCTTCTTTTTATTCACATAAATTTATTCCACTCTACTGGAATCTCACAAATTTGGAGAAAAATATGTCCAAATTCAAAAAAATTTATCTTAATTTTCAAAATTTTTTTTTCTATACTTTTAAAAGATGGCTATAATTCAAGCACTATCATTCAAGTGATTAATGCTTTTTCATCTACTCAGGAAGAGAACTAAATACTGGATTAAAATATCAGATAGATTTTTTCCCCCTTTTTTCTTTTTTAAAGTATTTTTCTCAAAAGCTGAAACTTTTATTGATTACCTGAGCAAGCCCACAAGCCACTCCAACTATATGGTTTCTATCTAATCCTGGCAACATAGTAGGTTCAGGTTTGGTAATCCAATGGGCGTCAAAGTGTCTGCTTTTCATAGGAGACAATTTATACAAAATAAATAGGATTGTGTCAAAACAGGATGAAGATTTATAAAGATTTTAGCCCTCAGTAAAGGTTCCTGGAGACTGAATTTCAAAATGTAACTTGTGGGCTTTGAATACTTTATCTCTTGTACATAATAATTATTAAATATATAAATGATTATGTGAATATGATAAAATG
This sequence comes from Macrotis lagotis, assembly GCF_037893015.1. Lineage (NCBI taxonomy): Eukaryota > Metazoa > Chordata > Mammalia > Peramelemorphia > Peramelidae > Macrotis > Macrotis lagotis. The sequence continues at coordinate 456,991,588 of NC_133666.1, read as the reverse complement.
TATGCAAATTATTAAATCTTAGAACCCTTTCCAAAAAGGACTCCATCGTTCATTGCTTGTTCTTAGATTCTCAGTGCAAAATCAGGGTATTCAGCCAATAACAGATTAAAGAAAAAATCCTCTTCATGTAAAGTGGGGAGATTCTATTTACTGAAAAAAGAACTGATATTTCTGTATTACTGATATGTTTATTGAAAAATATTAAACTTCCAGATGATTTCATAAAATTAATTACCATATGTCTATGCAATGCTCTCTATCAGTCTTCTTAGTCAGGATTCCTTGCTCCCTCTGCAGGAGAAAATGATCTTCTCCAACCTTTAAAGTGTTACTTTTCCTGGGAGAAAAAATTTAGGAGTACATAGAAGGAAAAAGAATTCAAGACTGAATAAAATATTCTCTGGCTTTAAATTGCATACTTGTGAGTATTCAGTTCATTTCAAATGAGACAGTTTCTTCTAGTTTCACTTCAAATTCTCTAAATTCAGGAATAATGTTCCTTCAAAATACCTTTTATATTTTACCTCTTTCTTCCTTCTCTCTTTTATGTATCTGATAGATCAGGGGAACCTGAGCTCAAATCTAGCCTCAGACACTTGACACTTTCTATCTGTGTGACCTTGGGCAAATCACTTATCTCTGATTGGCTCATATCCAGTGCCAACTCCAGCTATCCTGATTCATATCTGGCCACTGGACCCAGATGTTTCAGAAGGAAAGAGACTGGTGACTTAGCAGAGCCCTCACTCAAATAAAATTCACTTGCTTGTTATGGCATCATGTTCCTGATGTCATGGTCTTCTTCAAGAATGAAAGATAAACATCATCATCATCATCATCATCACTATCAGCCTCCTGAGATTATAAAGTCATTTTGGACTGCCTCACCTTCCCAAGGCCCAAATGACAATTCAACATTATAGAAAGTATCTCTCTTTTACTGTATTCAGTCTATTACTCAGCAGACCAATAAAGCAAGTCCATTCTAGAGACACTTTCAAGTGATTCCTCTCTACATAAACAAGTACAGTGAAGCTACTCTCCCCTTTTTGCTAAAGGGAATGAGTTGCAAGATTATATTCAGCTTCAAGACAAACTTTCAGTTTGTTTTTTTCCTGATTTTTCCAGTAAATTCAATGAATAATGACTCATTCCATGCTGATTACACCTGTAGGGAAACCCAAATGTTCCATAGTCATGCATCATGACTATCACTTACTGGACTGAATGTATCATACATTTCTGGACAACGTGCCTGATGATCTTACCCATAATGTATCACTGGCTTCTCTGACCTTGAGAACTTGATGCTTCATGCATTCTGACATCACTCAGCAAAGAAATCTTGTTCAAACCACATAAGCAAAGCATCTCTTCTTAGTCAATAAACAAAATAACATGGTTAAAATACAAAATAATTTTGTCTCCCACAGTCTAGGAAGAGGATATATGATAGCCCATGACCATAGAAGATGAGACAGCCAGAAGCAAAAGAGAAATTGAGTTGCAGTGTAGAGATCCAAAATCACTGAGAATTCCCCTCAGAATATAATAATTCCCCTCAGAGAGAAAAACATTATCAGATTCAACAGGGAAAGTAGCTCACTCAAAGTCAACCCTAGAAGTGGGGGGGCTTAGTAGCATCAGAGATGTAAATTACTTGGGAATCAGTCTTCCCTGATTAGATGTGTTTCCTTTATGTTTGTTTCATCACTTCTTCAAGTGCTTTTGCTATATGTTTTTTTCCTATTACTAATAGATTAATCTATGGGAGGGTATATTCTTGTGTATACAGGAAAGAAAATAATGCAGCATTCTTCTGGTATTTTCCTCTACCATATATGGCAAATATACATCTTGATATACTGATTAATACTTTTGTTTTGAATTAATGTTTAGTTGTTTGATAAAAGTAACACATGAATTTTGGTTTATGTGGATTCTTACACATATCCATAATGTGCCTCATATGTGGAATAAGATGCATGGAGATCTGTATGCGATATATTGTTACATCACCTAGACAACTATAACATCTTCTTCATTGGTCTTTAATCTACTATTGAAATCTTGTCAAACTACCTATTTCAAACTATTGTCCTTCTAAGTTTTTGTAAAACAGTACTATGCATTAACAATAACATTGCAAGATGATCAACTATGATAGATGGTGCTCCTATCAGCATTTCAGTGATCGAGGACAATCCTGAGAGACCTGTTATGGAAAATGCCATCCACATCCAGAGGAAAAAAAATATGGTATCTGGATGCAGAGTAAAGCATACTAGGTTTACTCTTTAAAACTTCTTTTATGCTTTTGCTTTCTTTATCACAACTTCCCCCCTCCTTAGTTCTAATTGCTTTTTCACAACATGACTAATATGGAAATATACTAAGCATGATTGTACATATACAACTTTTACCTGATTGTTCACATGTCTCCTTGGGGAGGTGAGTAAAAAAAAAATGTAGAACTCATAAACTTGCAAATGGATGAATATTGAAAATTACCTTTGTGTAAAAATAAAATAAATTTTTTGTAAAAGTACTCTGCTCTAGCTTTCATTCTCATTCTTCCCTCATCTTTGCACCTTTCCTCATGTTTTCCCTGACCTCTGTTGCCATCGCTATTTGTCAAAATCCTCATTCCATTAAGGCCCAATTAAGGTACCACCTTCTCCACAAGCCATCTCTAGAAACTCCATCCCCTTAAATTATGCCCCCACACATAAACACAGTTGGAAATGATCTCTTCTTCCTCAAATTTCTTTTGGCCCTTGACCTAGACTTCTTTGCACTTACTTCATTGTCCCTGAATAAATTTTTATGCACATTTCTTTCTCTATATAAGTGGCAGAGCAGGTACCAAACTAAATTGGTAAAGTTTCTTCATCTAGTAATTCCCCAAATCAATGAATAAATGTCTTTATATTCTATCCTATCTTCCTTTCTACCCCTTAAAATTATAATCTCTTAGAGCACAGAATGTGTGTTATTTCTATCTTTGTATATCTAGAAGCTAAAGCAATGCCTTGCACATAGTAGATATGGTATAAATGTTGATTTGAATGAATTAAATCTTAAATTTATATATAAACCAGAAGACTTACTCTGTGGCTTTCAGTTGCAATTGCTTCTTCTAGTCCCTATAGACTCAGAAACAATTATAACTATTTGAAATTTCAGTGTCTCAAAATACCAAGATTTTATTAGAGTGGATACTCTTTCCATCAATACTTTCCTTCATCTGCCAGTTAAATGAGAATGTAACATTCCTTCTGAATTCAATCTCCCAACTTGAATGTGCACTAATAGATTGAATCCTGAGGGACAACTGCTACCTTGGGTTCTAGGAGTAATTCTATTCCTAACACTGTAATTCATAAGCCTCTATCTATGTGTTTCTGATTAACATTAAACCAGAAGATTCAATTTACTTTTAGAAAAGACATTTACTCAAACAGCACATTAAGAATAGTAGTAACAAAGCATTCTACCCCCAAAAAAATTCATGGTATACTTTCCCATAAAGATACAGAGTCTAGTGAGGGGGTTAACTAAAATACAATAGTTAGTTGAAGTTAAAGTACAATGATAATGAAGTACAGATGTTCACCACATCTGTACTTCATTATCATTGTACTTTAACACATATGACTAAAACAGTTCATAAGTCTGGAAGAGAAAAACTATGATTTCCTTTCTTCAAAAAGTTCTAATAAATTTCATTGTCAGAGAGAATGTCTGTTTCAATAGAGGAAGAATCACTCTTGTCCTAACCTCAGTTAGCTTGCCATATAGCATAGCATTTCAGCACAGTAGGGCCTGAACCTCAAAGGATATAGTATCTCTGTTGGATGAGTCAAGACTTTGGCAGACACTCAGCTTCTAGATTAAGGAGAGAGAGTTCAGAGGTCATCTAGTCTAAATTCCTTTTTTTGATGGTCATCTTCAGTCCTTCTTACTTCATTTTACAGGTAAGGAAACTGGACCATGGAGAAGATAAGTGATTGACCCAAAATTACTTAGGTAATGAATAGCAAGTGCATAATTCAATAAATTCTTCATATCATCTCACACATCTATGCATTTGCCCAGATTATACTCACTTTTCTAGAATATGATCCCTCTTCATCTTGGTCTTAAGAATTCTTATTTTTCTTCAAAGTTCAGCTCAGGTGCTACCTCCTCTATGAAGCCTTTTCTGAATCTTCCAGCTAAGAAGCCTAGTTTTTTGTCCCATTTCTGTTTTGCTCCAGTAGTAAGGACAGTTGCTACTTGGTTGTACTAGCTTTTCCTAAGGTAATACTATTGTGTTTCATTTTTCCTTTAAAAGTATTGAAATCATCACTGAGACTCAATTAGCCCAGGGAACTAAGGGAGAAACCATTTTTATAGCTCAGCAACTTATATAGGGAAAGAAATATTCACAAAAAAAAATTCATTCAGGGATAATGATGTAAGTACAAAGAAGATGTCTAGGTCAAATGTCAAAAAAAATTTGAGGAAGAAGAGATCATTTTCAACTAAATTTAAGGGTATGGAAGAGATGGCTTGTGGAGGAGATGGTATCTTAGTTGGGCCTGGAAGGAAGGAGGATTTTGACAAATAGAAATGGGAGTACATGTCTGGGAAAAATATGAGGAAAGTTACAATGAGAGGAAGGATGAGAATGGAAGATAAAATATAATACTGTTTTACAAAAACTTAGAAATACTTTTGTACTTAAGTTCAAAATCCACAATGAAGAAAATAATCTTTTCTTCTTTCCTTGACACTGACATGCCACCAAAGCAAATAAAATACCATGGAATAGAAGTTGTACCCAACTGAATCAATTTTACATCTTTGCTTAATATTCTTTACAGGTCAAGGCTAGGTAAACTTCCTTTTTTACTATAAGATGATCTTCAGGTATTTCATTTCATTCTAGTCTTGAACCTGAACCACTGAACCAGTCTATCAGACCTGTCCTATTAAACAGTTTCTTTCAGTTCAAACCAGTTATGCTTATTTATGTTTATGCTATAATAATTCCCATTCTTTCCTACCATCCTGACATATAAATACTCAGAAGGATATAAAGTGCTTAAGAACAAGGACTGTATAATTTATCTTTCTTCATCTCCATGTTCTAACATCTTGCCTATAGCATGGACCTAATAACAATTTGATGAATTATATGTGTGTACAATAATCAAAATATCTCCCATCCTTTTCCTACTTCCTGGAGGCCTTTCTAGTTTGGTAGAAGCTTAGAGAGTTTGCATTCTTTTGGAATAGCCTCCAACAAGCCAGGATGGCTTCTGACAAAATGAGGCATTGGAATAGAATTTTGGCAGGTTGAATTTATTTTAAATATAAATATGTTAGGGTTGATGCCTTAGAATCTTTTGGTTTTATAAAAAAGTAATTGCTTTGAAAATAATTCCAAAAAACATTTCTTTTCTTCTTTTGCTTTTTGCCAATCTGTCCTCTCTACCAGAAAACATATAAGAATTAATGTAACAAACAAAAATCATCACTTGGGATAAGTTGCCTTTTGCTACAGATAGAAATCATTTGAAAAACTATTTCATCATTATTTCTCTGAATTTATCACCTTTCTTCTTCTAAGGAGACTATTGCTATCCTACCTCCTTGATCATTTCTGTTTTCTCTAGTCAGGCTATCTAGTTTTCTAGTTAGGTTTATCTGTTTTCTCTAGTTAGGTTATCTGTGTTATAAACTCACTCTGTCCTGTAGCTTTAGTTTAATAAACAAGGAGGAATTTTCATCATCAATAATCTTGATTTCAAAATCAAATTCTCAACTTAATAGAAATTGATTATCCATAAACAATTAAAAGAGCAATTATAGTTGTCTTAAAAGTATAAAAAGCATATTGAATTCTAGTCTAATTCTGGTTTATATGGTACTTGTAATTCTGAAAGATAGTATGCAAATCACATTGCGCTTTTTCCTATAAAGGACAATATAATTTTAGAGATAGTTTCTTTTTTGGGGGGGAAAGGGGACTTTCATGTCATAAAAATCACACTTAGGAAAACAGGAAATTTCTTAAAATCATATTAAAGAGAAATATAACATTCTAATAGTGCATTTACAGTAACAATAAATTTACTACAATATTGAAAACACAGTATCAATGTGTTTTTCATGACTGCACATGTATAAACTATATAGAATTGCTTGTCTTCTCAATGAGAGAAGAGAGGAAGGAAAGGGGGATAGAATTTGGAATTCAAAAAATTTTTAAATATTAATTTAATAAGAAAAAAGGGGAAATGCCATATCATGCAGTGACAGAAGGCATAGTAATTGCCATATGGAAAGGAAAAAATGTTTATTTTGCTGGGGAAGGACTCAGGACTCCTTTTACAAGGAAAAAAACCTTTCAGAAATAGTTGTTTTGAGCCCATTTTTCCAGGACCTATAGTTTTTAGTTTATTAGTTTTCCTCGCAATATACACACACACTCACACATTCATACATGCACATCTCTAAAACACGTAAGCATTTATAGAAGCTAGGTCTAGAGAAAGTATTGTGTTTCATTTTATTTTCAGTATAGATGTACTGTATCTTTAAAAATTAGGTGTTCTTTTCCCTTATTTGGTGCAAAAGTCTGTCAGACTACTTCCTGACATCCTGCAGATCTTTTGCCTTCAGGTTTCTTTAGTAGAAGGAAAAATAAAGAGATTAAAGCAAGTCAAGAAGGAAGAAAAGAAACTAGGGCCAAACCAAAACACTAAGCACAAAGATGAGAGAAACAAGATATGTAATAAACATAGTAGAGAGGTGGGAAGATTAGTCATGCACCATGGCTACTGGTAGAAGTCTTTTTTGAGTACATATATTAAATCTTCTTTTATGTAAGTTAAGTTATACATCTAATTAATTGAATTCCTAGGCAATTTTATGCATACCAAACACATGATAACTGAAATTGGTAATTGGATCTGAAATATAGATTATCCTTAATTTTTCAGAGATGAATCACTGAGTTGGTGGGTTAATTATTTCATAGAAAGGATGTATGAATATAATATTGTAGCAATATACCATTAAAGTCCCTAATGGAGTTTCCCAAATTGGGGGATATGTTCTCTGGCTAGATCAAAAGATCTAGTGGGGTAGGTACAAAGAACAAGATTATTGTATTTTTAAAGCGCAATTCATGAATACATTTATCATTAAAAATGAAAACTAAGTTCAAATCAAGGTCAACACAAGTGAGAGCAAATTTGCTCTGACAGTTCATCCAGAGCAAACAAAGAGAGTTTGAGTTGTTTCACAATTTTTAATATAAGCACCATCTGCCCCACCCCCTTATCACAGATCGTATGTTTATGATCTGAGTAGTATCTCTGTGCTGCTTACAACCTTTGACTCTGAAGAGTAGAAAACTCAAAATCATACAACCTTTGTGTCAAAGTTAATAATAGCCTACTTTTCATATGTTGCCCCCCTTGCCTGGGAGGCTAAAGCTGTCAAATGCTTAAATTTTGTTTGAATTCTCATTTCTGATCTGTAGTAAGGCTAAAGCTGATTTAGTATCTGCATTATGTTCAGCACCAATTAAAGGGAACCCTCAGAGTCTGAGAATTCCCATCTGCCTAATGAGGGTAGAACTGGTCCCAGCCAGGTGAGAAGATTGGAGCAGGTTAAAGCTTTTATTTTGATTTCTATTGACATTTGGTCTTATGTACAAGTTGTCACATTGCAACAAGAGCAATCAAATTTAATAGAGAATTCATCCCTAGGAAAAATTCCTCAGAACAGATAGTGCCTAATCTGTGACTTATGACCTTAGTTACCTAGAGCACTTAATGACTAAGTGATTTACTCTCATAATTAATTGATGACAGAGGCATCCCTTGAACCTTATTCTTCCTGACTCTGAGACTGGCACTTTGCCATTCTTAACTAAATGACCAAACTCATGGAGGTCTTCACCAGGTATATTATCCTATTATTATTGGTTGTCCTTCATTCTCAAAGAAGATCATAACGTCAGGGAGGGAAGGCCATGCATATACTTGAATTGGATTTGAGTAAAAGGGTACTATTGCTAAGTCACCAGCATCACTTTTTCCTCTAGAGCCATCTGGGTCCAGTGGACAGATATGGATCAGAATGATTGGAGATGATGCGGGATGCAAGGCAATCAGGGTTAAATGACTTGCCCAGATTCACACAGCTAGTAAGTGCCAAGTGTATAGTGTCCAAAATTTGTCCTATGTTGTATCACAGGACTCCATCGCAGGACTTCACACCAGAACTTCTCTGGTGGTTCCATTGTAAATTTTGATTGGCCTGTCTAGAAGCATAGTCCAAGTTAGAGTTTGCATGAAAGTCATTCATTATGTAATGTAGATAAAGAGTGTCATTGTGACAGCTGGAAAAGGATCTCAAAATCTTTTACTGCTCCAGGAAAGTTCTTCTCCAGCCCAATCCTACCAAGCTTCTATATCAACTGAATTTGTCTTTAAAAAGTTCTGAGGGCTCCTTTCCAATGTTTGATAATACTTGACTCAGACACCAGAACTGCTATTTATAGCTCTGCCTATAGGGCATCTGACCTACTATACAAAGGATCTCCTTGGGCAGTAGTTCCTAAATTTTATCCTAATTTTTACATAAAAAATTGTTGCATGTCCCCATTTTTATAAAACAATATGTGCAAATAATTGGCTTAGCTTATACTTCATTCAAATAAAATTTAAAAACTTTATATTAATAAACAAGGAAATATTAAATGTCATTTGGATATATCTACCAGCTAATTATTTTATAATTTGAAAATAATTTAATAAATAACAGTTAAATTTCTGGTTATGCCCTTGTTAGCCATTATAATGCCATAAGACTTTGATCATTTACTCAATATAGCATAATGGAAAAGATATCAGACAAATTCATAAGACTGACTCTGCTACTTATGAGTCACAGTATAATTCCAAGAAAAGTTCTTTGTAAAACTAAAAGTGCTATGTAACTATTACAGATAACAATTACAATAGAAAAATAATGAACTCCTTCCACAAAAGGTTTTTTTCCCTAACAAATTCCAAGGAAATTGCCATTTAAATTCAATTTTCACATCAAATCACTAATGGTTAAGTATTATATTCAGAAAAAATTTGGTATATGTATATATTCTCTCTCTCTCTCTCTCTCTCTCTCTCTCTCTCTCTCTCTCTCTCTCACTGCATGTGTGTATGTGTGTTCATACTTCTACCAGGAACCAGGAGAGAGAAAAAATCCTTGTTGTCAGTGGGTATTATTCTCTGCTAACAGTTATTTATAGCCTAGAATTACCAGAAATAACAAACAAATCAATAATTAAATAGAATTGCTTTTATTAAAGAAAGAACAAAACTAAAATAAACAGAAATCATCTGTAATTTGTCAAACAAGAAATTCTATAGCTCTTTTTATTTAACTTAACAGTTATTGCAATAATAAGTTATTGCAATAATTCCAATAATAACTTGGCATCTCAATAGGATATTATTGGCATTTACAGCTTCTAAATCTGACCAATACTGATTCTTTCTGCTTCCAGGGACATCCCAGAGATTCAGGATGTGTAGGACTTTTCAAAAAATAAAGAAGAAATCAATAGGAAACTGGAAAAACATAAAGGCAAGTGGGAAAATATAATAATTTCTTTGTATGACATTCTAACTTGGCAACAAATAAGCATTACTGTTCCCCTACCTAGTTTGGAATTCTTTTATAAAACACAACAAAACAGTCAAATTAGATCCCTTTATAATAATTTCTTTCTTGTAAGAAAGTTTCTTAGTTTACAGATAGACATCTTTCTGAAAGTAGTTTAGAGGAAGTCTTATCTAGAATTAATTAAATCGACAAGATGGTATCTTCAAGTTACATTATTCCCTACCAGTTCTATCAATTTAATTCTCCTTAAGTTCAGGAGGTTAGAAACTTCCCTATGTGTTCAGCTATTATGATCAGCCTTTATGTCTCCCAGTGCCTGAAGTAGGAGTGATGAATCTGAACCCCTATACCATGTGCTAGCTAATTTCAATTTCATGAAAATTTACACACCTTTGTATAAGGTGCTAAAGGAAACTAGAGAAATATTCAATAATGTAGGGGAACAATACCCTTCCTCTTTCCTTTCTTACTGGAGTACCTGGAAAGGAAAGATGGACAAAGAAAGACAAGGATGATGAGACAGGGGTAGAGACATATGATAATGTAAGTTTCTTGAGTGTAAGAATTGTCATTTTTTTATCTGTGATCCCTTTGCTTAGCACATATTAAAACCTTAATAAATGCTTTTTATTCATTCATTCCCCATCCTTTCTGACCCTCCTTTTAGGGACATTTGACAGAGGTGACCATGGGAAATTAGTTCCCAGTGCATCTCCAGATCTAGTGTTTTGCCTCTGATTATAAATCAGCAAGAGTGTACTCCAAGCAGTAATAGAAGAAGCCTGAGGTTGGCATATGTGTATGCCTCCTAGAAACAGGGAGAGGGGAACTAGTACAAAAGCTTCAAAATTTAAAACAAAAATTATGAAGAAGTCAAATTCTTTCCAAATACCAAGACAAATGTCTTACATTTTTTTAAATCTGCCTCCCTTTTGTCACGAATCTTACTTTTTGATGGGTAAAACAAAGGATTTAGAAGCTCTTCTATTCTGAAATTTGTGGTTCTATAAAAAAAATTAAAAACTAGTTCTTGATCTGGGTATGACTTGGCTATTATTTTATCACAAGTATTTTAAAGACAAAGATATGTACAGTTCTACCAATACAAAATTGTTCTGAAACTCAGGATCTTCTTGAATAAGTTATTGAGAAGAAGATCCAGTTCTTGGGAGTAGACTGTCATTTGCTTCACTTTCTGGTGCAGGGATTTTTTTTTTCAGGACAAAGGACAGCAGCTTCAACTTCTATTCATTCAATGAGAATCATCGCATTGACTTAAAGGAGTGCACTAACAGAGCCAAGCAGCAAAACCCAAAGGGTGGCAAGTTAAAATGTTGTCAATTGTGTCATGTTGATGTGTAGTTCAAAGATGGAAAATCTGAAAGCAAAGGCCATACTGATGATTAGTCCACCAAGAGACAGGTTAGGATATATCAGATTGTCAAATTCTGTCGCCAGATGTCACATACTGGTGTTTGCCTAGCATTGATGATACATCATGCATGGTGCCTCGCTGAGAAGAAGCAAAAACAAATTAAGACCAAGAGACTCTCATAACAGCCAGACCATCTCTAACAATAGTCCTTTTCCTATCAATCAGGCCATGGGGTGGAAAATTCTGGTAAAGGCACATGAGAAGGATGCCCTCCATACCCTTCATTGTTGGTGGGTGTGGTCCTCAATGACACTGAAGAACTAATAGTAGCAATAATAGTAGTAGTATCTCATCAATAAAGTTCTTGGCATCATCCTTCTGTCCCACTCCTTTCTATTGGAGGGGAAACTACAGAAATGGAATTTCTGGGCAACTCACTAGCTCCTTAATCACAGTTGACAGGGAATATGAAAATAATCAGAGGAAAAGCAGCAGAATAAAAACAAAGAACACAACATGGTGTATAGTGGGATAGGTTAAAATGGAGACTAAAGAGAAGCATTTTTTATGTCCTAGAAAAAAATTCCCAGACTATTTCATGTGGATAAAATCCCCCAAGGGGGATCAAATCTAAGGCCTGCCAAATGTACAGATCCAAAGGAGCTCCAAAGGAGTATTGATCAGATGTGGAGGTTTCCATGTTACTCAGAATAGACCAAAGTAAAATTTTCTGTGTATCTAAGAAGCAAAGTCATGCTCTAGTTCTCAGAGAAAGAGGAGAAAGACTAAATCTGTGATGCACTGGATTTGGAGATAGAGAACTTGGTTTGAATACAATTCACCTTATTCTGTGTGACCTCATATATGTCACTTAACTTCAATGGACCTCAATTTCCTTCTCTGTAATGAAGCTAGATGACCTCAGAGTTCCAACCACCTTGAAATTTATGATCCCATGACTCTAAGCATGAAGGTTTCTCATTTAATGGAGGTTGTTAAGATGAAATATTATTTGGATATTCTTAATTTCATGAAATTCCCACATTCTTGAAAAATAACACATTTTAATAAATAAGATCCTATTTTTTCCATGATCTTTTCCATTCATCTTTGAACTGGAATTTTTGTTATTCAGTAAATATCTTGACATATTTAATGTCTCCCCATCCATGTGAACTGATCCAACCATTCTGGAGAGCATTATGGAAACATGACCAATGAGCAATAAAACTGTTCATACCCTTTGACCCAGCAATTCCAATTCTAGGACTATATCCAGAAGAAATCATAAAAAATGGGAAAAGTCCCACATGTTCCAAAATATTCATAGCAGTTCTTTTTATAGTGGCAAAGAACTGGAAATTGAAGGGATGTCCATCAATTAGGGAATGGTTAAACAAGTTATGGTACATTAATATTATAGAATACTACTGTTCTATAAAAAACATAAATGCTCAAACTCTTGAGAAGCATGAAATGAATCACAGGATCTGATGCTGAGCAAAGGGAGCAGAACCAAGAGAACAGTGGACACATTAACAACAACATTGTGAGATGATCAACCTTGATGGATGCAACTCTTCTCAGCAGTTCAGAGAGCTAGAATAACTCTATTAGACAGGCTATGGACAAAGCTATCCCCATCCAGAGGAAGAAAAACAAAATAAAAGACAAAAAAACAACAAAAAAATCCTTCAGAATCTGCTAAACACTACTTCACTTTTTTAATCTCTTTTTTAAAAAATCTCTTGTGTATTTCTTTCCTTTAATTTCTCATAGCAAAAACAATCTGTAAACATGTTTAATATAAAGATGTATATACAATATTAACCTGACTATTCACCACTGAGGGGAGGAGGGTGGGAAGGTAGTATAGAAGGAAATTTTGTAACTTAAAAATATACATATGCCTATGGATGAATGTTAAAAAACTCATAAAATGTATTTGGAAAAATAAAAAAATTTAAATATATATCTCCCAATCCATGCCAATTCCTACCACCCCAGCCCTCATAAAGCAACATGATACAATGGCTAAAGAGTCAGCCTCAGAGCCATGAAGAGCTGACTTCAAGTTTTGCTTTTGATGCAGTTTAGTTAGATGATCATAACTGCTTATAAAGTCAATTCTTTAAGATAGAAATCTTATCTTGTTTTATTATAAGACCCTCTGGCAATCTGTTGAAATCTATGGAACCTTTCTCAGACTATTTTTTTTAGTTCAAAAGAGAAGAAAATGCTACCTTTCTACCCAAGTTCAAAGACCCTTCTCTGAAGCCTAGTCACAGATTACCAATGGTCCCAAATTAAGAAGCCATGATCTAAGACTACAAGTTGTAGACAAGGTGGTAACCTGCATTTGTAGAAGAAAGATTCCTATTTTTCTTGGATTATTTCTTGAAAAATGAAGTCTAGGCTTTTTTTTTGGTCATGATTTTCAGATAGTCCAATAACTCTCCTGGATCTGCTTTCTAGGTCAGTTGCTCTTTCAGTGAGATATTTTACATTTTCTTCAAATTTTTCATTCTTTTGGGTTTTTTTAATTGTTTCTTGATTTTTCACAGTCATCAACTTCCCTTATCTCCAATCTTCATTCTTCAGGGAGCTTTTTTAATCTCCTTTTCCATCTAGCCAATTCTGTTTTTTGAGGTAGTCTCCTCATCATTGACCTTTTTGGACTGCTTTTTCCATTTGACCCAAACTGGGTATTAAGATTTTTTTTTTCCTTCAGTAATTGCAAATTCCTTCATGAAGCTGCTGGCTTGGTTTTCATGATTTTCCCCACATCGCTCTCATTTCTCTTCCTAAGTTTTCCTCTATCTCCCCTACTTGATTTTCAAAATCTTTTTGAGCCCTTCCATAGTCATATTTTTCTTGGAGGCTTTGGATACAGAAGCTTTGACTTTGTTATTTTCTGAGTGTGTATTTATAGGATCAAAGTAATTGTCTATAGTCAGATTTTTTTTTTCTTCTGTTGTTTGTTCATTTCCCCAGCCTAGGACTTGATTTTAACTCTTTGTTAAAGTAGGGCTCTCCTTCCAGGGTGGAGGATTCACTATCCCAAGCTTTTGAAGGTTTTTGCAGCTGTTTTCAAGGATATTTTCCAAGGACCTCAATTCCTCCAGGGTCTTAGGAGAGACTATGACTGCACTCCTGGTCTGTGTGCTCTGGTCTATGGAGGACCACAAACACTCCTTTCTGCCCTGGAATTGTGAGGAGAATCTCTGCCCTGCTAAAATAGTAAAGCTCTTTTCTTGAGACTGGGGCCCCAGACTACAGCCCAGATCTGAGTATGGGCAAAACAACAGAGTCCTGCCTCAAGGATAGCAGAGAGGTCCCTGCAATTTCCCCCCATCCCCTTAGGGTGAGTGCTTTGGAAGCAGCTGCCAGGAGGCTCCCTAGGCCTGTTCCTGGTCCCCTAGAGCCAGGTATGAGCTGAGGCCTGCACTGATCTTAGTTTTCCCTCTCACTCTGAAGTGACAGTTTTCCTGCTGAGCTTCCCAATTGATCTTGTTAACCCCTGGGTTAAGAAGTCTGGAAATCACTACCACTTCCATGGACCCAGGTGCCCCTAGGGACCCAGGTGGTCTATGGGCTGTTCTGGATGGCTGGAGCCAGCTCCTTCATGGCTGACTGTGCTTCAGGCCCTTTTTAAAATCAGTGTGACAGACTTTCTCCTTGGATCTTCCAAGTTTTCTTAGTTTGGAAAATTGTTTCAATCAATCTTCTTGTGGGTTCAATCATTCTAGAATTTGGGTAGAGTCATTATTTAAAGGTATTTGAAATTGTCTTGGGGGAGAGCTTGTGGGAGTCCCTGCCTTCATTCCATCATCTTGGCTCCACTCTACCAATGAAAACACAAGTACAATTCCCAAGCCCTAGTCCCTCTGTCCCACTCCTGTCCTTTATTCAAGCATCATCATTTTAGAACTGGAAAGTATCCAAGAGGCAGTCAATTATGTGAAGAAACTCATCACTTTTGCAATGTGTGTTCTTAGAAGTGAAGACAGAATATGTCATCAGATATATCATGAACAGAGTGAGATGCATACCTAGATTTCATCACTGCTCTGTTCCAGTTGGGATCTGACTAGCTCCAACTACTTTTTCATCTCTGAGGACTAGTATATGAAAATTACCTGGGTCTCTCCTGCCAGAGCCCTTCATCTTTCCTTGTTATATAGTCAGAGTGGACAATCTTCCCTGAGATACTCTCGGTAGCATAGAGATCAGGGGAGACACAGAACTCACAAAAATGTCAAAAACAAAAATTCCTACTACAGCAAGTAGAGAAATCCCCTTGGACACATGGCTCTGAGTAAATCCTATGCCTGCCAAATATACAGCACCTGTGTGGTGAATGACTTGCCCTGGGACACCAAACAGGTAACCAACAGAGAACTGACTTTTATGCTGCCTTCTCTCCCCTGTCAGGTAATTAACCAATTAATAACCAATTAAGCACAGAGGAGAAAAGCTGCCAGGGCCACTAGGATAGTATTTGATTCTCTCCTTGGTACTGCCAATACTGCTTGCTGCCTGTTTGCAGAGTAGGCATATTTTGACTTTATGCACAAACAATTTGACAGTTGTATGAAGGAATCTCAGTCTACATACAGACTATTAAAAATTGCTTAAATTGTCTAGGTTTCACCTGATTCCCATTCCATGGAAGTACTTTGTTTCATGCATTTCATTATCCAGCACCCTCCCTACCCCCCCACCCCCCAGAACCACCATCGAACCTCCGACTCTCCATAGTTAAGAAAGTGAAGTCTGGAAAAGTCAAGCAACCTACCCGACCAATACTAAAAATAGCTTTTCAGAAGCCTGCCAAAACCAGCCCTTGAGGATCAAGGAAATGGGGGAGGGAGGTCAGGTCAGATGAGAAAAGTACTTTTGTGCACCTATGCACAAAATGACATTACAAAGATACAGAGAAAGTATAATCTATTTGTTATACCTCTTCCCCTTCTCACTTGTATCACATCCAAGTGGTTGCCTATTTTGCTCACTTGTATGACCAATTCTGTCTTTTAGGTTTTCTCTATTAAAATGCAAATGCCTTACAAGTAATACCTTAAAACTTTCCAAGTCCATAACATTTAATTGTGAATTAATTTACCCATTCCAACATCCTTCTTGATACCTTCTACTTGATAATTAGGATATGTGAGAAAAGTTCTTGATTGAGAGAAAAGAGGGGAAAGGGACACATTTAGATACAGAGCTCAGAAAGGGAGATTTTAATGGTCCTGTGAAGTGGGGTAAAGAAAAGGTAGAAAAGACCTGAAGGGAGAGAAGAGAAGAAAATAACCATTTATTAAGTTCTTACTATTTGTCAGGCACTGTTCTAAGGATAATACTTGGGAGATATTTGCTATTATGATCCCCATTTTACAGATAAGGAAACTGAGATAGACAGAGGCTAATGATTTGTCCAGGATCAATGAGTGTGTCTGAGGTCAAATTTGAAATCAGCTCTTCCTGACTTCAGGCTCAGCAATCTGATCTATCACTCTTTCTATTTATAGCTACTTCAGTTGGAGAAGGTAGGAGAAAGAGAATGTAAGAAAAAAGGAAGAGATGCAAGGGCAAGTGAAAGACCACTGAAAAGAAACTTTATTTTAATATTTGCCCAGATCCAGCCTTATCTGTGTGATAGTTCCTGATGATATCTCTGAATTTTATTTCCTCCAAGATTTTTGTGGTTCTTTCATTATTGCCTTTGATTTATAAATTATCTAAAAAAGATTAAAATATTCCTTGTTAAAATATTTTCTGAAAGACTAAGAATTTTAACTTTTGATAAAATTCTTCTTCAATGTTTCTGAACTTCAGATAATCTGAACTTCAAATGATATTGACCTCTAAACTTTAGTAAATAGTCCTCATTTGCTTGTAAGTCAAAGCAACAAGAACAGCTTGTGTCCAAACTTCTGGTGATGAGCACCTCCACATAATCTGCTCCTCAGATTGATTAATAGGCCTCTATTTGAAACCTTTCCAGGATCGTGAAAGCTGCCAAAGCTTGGTTTCAACTAGGAACATCTTCAAGAATAACTTCTTTGTTCTAATTTATGCTGACTCTGCACATTCAAATACAATTATGCTATTAATTCTTTTATTTTAAATCTAAATAAAACTAGTCACTTTATTTCTATATTATAAACTGTAGCTAAACAAGTGGGGGTGAGATAATTTTTTCCAACTTTTTTGGGCCATTTCATGCTATACCCCACTACCACTACTTTCAACCTCTAAGTCTAAAAATAGTAATCAAACCAACACTACTATTCCTAAAAAGAATGACTCAATAAATTGCCCTATAACTCCACTTTCCAACGCTATGATTTTCTATGTGGTGTCTTCCCCATTTAGCATACAAACTCCTTGAGATTAAAAACTGATTAGTTTTTTTTTAATCTATTTCCCCAGAGCTTAGCATCATTCCTGCCCCATAGTTAGGACTTAATTGTAGTGGTTTATTTATTTATTCATTAATATATAATAAGATTCAGTTATTGAGACTATCACCCCAATATGATTTGGTTAAGACTCCTGTGGAGAGAGAATCTTGTTAAAGAGGATATTCCTCATTGCTGGATATAAAACTGAAGCTGTCGGAAGCTCTCCTTTTTTCACCATTTCCCTGCTCAGAAGATAGAATGGAGTCCAAAAATATAGACTTGGGTTCGGGAGGGGTGGAGAAGAACCTATTTATGTAAAAAAGTTCCTTTAGCTGCCTCTCATCCCATCCCTTCCCTACTTAGTACCCGGGAAGCATTAATGGGTAGAATATCTTCTGCCTAACTCTTCCATGTTTTCTACATGTATAAAATCATCTGATGTTCATAATCTCTTCCCCACCATACCAATCCCTTTCCAGTTCCTTTTTTAAATTCATTCACTGGCTATCCCCCCACCAGGAATACTTTGTCTCCTTTTTCTCTACATCTTGACTTCTCTGACTTCCTTTAATTTTAAGCTCAAATTTCTCTTCAGTAAAAAGCTTTTCCTGAACTCTCTTAATGTTAACACCTTCTCTCTGTTGAATATCTCCAATTTATCCTATGTAGAGCTTGTATGTATACAGTTATTTGTATCCCACATTAGAATGTGGGTTCCTTAGGAACAGAGACCTTTCTTTGAATTCCCAGCACTTAGCATGGTGTTTACATAGTAAGCATTTGAAAAATTGCTTGCAAGCTTGTTGATTTGTGGACTAGAGACAAAAGTACATTTGGAGTTACATGTTCTCACCCAGAACTTTCTAAGCACAAGTCAAAAACTGGATACCTAAGAAAGTATTTTCCCAACATAAAAAGTGTGATGAATCATCAAGAAATTCTTCAGTAACACATTACATAGAAATATATGTGCTTGTCTATGTGGCCATATGAGGAATACAAGAATAATATTCCTGACCCAACTTTCTTCATAGAGACAAAGGAACTTTATTTTCTAGATATTATGATCCTAGAATCTAGCCTTTTTAGTCAAAGAAGGGAGATTTATTGGATGATGAGTTTTCACAAATAACCCAAAGTTTGAGAGTTTGGGGAACCATTCCTCTAGTTAGAAATAAAAAGGTGTTCTTGCACATTGTGCCTCTTGGAGAGAAGAGGATTGTTCATAAGACCTCTACAGTTGAAGGATCCTTAAAGAACTACAACCATATCAAGGAGGAGAAGGTTTATATTTCTTTAAATGAACACCATGGAAAACAATAAGTACTTTAGCTCTTTCAGTTGGGAGAATATTATGTTGTGTTTAACAAGTTTTATTTGTTATTTTGTTGTTTTAGGTTCATTTATAGGGTTGTTAGGCAGAAACTAACATAACCTGCAACTACAATTGATTCCTTGTGAAAATTGTATTTTGACCCAAATTTGGCACAAAATATTCAGCACTGAGACAAAAAGAAAAAAAATTTCAGCACTGAGTTAGTTGGAGAATTTTTTATTAAGTTCAAACTGCCATCCAGGGGGATTCTGTACCTCTCAGTGACACAATAGATCTGAAAAGAACTGTGAATAATCCTATGGGAAAGATTTCAAAATAAAATCAGGATATTGTGCCTCTTGCAACCTTAAGTTCAGTTCCTGTCTGAGCAGAACTCATGGGTTATTGTCTGTGCCTTTTTGTATATGGGGTTTTTTTGGTCTCCTATAAATACTTTGAACCAAAGTTTGTCAGATGAAATCAAATTGTTTTCTATCCAATATGCATTTTTTACCTGTAATGCTTATAATGTAACCAAAGGCATTGCTAGCCAAATTTATAGAAACTTCGATATGAGCAAATTTGAAGATTTTTTGTGAGAAAACTCTTGTTCTAAGTACATGAACCTAAGTTAAAATATATTTGAGGGCCATACTTGAAACTGAACCTTTCCAGTGACAGCAAAACTAGAGTCCAACCCCTGAGCCATGGGATATAATTGCATTTTACATTACTTACTGTCATCTAATTGATACCCTTCCTCATCAGAGTATAATGTTTTCTTAACCATACTGTCAAAAATAATATGCCTATGCCAACTCAGAAGGATAAACTAAAAAGAATATGGAGACATCATCTGGTACAGTTCATTGGATCCAGACAGAAAATAACATCTCAAAATTGAAGGTTAGATATTCATCAGGCAATTTTTCCCAGTCTAATCACACTTACTATCAAGTTCTTCCTTATACCTAACTAATCCTTTCTTACTGCATCTTAAGCTGAAATTTCTAGGTAAATTGATGCCAGTGAATTACTTTATGTCTTATGAAGTCATTTTAGACAGCTCTGCTATATTCATTCTAGCAATTATTTCTCCAACTTAATTTCTCCCTACAATCCATGGTCACAAACTAGATAATAGATTGGCAATGAATTACCAACTTACCTCTTATTAAAATTTTAAGGATAACTCTCAGGCAATTTTTCATCCTTATTAATTTGTTCGTTTTCTTTTTTTCTCCTTTGTGATATTCAGAAAAGTCCTTAACAGTATGAAATTGAAATTTCTTTCTACCTATGATTAAAAAGGGACTGAATCTCTAATCTATCAGTTGAGGTCCAGTTTCTTGGTTTCATGGGTATAGCTTCTGAAAAATAAGTCCCCAGTTTGTACGTTTAAGATGGAAAGTCAAAGTCCTTTTTAAACCATTAATCCATATACTATAGGGCAGAGGTTCTTAATTTCCTGGTTAAGTCTGGCAGCCTGATAAAACCTCTGAATGCTTCTCAGAATAATAGAGTTTTTAAAACCTGATATTAAAGAAAAGTTAGCTTTCAGTTAGAGATTAGAGACCTCTGAGTTCATAGACCTCTGAAGTCTAACTACAGACCCTAGTAAAACATTTGCCCTGGAGGAAGAGCTTCCCAAATATATCAAATTTAGTACCCCACAGAACATATATTTTCAGGAAAAGAGAAGAAGGTTATAAAGTGTCAAATAATAGAAACTTTAGAGAATCTGGAGTTGGGAGAGACATCAAAGACCTTCTCTTTCAACTTTTAGCTGAACAAGAATCCCTGACAAAATGGTTATCCAATGTGCTCTTGAAGCAAGGTCTCAACTTTTGGCAGTTGTTAAGATGTTTATTTAAATCAAGTCTGCGTCTACTTCTTTGTTATTTCTGGAACCCATTGCTCCTGGTTTTGCAAGAGTAAGTTTTTAATAAAAACAAATATTGACCCTCTCTCATGTGAAAGTCCTTCCTTCTTAAGTCTTCTCATCCCTTGATAAGCATTTATTAAGCATCTATGTTTGCCAGGCTCTGGGCCAAGTTCTTAGAAATATAAAGAAACATGAAAGACAATACATTCTATCAAATAGCCCAGAGTCTAAAGGAAGAGACAACATGTAAACATCTATGTACAAAGATATAAAAAAGTACAGCATAAATTGAAAGTAATCAACAAAGGGTAGTTAAAGTTAAAGGGGAGAAGAAAAGATTTCCTGTGTAATGTGAAATTTTTGTTGGAACTTGAAGAAAACTCAGAGAAGCCAGGAAGTAGAGAGGAGGAAGAAGAGCTTCTCAGGCATGGAGAACAGTAAGCAAAAAATTTCTGGAGTTGAGAAATAGTGTCATAATGCAAGTAGCAAAAAGGAGATCAATGTTAATAGATCACACAGTGTATAAAGAAGGAGGAGGAACTGTAAATGTTGGGGAAGGGAAACGTTCCAACAGGCATTGAATGTAAAAAAGAGAATTTTATATTTGATCTTGAAAAATTAAGTGGGGGGAAGGGATTAAGAGGTCTTCCCTTCACTTTAGAAAGAGAATTTTTGACAGCTGGAGGAGACTGGAATGGGGGAAATTTGGGTAAGGAGACCAACTATTAGGTTATTCTAAGATCAGGATGTGATGAGGTCCTGAGCCAGATTGGTGGCAAAAAAGAGAAGGGAACACACGGGGTAAAAATATGGATCTTAGCAATAATTTGGCTTGATTTCTTTGATGTAGTTTGTGCAAAACTTTTTAAAATCATATAATCAAAATTATCCACTTTATTTCCCATGACCCTCTCTATCACTTTTTTTTGGTCATAAATATTCCCTTCATAGATCTGATAGGTAAACTTTTCTATGTTCCCCAAATTACTTATGATGTTACCCTTTTATAGCTAAATCATTTATTCATTTGACTTGATCTTTGGATATCATTTGCTATTTTAGACTATATGATTAGAGCAAAAGGCTTGTAACAAAGAGAATAAGAAAGTTAAGTTTCCAGATGTCCAACTCTGAATTTAGTGTCATATGCAAAACAAATCTTGTGCTGAATTTCTGGAAAAACCTGAATTCTAGGAAATGTTTAGTCTATAGTAAAAAGGAACTGATAAGCTTGAGTAAATATTCAATTTAGTAGGGAAAATAAAATTATCTAAGGACTCCCTGAGTAAGAAAGCAAAAGTCAATAGATCCAGGAAAGGAGTCAGTCTAGTAATGGGTGTTTCTTGAAATGAAGAACCTGAAAACATATCCTGGTCTAGCAAAGTTAAAATAAACACTTAAGAGATCTTTTCCCATCTTACATTTAATTCATTTTCAAACTCCTCCATGATTCAAACTTAGTCCAAATATGCAATGACTTTTTTGAGGATATAAATCTCCACACTCAAAAGGCAACATGATTCTTTGTAAAAATATTTGAATGGGGTAGATAAGGTTATGATGATGGATAAAGCTACCAAAAACCAGACAGCTTTCATTCCATGCTACATAGCCCCATTCTTAAGTGGGAACAGAGCTTGGGTTTAAAGTAAGAAGTTAGTGATGTAGAGAGATGAATTTAACCAAAGGTCAGGTTTGCAATATTGTTAGGCCTATTCTCCCCCTCTTTATAATATTGCCTGGATATTAGCCCCCATGTAAATAAACAGAATTTATATATGGACCTGTATAATTTGTAATGTACTTTACAAATATTTCATTTGATCCTCACAACAGCCCTAAAAGGTAGGTGCTATTATTTTACAAATGAGGAAACTAAGTCTGTCAAAGGTTAAGTGATCTAACCAAGGTCATCTATCTTAGAAATTCTTGAGATTGAATCTGAACTGTGATCTTCTTGCTTCCATATCTAACACTCAATCCATTGTGCCTGCTTCTATATTAATATAGAAAGGATGGCTAGGTGGCACAGTGGATAGAGCACTGGCCCTGGAGTCAGAAGTACCTGAGTTCAAATCCAGCCTCAGTCACTTAATAATTACCTGTGTGACCTTGGGCAAGTCATTTAACCCATTGCCTTAAATAAAATATATATTAATATAGGAACAAATCCTAATAAAGCTCCCCCCAAAACTAAGGAAAAATACATGTAGAAAAGGACCCGTGTATACAAAAATATTTATATATTTATATATAATATAATATATAATATATATTAAAATATATATATATATATATATATATATTGTGGTGGAAAAGCATTGGAAGCTGAGGAAATGCCCATCAATTCAGGGTTGACTAAACATGTTGTGGTATATAATTATGATGAACTATTATTGTGATTTAAGATATAACAAATCTTTTCTCTTCTAGCTTATAGCTGCCCAGGGTCTACTTGGCCCTCATTCAATACTAGGTCTGGAGCACTGTGGTCCAAAGTCTTATAGGCTCCAAAACTGTCCAAACTGCAAGGAAAAACCAGTGAGACAGAACTCCAATAGGGTTTTATTAAAGGATTATTTTATTAAAGGGTTAAAGGATTATTAAAAGAAGTGAAGTTCAGATCTTCCTCATGATCTAAAGTACCCAGGGCCTTGCTTAAAGGATTGATACCCAAATATTCAGATGGGGCAAAATAAAATGTAGAGTCTCATTGGTTGAAAGACCTTGCTTTTAACCCTTCAGGAGGGCCAGAAATGATTCATCAGCATGGCTGGTCACAGGATGGGCAAGACAAAGGTCATCTCTTCTGATTAAATGGTCTTAAAAATGGTCTTCAAGGGGCGACTAGGTGACACAGTGGATAAAGCACCGGCCCTGGAGTCAGGAGTACCTGAGTTCAAATCCAGACTCAGATAATTAATAATTACCTAGCTGTGTGTCCTTGGGCAAGCCACTTAACCCCATTTGCCTTGCAAAAACCTAAAAAAAAAGGTCTCTTCATATTGGCAAGAGAGGGTGAATCAGAGGCACAAAAATAAGTTGAGAGATTTTCCAAATCATGTCAAAGCATCCTACTTATGTTGGGCTTGGTCATAAGCATTCTTGTTACTGGGCAAGAGAATTTTATAACTAGTAAATAAGTAGTAAAATGAGAATTTATAGTTTTAAATTTTGAAGACTATCAAAGATAAACTCTACCTCATCTAATTGTTCCTATATGATATATGGAAAATATGTATTTATATATGTAATTCCCATATTGATTTTAGGTGACTAGACTGACTAAATGTATATATCTATTAATCATTCACCCCTTTGAAATCACACTAAACTGACTAATACTTGTAACAGAAAGGGTTATGAGTTGTGCAGACTTTTTGTTTGATCACTTTGAATTTGTCCCCACAATAACAGGTTCACTCTGTCCTAAATCTTTAAATGAGAATTTAATGGTAATATACTTATAACACAAGATTATATACTTATAACACAAGAGATACACAATTGCTTATATGCACATTATATATATATATATATATATATATATATATATATATATATATATGAATATGAAGGAAAACATCAACATAGATAAAGAAAAGGAAAGATAAGCTAAAGAAGAATTACCCAACTCAGGAGGCTCCATTGCCCTTAAAATCTGGCTGGGGAAGTTCCTTGATGTCACAACTCTGCCTTCCAGGGGATTTCTTCCAAACACTTTGCAACATTTAGGGGCTCAACAGGGCAGGTATGTTTAACTCATTCTTTTACTAATGAGGAGTAGGGAAGATCCTTGCACCCAGGAATCTCTGGTGCTTTTCTTTTAACTTCCTCTGACTTTTTTCCTTTCTCTGATTTCTTTAAAAACAGCATTGTAGCACCAATCTTGTTCTTGATGCTAATTGTAACAGAAAGGGTTACAAGCTGTACAAACTTTTTGCTTGATCAATTTAGATCTGTCCCCACAAAGAAACACTCACTCTGTCTTAAATCTTTAAATAAGAACTTAATGATAATATATTTATAACCCAAGATTATTATAATTACAACCCAAGAGATACACGATTACATTCATGCATATATATGAAGGAAAACATCAACATAGATTTTTTTAAAAAAAGGAAAGATAAGAGATAAAGAAGAGAAGAATTACCCAATAGAAGAAGATCCAATTACCTGAAAATCTGTCACAACTCAACCTTCAGGGTCTCAACTGATAAAATCCTTTTGGCAGAGCATCCTCTTTGAAGGAATTGACTTCCAATTCCCACTTTCCCAAGTAAGACCCTCATAGGGTTACACAAAAGTGGCACAGATCCAAGGATTTACAAGACTGAACTCAGTGATCTGGGAGTTTTAGTCAAAACACCTTCAGATCTTGAGTACAATCATTTTCTCCAGGGCTATGGATCAAGTCCCCAGGTGTGGACCCCAAAACATGTTTACTAGAAGTGTTCCCCAGCATTTCTTGCCACCGAACAAACTTTGATCAACGTGCTTGAGTCCAATGTGCTTAGAAAGTTCCTTCTCCTTGGACCATGACAGCTGATGGAGAAGATCTCAATTTAACCTTCCACCCATCTCTACTAGAGATCTAATAGGAGTCTAATTAAAATCATTTTTGCAAGTTTCTTGTAGTCTTTGCCCTTCCCCAATAGGTGAAAATTCTGAAGAAGAAGGAACAACTCCTATATTCCTGATAGATAAGTATCAACTTATCAAGTAGCAGTAGTTCTACTCCAATTTCTTGCTAGCTTCTGACATGGGAGGTGCCTTTCCCAGGTTTTGTGGCCAATAATATTGTTGTCTGTCATGGGCCCACACATCATATTGCAAGGTAATATCTTGCAAGGTGGCAAGATGGAAGCTTGTTATCTTGTTCACCATACATCTTAAATATACACCCTCAGAAGAGGTCCTTCTTCTGCCTCCTGTCCCTCCAAGATGAAAGGTAAAGAATCCTAGTATGAACTCTCTGACCTGTCCAAACATGATCTAGATTTCTGTCTATATAACACACAGCAACCAAAGACTCCAGTTAGATCCCATTTCTCAGATCCCCTGACTGAAATGTCTCCTCTTTGCTTCCCTTTCCCCATCAATGTTATCCATCCCTAAACTTGTCATTTATTTTTTCTGTGTTCCAAAGATCCTCTAAGTGCAAAATCAGACCTCACAGACTGGTAACACCATTGAGCTACTCTCCTAACTCTTGGCCCAGAGACCCTAAGAACTGATTTTGTATATTTGGATCTATTCAAAGTGAACACCCTCAAATGAAGAAGAAACAAGAAGAGAACAAAGAGAGGGGACACTCTTTTTCCCTTTGTGGACTTGGGTACTGTC
The DNA here is from genome assembly GCF_037893015.1 of Macrotis lagotis. Classification (NCBI taxonomy): domain Eukaryota; kingdom Metazoa; phylum Chordata; class Mammalia; order Peramelemorphia; family Peramelidae; genus Macrotis; species Macrotis lagotis. The sequence goes on along the minus strand of NC_133666.1, from coordinate 456,965,564 downwards.
ATTTAGAATAAGCTTTCCTTTTCAGTGTTAAATAGGCAATCACATCTAACTCATGTATTCTGCATTTCTTATTTCTGATACCATACAAAAATATGGCCCAATCCCTAAAGGCTACAACACTCTGTATGATCATATTTGTACATATGATTTTCCCCTATAGTACATGTTATAATCATTGAGGGAAGGCACTGTTTCATTTTTGTCTTTATATCCCTAGAAATTATCAAAGTATCTGGCACTTAATAAATTGAGCTATTGAAAATAGCTTTCCAAATTGGAAAGGATATAAATCACTATAAATACTTTCAATGGTCCACAACTTATACTTGGGTTTTATTATTGTAATACATTTTTGAGTTTAAGCTTCATTATTTGTATTTTTTCACCACTTTCTTAAGTCTAGGTAATATACAAAACAACAAATCAAGCTCTGATTTGTAAATTTTCACATTGAAAAGTTCACATTCAGCTCTCTAAGGACTAATAGGAATTAACTCCAGTACACCCCAGGCTATATATCTTGTGCCATAGGAGAGCAAGAGTACAGTCTTAGTAGTCTTTTCCTTCATAGTTCAGGCCTCTTTGAAGATAGCCCCACCTTGGGTGGCTAGGTGGCACAGTGGATAAAGCACTGGCCTTGGAGTCAGGAGTACCTGGGTTCAAATCCGGCCTCAGACACTTAATAATTACCTAGCTGTGTGGCCTTGGGCAAGCTACTTAACCCCATTGCCTTGAAAAAAAAAACTTTGGGCAGCTAGGTGGTGTAGTGGATAAAGCACCGGCCCTGGAATCAGGAGTACCTGGGTTCAAATGCGGTCTCAGACACTTAATAATTACCTAGCTGTGTGGCCTTGGGCAAGCCACTTAACCCTGTTTGCCTTGCAAAAACTAAAAAAAAAATAGCTCCACCTTCGAATCAGCAAGTAATAGAATGTTAGGTCAGAAATGACCTTGAAAAATCATCCTGTTTGGTGTCTTCATGTTATATTCTAAATAGTCTTGATGTGGAAACATTTTAATTTGTATAGGTTTAGGACAATGGCCATAGGTATACTGGAACTCCTCCATTTTCATCTGCTCAAAGTTACCACCCAGGCCATATACCCTTTCAATCCAATCTGGTCATGCAGAAACCATATTATTCTACAAATAATACTAGAATACTCTTGGTCCTAAAAAGAGAGTAAATCACCTTCTCTGATGAAGACACATAAGGATTCTATCCATGTTTCATACATATATATACATATATATATATATATAACTGAGACTATGATATGAATAAGACTAGGTTTAATCATTCCCCATTCTTGTTTCTTTTTTATAACTAGCTGTGAGACTTTGCACTAGTCATTTTAATCTCTCATTCTCAATTTCCTTTCTGTGGATACCTAAATGTATAAAAATATTTGTAAAATAAGGGACTTAGATTAGAGAATCTTAAAGATCCTTTCTAGTTCTAAAATTCTATGATTCTATTAACTTTAAAGGGAGAGATTTAGTTTCCCACCTACTACTCTCAACTAAGATGATGTGTGTAATCACAGATTATGAATGATCCATAAATTCGCCATAGATGACTCACCTGTCTAGTCATCCTGATCCTTATTTGGCTACTGGACCCAGATGGCTTTAGAGAAGAAAAGTGTTATTGGTGATTTCACACTGCCTTCCCTCACTAAAATCCAATTCACTGGCATGTCATGGTATCATCTCCCTGGTATCATGGTCCTCTTCAGGAATGAAGGACAAGCTATAATATTCTTTATTTGGAGGGAGAAACTGAAATGGAATAGCATGTCAAGGGTAATAATACTTAGAGACCCATTTGACATATGAAGAATTGAAGAATTGAAATTATTAATCTTTATTTGAAGAAGAACCAGTCCTTAGATGGTTTGTTTTACACGTACCACCTTCACATTTCTCAACACAACATTTCATTTTTCCTTTTGAAACAGGTAAAGCTTCCTATTCCTTCCCAAGAAGTTGATGGTACATTGGCTAGACATCTATGAATTTATGGACTAGAAGTAATCTCACAGAATAGACAACTGTGAATAGGTTGTAATCTTCATCAATGGAAGGAATATCCCTATCAATAAGAACATAAATTTCATCCATGATAATATTTTACAAATGAAAAACTATTTTAAAAAATCTCATTCTAACATTCCAAAATTGTGACCATGAATGCAAAATAATTGTGACTTTTTTGGAATCACAGTATTTACAAAGAAAATAGATGGGAAAAGAGTATTTGAAGGGAAAGAACCTACTTGTATAAAAATATTAGTAGCAATTTTTTGTGGTGATAAAAAACCTGGAAACTGAGGAGATACCCATCAAAAGGGAAATGACTGAACAAGTTGTGGTATATAATTGCACTGGAAAACTATTGTGCTCTAAGAAATAATGGCACAGTGAAAATGATGGTTTCAGAAAACCCTAGGAAGACTTACTTGAACTGAGATAAAAATCAAGAGGGCAGAACTAGAACATTGTACACAGTTACAGCAATAGTGTAATGATGATCACAATGAAAGACTTAGCTACCCTATTAATCAATACAATTTTCAAAGACAATTTCAAATAACTCATAATGAAAAATATTATTCACCTCCAGAGAGAGAACTGATGAACTCCAAGGCAGATAGAAGCATGCTTTTTTAACTTTATTTTTCTTGATTTTTTTTACTATAGCTTATATGCATGAATTCATACATATAAATTAGCATCATAGTGTTTGTCTTCTCAATAAGTAGGGAGGAAACTAGAGGGAAGAAGAGAATTTGACCCTTAAAAAATTTAATAATATTAAAAATTAATTAAAATAAATTAAGAAGACAAAAAAGGTATTTGGTAAGATATTCAGTCTTTTATGAAAAATAATTTATAATCACTAATGTCATTAATTCATTAACTAAGAATGTGAAATTCTATATTCATCTGTATAATAATTAATGAAATTTAAGTTTAACAAATGAATAGCCAGAAGTAGGTGTGGAGGGGGAGAAGAGGAACATTTATTTCAAAGATTATACATTAGGATAATGTTAACTTAGATACTATTTTATCATTTCCTTTCATTAAAAATCTCTCTCTTCTTATTCCTTTGGGAATCTCTGCAGAAAAAAACAATTATGTTAAAAAATGAGTTCTTTTTATTGGGCATAAGTAGTGATATTACCTCTGGATTTAAAGTCCCAGAATGGGTTTGAAATATTGATTCTGCTATTTTCTACTGGTTAGACCTTGAATTCTTCATACCACTTAATGACCTTGGCAGGTCATTAACCCCCATTGCCTGACATCCAGAACCATCTCTAGATGTCCTGATTCATATCTGGCACTGGACCCAGGTGGTTCTGGAGGAAAAAGTGAGACTGATTATTCAACATAGTACCCCCTCACTCAAATCCAATTCATGTTCTTGTCATAAGATCCCCACCCTAAAGTCATCTTCTTCAAGAATGAAGAACAAACATCAGGTCTTAAATCACTTCTTCTCTTTGAGGAATATATGTGTGTGTGTGTATGTGTGTGTGTGTGTATAAAAATCTAGTTATGAAATAATCTAGTTAATTTTTGTTTCTTCCAAACCATATCTTATTTACTGTAAGAACCTTAAAAGTTAAAGATAAAATCAAAAATATGAATTTTTAAAAGATATTCCCATATTTGATATTTGCAAACCTGGAACTATAAAATTTCAGAGTTGTAAAAGACAAAGATCTTTTCATCACTGTGGCTCTTTACCTGCTATCCATGAACTTCTTGATTTATTTTTATATGAATAATTAGATTTCAATCTCATTCACTTCTTTTGCATTTAAAAACATTATTCTGAGAAAGTGTCTGTAGCTTTAACCAACAAAGATGTAAAAAGGTCTTATAAAAAGGTCTTCTAGTTCAAACTCATTTTGCAAAATAAGGAAATTAAGGCACAAAAGAAGCAAAGTAGACTGCCCAAAATACCCCACTCTATCCAATATCTCTTCCAATTTATGTTACAGAATACTTTAAAGACAGTTAAATTCTGTGTTAATCTAGTAAGTAAAATATACCCATGGGAGGGAAACCTAGATATATTTGACATTTCCACAACTTATCTGAAGGTCCTCACAGTTCTGATAATTTCCATGAAACACTATTATGTACTTTGAAATAAGAGTTCATTTTAACCATACTGCATTTGGAGACAAACATCAATGACTAGACAGATTCCTTCCTACATTGTTTATCACTGAAACATTTTTCTAACTAGACAATTGAAGCACTGAAGGTTTACAGTGGAATGAATATAGTGCAGCACTGCCACCTCGTGGCTTCTATTCTTCATTCTTTTTCATACAGTCAAGTGAAAAGATAGAAGTTTAACTCTAGGATATTAAATCATTTGCCTTACTTCAAGTTTGACCTAAAATGAGACTTAGTGAAGCTCAGACTTTGAAATTGGTTCCCAGATGAGCCAGTGGATTGTTTAGAAAGAGACATCAGTTACAAGAAAGAGATCAGGGGCGGCTAGGTGGCACAGTGGATAAAGCACCGGCCCTGGAGTCAGGAGTATCTGGGTTCAAATCTGGTCTCAGATACTTAATAATTACCTAGCTGTGTGGCCTTGGGCAAGCCACTTAACCCCATTTGCCTTGCAAAAAAACCTAAAAAAAGACATCAAAGAGAAAGTAAGAGGGATGCAAACCCTCTGAATGTATGTTGATCAGTAACCCCATGATCATATTTTTATTTTGTAATATAGCTAGGTAGCACAGTAGATACAAAGCTGGGCTTGTGACCAAGAAGACTCATTTCCTGAATTCAAATCTAGCCTCAGATACTTACTAGCTGTAGTCACTGATCTCTGTTTGCCTCAGTTTCCTCATTTGTCAAATGAGCAGAAAGACATAGCAAACCAATCCAGAATCTTTGCCAAGAAAAACCTAAAATGGGGTGATAAAGAATCTTACATGACTGAAAAGACTGAACAACAATTAATACAGCTTTCTGCCTTGAAATCTCAGTGCTGCTCACAGTCTGCTTAAAATTTGGCAGCAATTAATTTTATAGCAACAGCAGGTCTGAGTGAACCACAGACTTGCAGAAATTTTCCTATGAGAGTCTGAATGATATACTACAAAACTTCACTAAAATGACAATGAAATAAAATGAAAATACAGAGTTTATGTTAAATACATAAAGAATTGCCATAAGTGATGATCCAGACCAAGGAACACAATTGAAGTTTAGGAATGAATAGAGCTAATTGTTTTTTTCTCTAAAAGTCATTGTTTTCATCTCCACCGAGGCTAGACAATACCTATTACTCCTATGTATTTAAACTTGGGTATTCATTACTCTTATATTCTAGACTAAACCAATAAAAAATCTAGTAGAAGAATAGTTCCTTTGACTTTGCCATTTGCTGAGGGCTTAAACCTGAAGTCAGTTTTGTAAGTGGACAGTGCTCTGAGATCTACTCTGTTAAAAATCAAGCAACAGCAAAATAGCATCTACTACAAAATTCTGAAAGATTTCTGATTTCATCACTGTGGACTCTCACTTTTCTAAATCAGCTTGCAAAATCTCTATGACTTATCCTGTAATATTTTTGTCACTGATTCCCATAAATCCTTCAAGGAGATGTCAAATATACCAATCAGAGATTCATATTCTCCACTACTGTCTTATTATAAAACTTTTTATTGGTTCAATGTTGTGGATATAAATTTGGAAATTAGTCCCAGATAGAAATATAGTATGATAAAGAACATAGGTAGACTTCTAAGATGGTGGCTCAATACTTATAGAACATTCAAAAGTATAGAATACAAATCCCAAGGTCTAACTATGTCTTTTATGAAATACACATGCACCTTTTGTTTCCAAATTTAGATGTGAAACATTGTTCATTAATCAAAAAAGTCTACTTATCTGAATTCTTCATTTTTGCCATCCAGAAACATATCTATCTATTGTTAGAAACAATAAAAGTCCTGAGGGACAACTACAAAGGAAAGAAAGGTAATTGGGTATGCAAAAAAAACTAAAAAAAAAAATCCATGTTTCTCAAATTAGTGTTAAAGTTACCAAAGTCTCAGCAAATAACACTTCCACAGTTGAAACTTTCTGGAACATGAATACTATTCAACAATCAACCTAGTTACAAAAGAATTTTGACAAGCCCTCCCCCACAAATAGAATGCCCCATTCTCAAAACTGTGACTTTTCTACTTGTAGGAACAATGAAACTTTATTTGAGTACTTTGACATGATTCATTTGGGGATGAGGAGAACTGAGAATTCCAAATAAAGGAGATTAGATTTGTCCTAGTACCTTCAGGGTGATTCATTAGTTAGAATGTGAAGATAGCTATATTCAGGTGAAAAACAGAAAGGAAATTTATTTGGAAATATTTTACTACAGCCCTAAGGACTTTCATTCTTTCTAGGGTTTCATGCTTATTCTATCTCTGTGCAGATGGTTGTTCTCAGAACCTGGAAACCTGACCTAGGTCAAGAATGGTTAGAGGAAAGAGGGTAGAACTTTGAAACTAAGGGTAGGCCTGGGAAACTTTCACATACAGTATAACTTCATTATTTCTGTAATTTTTTTTATTTTTACAAGGCAAATGGGTTAAGTAACTTACCCAAAGTCAACAGCTAGGTAATTATCAAGTGTCTGAGACCAAATTTGAACTCAAGTCCTCCTGACTCCAGGGTCAATGTTCTATTCACTGTGCTACCTAGCTGCCCCATTTCTGTATTTTCTTTATCAAAGCAATAACACTCTCTGCCCCAGTTAAATTTATTTAGCTTTATACTTAATGATCCTACTTCATAGCTACTTTTATTTGTCCTATCAAGGAAATAAAGGATCAAGAAATGCATAATGTTTTCCAGATATAAAACAGTCAAATCAGTCAACCAAATAAAACTCATCAGATCATAGATTTAGAGCTGTAAGGGTCCTCAGAGTTCATCAAGTCCAGTCCCCTCATTTTACAAATGAGAAAAGTAGAGCCCAGAGACATTAAATGATTTGCCTAACCTCATACAGGCAATGGGATAGAGGGAGAATTTGAACCCAGATCATTTAATGGCAAAGAAAAGACTCTTTCCACTGTTCCACATAAGAATAAATAAAAAGAAACCCATGTTAACACTTCAATATCTAAAAGTCTCTCCTCCCCCCCCCAAAAGAACAAAACTAAGTAATAGGCTATAAGGGAACAAAAGCAGAAAAGAGAAGAAATCTCCATACAAAAAGTTCACCCTTTTATAATATATTTCTCCATCTTTTCTTTATAAGAAGGCTTCCAAAGAACAACCAAATCAACTTCTGGGAACTCTAGTCCCAAGAATCCCTCCTGAATGGAAGGAAATTTTACTAACATTTCAAATGAAGGATACTAAGTGGAAGGAACTGACCACAAACTTCACTCTAGGCTCATTGAGGAACAAAAGGGGAATTTGAATAATTTCTAATTCTGAAAGATACTGATAGAGCCAGAATTCTCTCCTCATCAAGATTCTAACTCTTTGGGGTGGCTAGGTGGCACAGAGTATAGAGCACTGGCCCTAGAGTCAGGAGGACCTCAGTTCAAATCCTGCCTCAGACACTTAAAAATTATCTAGCTGTGTGACCTTGGGAAAGTCATTTAATCCCATTGCCTTACACAAACAAACAACAAACAAAGAATCTAAATTTTTATTCAAAAGAAGGGGTACTGGGTGGTTCAAACAGACTGAAATTACTGACAGATATTGTTTCTGGAGATCATCAAAGACAGTGGAGCCTTACCTCCATTCTCCACTTTACCTAAGTTAAGCATTTCTTACATGATTTCTCTATTTATTAAGCTGTTTCTAACTCCTAATTTTGTTTACACACTGACAAAAATTCTCTGTGACCCAGGTCTAATTATTGTATGCAGAAGAAGAAGCCATAGCTAAGAATACACAGAAATAAACAGAATAGAGTTCTGAAACTCCATCTAAAATAGCTAGGGTTTCATCCTGTCCATGAGTTTTCTGAGCCATTGAGACTTCTAGGATGCTTATAAGCAATAAATAATTGATAGATGAATCATGTGATTCAGGGCCATTTACCCCTAAGTTATGAAGTCATAATTAAAGCAAGATTCACGTGGTTGAAATACCAACAGAGAAGCCTAGAGCAGAGGATGAATACTTCTGACTCTTGCTTTCAACCTAAACCTCAAAAACTTGCCATATACAGCCACCTGCTGGTTATATAGCATTTTTTGAATTGAAGGGGAAAATTCTGTGGATAGTTCCATCATATTGGGGAAATCATACTATTAATAGTGGAGGGAAGGAAATGTCTATCTCCTCAAAATTAAATACTATAAAAAGTAGCCACCAACAAGTAAGAAAAATATCAGCTCAGACATCCAGAAATTCAAAGAAGACGAAAATCTAAGAAAGGAAACTAGTAGCAAGTCTATTGGCTCAAATATCTATACCCAAATTCCCAAAGAATAGGGAACAAATAAGAGGAATTAGAGGTCTTAATTCAAAGGGGAAAATTTTACTTCATAGATATCACTGAAACATACATGATTAAACTATAGTCCTACCTTATTCATCAGAAATAGGGTAGATAAAATAGGGTGGGTAGCTGATATGTTAAGAAGGAATATTTATGTGAAAAAATACAGAAATTCAGAATAGAAAAGCATGGTGAAGAGTATCGGGATGAAGAGTTCACTGAAGAGAATGAGAAATAATAAAGGAGTTTGTAAAACCAATCAAAAATCTGGCATGGAAGCATCATATATAATTATATAGATTTCAATGATCCAAAATCTCTGTCTCTCTGTCTCTGTCTGTCTGTCTCTCTCTCTTACCCAAGAGTAGAACAGCTAATGAATTCTTGATAAACAATCACAATAATTTAATTCTGCAAAAGTCAAAAGACCCAAAAAGGGGTAATTCTATTCTGAATATGATTCTCACTAGCAGAGAGAAACTTGCCATTAACGGCAAGGACTTCATCCTAGAGTTTGTGATAGAAAAGGAAAAAACATTTAGGGATAGTCTGATATACATTCTAGATGTGGGAATGCATATTTTAAAGGATTCAAAATAAAGCTTGGTAGGATTCTATTGACTAATATGCATCAAAAGAAACCAGCCCAGAAGGAATGGGAGATGTTCAAGAATGAAATTCTGAAGACATAAAAGCAAACAGTTTTAATGAGGAATGTTGTTGAACATGGAATTCACCCCTACAACTTATATTTTAAAATCAAAATTGAAGCAAGATGACTATAAGAGTGTGACATGGTCCTTTTAAAAAAAAATAGAGTATGGGACAGCTAGGTGGCACAGTGGATAGAGTACTGGCCCTGAAGTCAGGAGGACCTGAGTTCATATGTGACCCTCAGACACTTAATAATTACTTAGCTATGTGACCTTGGGCAAGTCACTTAACCCCATGGCCTTGCAAAAACAAAAAAATATAGAGCATGAAATGTTAGAGCATAGCATAGCTAAGACTACAGTAAAAGAAACTAAAGGCAACTAAAAGATTGATTTTTTTTCTTAAACTATTTTGGAAGGCTCAGAAGGATCAAACTGGAAATAGGACCTTTGATTGGGATGGATAGGATGATAAGGATACCTGGCAACAGAGACAAAGGCGGAACTGCTCCGGTCTTACAATACTTCTGGATTTTGTGGGTTGTTTGTTTTCTTTTTGCAAACATAATTGACCTACACACTGGAAATGACAGAATAAAAATAACTAGTAGAAAGCTAATAGTTAAGTAAGGAGATAAGTATGTAGAAGAACACCTGACTCCTCTTGATGGGTCAAGTGCCATGACCCAGATGAAATATATTCTTGGATTCTGAAAGAACTAGCATATATGCCTAGTCACATTCAATGATTTCTGAAATTCAGATCATAGAAAATTAGAAAAGTGACACAATATTGAAGAAGGGTAAATGTACTAATTTTGAGAAAGGGAGGTAGATAGAATCTTGATTTATATTCCTAAAAAAAATTCTATATCAAGTTAGAGATGGCTGGGAAGCAATTAGAAAGAGAAGTAGTTTTAGCATGGTTTTAGCAAGAACATGTCATGCCAGACTAATCTCAATTTTTTTGAAAAGATTATTAAAGAAATCAATGCCCAATATTGTGGGCATAGTTTGCCTAGGCATTAGCAAAGTTTTTGATAAGAAATTTCATACTACTCTTGTTGAGAAGATGAAGAGGTGTATTAGACAAAATACAAGAAAATGGAATCAGAATCAATTGGATGACTGGATTAATGGCTTAATGTCAATAAAGAAGGAGTTCTCCAGAAGAGTATTCCATTTTGTTTGATCCTTTGCCAAACTTGTCATTCTTTTCAGTGACTTAGATAAAGACAAAAATAATGCACTCATCAAACTTTCAGATAAAGCTTGGAAAAGTAGCTAATGCAGTCAATCATAGTGAGGACCTAAAAAGAGTTTGACAGGCTAGAACACTGAGATTAATCTATTAAGGTATAATTCAATAGGAATAAATGTAGTCTTGTACTTGGATGCAAAAATTCAACTTTTAAAAATATAAGATGGGAAAGGCATGGGTAGATAGTAACTGTTCGAAAAAGGTCTGGAAGTTGGGGAAGCTTGGTGGTACATTGGACAGAGCACTAGCCCTGGAGTCAGGAGGACCTGAGTTCAAATCCAACCTCCAACACTCAATAATTGCCTAGCTATGTGACCTTGAGCAAGTCACTCTTAACCCCATTGCCTTAAAATAAAAAAAAAAAAGATCTGGGAGTTTAAGTGAACCACAAGTTCAAATTAAATCAGCAATGTGATGTGGCAGTCAAAAATGCTAATGTGTCCTTGGGCTTGCATTAAGATAGGGATAGCTTCTGCAATTAGGTACATCATGGTTACACTACTCTACAATTAGAGTACAACATTATTGTTGCAGTAAACTCTGCCCAGATTAGATCTTATCTAGATGTGGTTCTGAAATATTATGGTTTCAGAAAGATAGTGATAAACTAGAGCATTCCAGAAGAGTAGCTAGGACAATGAAAGACTGAGTGAAAGGCATTTGAAGGTCTGTCAAGAGGAAAACTATTTAGACTTATTTGATTTTACCCAATAGGGCTGAACCAGTAACAAAGAATGGAAGTTACAAAGAGAGCAATTTAAGCTAGAATATAGTAAGAACTTTCTAGCAATTAGAGCTATAGAAAAATGAGATGAACCATCTCTAGAACTGGTATGTTCCCTTTCATGGAAGTTCCTTCTGAATAGCAAAATTTTTTGTTTCAGTTTTATAATGCTCTTCTGTCTCCTTTGAGTACTAGCATTTACCTAGAATCTATAATTTGAAAGGATCTCAGAGACTATTCTAAAGCTCTCAATTTACATATGAGGAAACAGAGGTTCAAAAAAAAGTTAAATGATTTGTCCAAAGTCACATAGTAAACATTAGAGGTAAAATTTGAATTTAATTCCTCTGTCTCCACACCCTTTCTGCTGTTCCAAACTACCTCCCTCAGTTTAGATAGGTGCAATAGAGTAATTAGGTGTTTTCCCCAATCAGCTAAGATGTGAGTGCTTATGCTGGGAGACAGAAGGACTAACACATGCATAGACAGTCTGCTTTGGCTTACCATAAGGTTAGGAGTAGACTCTTTCCACTGGCTACCATTCAAAACTTATTGCATCTTTCAATCTATCTGCCTAAATCACAGTCTCTCTCTCTCTCTCTCTCTCTCTCTCTCTCTCTCTCTCTCTCTCTCTCTCTCTCTCTCTCTCTCTCTCTCTCTCCCCCCCCCAGTAGCATCCAAGAATAAAGAACTTGTTTGTTCATAGTAGGTACATCACAGATACCATGCAATAATCAAGAAATGTCAATCTTCCTTTTCCTTCAAGTCCTCTGTTACTGAGAAACACAATTTTGATTTTAGTATCGTTTTATTTGCCCTTCAGTTCTAGGTACAAGCAGTGGCATCCTCAACCTTAGAACTTGAACCAGAGGAACTTTGGATTTTGCCGGCCCTGCAGGGAAGCCCAGGGAAACCAGAGTCCTAAGATAAAACCAAGAAAGAAGAGGGTGGTTTGAACTTGTTTTTTTTTTTTTTTTGTGGCACTAATGCAAAATAAGAACTTAAACTGTGAACATGATTTCCTTTTTCTTCCTCAGTGATGAAGATGTTTGATTATTTGTCCTTTGAAGCAAAAATTTTTCTGAAAAAGCTATTTGGACATTTGAGGTTAAATGGAGCTGGAGTGTCAAGACCTCTAAAATTAGGGAAAACAATCAATGAAAGCTTGAAGGTAGGGACTAGAGATAGCCCAATCCCTTCAGAATTCTAAGGAATCCTAAAGGGGTGAAATGTAACCTACCAGGCCTTCATTCAGAGAGGAACTGGAATAAGCACTAAGTTATTGTTGTTGTTGAGTCGTTTCAGTTGTGTCCAATTCTTCATGATTTCTCTTGGGGTTTTCTTGGCAAAGATACTAGAGTAGTTTATGATTTCTTTCTCTGGCTCATTTTACAGATAAGGAAACTGAGGCAAATATGGTAAAGTGATTCATCCAGAGTCATTGTCAGAGGACAGATTTGAACTCAGGAAGATGAGTCTTCTGACTCCAGGCCTGGTTATCTATCCACTATGCTACCTAGCTGCCCTGGAGTAAAATATTACACAAGCAAAATAAAAAAATAAATAAAAAGAGATTTTTAACAGCTTCAAGCTGCAATGGGTATGCAAATTTTTTAAGGAGAAAAAAAGAGTCTGTGTATGCAAGGGCAATTTGCAGATGAGGAAATCAAAGCTACCCATAGTCATATGAAAAATTGTTCTAAATCATTACTGATTAGAGAAGTGCAAATTAAAGCAGATCTGAGGTACACCTCACACCTCTCAGATGGGCCAATATGACCAGGAAAGGACAATGTTCAATGTTGGAAGGGATGTGAGAAATCTAGAATACTAATACATTGTTGGTGGAGCTGTGAACTCATCCAATCTTTCTGGAGAGCAATATGGAATTATGCCCAAAGGGCAACAAAATGTGCATGCCCCTTGATCCACCAAGACCACTAATGCTTCTTTATCCTGAAGAGATCATGCAAAAGGGTAAAACCATCACTTGTACAAAAACATTCATAGCAGCCCTGTTTCTGGTGGCAAAGAATTGGAAATTAAGGGGATGTCCATCAATTGGGGAATAGATGAACAAGCTGTGATATATGTATGTTATGGAACACTATTATTCTATTAGAAACCAGGAGGGATGGGAATTCAGAGAAGCCCGGAAGGATTTGCATGAACAGATACTGAGCAAGATGAGCAGAACCAAAAGAATATTGTACACCCTAACAGAAACATGGGGGTGATGATCAATTTTAATGGACTTGCTCATTCCATCAGTGCAATAATCAGGGACAATTTTAAAGCACCTGTGATAAAGAATACCATCTGTATTCAGAGAAAGAATTGTGGAGTTTAAACAAAGACCAAAGTCTATTACCTTCAATTTTCTTTTTAAAAAGTGTCTTATGTACTACATAATTTTTCTATCTCTAATATTTTATTTTCTCCTTAAGGATATGATTTCTCTCTCAACACATTCAATTTTAATCATGGTATAACATGGAAACAATATAAAGATTATCAGGCTGCCTTCTGTGGGGGTTGGGAGGAAAATTATAAAATTCAAAACCTTACAAAAAAATGATAGGTAGAAACTACTATTGTATATAATTGGAAAACAAATAAAATATTAATAAAAAAGAAAATCACACATTAACATTAAAAAAGAGAGACTGTGATAATGATGAAAATTTCTCTGATCTCATTTATGAAAATCATCAATTACTTAGCACAGTGGCTGCCACATAATAGGTTCTGAGAAAATTGAGGGCATTTCATAAATGCTTATTAATTTGACTTTGCTCAGTAGTTTAGGTAAGTAGAGAATTCTCAGGGATGGAAGAAATCACAATTTTTGTCTTGTATCCTGTTGTTACCATCATATTAGAATGATAACAGTAACAGATCAGAAAAATAGTGATTAACAAGGAATGTTAGCTATACATATGGCATGTGATTCTTTTTTTCTTTATGTGTAGCTAGTTAGCATTTATATTTTCACTGTCAGGTCTCGAAATTTCTGTGCTTTTTATAATTGGAAAGAAAAACTACCTAAATCTTTAGATGTTAGAAGAATGAGTGCAACCGATGACCTTGGTTGCTAGGGAAATCTTTTCTGAAGCAAATATTTGAAGATGGAAGACCTTGACAAAATGTAGATTTCCAAATAGAATTTCATAGAGAGGCTGACTATTATTATTATTTAAATATGAATTCACTTTCCTTTCAATTGTCTCTTTTATCCATGAGGTTAACAGGTGCAAATAAAAAAAATTAGTTTTAGACATCTATAATGTCAATTTTGCTTTTTAAAAATCATATTTCAATTTATTTTCTTGAAAATTTGGTGTAATTATATTTGATTTCTTAAGACTCATCAAAATGGTCATGAAATCTAAAGAGTTAATGGAAACATTTCCAGAATAATAAAAATAATGATAAATTTCCACATTAGAAAATGCTTTAGAGTCAACAAAGCTACTTATAAGAATTCTACAATGTAGTTAATTTGAGGGCAGAAAGTTTGGAGGGTTGTATAAGTAAAAAGTTCAAATTTTGAATTTGGAGAAGGGGATTTTAGAAGACCAAAGAAAATGAGCCGGAAAATGAAGAAGATTATTGGGGGGGGGGGGAGAAAAGAATGGTATGGCTTTCAGTGAACTAAGGAAGTAAAAAAAAGGTGCTATTCTAAGAAAAATTCTTTCAGGGATTCATCACAATAGCCAAATATCTGACCTTAATTTTCAGAAAGTATTGAGATCTCCTCCAGGAATACTGGTGTGGGTCTACAGAGTCTATCCAATGATAAAGAGTCCAATAAGTATCAAATGGAGAAAAACTGAGTACTGGTAGTTGATGGCTCTCTATTAAGATGATATTGAAGCAGCTATTTGTCAATCTGACAGAATAGAGAGGTATACTATCTTATGAAAGAATATATTCAGGCCACAAGGGCAAAGCTATGGAGACTTGCCAAACCTGATGACTCTATCCATTTCCATTGATTCACATGGGAAAAAAAATCTATAAAGCACTACTGAAGACTTTTGAAGATATATGTTCATCATTGCTGTCCATCAGAGGCAAGAAGGAAAAAAAGACAAATTTGGGGAGTGAATATATGGATAAGAGTATAACATCTTAGAACAGGATTTGTATTTCTTATTTTGCATGGTTTAAAATGGAGGAATGACCATTTGCCAGGAGTCAAATGTTTAATAATCAACTCTCAAAAAAAAAGCATACACAACATCATTTTAAGTTTGATGTATATCAATTATATTTTTCTACATCATTTTTAAATAGTATTTTCCCAATTATGTCAAAACAATTTTTGACATTCATTTTACAAGATTTTTGAATTCCAAATTTTTCTCCTTCCCTCCCTCCTTTCCCTTCTTCTGAAAATAGTAGGCAATTTGATATGGTGTAAGAAGTGCTCTATCCACTGCACCCCTAGCTGCCCCCCATGATTTCTTTTTTTTTTTGGTTTTTGCAAGGCAAATGGGGTTAAATGGCTTGCCCAAGGCCACAATTATTAAGTGTCTGAGATCGGATTTGAACCCAGGTACTCCTGACTCCAAGGCCGGTGCTTTATCCACAATGCCACCTAGCCACCCCTCCCCCATAATTTCTTACAAAACTATAGTACTCTATCACATTCATAAACTACAATTTATTCAATCATTCTACAGTTGATGGGATTCCCCTCAATTTCCAATTCTTTGCCACTACAAAAAAACTGCTAATTCATTTAATTTCATTAAGAATTAAAAATTAAGAACTTCTTTAAGAATAAGCTATACTGGGGTGGCTAGGTGGCTCAGTGGATAAAGCACCGGCCTTGGAGTCAGGAGAACCTGTGTTCAAACCAACCTCAGTCACTTAATAATTACCTAGCCATGTGGCCTTGGGCAAGCCACTTAACCCCATTGACTTGAAAACTCTAAAAAAACAAAAAAAGAATAAGCTATACCTGTACCTATTACTGCATATATATTTAATATTGCTATTGCTTCATCATCTATGGTTCTTTTTAACAAGATATAATTTCCTTCTTTATCTCTTAATTAGGTATATTTTTGCTTTTACTCTGATTTTTTTTAATTTCAGCTGAAACATAAAAGGTTCTGCTCCAGCTCCTTACCTTTTCTCTGTTTCAATTGTATTTCTCTAAACAACATATTGTAGGATTCTGGATTTTGATCCACTCTGCTATCAACTTCCATTTTATGAGAGAGTTCATCCCAATCATATTCACAGTAAATGATTGCTAACTGTGTATTTCTCTACATCTTATTTTCCTCCTATTGGTCCTCACTCCTTTGCTTCTATCTTCCCTCTCTTTTGCCAGTCCTTCCTCTTTACTTGATCTCCTCCCTTCCCATATAACTGTGGTAAAATGGATTTCTATATTCAACTGATTGTGTCTATCATTCCCTCTTTGAACCAATATTAATGAGAATAAGGTTCAAGCAATGCTCATCGCCTACCCTCCAATCTTCCCCTCCACTGTAAATATCTTTCTTAATTCTTCTAGTGAAAAAAATTTACCTCATTCTCTCTCTCTCTCTCTCTCTCTCTCTCTCTCTCTCTCTCTCTCTCTCTCTCTCTGTCACTCTGTCTCTCTTTGTCACTCTGTCTCTCTGTCTCTCTCTGTCATTCTGTCTCTGTCTCTGTCTCCTGTCTCAATCTCTTTATCTTTACCCCTGTCTCTCCTTTCCTTCCTTCTCTCTCTCTCTCTCTCTCTCTCTCTCTCTCTCTCTCTCTCTCTCTCTCTCTCTTTCTGTATCCAGTGTATTCCTTTTTCCCATCCCCCCATCCTTTAATTATTTTGTCATTCTCTCAAATATATCTTATACCCAAAACCCTCAATCTACATATATATATATAAAATACCCAATACCCTCAGTCTATATATATATTTATTCTAGTTGCATTAATAGTGATATATTTTTAAGTATCATCTTCCCATGTAGGGTTGTAAAAAGTTAGCTTTATTGAATCCCTTTTATTTTCTTTTCCCTTTTCACCTGTTTATGCTTCTCTTAAATTTTAATGTTAGAGAGTAAATTTTTGGTTTAATTCAGGTCTTCTTTTTAATTAAAGTTTGAAACCCTTCTATTTCATTGAATGAACATTTTTGCCTCAAAGTATTAAGCTTAATTTCACCAGGTAAGTGATTCTTGTTGTAGTCCTAGCTCCTTTGACCTCCAAAATACCATGTTCCATTACCTTTGATCTTTTAACATTACAGCCACCAAATCCTGATTGTGGCTTCCCAATATTTGTGTGAGACCCACAGGGGACCCTCATATCTGGGGTTGCACTGAGAGGATAGTGAGGGGGGCAGGTACTGCTAGAATCCACAGGGGATCTGACCTGGTGCTGTGCCGAGATCTTAGTGCTGGTATTTGAGATGTGCTGAGGCTGGTAGATTTTTCCCCAGAGAAACATTGAAGCCCATAGTGGTCTGGCCACTGGCTGGCCTATTTGTGCCACCCCTGGCAATTACCTTTTCCATCACTTTCTTAAGTGTAAAATCTAAACTCTAGATGATCCACAAAATAATAGATCAAGCCCTGATTTTTAGGATTTGCCAACTCCTGATGTGTAAATGCTCAAACTGAAAATTTAGCTTGCTCTAGCTGACTAAAACTGGAATGAGTATAAGAATTAAGAATAAACTCACCTAGAATCTTTCAGAGCTAATCAAAAGAGCTTTAATCAAAGAAAAATGCCCTTGTATATTTAAAAAGGTAGATATCATTGAAAATAATAATAATGTAAAAATAAGAATAGCAGTAGAGAGACTGAGAAATGACAGAAAGAACTTGGCAATTTAACACCAAGCAAGGTTTTAAATGACTAAATACAAAATATGGACAAGAAGAAAAATTAATTAAAGATATTAATACCTGAAGGCACATTTGACCTCACATATAACACTAAAAGCTAAGATATGACACCCATGACCAGAATGTGTCTATGGAAGTATATATATCCCATTTAAAAGGAACAGGATTATAAAGAGTGAAATGGGAAAGGAAGAGTTGCTTGTATATTAAAAACATATGGGCAGTTAGGTGGTACAGTGAATAGAGCACCAGCCCTGGAGTCAGGAGGTCCTGAGTTCAAATGTGACTTCAGACACTTACTAATTACCTAGCTGCATGACCTTGGGCAAATCCCTTGACCCCATTGCCTTGAAATATATGTGTATATATATATATATATATATATATATATATATATATATATATATATATTCCCATAAGGAAATTCAGGAACTGGGGTGGGGGGGAGTAGAAAGCATTTGGATATTGATAAATGGAAATAGAAATGGAAAAGATATTAGTATTTGCATATACTAAAGACCATTTCCTTAGAAAGCAGAAATAAATAAAAAATGTGGGAATATATCATAAGCCCAGCATAAGAACAGTAGGAATTGCAATTATCTACTATTTGCCAGGATCTTATCTAATAATTTCTTGACTTCCCATAACAATAATATTATACTTGAAGACAAGAAGGAACAAATTAGAGAAAATAAAAATAATAGTTCTTATTCTTGTCAACAAGAAAGAATTAATTGTTGACCAATAAGAGTTGATTGCTGCCTATCTTGAACACCCATTCTTCCCAGGGAATATCAGCATTGAGATGCCTATTGAAGGCCAAATATCATCTTTGCATTAATTATTCACTATTTATATTTAATAAAATTATTGTAGTACCCAAAAATTGTGTTCTTCAAGCATTTTTCATGCATCACATACAGGAAAGATAAAAATGTTATTAGAAATGAAATTCTGAAGGCACAAAGAAAAACAACAGCAATGAAAGTAAAAGTTGTCTCTGAAGAATGATATACATGTATAGGAAACTCATAATTATAGCTATAACTAGCATTTCTGTAAGACTTTAAGGTTTGCAAAGAGTTTGATAATTTTTTCCCATTTGAAGAGTTTTAGGACATGTAAAGGAGATGTTAGTAGTGTTGATTTCAAAAGCATCACATGAGAAAATATCAGAAGTAAATAGCTTCAGAATGTTCTAGCTGAGAAAGAGAGAAAAAAGAGGGGAAGGGAGGGGAAGAAAGAGGAGGAGAGGGAAGAGGGGTATTCACTCATTCATTCATTCAACAAGTATTTATTAGGCATTTCATTGACACTTTATGTGCCAGAAACAAATGCTAGGGATATGGAATAAGTAATGAAATAGACTCTTCTATCTATAGAAATACACATTATCCGAGGAAAAATAGCCTGTAATGAGTAACAAATTAAGGTTTATTGAATTGATGTTTGTCCTCCATTTTCAAAGAAGACATGACATCAGAGAAGTCATGATACGTACATGAATTAGATTTGAGTGAGGGGGTGCTGTGATAAGTCACCAACTTCACTTTCTCCTCCAGAGTCATCTGGGTCCAGTGGCCAGATATGGATTAGGACAACCGGAGATGACCCTGGATACAAGGCAATCAGGGTTAAGTGACTTGCCCAAAGTGACTCAGTCAGTAAGTGTCAAGTGTTTGAGGCTGAATTTGAACTCAGGTCCTCTTGACTCTAGGGCCAGCCCTCTACCCACTGCACCATCTTGCTGCTTCCCCTGTGAGTCAATGGCTTAATTTATCAGACTCTCAATGAGGTATAGAGGGTCAAATCTTCCCCGGACAAGTCACTACAGGATGCCCCCATAGGTTCCTGCCCCTCCCCCTAAGCCTGAATTAACATTGACATTATAGATCCATCTTTTTAATACCTTCATTCCATCTGTGTTGTTATGGAAGCAAGACATGGAAGAACTGAAAATATTATTAGAAAGAGGGCAAACAGATGGTAGGTGTGAATAGAATGCTTGTTCTTTGTTTTCTAAGAGGAACAATGATTCACAAGGTGATATCCTGACTTATGCATGAATTGGATTTAAGTGAGTCATCAGCCTCACCTTCTCTTCTTCTGTCATCAAAGTTTGGTCAGGTCAACTAATGATGACCCAGAATGCAATGGATGACCTGGTATGGGGGTGAGGGCAGCTAGGTGGCACAGTGGATAAGAACACTGGCCCTGGAGTCAGGAGGACCTGAGTTCAAATCCAACCTCAGACATTTAATAATTACTTACTGTACAAACTCGGACAAGTCACTTAACCCCCATTGCCTTAAATTTTTAAAAAATTAAAATTAAAAAATTAGATTAGGGTATTTTATTATAGCAAACTATGAATTACTTGCCCAAAGCCACGTAATTAATATATAAGAGCTTAAACCTGCAACTGCTGCTCAAAAGGCCAAACTAAGCCCTATGTAATTAAAATCAAAGGATCAATGAATCACAACATTGGAAGGAATCTCAGTGGCTACCTGATAAGTTGTCATCCATCCTCTGCATAAAGACTTCTTGTGACAGGAAACCCATATATTTCTGAGGCAGTTCATTCCATTTTTGAACTTTTAATTGTTAGGAAATATTTTTAAGTTTAATTTTGCTTTTAGAATTAACAAAAAAATCTATCAGTTTCTCCCTCTCACCCCCAAATTTGAAAGAAAAACAAAATTCATATCACAAATATGCATAGATTCTTATAATAGCCATATCTAAAAAATAAATGATTCATTATGTATACTGAATCCTTTGCCTCTCTTTCAGGATCTAGATATCTTGATTCATTCCAGTCCCCTGGAATCATGGTTGGTCATTGTATGGATCAGAGTTTTGAAAACTTTCAAAGTTGTTTGTCTTTACAGTGTTGCTATTGAATAAATTGTTTTTCTGATTCTGCTTATTTTATTCTGTATCAGTGCTTACAAATCTTCCCTTATAAGTCTTCCTCTGAAATTGTCTCTTTTGTCATCTCTTACAGCAAAATTGTATTTCATCACAATTGTGTGCCCTAAGTTGTTCAGTCATTGACCTATAAATAAACTCCAATTCTTTGCCACTATCAAAGAAAGATACTAAAAATATTTTGGTAAATATGGGTCCTTTTCTTTCTTTCTTTGATTTCTTTGGGGTATAGTCCTAGTAATAGTATTGCAAGTCAAAGGATTCACATGGTTTAGCAACTTTTAGGGTATGGTTCTAAACTGCTTTCCAGAATTGCTAAACCAATTCATTTTGATCTGCCTGTTTTTCAACAGCCCTTAAAATATATAATATAGAAAACATAAAATTTGCATTTTTGTCAAAAATGATGAGGGTGAGATAGAACCTCAGAGATATTTTAATTCACATTTCTGTAATTATTAATGATTTGGATATTTTTCTACTGGCTATTAATAGTTTGTATTTCTCAGAAAATTCATTCTTCCAAAAAAAACATTGTATACATTAATGCAACATTGTGTGATGATCAGCTATGATAGATTTAGCTCATCTCAGCAGCTCAGTTAACAAGGACAATTCTAAAAGATTTCTGATGGAAAACATCATTCACATGCTGAGAAAAAAAAAACTATGGAGTCTGAATGCAGATCAAAGACCAAAGCATACTATTTTCACTTTTTAAAACTTGTATTTGTTTTTTTTTCTTATTTTTTCTCTTTAGTTCTGATTCTTCTTTCACATCATGAATAATATGGAAATGTTAAATATTATTGTGCATATATAACCTATATCAGATTACTTGTCATGCAGAGCAGGGAGGGAAAGGGAGCAGAGTAGAAAAATATAGAACTCAAAAACTTACAAAAAAGCTAAATGTTGGGACTACATGGTACAGTGGATAACGGCACTGACCCTGGAGTCAGAAGGATCTGAGTTCAAATCCAGCCTCAGATATTTAATTCTTACTTAGTTGTGTGACCTTGGGCAAGTCACCAAAAGAAAGATAAATGTTGAAAATTATACATATATGTGTGTGTGTGTGTGTGTGTGTGTGTGTGTGTGTGTGTGTGTGTGTATTAGAAAAATAAAATTACCATTCAAAAAAAAAAGTTCATTCTTATGATAAACCAAAACCTGTTTCAGCATTTTCCATCCTGGTTCTACCCTCTGAAGTCAAATAGAATAGCAACTAGGTGGTGCAGTGGATAGAGCACCCACCCTGACGTCAGGAGGACCAGAGTTCAAATCCAACCTCAAACACTTAATAATTGCCTAGCTGTGTGACCTTGGGCAAGCCATTTAACCCATTGCTTTGCAAAAACAAAACCAAAAGGAAAAAAAATAGCCTAAACTTTCTTCCACATGACAATCAATCAAATACTTAAAGACAGCTAAGTTCTCTTCTTTGTGTTCTACTAAATTCCCTCCAAGGTTTCTCTTCTTTAAGGTTAAACATAACCAACTCTTTTAACCAATAATGACAAAGCATAATTGCAAGTCTTTTCGCTATTCTGGTTGCCTTCCTCTGGTGCTGTGTGACTCTAATATCAAATAAGTTTTAGATATTACTCCCAGTTTAGTGTCATTTGCAAGTGTGATAATTTTTCCATTTGCATCTTTATTCAAGTCATTAATAAAAATGATTATAGAAAAAGATCAACTAGAGCACTCCTCTGGAGAACTCCAAGTTGAACTAAAACAATTTTGAATCAATTTTAACTTTATCATTTAATAATATATCTTTATTTAGTCCCATAAATTTATTTTGTCCTATAAATATAGCATGAGAAGCAAATACTTTGCTGAAATCCATGTGTACCATGTCTCTATAATTGGAAGGTAGGCCCTCTGCTCTATTCCTTTCATTCATAAGAATAAACCACTAAAGATTCCAGTAGGAGAATATATTGACTTTTTCACTTGAATTAGGAAAACTATTCTATTTCCCATATTTCTTTAAATATATCATTTGAGGAGTGAGTTGGATAACAGTACTATCTACTATTCCATTATATTAATAAATCATAATTTGTTGAGTCATTCTCCAATTATTAAAAATATAGCTTGCTTCTTATCTTTGCTAACCAATTGTCTTTTAATAGCCAGCATTTATGGTCTCTTATTTGCCCTAATTCTCCTTTGAGAAGTATTCAACACTATTGACTATCCAGTTATTCTCGAATATTCTCTTTCTTTCTTTAGCATTCATGATACTGAGTCATTATTCTTTCTCTCAATCATCTTCACTGCTTCATTGCTCTATTTCAAAGATCTATGTGTGGGTATTACACAAAGATCCATTCTAAATCCTCTGTTACTTTCTTATCTTATTTCTATTCTCCCTTGATCTAATCTGTTCTCATAAATTCCAATAATCTTTTCTACGCAAATAATTCCATATATATATATATATATATATATATATATATATATATATATATATATATATATATATATTTATATTCCCAACATCTCCCCTGCATTCCAGTCTCATGTCTTTCACTGACTTCTAGTTTCATGTTTGTCCTGCTAGTCTCTCAGATATAATGAACTCAAAACTAGCCTCATCCTATCTTCTAAATCTGCTCCTCTTCCCAATTTACCTATTTTTGTTACTTAAGTCACCATCTTCTCATACACTTAAGCTCTAGAATCATCTTTGGTTCTTCCTTCTTTATCATCCCAATACCCAATCAGCTATCAAGTCTTCACAATTCTACCTCTACAATATCTCCAACATCTGTCCCCTTTTTCACCACTGACATTGACACTATCCTAATTCAGGCTTTCATCATTTCTTACCAAGACTATCTAAAGTTATTCATTGGGTTCCATGATTCCATTCCTCCCCTCTCTAATTTATCATTCATGAATCATCCAAAGTAATCTTCCTATTACACAAATCTAACCATATCATTCCCTTATTCAAAAACTTTTAATGATTCTATAAGCCCTGGCCCATAATGAATGAAAGAATAAGGATTTTTAGCTAGAGAAGTCACTTTTAGTGGGTGACTTCATAGAAGAGGTAACAATGAATTGAATTTTAAAGGAAGAGAATTATTTTGACAAGGAGAGAGGAGGATGTATCCTTGAGGTCATCTGTCACTGGTAATCAGAGGAGTTTTCTATATAAAGTCAAGTAGTGTCAGTGTACATGTGAGGTGCCTTTCAGATGCATAAAAACTAAGGGCCATATGTAATCTCATTAGTCTCACTGCCAGGCAGTCAATCAGTATTCATTAAGCACCTACTATGTGACAGTGTCTACTCTGTGACTGTATTGAAAATACTACTTATTAAGTTGATCAGAGTCACCTTTGACCAATTCCCCTCTTATGTATGCAAAAAGTATATCCCACAATACCAGTTCATGATAAAGGAAGTAATGATTATTCAATTTAAAGCATATCAGGACAAGGAAGCCAGATAATCTGATTCCTTTGTCTAGTTCATTGACAATCACAAAATGGCACCCTAAAAAAATATAATGGGAGCCTAGCCAATGAGTGCAGTTCTTATGAGCATGTATAGACCACCTGGATCTTACAAATGCAATATGGACTTTGGAACTGACATAAATATTTTCTAACTAGTTCTACTAATCATATTATGAGGAGTCAAACTGGTGCTCAGCTGCAAATCCAAATCTAAAATGTATTCAAAGACACAGGGCCACTCTCTTAGTAAACTTGCTGCATTGGAGTAGGAAAATGAGCTGCTTAGGACCTCCAAGTGGGTGTAGGTCTCACTTCTTCTCTCACCCAAAGATGGAATAAAGCCAAAGTACATACCTGTGCTGTTGCTTCTGTCTCTTTTCTTTCTATCTGTCCATCCTTTCCAGTTACCAGGTGAAGAAGACTGTATATAGTGATTTAATCCTGTGATCTTCAGAAAAAATCAATTGAGAAATTGTAAGTCTATAAGAGTGCTTGGCTGGAGTCAGGATGATCTGAATTCAAATCCTGCTTCAGACATTTACTAGCTATGTGACTGGGCAAATTACTTATCCTCTGTTTGCCTCAATTTCTTCAACTATAGAATGGGGACCTATCTCCCAGGGTTAGGAACTTAATAATACCTTTTTCTTTTCTTTCTTCCAGTCAGCTCAGAACTAAGACCCAAGGAAAAATTTTTTGGGACCCAACCCAGCTATAACAAATAAAACTCACCCAGCAGCTATTTGAGATTTGGACATGAACTTGGTGGTATTGATATTAAATCTGAACCCTGGGATTGTGGTGATATAAGATAGAATATATTAGGGGAAAATGTCTTTATTTTTGTTCTTGCTATATTTTTGAAGTAAATATCACATTTTAGAAGCTAACCAATGTTGATTGGCTAAATGAAACTGTGACCCTTATCACAGATGGCTAACAATTATAGGAACACATTGGAATGGAAACTTGAGTCTCTAGCTTAGAGAAAAAGCCACTAAACTCTTCAGGAGTATCCCTAAAAGCCCTAACAGAGAAATATAGCTGGTTCATGGTGGCATTCCTTAAAAAATGCTTAATCTTCAGTATACCTAAGAGATGTATTCCACTTGAGAAATTTTAAATGATGATAAGAAAAGTAATATTCAAACAACAGTGCTACACAAAGAATCTACAAGTAGCTTGATTTAAAAGGCTGTGGCTATTTTTTCCCATGAGTTCAAGGATTCACTTGCACACTCTCAAAAAAAATAGTCTCTAAAGCTCTTTGTTATTAAGTTTACTTCAATATTTTCTTTATTCTAGACAGCATCTCTTACTGTGATCCAAGGTCATTCCTCGCAACAGCTTTTGTTCCCGTATCCTGGCAAACTCTACACCTGGATCTTCATGGCCATTAACCTATCTTCAGAAGGAAAAAAAGTATTTGAGATTTGTTATTCATTGTGATGTGACTTTAATTTTATCATCTGTGTGATAAATACAAATTAAGCCTTGCTAAATGAATGCTGGGAAATAATCAAAATGGGGTGGCATTATCAAGAGTACATAGGGAAATACTAACAAGGTCAGAGCTTCTATAAAGAAAAGGCAAATTGTAAGCAAGCTGATAGTGACTGTAGAATACCTTAGTCAGGGCAGAGGAAATTCACTGTCAAAGACAAGTTGAAACTAGAAGTTGGGGGCAGCTAGGTGGCACAGTGGATAGAGCATCAGCCCTGGAATCAGGAGTACCTGAGTTCAAATCCAACCTCAGACACCTAATAATTACCTAGCTGTGTGGCCTTGGGCAAGCTACTTAACCCCATTTGCCTTGCAAAAACCTAAAAAAAAAACTAGAGGTTGAAATTAGAATTTCATCTTTTGGGGTATCTTTCTATTCTAATATTCTAGAACTAGTTGAACCACCGGAAGAGCTGAGTTGTAATATTTACTAGTTGTGTGAGCCTGAGTAATTCTCTGCTTCTCCAAGGCTCAGTGTCTTTATCTACAAAATAGACTTAAAGAGTTGTATTCTTCATTCTTTCCAAAGACCTCAATAGATCATTGGATATGGTAGAACAAGGAGCACCTATGTGACACAGTAGATAGAGCACTGGTCTTGGAGTCAAGAGGATGAAAGTTTTAATCCAGCCTCAGAAAATTGATATTTACTAGCTGTGTGACCTTAGACAAGTAAATTTTTTTGCATTCAGAGGCATCTCCAGTCTTCCTAATTCATATGTGGCCACTGTATCCAGACTTAGCACAGCACCCCCTCACTCAAATCCAATTCAGGTGCTTGTCTGGTATCACTTTCCCTGATGTCATGGTCTTCTTAAAGAATGAAATACAAAAATTCATCATCATAGTGCTATATTTTGGCCACAAGGTGTCTCCTATCAACCACCAGAATAGTTTGCACTGGTATACTTTGTAGAAGCAACCTTTGGAAAATAGCAATGAAAATTATCCATTCAATTCAACAAAATCAAACAAAGAAGCTGCTAGGTCACAGGAATATATACAGGCAAAAATAGAAAGATGATAGATGATAGATAGATAGATAGATAGATAGATAGATAGATAGATAGATAGATGATGGATGATAGATAAAATAATTTCTTCCCTCAAAGAGCTTACCTTCAAGTTTTATTTCTGTTTTGTGAGAATTGAGATGAATTGAATAGTATGGCTCGGAGAATGCTTAAACAAAGGAATGTAGTTTTTGCCTATGTGAGATCAATCAGGAAAAGACCTTATTCCTCTGACTGAACTCTATATAATGTAAAACTCACAGAAAAGGAAACACATTTTCCTTCAGCTCTGTCTTCTATCAAATGATCAAATAAATTTATCCCAAAATTTGGAAGGTTCATTCTTGTGACTAACAATTATGGTGGCAGCAATGGGGTTTTGTGGGGGTTGCCCCAAGTAAACCCAAAGATTCTCTGAGACCACAGAAGTTGATGACAAAGTAGTTTTTCTACAGAATGAACCCTACAATTCTACCTAGCTATTCAACTTAAAAGGTAGAGCTTTGCTTAATAAAAAAAAATAATTTCATTCCTTTCAAGGTAGCATTATTTTGCTACAAAAATAGTTTTCCAGCATAATGCTAGCAACCAAAAAAATTAAAAAGGCTAAAAAGAATTGATGGAACTATAAAAAAATCCACTTTTTAAAATGGTAAATTAGAAATGGAAAAGCTTGATGATGTTGAAACCTGGATAATTTAGTCTCTACAAACCACTGATAGGTAATATGGAATCACAGTATTTCAAAACTGGAAAAAGTTATAAGAATGAGATAAAGGAGAGTTACATCCAGTTTCTATGGCTGTTTCAGGTGCTTCTGGCTTCCAACTTCAAGAAAATGGATGAATGATGCTAACCCCACTTCAGGTAGTTGAAGAGAAAATACAATTTTGGGAAGAAGTTATCTTGAGAGGAGCTATTGGGCCTCAGCTTGCTACACTAAAGACTTCAGGGAATTTTCCCTTGGGGAGATTTGGGACTCATTCTATTGAGCTGAGTTATCTTTGGGGGTAACCTCCCAAAAAGAGAGCTCCTTCACTTTATATTGTCTGGTTAATATATACTATATTTCCCCATGTTATAAGATGCTCCCACGTATAAGGTGCACCTTAATTTGGGGGCCCAAAATTTAAAAAAAAATTGTAATACATAAAGTTATTGAACTCAAGTTTTATTCATCATAAAATTCATACAATTCGTCATCACTGTCAAAACTCCCTTCCATTAGCTTGTCTTCACCTGTGTTTGAAGACAAATCACTATCCTAGGAGAGGCTCTGACTGCTTTCCTCCCTGGCCTCTGGTCTGTAGTTGACCACAAGCACTCCCTGGGCAAGTCTGGTGCACGGGTACATGCTTAGTCCATTCTATTTCATGAACCTGAAGCACCAGTTATGTACTCCTTTGAAATCAGTCACTTGTTTTTCATCACAATTCTTCTTGCCTCCTGCTAAACCATCTTTGTGGACACAGGAATTCCACTGGTCCTTTGCCCTTCAATCCATCTCTTCAATTTTCCCTCTCTAACTCAAGCCAATTGGCTGACTTGCCTTTTGTGGCCTTCTTCTGCCAGGGCATTTTCAGTAGGGTTTCTTCTTCCCAAGACCAGTCTCGGATTGTTTTCTCAGTTGGAGAAGGACCAAACTGATGTTCAGCAGCACGATTTCCATTCACTTTGAACTGGAATTTAGTACTGTATGAAAATCTTTTCTGAGCCATTTCTAGGCAGAACAAGACAAAAGTAATCTAATATACTGGTAACAAATGCAAAACAATGAACACAAAGACA
Source organism: Macrotis lagotis (assembly GCF_037893015.1). Classification (NCBI taxonomy): domain Eukaryota; kingdom Metazoa; phylum Chordata; class Mammalia; order Peramelemorphia; family Peramelidae; genus Macrotis; species Macrotis lagotis. The sequence continues at coordinate 456,936,843 of NC_133666.1, read as the reverse complement.
AGAACAAAAAAAAGCAGGAAATGCAAGTAAAAAAAACTACAACTGGGGGCATCTAGGTGGTGCAGTGGATAAAGCACCGGCCCTGGAGTCAGGAGTACCTGGGTTCAAATCCAGTCTCAGACACTTAATAATTACCTAGCTGTGTGGCCTTGGGCAAGCCACTTAACCCCATTTGCCTTGCAAAAACCTAAAAAAAGAAAAAAACTACAGCCACTGTATAAGACACTCCCCATTTTTAGACCCCAATTTTTTCAAAAAATGAAGAAACACAATATTCCCCTATGTATACTTTGAATTCTGTTTTGCTATCACTTCAGAATTTTCTTTACTATTTGATTATATGTGTTTATTGTGGAACTGGAGCTCTAACCTTGAATATAAAACTTTGGTTTTTCCTTTTCCCACTAATGAATATTGATCAGAAATTTAGCTTGAACCTGAAAATTATATCCCAAGACTAACAATATTCAAAGAAGAAATAAACTCTAAATATCTGTTAAATTTTATGAATGATGCTAACCCCACTTCAGGTAGTTGAAATTTACCTCCTCCAAACAGAGGGTAAACTCCTCTCTGAGGAGAGCAGAGAAGCCTCCTGCTTCTCCTCCTAGCAAGAAATTAAGCCCCCCTTGAAGAAGGTTGAAGAGATGACTATACTACCTCTTTTGATCCACACAGGAATTACCTACATGCTTCAGGTGAGACAATAACTTCACCACAGATGATTCCATAACAGTAAAACTAAACAGACTAAAAATTATTACAAAATTTCCTCATGTATCTTTAAATGAGCTACCTTTTAAAAATGTTATTTATTATAAATTTATCAAACACATTCAAACACACTAATAACAAAAAGAGTGAAACTATGAACTTCTCTTATGTATATTTTCTAATGTATATTAAATTGATCAACTTAATAACAAATCATTTATGTTTCCTAAACTTCCTTTTATTTTCTCTTTGTTTTTGCTTTATTCTTTATTTCTTTTTTTTTTGCTTGCTTGCTGTTTCCTTTCTATACTTAGATATTTTATATCACTTCCCCCTAAGAGCAAATAGATGGCACAGTGGATAGAGGACCAGGAAGACTCCTCTTCCAGAGTTCAAATCTGTTCTCAAGATACTTACTAGCTATAGGACCCTGGACAAGTCATTTAACCGTTTTTGTTTCAGTTTCCTCGCCTGTAAAATGAGCTGGAGAAGGAAATGGTAAAACCCCTCCAGTGTCTATGCCCAAATGGAGTCTGGGGGTGGGGGTGGACAACTAGGTTGCATAATGGATAGAACACCAGCCCTGGAGTCAGGAGGACCTGAATTCAAATGTGACCCTCAGACACTTAATAATTACCTAGCTGTGTGACCTTGCCCATTGCCTTGTTAAAAAAAAAATAAAACAAAAACAAAAAACAAATGGAGCCAGGGAGAGCTAGGCACAAATGAACAACAACCCGAGCAATTCTCTATCATAATAAAAATCTGAGATAAAAAGAATCTGAGGCACAAAGGTCCAAGCCTAATATATTTATTAGCAAGACCAACAGTTGCCAGTAATATCTATGGTCCTTCAGTGACCAAAGATACACTTTGCAATCAGAGTAATTTTTTTACACTGTTTGGTGTTTACATAAAGTTCAGTGACACTAACCACACTAAAACTGTGATTGGTCTATAAGAAAGGCAAAGGGGTGACTATATAAAATGTTGATTAAAAAAAGGAATCTATAGAATTCATGGGGTTGAAAGTCCCAAAAATCACTTTGCAACAAAGAAACCCAGTGCTGTACACATGGTGGTTGATTCTTCTCTCTTCCTTAAGAGACAGGACTAACTTGCAGCCTTAAGATTTGAGTACATAAACTCTTAAAAGTCCTACTACTAAAGTCTACACTGTTTAATTAAAACCTGATCCACTGATATTAGCATAAGTGATTAACCAAAACTCTTAGCTATTGAATCAATCAATAATCAATTTCACACTCAGTTTACAAACTATAAAACTACAGAAACATTGGAAGATAGTTTCTTCACCAGTTCCTCTCCAATAAAATGATAGGTCAAAAGAAACAAAAAAAGAAACAGTACCTACTCTACTAGTAAAGACTTTACATTCGGGGCAGCTAGGTAGTGCAGTGGATGGAGCACCAGTCCTGAGTTCGAATCCAGCCTCAGACACTTAATAATTACCTAGCTATGTGGCCTTGGGCAAGCCACCTAACCCCACTGCCTTGCAAAAACTAAAAAAAAAAAACAAAAAAAAACCCACCAACTTTACATTCTCCAGGGAGCAGTGACATGTACACTGTTAGCTAAATACAAAATAATTTCAGGAGAAAAAAAGGTAATAGTAATTAAGGGCACCAGCAAAGGTATAATTTGTTTTTTGAGCTTTGAAATAACATAGGGATTCTATGAGGCAGTGCTTTTAGAAGTAGTCAGAAATGATTTATTATATTATGTATCCTATTTTATATGTGTGTATGTATAATGATTATGATAAATACCCAAATTAACTACAAAGAACATGTGAAGGAAGATGTTATCTGTATACAGAGATAGAGAGAACTAATAAATTGAAGTATTGGATAGAATAATTTCACATATATATTTGTGTCTCATGGTAGCCTTCTAGGAGGGAAGGGGAAAAATTACATTTAAAAGGAATAGTAAGTTGTATAAGATCAATTTTGCAGTAGTATGGTGAGTATAATGCAATGAGCACTGGTTTTTAGAATCAGAGAACCTAAGTTTGAATCCCAGTTGTGCTACTGATGACCTAACTGGAACTGAATAAGACATTTCATCTCTCTAGGCATCAGTTTTCTCATCAGTAAAAAGGATCAGGTTGTTTTCCTCCAAAGTTCCTTCCAGCTAGGGTGTGCTGGTAAAAGTTTAACAACAGATTCTCCCTCTAATGATGAGCTGGTTTTAACACCCCTTCTTCTAGTTCTAAATCTATGAGCCTTTAGATAGGAAGAAAGTATATTTCAAGAATGTGGGAACATACTGAACAAAGGTAGAGAGATATGCCTTGTCATTTTCTCTCATAGTCACTTTTAAAAATACTGATTTTTATCACTATTGTTGAATTATATGGTATAACTTTCTACATAGCAGAATTTTGGACTATTCTCTCTCTTTATTTTAATATAATAAAGGTTTCCCCCCCCCCCCCAAAAAAAAAACAGCATCTTGACATTAAATACTAAGAGACACTAGAGGGCATTATTGAGTTTTATAAAAAAATTTTCTTTTAGCTGAATTGTGTAAATGATAAATAGTTGGATACTATGACCATCAAACCAACACCACCAAAAAAAAAAAAAGGTAAAGAGAAGCAAATATTAGTTTTAAAATAATTGATTTTATTTTAAATATATATTGGCAAAATGTCTATGAGGACATTTCCTTCTCTGATGTGATTGAATATAATTTGGGGAGGGGGAGCAGTTCCTCCCTTTCACTGATATTAGATTTAGAGTTAGAACCAACTTTGACAGATGAGGAAAACTGAGGACCAGAAAAATGAATGATTTGCTGAAGACTATACAAATACTAAGTGACAGGCTGGATTTGAACTCAGCTCTTCTAAATACAGCACTGTTTCAATTTCCACAGTGATGTTTTCAACTTAATTTCAACAAATATTTATCAGTCTTCTATTTTATATATATGAGACTTTGCTAACTGCTGGCAGAAATGCTGAGATTAAGAAAGTCAGGGTTCCCAGCAGTAATCTCTTAGAGGGGCCAGGGAGGAAGTGTCAGTGGAGGGAAGGACACACAATATATTAAGTGTGTCTTACAACTCAATCTATTTCAGTAAACCTTAATAAAAGATTAGAGTAGAAAAAGAAGAAAATGACAGTTTCTGTTTCTGTCTTTAGTTTCGTACAATTTTGTATGGATATGTGTGAGAGAAATAGATGTGTATATATATATACAGGTATGTTATATATACATTTGTGTTGTGTGTGTGTTTATTTGTTATAAGCTCAGATTTAAAAAGTGCCTGGGAGAGATCAGAGAGATATGAAACACTGGCAAAGAGGAAGGACAATAATTCAGCTTTCTTTGGTGATCTCCACTTGGTAAAGCAGAGGCTACCTCATGAAAAAGATTGTAATTGTAGTTGTCATTATTAAAACCTACTCAGAGATTAATCACAGATACAGGCATTTGTTTTTCTTTTAATATTCATTTCTTTTCAATAAATTCTAGCAAGACTTGCAACATCCTGGGCTTCAAGTCCTTTAGTATCTATTTCCTTGAATCCTAACAATTCTCCCTTTCAGGTATATCTATTCCTCCCTGACACAAACTGATTTTATGACAAGCCATTTAAGCTTGAAGTTCTCTTAGGCAACTTAAGTCTATAAATTAAAGAATAGTAGTTTATTGTTAATAGGAGTTTCTCTAACCTGGAATTTTCTTCACCAATGAAATAATAAATTAGAAGACGAGCACACATATGTGTAAACCTATATACACATACTTATATAAAGTTGTACATCTATACGTGCTTATTTGGATTACCAGTCACAGATTTTTTTTTAAAACATATTCCTATTTTAACAGCTCTGGTACATGGATAAAGTTCTGGGCCTGGAGTCAAGAAGAACCTGAGTTCAAATCAAGGCTCAGGTAAGTTATATGATCTTGGATAAGTCACTTAAATGTGTTTGCTTGCATCAGTTTCCTCAACTTTAATATGGGGATAATTATGTCACCTATCTCCTCAAGTTGTTGAGATAATTACATCACCTATCTCCCAAAGTTGGTACAGTGCCTGGCCAATAGTAGGCATTATATAAAATTCTGGTTAATAATGTATTTCTAATAAATATTTTCATTTGTGTTCTTTCCATTGCTATCCCAAGTATCAGAAATTACATAAAGTTAATCCTGATCATCAGAGAAAGCCGAGGTTTTAAAAGCCTCAGATTCTAAAAGGTGACCAGATGTTGTAAGGATCAGTCTATAACAGGAAGCTCCCCACCCACTCAAAATGTCAAGCTGAGTCCTGAGCAGGCTTCCCTTTCCCATTTCCTTTTTCCCCTCTCTCTAAAATTTTTTCTTCAGAGTCTATTCAAAAAGCTGTGCCAAAACTATCTTCCTCTATTGTTTTGCTGATGACATCATTCCATTCAATAATCCCACCTCCCCACCCCCACCTCGCCTTCTGCCTCCAAATAAAAAGTGGCCTTTACTTCTAGAGATTGTCATAGTTAGTGCCACTTCTTCCACCACCTCTACCACCTCCCCCAGCTTCAATTGTTTTTCTTTTGTTTCCCATTTCTTTTCAATAAGTTCTACCAAGATTTTCAAGACCTAGACTTCCAGTCATTCAGCATCTATTTGCCTTGAATTCTAAATAACTGGAGAATCTTCTGATTCTGCTGTCTCAAGCTGATTCCATGATCTCTTTGAAAACAAACTTCTTGATTTATTAAGTTACTCATGCACTCATTCATCCATTCAATGAACATGCACTAAACATTAAATTAAATGAACATTTATGAAAGGTTTCATATATATACATATATATATGTATATATATGGCATTAAGTCATTTCCTTAAGGAGTTATGGTCTTGTCCTGAATTAATTTGATAGGAAAATATTCAAGGCTAATCCTTAAGAAGAAGGAAAAATTGGAAAAAATACAAAATAACCTTAGCATGATAATGACAATAGCTGAAATTTATAAATCACTTTAAGGCTTACAAAGTACTTTGCCTAGGTTATCTCATGATAGCACTAATTTTCTAACAGATGATTATAATTCTTTCCACTTACTCTTATGTGAACTGTAAACAATAAAAAGATTTCCATTTTCTATCTATTTTAACAGTAATGGAAACAATAATAAAACTATTCTTATTTACATTTTAAATAAAACAAAAACTTTCAAAAGCAATTGGGGGTATTCATAAGATTTCTTGTCTCTGAAAGTTCTAAAGCATTCAGAGGAAATACTGACACCAGCAGGTACAAAGACTAGAGAAAAACAGGAAGGGGTACAAGTTTATTTTTACAAAATTAAACTAGACACTAAAATAGTCCTTTTAAAAAGATGAGGGGAAAGAGCACATTATAGTAGACTGGAAATATGTCTAGCTATATAATTAAGGCTCATTCTCATACCTTCTCTAAGCTTATGTCCTTATCTGTAAAATGTGAATTAGAATAATACCTTCCTCCCAGAGTTGTTGAGTCCTTTCAGTTGTGTCTGACTTTTCATGACCATTTGGGGTTTCCTCCATAAAGATATTAGAGTGGTTTACTATATCTTTCTCCAAATAATTTTAGATAAGGAAATTGAGGCATACAGGATTAAGTGATTTACCCAGGGTCACACAGCTACCAAGTGTCTAAGGATAGATTTTAATTCAGGAAGAGTATTCTTTCCGATTCCAAGACCAGGACTCTGTCTACTATCTGACTGCCTCTTGTGCAGCTTGCTGGCATAGTGGATAGAATGCTTGACCTGCAATCAGGAAGATCAAAGTTCAAATTTGTTTTCAGACCCCGGGAAAGTCATTCAACCTGTTGTCTCAGTTTCCTCATCTGTAAAATGATCTAGAGAAAGAAATGCCAAACCCCTCCGATATTTTTGCCAAGAAAACCCTTTAATGGGGTCATGAAGAGTCAGATATGACTGAAATGACTAAACGATGACTTAGAGTTCTTGGAGAGAACAAATAAGATAATGTATGTAATATGATTTGTAAACATAAAACAATATATAAATTTCAATTGTTATTATTTTTATTATAAATTTTATATTATTATTATTATGGGATATTTTCCCTTTCCATCTCTGTATCCAGGCTTCAAATCTCAACTTAATCTTTCATAATCCTTCTCCACTCTAGGATCTTGTTTATGTTTTGTATATTGTGCTCTCCATTAAGCTGTAAGCATCTTGAGAACAGAGACTATCTTTTCTTTCTTTGAATTACCAGCATTTAGAACAATACCTGATACACATAGATAGATAATTTAATAAATGCTTTTGGTTGGTTTATTAACTCAGGACTAACCAAAGAAAATCTAAGAATATAATTTTAAATATAATACATCAAAAGTCTAGATATGGGATTAAGACATTATATATCAAAAATGAAAAAGGTACTATTCAGAACAGAATTTCTGATTTGGATGATATTATATTATAGTCACATGACCTAGGAAAATTTCTTACCCTCTTCAGTTGTCACCTGTTAAGGATAAAAATATTTCACAGGTTTATTGTGAAAATCACAATACGAGAGGACAGATGTGAAATTGTTCTTAAAATGGTAAACTGTCTTGTAAATAGAAAGTATAATTATTCTTATTTTTTGGTATCTAAGAGTATAGAGACAAAATGATTGAAAAAAGAAAGAACACTAAGAATTTAGGGGTTTCAGGAAAAACTTCCTGTAGAAGATGGAATCTAGAATGAGTTTTGAAGTAAGCAAAGGATTTGTCTGAACAGTGAGAATATTCCAAGCACAGATAAACAACCTGGTAGGAGATAGAATGCTGACTTTTGGTAACAATTTGACTGCAATGTTAAGAGTAGGAAAGGGAGGGGGCGGCTAGGTGGCCCAGTGGATAGAGAACAGGCCCTGGGAGTCAGGAGTACCTGAGTTCAAATCCAGCCTCAGACACTTACTAATTACCTAGCTATGTGGTCTTGGGCAAGCCAATTAACCCAATTGCCTTGCAAAAATATAAAAAATAAAATAAAATAAAAATAATAAGAGTAGGAAAGGGAGTAATATGAAATAAATTTGGAAAGGTAGGTCAAGGACAAATTGGGGGCACCTCCAAATGTTGGCCTGAGGTGTTTACACATTATCATAGATGCAACTAAAGATTATTTCAAGAGGCAGATTTCTGCTGTTCTGAGGAGTATGGATTAATGAATGGAAAGAATGGAATTTGAAAGACCAATTAGGAACTTATTACAATAATCCAAGTGAGAGGTATTAGGGTAATAAACATATGAGTGATGAAAAAGTGGTGGATACTAGAGATGTTGTGGAGGAAGAATTCATAATACCTAGCAACAAACTGGATATGCACAGTATGTTGGGCAGACCTGCCTCATGACAATGTTCCGTTAATGAAATGAAATACACATGGGTCATTTGACAGCTAACAAAAGGATGCTTACTTAGGAAACACAGAAAGGGGATTCAATAAAGACATGTTAGCACTTAGCTTTCATATTAGTTTGAGGAGAGACACCCTGCCTCCTCATCTTCATATGAAAATGCATCTGATCATCAGGGCAAAGTATGGTGACTCACTTGATCCTAAGACATCTGCCCAGATGGAAGGGTCCAGACTCCATACAATTGACCTTTTTATCCTCTCAGGTGACTAGGAAGCATTATTGATAGCTTCTGAAAAAGGAATTGGAAGGTTTTTGCAAACGGTATTCTTCAGCATGAGAAGAAACATAGAACAGTAGATCGAGTACTTTCCAAAAAGTCAGAAAGACCAAATTTGACTTCAGTATTCTTTCAGAGACCTAGGTAATTATCTAAGACTATAAATCATAGGCAAGTGGGGGATGAGCATTGATGAAGGTAGCTTTACACAAGGAACCCTCCTTACAGTAACAAAATCACAGATCTTGGTAAAGGGGAATAGAGAAATTCTATCACAAACTGTATCTTTATAGTCATACAGCTGATTGAAAGATACAGAGAATATAAGATGTGCTATTTGTTAAAATAGCTAAATTTGATTCAGTACACCAAACCTTCCTTTAAAGACTCTCTTCCAATGAGATTTTACCTGCATAGGTCAAAATTAAACAACATTCTTTTGAATATGTAACAATAGATAATTTTATTTGATGCCCCTTTAAATATGTATAATCAAACAAAGTTTGAAACAGAGAGGTGTGTGTTTGCCAAAGATATTTGCTGCTGTTATGGTGGAGATCTAGTACAAAGTCCAAGTTCCTGCCAGATGCCCAGGCCCTCCAGATACTTCTATTTGTAAATGACATTGTGCTTCCTGGATCAAGAAGAATCATGACAGTACTCTGTTAATGAAATAAGACTGGGAATGGGAACTTTGCAGAACTTCCTAAATGCAGTCCATAAACCTTCAAAATCATTTGACCTTAACTTCTCACCTAGTAAGGTCAAGGAAGCTACAATGGAGTGCACACTGGTACTGGAGTCAAAGAATTTTAGTAAATATCTTACCTATAATATAACCTCTGTGAATTTGAGGTAAGTCACCTAACCCTTCTTGGACCTCAGTTTCTTCGTATAAAAAAAAAGAATTGGATTAGATGATTCCCAAAGGTCCCTTGCAGCTCTAAAACCTAAAATTCTCTAAATGCCTATTGTCTGAATTACAGTATGTTCCAACTGTGTGTGGTGTGTGTGTGTGTGTGTGTGTGTGTGTGTGTGTGTGAGAGAGAGAGAGAGAGAGAGAGAGAGAGAGAGAGAGAACTGAGCAGGAAGATGTGTCTATTGATTTGTCTTTGGGAAAATGTCCAAGTTTCTCTCTAGAAAAAAAGTTTCATCATTTTAGTATCAACATTCTTCTGATGATACTTTATGGCTAAAAGTGATGGCATGTCATGTCAATCTCTGAAGCATTAAAGTTAAGGATTACTCAAAGGACAATGCAGTAGTATATTGTAAAAATGACTAAGTTGAAACACATAACCAAGGAAGAATTACTTGAAAAAATAAATTAAAAAACTTATCAGAGAGATGTATGACACTTAAAGAAGTTGGGACAGTCACATAGCAAGAGTGAAGAAGAGTTATTTAATGTCCATGTGTTCCATCAGTATCTAAATAGCACTAAGAAATATAAGGAAAGACTCTTGGCATGTTAGGTAGTTCTCCTGTGGAGCCCAGAAACTAGTCACACTGAATGAGAAGGCTTGGATCATCTAGAATGCATCATTGTAGAATGTATCCATTAAAGTAATGGTAGTGAGCAATTTTTGGCACTAAATTGGTAGTTGACTGAATATTTTAAATGGTGCCTACCTTCTTTATTAAATGATATTCAAAGAAATTTAGCACTTGAGAGAGAGAGAGAGAGAGAGTGAAATACATATAACATCTGGAAATCATAAAAGTACTTTCTCTTTAATAAAGGTAATGCAGTAAATTCAATGGCAGATCTGTGGTCTATTTATATTATATTCCAATTAACTCTGTAACTCTACACACAGCAAATGTATCATATTTTGTTATGATGCAAACAAAACAAAAAATCCAGTAGCATGAATTCAGCAGGAAAAATAAATAAGCTCATCTAAACTAAGGGTGTAACACAAAGTCTGGAGTTATTCTTCCAACCCACCAATGAAGTGGCAGATTTGGTGAAGGGTTGGACACAGAGAGAAGCTGCTGCTTCTTTGATTAGGGTTTTAAGGGACTTTGAGAGATCAAGATATGTCTTTCTAACACTATAAATCATAAGCCCCAATGTGCTTCTCTTCCATGATTATCAACTAACTTTTAGAGAGGAATATTTTACTGAGGTTTTACAGTAATAACATTGGATACATGAGATCCTTCCCCTCCCCCCCAAAAAACCCAATAATTCTGTGACATGCTCTATTATGCATTAATACATACAGAGTTCCAGTGAAACTCTTCTCTAAATTTCCATATCAAATACCTGGTTTCTGACATTTCCTTTTGTTATATAGAAGATCCCAGTCTTCTCTAATATTACTACTATACCCACTGTTCAGCATCACCTTACTTCATCAAAGCTCATCAAGCACTTCTTGCACCTTGCCTAAGACCTTTCTTGATTAATTCAATGGAGGTGTTTTCACCTGAGATATTCAGGTGAACATTTTAAGTGGAAGGGGAATGACTGAATTAGTAGAATGATAAAGGCATTTTTAGTACCTTTGAGTGGTGGTGAATGGTTTATACATTTGACCCTCCATCTTTATAGATGACATTTCATAGACCAAAAGAATTCTCAATAAATTCTATTTTTCTTCACTGTTTTACTTGGGGTTTAGGACTCTGAATATTCGTGAGGCACCACCTGCACCACCCACTCCATGGAGTTGTTGTGAGGACAATGTAAAACAAATTTTAAAGAACAACATAAATACTGGCTATTTGACTTATCTCAAAATAAAATGTCAATGTACCATCAAAAACAGAATTTTCTGACTTTAGAAATATTAAAGTGTCTTTGGTAATACCACTTCACGTATATACATATACTCACACAAAGTATGCCCTAGGACAACTGCCGATCTTCTCCATACTTAGTTCCAATGGCATGAGTTCTGCAGCTTCATTGGTCCAAAAATAAAGACTTATGAATATATAATTTTGGTCTAAATACTCATTTTATCTGTAGCATTCTTGTTTGAATCTGTATTATATTACTCATGAACTCCATTTTCTCTCTAAATCTAGACCATCCAGAGTTATCCACATGACTTCAGAGTAATGCAAAATAACATTTCCTTAAAACAGAAAGACAAAGTAAATAACCAGAAAATTACAATTAACAGCCAACACTCATCACCCATTTCCCAAAATTCCCTCCTCCCATCACACACTGCAGGAATTGTGTACAACCAGCAATTGGCTGCTGGGTGTTAAAAATAAGCCTCCAGAACTATCTCTGCTTAGTCACTTCAGCACAACATCCACTTAGACAGCCTGGAACATGTTGGCTTCTCTGAGCAGTATCAGCATAAATATCCTGGCTTCTTGGCGCAGCAGCAGCCGGATGATCTCTGAAACGCTCCCCACTGTCATCACAGCCCATACAAGATGACAGACAAAGCAAATATAGACCTGGAAGGGATCTCAGAAGCTATAGAATGCAACCCCACAGTGTACGCCATGCTTGTTGAAAACCAAGACCCTGATTTGTCCAAGGTCACAAAGGTCATAAGTATCAGAGACAGAATTTGAACCCAGGTCTTCAGACTCCAAAGTCTTGTTCCTTTTACTATTCCAAACTGACTCTTAGCATATGGCTGTCATTTCCTTTTTTTTTTTTCCTTTGGCAAGGCAATGGAGTTAAGTGACTTGCCCAAGGTAATTATTAAGTGTCTGAGGTCAGATTTGAACTCAGGTCCTCCTGACTAGAGGGCTGGTGCTCTATCCACTGTACCACCTAGCTGTCCCTGCCATTTTCTTGCTTTCTGGCCTCAGTTTGAATGTCCCTGCTTTCCTACTCTCTCAAAATATTTATCCAGCTTTTCATATAATATTAATAGCATTCTTCCAATTAAAGTTGGTCCTAAGGAATATCCACCACCTGCTACCTTTTGCAAAAGCTTGTAGGGGATGAAATCTCCTTTCTCTCTGTAAGGATACTGAATCATACCTATAAGGTGTATAACTGTGTTATACAGAACAATGTTAACATCAGGGAAAAAAAGAACAGACTAGAAGAAGATGGACTTTTATTATTTTTATCACACAGGGTTAACTCCTTGTTTCAAATTTCTTTTCACAATTCTTATGTAGGTGTGTGTGTGTGTGTGTGTGTATTTTATCATTTATCATATATAGATGAAAATGATAGAATTCAATGAAAAACATTAGAATTTCTTTAGCCAAATGGATTAAGGACTGAAAGAGACTTAGAGATTTAGGATTTCCTAATTTTTCAGATAAGCAGCAGAGAGACAAAGTAATTTGCCCAAAGTCAAAATAGTAATACAGAGCTGACACTTGAACCCATGTTCTTTCATTGCAAATTCTAACCTTTATACCATGCTGCCTTAGAATAACCATTAGTTGAGCAAGATGATTTATAGTGAGGTAATAAATGTTAGTAAGAAAAAAATGGTGTGTGGATGAGTTTCTATATTTCGGTTGCACATTTAACCCCAACTCAAGTCTATTTACATAAGACTCTCTTCATTGGTGTAGAGCAATTATTTTGATGCTTCTTACCTGATTGGAGGAGAGTGGGGTTACTGAGAACTTGGAGAAGGAGAAGGGCCCAGTATAGAGCTCTATTGTTACTGCAAAGAAAACTAAGGAGGAATAGTCAGACTGGTAGGAGAAGAAATAGAGAAAGCAGTGTAATGAAAACCTAGAGGGAAAAATTATTCAAGAGAAGGGAGCAACTGGCAATGTCAAAGCCTGCAGAGAGATCAAAAAGGATGAAAATTGAGCAAATTAGATTTAGCAGTTAAGAAATCAATGGGAACCTTGGAGAGAGCAATTTCAGTTGAATGATGAGATCAGAAGCCAGACTTCAGAGTGAAGAACAGATTGAGAAGAAAGGAAATACAGGTTCAGAGTGAAGAACAGATTGAGAAGAAAGGAAATACAGGCACAAATTATAGGTGATTTTCCCACAGAGTATAGCTACTAAAAGGAGAAAGATATAGGACAACAGTTAGTTCTCCAGGTGGACAGATCAAGGAGGATTTTTTGAACTTGAGAGGATACATGAATCTGTTGTGGATGGGTTGCAAGTAGACAGGGTGAGAGCTAGGTTTGCCTTAGCAAGGAGAATTCTTTATGTGATACATAATGGCCTGAGAAAGAACTGAGGGTAAAAGGATTGAAGGACCTTAAAGTAAAGGAAAGATAGAATCCTAAAAGAGTATGACCACATGAAAGAATTTCAGAGATCATGAACAAAGAATAGCAAGACCAAGGATATGACCATCTCTGAATGTAGCTTAGGTAGAGTGGAGGAGTAGGTCATGGAAAATAAGAAAATGGAGAAATTGAGAATTCAGGGTATTTGGAGCATCAATACATATATACATATACATATATATATATGTATATATATATATATATATATATATACCAATATCTAACTTACAGTGTTGTGAGAATTAAATGAGTTAATTAAAAACACTAGAGATCAAAAATTAATTTTTCAGGGCTTGGTTTATTTATTTTTCTGATTGTCAAGTGATGGAGAAAATATTTCATAATGTCAATTAAATTTTAAAGTGTATCCTATGTATATCCCCCCAGATAACTAATTATTATATGTATATTCTTATATAATTATTATACCAGTCCAAGGCTACTTAATTCTCAGTCTTGCATGGTATGTAATCTCATGATATTATGAAGAATTATTTAGCTTCCTGAGGATATTCAGAGATAAGAATATTTAAATTTTTGTCCCAAATGTGGTATCATTTCAATTGATTAAATGATGATGAAATGATAACTTTTAATATTTATTTCAATATTTTCATGGGAACTACAGTCTTATTGATGTAGATCTCCTTCCAATAGTATAATTGACAACCCATCGTCACATTTTATGAAAGGAAAATAAGTATTTATTGTAAATAGTAATTGTAACACAAAGTAGCCTTTCAAAAAGAGAAAAAAATGTTTTTAAAGGTAGAGGAGTTATAGAACTAGTATAAAGATCAAAGGGATGATTAAGACTCATAATTATGAGGTATACGTGAATAGTGAAAACAATATAAGGTAATTTTCTTAAGTATCATATAATAAAATCAAGAAAAATTCTTGCTTTTTAAAGTCTGCTATTATGCTACATTTTTAAAAGAAAGCATTTTTAGAGAAAGCTGCTACCAAGGACTAAGACCCATCAACTGTATTCCTTATATTTGCATATTTATGGAATACACAGGACAGAAGAGAAAATTTGGTGCCCAAAGAATCAATAGCGTAGATCCCAAAGGTGACTTTAAATGAGAAATAATGGAAGGAGGAGTGGCCCCATCAATTGTCTCCTGCCGTATTATGAATTAAATAGGAAGGCAACTTGACCAGAAAGTCAGACTGACTATAACTGACTAAAGAGGGCCAAACCCACCTAGGTCAGAAATGGAACCATTTTTCAAATTTTGATCAGCAGTGAGATTGTGTCCTGAGTCCTGTCACTATAGGCAAGTGACCTGGGTACAATAAGAAGACCTACTCCCCAAAATATAAACATCAATAAAAATCAAAATAAACAAACAAACCAAAGAACCCACCATCCATTCTAAATATAGTTACAACAAGGGTGTACAGATAAAAGTTACAACTGGCTGGTAGGAGGAGAATGTATGCAGCATGAACTTTAAAGTTTAATCTGCACTATTGAACATTTTCTCTACCACTTTCTTATTTCTAAACTAACAAAACAATAAATTAAGTCCTGATTTATGGCATTTGTCTATTTCCAAGGTTTAAATGCTCACATAGAAAATATAACTGGAAAGCCAGTCCAACACACCCAGGAATCTTTTATGAAGATGACAGGAAGGAACTGAAAGCTTGTTCCTCAAATTTACAGAAGAAAGTAAACAACCACATGCAAAAATTTTCAAGGAATTTTATTAGTGGTACTTTTAAGAGCACAACGAGTTACTTAACTTTGGAAGTAAATTTTTTTCTGATCATTTAGATAGGACAGTAGTTGGAAGTGTTGTTTTCTGTTTGATTGTTTTTTGAAGAACTGTTGCAATAAACCAGGAGCAAAAGGAACACCCAAAAAATGTGGTGTTTCAAGGGTTAGAGAGCAAACCAAGTCTATATAGAGGGTAGACTTTTCTCTGTGTAAAGGGACACTCAGGAGTTGAAACACTTAAGAAACTCCCAGAAGAGAGGTTAAGAGAGCAATTAACACCTCTCTAGGTGAAACTGTAAATAAATAAGTGAAAGATTTAGCACCCTACCCCTTGTAAACAGGTGTAGCAGCTCCTCAGAAGCAACAAGTTAAAACTTCCCTGAAAGGAAAAAAAGGCAAAGAAAATTCTTAAGCAGATATTATGAAGATTTTACATTACGTTGAAGGAATTTGTCAGCTGTGAAGTTCTCAGAGGATGTCCTTGGGGTCCAGAATAAAGGTGCTGGGTGAGAGGTAAGCAACTGTAGAAATTAGCAGGAGTCAGGTCCCAAACACTGCAACTTGGGAGAGTAAGGGTAAAAACAAAGTGTGAGCAGTCAGAACCATTAAATCTCCTCAGTTGCCTTTACTGAAAGCAGCTTGCCTAGGTCTCTAGTCTTAATGGCTCTTCCCCTACTAGTGATCTGAGAAGTATCTTTTCTCAGTTTGCTGACAGATCATCAAAATCACTACTCCATAGGATTATATAGTTAAGATGTTCATGCATGACTGTACTTGAGGTAGATTCACCCTCTAGTGTCTGTATTAAATGCTACAGGGGTTGAGAGCTTGATTTGAATTCAAGAAGACTTGCATTCAAATCCTGCCTCAGACTCTTACTAGTTTTGTGACTGGGCAAAATTATTTAACTTTCCTCAGTCCCAGTTTCCTCATCTATAAAATGAGGATCAACAACATATACTTCCTGGGATAGTTGTGAAGATCAAATGATATATGTACAGTGCTTTGTAAATTTTGAAAATTATGTAAATGTTGACTATTATTTTTAAAATTCTTTTTGTTATTACAAATTTGTCAAACATCAATAAATGAACATTTTCTTATACAAAGAAAGAAAATGAAGATAATGTGAAACCATGAATCTTCATTAAGTACAAGTTGTTTTTTAAAAATATATAATTCCAGTTTTTTAATTTTTTAATTTAATTTTATTTATTTTGAGTTTTACAATTTTCCCCCCAATTTTCCTCCCCCCGCCCACAGAAGGCAGTTTGTTAGTCTTCACAATGTTTCCATGGTATATATTGATCTAAGCTGAATGTGATGAGAGAGAAATCATATCCTTAAGGAAGAAAAATAAAGTACAAGAGATAGCACAATTACATAGTAACATAATGGGGGTTTTTTTCTTCCTAAATTAAAGGTAATAGTCTTTGGTCTTTTTTTTTTCAAACTCCACAATTCTTTCTTTGGATATAGATGGTATTATCCATCACATATACCGCCAAATTGTCCCTGCTTGTTGCACTGATGGAATGAGGAAGTCCATCAAGATTGGTCATCACCTCCATGTTGCTGTTAGGATGTACAATGTTTTTCTGGTTCTTCTCATCTCACTCAGCATCAGTTCATGCAAATCCTTCCAGGCTTCCCTGAATTCCCATCCCTCCTGGTTTTTTTTTTTTGTTGTTGTTGTTGTTGTTTGTTTTTAGGTTTTTGCAAGGCAATGGGGTTAAGTGGCTTGCCCAAGGCCACACAGTTAGGTAATTATTAAGTGTCTGAGTCTGGATTTGAACTCAGGTACTCCTGACTCCAGGGCCAGTGCTCTATCCACTGCACCACCTAGCCGCCCCACTCCTGGTTTCTAATAGAACAGTAGTGTTCCATGACATAGAAGGGGAAGCAGTTTATGACCAAGGAAGAGATGAAGAAAATTATTAAAAACAAACTAGATAATTTTGATTACATTAAATTAAAAACTTTTGCACAGATAAAACCACTGTAACCAAGATCAAAAAGAAATGCAGTAAATTGGGAACCAATTTTTACAACTAGCATTTCTGACCAAAACTCGTTTCTAAAATACACAAAGAACTGAGTCAAATTTTCAAAAAAAAAAAAGCCATCCCCCAATTGACAAATGGTCAAAGGATATGCAAAGGCAATTTACAGATGGGGAAATTAAAATGATCCATGGTCATATGAAAAATTGCTCTAAATCATCACCTATTAAAGAAATACAAATTAAAGCATCTCTGAGATACCACCTCACACCTCTCAGACTGTCCAATATGACCTGAAAGGACAATGATCAATATTAGAAGGGATGTGGGAAATCTGGGACACTAATACATTGTTGGTGGAGCTGTGAACTCATCCAACTTTTCTGGAGAGTAATCTGGAATTATGCCCAAAGGGCAATAAAGGTGCATGCCCTTTGATCCCAAAATATCACTACTGGGTCTATACCGTGAAGAGATTATGAAAAAGGGTAAAAAACATCACTTGAACAAAAATATTCATAGCAGCCCTGTTTGTGGTGGCAAAGAATTGGAAATTAAGTGAATGTCCTTCAGTTGGGGAATGGCTTAACAAACTGTGGCATATGAATAATTCAAATTTTAATATGGTGGTTCCAACACTGTCCTGCTTGTATGAGTTTCCTTCTAAATATCGCTCCCTGCTATTTATCTTAATAATCCACTGACATTCTTTTATTTCTTTTCTTCCATTTTTTTCCACTCTATTACTTGACAGAAATGGAACAGGGTAAAGCTCCCAAGTTGATGAACGATGACATGGATCCTCTCTTCCAACTCTCCACTTTAAAAAAATAAAGTATTCCTGTATCATTTTACACACACAAATCCACATATTGACTGTCTGAAAATACTTGATTCAGTCTGCCCCTTTATTCTCTCACTCATTATTCACCATCAATCTTCTAGAATCACAATTGGTCTTTTCCAGTGTTTCCAGGTTTCTCTGAGTTTCTTAAGATACAATACACAATAATATACAATAATGACAATAAAATTCATATTTCATAATTTGTTTCCCACTTCTCTGTTTGGGAATCCACTTTTTTTCTATAACAAAATGGTACTACTGTAGCCTCTAGCTTGAGTTCGATTATTGCCTGTGATGAATCACAATTCAAACCTCAGAATGCAAGTGAGGAAGAAAATAGATATTTATTAAAGAAGTTACAACACAAAAGAAAGTGATATGAAAGTTAAGAAGAATTTAAGGAAAAGTCACGTGAATTGCTAATTAATCTTGGCAGAGAGAGAGAGAGAGAGAGAGAAGGGCAGGCAGTCATGAGACTTGGCTTAACCAGGCCACATGATGAAGCTCATGGAGCTCCACATGGTTTAAGGAAGAGTCAGAGGAAGGTCCATCCTTCTGGATGGGAGGCTGGAAGAAGCAAGAACCTTAAAGGGCAATGCTTCCTGTTAAATACCCCTCCAAGGTAGGCTAGACAGAGGGTGGTGCTTAGGGCGTGGTCTTTCACCTTAAAGCCAGGTAACCCCTCAATGGCAAACTCTGTACTGGTCCTTCCTGTCTTTTCAATATGTCATTTCCTGCCCTCCTGTCAGTGTCTGTGGCCAAGGTTGGGTCAAGGTGGAAATGGGGGATAAGATACAAACAGGGTCAAGGGGAAACAGGAATACAATCAACAGTGTCCAAGGGAGGCAGATCTTAAGAGGGAGAACCTCTACCTATTTGACAGATTTTGTTTCTGCTAATTCACAATTCTCTGAATCACTGCTATAAAAATTTTTGTAGATGGCCCAGTGGATGAGAGCACCTGCAGTGGAGTTAGCAGGATCTGAGTTCAAATGTAACCTCAGACACTTAATAATGACCTAGCTGTGTGGCCTTGGGCAAGCCACTTAACCCCATTGCCTTGCAAAAGAAAATTTTTTTTTTAATATTTTTGGGACATATGAATTTCCCCCTTTTTTTTCTTTATTTTCTGAGAGGTATAAGGCCAATATAGTATTGCTGGATCAAAGTATGCAGTTTAGTGACTTGTATGTATAATTCCAAATTGCTTTCCAGAATTATTGGAACACTTCATTATTCCACCAACAATACATTATTGGGACTGTTTTCCCACAAGTTCTCCAACAATTGTGATTTTCCTCTTTTGTTATCTTTGTTAATTTGATGGGAGAGGTTTAACCACAGAATGTTCTTAACTTACATTTCCCTTAGTTGTGGTGATGTGGGACATTATTTGTCCTACCATTGTTGATAGCTTGCCTTTCTTCTTTTGAGAATTGTTTATGTCTTTAAATCTTTTATATATTAGGGAATGACTTTTGTTTTATATATTTATTTATATTAATTCCTTATATAGTTATAAGACACTTAACAGACAAATTTGCTACAAAGATTTTTCCCCTTTACCTTTTCTACCTTCTAAACTTAACTGCTTTGACTTTTTTTTTTTGTGCAAGTCCTTTCAATTTTATTTTAAGGAAAATTGTCCCTTATTTCCCCCCTACTGTGATCTGCTCTATCATGTTTGGTCTCTCAGGGACTTCTTGTTTTTTAAATACATCTTGGAATTTCTCTCTGGGTCTGAGACATTTTAAACTTAAGGTATCACTTTGTTTCTCCCTAGCCTGAAACAAAAAGTTTAAGAAGTAGTTATAAAGAAACCCTTACCCTTCTTAGGTGTACATGAGGTGGACTATCATTTTTTGACCTTTGAAAACTACTGGTTTTTTAAAGTCTCTCTTGCTGAAGTAATAACTTTAAAAAACTGGAATAATATTCATATTGTCACCAGTCTAGTATATTGAACAGAATGTTGAAGGTGCAGTAAGACCTGGGTCCAAATGCAACCTCTGAGACTTGGCTGTGAGACCTTGGGTGTATCTGAACCTCAATTTCTTCATCTATAAAATGAAAAGTTTGAAATGGATGACCTCTGAGTGACCTCAGAACTCTAAATCTATGACCCTACAGTTTTTGAAGGTTTTCTAAGAAGGTATCATTTGTTCTGTTGAAAAGAATTATTAAAAAATTATATGTCAAATTATTGCTTCCTTTAGGATCTCTTACTATTTAGTCTTTCAATCAGCTCCAATTTTTGTGACCCAGTGAACCATAGCATGTCAATGTTGTCCATAGGATTTTCTTGGCAAGTACATTATAGTGGTTTCCTATTTCCTTCTCCTGTAGATTAAGGCAACATTTAGAAGTTAAATGTCTGGGGCTAAATTTGAACTCAAATCTACCTGACTCCAGGCATTTCACAATGGTGATAATTTTCATACTTTTTAAAAATTTTAAGTAATTGATAATAAAAAAGTGTGATTTCTTTGATTTTTGGTACATGTTATTGTTCCCTTCCACAAACCTCCCTACCCATAGTTCCCATCTCAAAATTTACTTTTAAACAATATCCCTTCTTCTTGAAACCTTTCTTAACTCTTGCTTCTCTGAACTTATACTTTAATTGGTTGCTGAAACTTTTTTGCTTTTCTGCTGTCTTCTAAGTCTAGGGATTCTACAAGGCTTTGTCATTGATTTTCTACTCTTCTCAGTATATACCATACTGATCTCCAGGAGCTCATTTACTCATAGCTTCAACTATCAAGTCTATACTTTTAAAACTAAAAATATTCATTTTCTATTTCATTATAGAATTATATATTTTTATATAATCTTAAGTCATCTATATAGAGATGACGATGATTATATGACATAATATATGTATATGTGTATGCAAGTATTTTTCTGTTCTCTTACCTGTCCTATGTCTTCATTAAGAGATATTTTCATACTATCACTTCAAAATACCCCAAATGGAACTCATCATCTTCTTCTCAAAAAGGTAACTTTATCCAACTATATCATTTATGTCAGTGGATACTATTTTTAAGGCTCCTAAGTTAAAACACACATACATACATACATACATACACACACATACATACACACAACATTCTCTCATTTTTTTTATCTCTTCAAAATTTATCAGTTTTTTTCCCTTTCATTGAACATTCCTGGGAGTCTCCCTTTATCATCCATTCCACTGCTCTGCCTATTTGTACAGACCTTGGAAAACACCTAATTTTATCTTTGATTCTTCTCCCACCCTAATACATTTTGCATGATAATGTCATGCAAGTCTTCCTAAAGCATTGATTTTATCCTATCATTTCCTTACTCAAAAAGCTAAAATAACCTCCAAACCCCCACTGATTAGCTTCCATGGGCTTTCATAATCTTATTCTATCCCACCTAGTCAAACATTTTTCTTTACTCTCTAAAATGCACCTTCTACTCCAGTGAGGCAATTTAAAAACATGTTTTTAAAGGTTCAGTTCATGCTTTTGTCATCTGCTTCTCCTTTTCCTAAATGCTCTCCTCTTTCATCTTCTTTACAAACCCTGTGTCCTTCAAAGCTCCTCCCATACCCTACCCTCTCCATGAAACCTGCTCTACTACTTCAGTACACCTGTTCTCCTTCCTGTCATTTTTAGGGAGCTAGGTGGTACAGTGGATGTCCTGCTGGTTTTAAATTTAGGAATGAAAACTTCTTCGACAAACACTAGCTGTATGACCCTAAGTAAATCATTTAACCTCTGGCTACCTCAGATTCCTCATCTATAAAAATGGGGATAATAACAGCAGTTACCTCCTAGGGTTTTTGGGAGGATAAAATGAGATATTTGTGAAGTGCTTTATAAATGGCAAAGCATCATATAAACACTAATTATATTATTTTACACTTAGAGTCTGTACCATGCAGTTGAACACTTGGAGTTAGAAGAGACCCTAGAGATCACTTAGTCCAACTACTTCATTTTACATATGTAGGTACTAAGAAGTTAAGTGGTACTAACATCCACTAGCAAGAGGAGGAATTCATCTCAACTCCAAATCCAAGGCTCTTTCCATTACAACTTAATTGCTGATTCTGTGTTTACCCTGTCTCCTTATGAAGACCATTGTTTAAAATAATTTTGCTAAGTTCTGTTTTCATTCAGTCTTAGACTTAGACTTGAAAGGGACTTCAGAACAGATCTAGTAAACTTTCTTAATTTATAGATGAGTAAAGTGAATCTCAGGAAAGTGGAATGTTCAAGGTCATAAAGGTTGTGAGCCAGAGGTAGTAATTCATATTGCAAGAATCTGATTCAGGGTTAATTATTCATTTGTTGTATAGGAGGGATAAGTGAGCAGAATAAAGAATAGAAAGAGAAACTAAAACCTGACTATAATAGGGGTTTAATTATATTATTTACTAATTTAATTCTCATAGTATTTCAACATTTGTCGAATTGAATTAAGGATTGTAGAGCTAAGGAAGAAATCCAATAGTTATCAAGTTGTAGATGGTTTTCCTCCCTATCTTTTCATTAGTATTTCCCCCATTTTTCCTTTGGACAAAGACTATCATCTTTCAGGGGAAAAAAAATCCACTTCCAAGTAGAAACTACCAGACATTTGAAGGAGGTTAGGGTTGGGTCTGTTTAGAGTTCCCAAGGACACTGACAGTTACTTGTCCATGGTGATCCAGGTCTTCCTAAAATCAACATAGTTCAAATCTTTGTATCATGTAACCATTTGCCTCAGTTTCCTTAGTTGTAAAATGGTTTGGAGAAGGAAATGGCAAACCACTACATTATCTTTATCAAGAAAACCCCAAATGGGTACTCAAAAAGTTAGTCAACTAAAAAATGACTAAACAAATTACCCTCTGATACATCTTGGAAAGAGTATTAGACCGAGTATCAGACAAGAGTTTGAGTTTCTTTTCTGAGTAACCAGGGACAAATTACTTAACCTCTGATTTTTTCTGCTGTAAAATGAGGATAATACTTCTATAATATTCAAGACACAGGTTGGTTTTGAGGCTCAAATGATATAAGATATATCTAGTACCTTGCCAGTTTTCAAGTACCATGAAAGGTTAAGTGTGGCCTTGTGGAAAGTCATGGATTGTTATCAGAAGACCTGGGATTACATGTTTACCTTTGCCACTTAATATCTGTGTGACCTCTGTCATTTAATTTCTCTAGACCTTAATTTCTTTATCTGAAAAAGGAGGGTGTGGAAATGCATGCCCCTAAATCTATGGTTCTGTGTCTGTATTCATAATGGTTATTATTACTAGCTATGGGTCAAGTTACTCAACTTTTGAGGGTCCTCAGTTTTCTCATCTGCAAAATGTGGTGTTCTATCACAAACCCAGTCACCCTTGAAAGGCTATTGTGAGATTCAAGTGAGATGGGAATCATAATAGTTCTACTCCCCAAGCTTGTTGCAAGGATCAAATGAGATAACAATTTGTAAAGTGTTTTTCAAAAATTAAAGTGTTACATAAATGCCAGCTATGATGAGGATGATGATGAATATAATCTCTTCTTGTATTAGATGTCTGGTAGTGAACTTCTAAGAATGAAAAGAAGCATTATAGAGAGAATTATTACTCCAAGCTCAACTTCAACATGTTTTTTTACTTTTAGGAAGTAAACTAAATGAAGCTTTGAAAAACTTAAAATGAAAGTATTTTGTATTTATTGAAATGAAACTTTTCTTACTCCCTTATAAGAATATTACTCTGTAACTATGAAAGGGAAAGAGAACTTATGCCTTTGTTTTGTATATGTCAACTTATCTGTCAAGCTCCTTTATACCAAATTCAAAAAAAAAATCTAAGTTATTGTTAAACTAGAATTCTTTTGTATTGAATAGAGACAGGGATCCAACCAGTGATTTTCCTGTTATATGGAACTCCCTCTTCCTTCTTCAATGCACTGTATCATCTCCTCTGCAAATTATATAGTCTTAGCAGCCCTGAGCATCGAGAGGCCAAGTGACTTGCCCATTCTTGTGCAGGCAGAATGTGTCAGAGGCAGGGCTTGGGAAGCAGGATGTGAAATCAGGTCCTTTTGGCTTTCTTTCTTAACTTGCTACCACTATGCCTTGTTACCTCTGAGTCAACTATTGAATTTTTTTTTTTGCAAGGCAATGGGGTTAAGTGACTTGCCCAAGGCCACCACAGCTAGGTAATTGTGTCTGAGGTTGCATTTGAACTCAGCTACTCCAGACTGCAGAGGCGGTGCTCTGAGATTTATTTTGCCACCTAGCTGCCCTCAAGTATTGAATATTAATGAAAAAAGTGAATTCTTTGGCAAGTCTTGGGAAAAACGCAATTGTAACTTTGTTACACATAATTGAATATTAATGAAAATAAGTGAATTCTTTCTCAAGTTTTGGAAAAAATGCATTTGTACTTTGTTACACATATTTGTAGTAGGATTTGACCTATGTTTTCTTTTTAGAATTAGAATACTGTACAGTGTGATGGGAAGACAGCAGGGAAAAGAGGATTATGGGAATGGGGGGTGTAAAAGAAGCAGGAAGAGATTACCAAATAATTTTAACAAAAAGGTTAAGGATTTTGGAGTCTTTGGGAATTCCAAGATTGGCTCTCTCCATAACACCTTGTTATAGTTGCAAAACATTGTTTTCAATGACTAGGTTTAAGAATAGTAATTAAGCTTTTTCATGAACAAAAGTCTTACACGACTTTCTGCTCTGTTCTAATTAGAAGTTAAATAAAAAAAAAAATCACCGTTCTCTCCTGAAATTTACATTCTAGGCCAGACCAGATACAATCTTTTAGACTAGAGAAGCTAAAAAAGAAATTTGCACAAATAAAAATGAAAAGGTATATATGTGTGTGTGTGTGTGTGTAGGAACCCTTAATCTGCAAATGTATCCGATAATTAACACTGAATTAACCTTTTTCTGTCCCTTTTAAATAAGTTGTCCACTTCTAAAACTGAATTTCAGTCATGAGTTTTATCCCAAGTACTGTCTGTCTGTCTCTCTCTCTCTATATATATATTATATACATATATATAATATATATATTTACTAAAAATAAAAATGCTAAATATACTAAATAAAAAAATACTAAAATACAAAAAAAAATACTAAGCTGTGGAGGGGCAAAGCTTTCCTGCTAATCCCCCTCATTTCTGTGTAGGCAGCACATGTGATGCGTTCCATCAGTGGGTTGAACCGACTTCTTTCCAGTCTGAGGCCGGCGTCCCGCGCTCTGCTCCGCGCTCTCCTCTCTGTCCGCGCTCTGCCCCGCGCTGTCCGCGCTGTGCCCAGCGCTCTGCCCCGCGCTCTCCGCGCGCTCTCCCGCGGCGCACACGAAGGAAGCCGGCCATCCCGCAGCATTCTGGCTGCCCGAGAGGAGGCGCGGCCGCCGGGCGCCCCGGGAGACCCCGGAGCCCCGCCCGGGATGCCCGTGGGCTCCCCTCGGGGGTCGCCTCTCTCAGCATAGTTTGTGATGCATAAGACACAGGGCTGCAAAGGGCCCCCAATTGAAATCGTTTGTAAAATACATATTTTTTTTAAAAACCCCCAAATCCGCAGACTCGGAGTGGCGGCGGCGGGGCAGCCCCCGCGCGGCCGTCGCCCCCGGGGCCCCACTTTCTCGGCCACTGTCCCCGGGGCAGGAGCCGGTGACCAGCCGCCTCTTAGCCTCGGGGGTCTCGGGGGGCCTCCGCCAGCCTGGGGGGCTGCCCGGGCGCGCGGCATCGAGGCGCCTCGCGCGGGCGCCCATGTGCCCCCGGCTGGGCGGGGGGTCCCCGACAAGGCCCGGGCGCAGGACGTCCCGGGGCCGCGACTTCGCCAGCACCCCCGGCCCGCCGCCACGGGGAGCTCGGGCCCCAGAGCGTGCCGCACGAGGCCCCTTTCCTCGGGCTCCCCGCGCCGCCGCCCCGGCCCCGCCGCCATGTTGGGCGGCCCGGCCCCGGGGGAGGCGGCGGCGCGGGACCCCGGCCGCGGCGGGGGGGGGGCCGGAAGGCGGGGGGGGCGAGTTCCGGCGTCCTCGGGGCCGGCGCCCCGCCCGCCCCCGCCCGCCCCCGCCCGCGCGCAGGTAGCCACGACCGAGGGGGCGGGGCGGGGAGAGGCGGAGCCGGGGGCGGGGGCCGGAATCCCCGCCTCCCGGAGCGCCCGAGTCGGCCGCTCGCTGCCGCCGCCGCCAGGCGCTCGCGGAGGTGGAGGAGGCGGCGGTGCGGGCGGCGGAGGGCGAGGCAGGTCCCGCTGGCCGCCCGGAGCCGCGGCGCTCGCCTCCCGCCGCTTCCGGCCGCGGCGCCGCCTCCGCGGGCCCCGCTCATGCGAAGGGGCCGAGAGCAGGTAAGCCGCCGCCGGCCGCCCGGGCCCGGGCCCCGGCCGCGCTAGGCCCCGCCGCCCGCCTCGCGTCGGGAAGTTGGGGAGAAACTTCTCCGGCGGCGGCGCCCCCGGCCGGGCCCGGGCGGGCCCGGGCGCCGCTGCCCCGCCGCTCCCCCTCCCCCAGCGGGCGTGTCTCGCTTCCTTCCAGGTGGGCCGGCCCGGCCCGCCAGCCTGGCGGGAAGGGCGGCCCCGGGACCCGGCCGCCCGCGGACAGCTGTGCGGGGCTCGGGCAGAGCCTCCCCGGGCCGGGGCAGCCTGCAAAAGTTTCCCTTTGTTCGGGTGCGGGGGGCTGAGTCGGGGGGCCCTGCCGGCGCCCCTCCGCTTACGGCCCCAGCCCCCTTGGGCGGGCCGGCACTTGCACGTTCTGTTGTGACATTTGTTCCTCGCGGTAGCCGGTTTTATGGGAGTGGGGCGGGGGATGTTTTCGGGCAGTGTTCAGAGGTGGTGGGCGCTTGTGCACCCCTCGTTTGAGTTTCGGCCCTTTTGTGGTTCTTGGTAGAACGACCTCTTACAAAGCTTTAATGTAAAGAACCAAAGACACCTGGACGCGCTTTCCCAGTTTAAGAAATCAGGAAAGGAGGAGGTAGGACTCTGGCCGGGAACAGGATTCCCAGCCCTTCTGGCACGTTGCTTTCGCCCGATGCTCCGGGCTGGGACTGGGCGGGACGGGCCAGCTTTTATCTCGGCTTACGCCGAGCCTCGCTCGGATTGTAACAGAGGTTTGGTGTTCCTTGAATAAACTTGTCTAAATAGTCGTACCTAGGCGTTTGTAACAGTGTTACTGTTATGTCTGCAGACAGACGTTCAAATTCCCTCTTGTGAAATGTGTGCGTGAGTGATTGCGGTCATCTTTAAGTGCATATTCACTAAAATGGAGCAAAGCTTACTTTTGACTGGCTCCTTAAACATTCAGAATGTCACTCGGGTCATATGTAACATTCACACATTAAGATTTTCTCTTTAGTAAGCCGAATTTGTAAAGAATGTGCAGACACCTGTTATATGAAAGAGTCAAGAAAAGTAAATTTGTATGAATCCTTAGAAAAACCTTTTTTCAAGGGGATTCAAATTTGAGTATCAGAAACAACCTGGAAAAAAAAAGGTTTTCTTTGGATTGAATCTATACCTGTGAAATTTTAGCCCCCTTTCCCAAGAGAAGTTGGAACTATAACCAAAAGTGAATCTTTGGCCACAGTTACAATGATGCTATAACATAGCTTTAATTTTGCACAGTGTTTTTGCTGACTTCATAAACCACAAATTGACTTCTTTCTGCTCAACAGTAGACAATTCCTGAAGTGAAATTGCAGCTTTGGCTTCTCTTTTGGGATAGGTGGAATTTGTCCTATGGCCGAAATATATACTAGTGTAAGATTAAAAGGAATTTGTCAGTTATAAAGCAGAATGAGCCCTGTAAAGCAATCAAGTCTCCCCCGTATCTGTAATATTAAAAGAATTTGTGCTGAAATAACCCTAGTCTGTTTTAAAATGTAGAATTCATAGCTCTTTGGGGAAAAATTGGTTATTTACTCTTTCAAAATTTGAGTGACTTTTGAGCAGTAATGTTTCATCAATGTACATGGTTTATTTCATAATGTAAAAAAGTTAATTTATAGTTTATACTGACATCTGTTTGGATGTACTCCTAGTGGTGAGGGGGAGAAAATTGTCTCAATCTCTACAATAGAATGACTATCTGTGTATACGTGTATATGCACACCCATATATCCATATATGAAACATGCAACTAAAACTGTAGATTTTTCAAATCTCATAGTTTTCTTAAAAGTCATTCTTTATAGACTTAAAAACTTTACAGATCATCTAGTTCAACCTTCTGGATATCTCATTTTACTGAGTTAGGAAACTGACCCAAAGTCAAACAATAGTAAAGGGCTGAGAGTCAAAATCTGATCCCAAATCTTCTGATTCTAAATGTAGTGCCCTTCTGGTTATGGAAAGGGCTAGCACATTTCTCAAAGTTTTATCTTATGTACCTAATCTTCTTCAAGAAGTTATTTAAAAGCCCAATATTTGACTTGCTGCAACCAAATTCTATATGCCTCTACTATATACATATATATGTATATATATGTATACATGAGAACAGAGATTGTGTTTTTTATTCTCACTCACTCTCGTATCCCAATAGCTCATTGTAGCCTTCACCAATACCATATATATAATAGGTACTCAATCAATACTTGTTGAATGAATAATATCCCATCCATACTTTCAAATTATACTTTCATTTTCACATTGTAATATGTCATTTTTAAATTAAAATTTTCTTGATATTTATAATATCAGACTATGGAATTTTTCTTTTTCCATTTTTCTCTTTTAACAACTATTTTGCTTTTCATAAAAACAAGCATAACCATCATCTGTTCCCTCTAATCCTAATTTTAAATGTGTACTTCTCAACATAGGTCTAACATATTAATTTTTAGAAAAGTAAGCTGTTTCACAAAAGCAAACATAATTATAAAGTGCTACAACTCCAAAAAACTTGGAAAATTGCATTTGGCTATTGATATATGAACTGTTTCTCAGAAACTATCTCATTTTACTTACATACATAAGTGACATACTTGATTCTCAGCATAAAAGACTGAGGTGAGTGAGCTGTATTGTGTATGCAAGCTTTATAAGTAGTCTGGTTGTCAAATCCTCTTGTCCTGGGAACTTAAAATGATTTTATGTGAGCAAGAGTACTGTTTATGGCTCTGAATGATGACTTTGACAATAGAAAATGAAAATAAATCATTTACTCAAACTAGTACTTGACTAAATTTACATAAATGACTTCATTCAATTTCATATCAGTCATATTACACTTGAAAATTTTAATCTTTTCATAATTTGAACATATTTTAAATCTTTAAAGTAACCAAGTTAATTTTGTTTTTATACCTAGGGCTCTCCCCTCTCATTTGTAATGTGTTCATTTTATCTCTCTCAGCATGGAGGGGCATAAATATTCATTTCTATCAGGCATAGCACAATTTTTCTTTGATTGCTTAATAAATGTATTTTCAGCATTATTCATTTGTGTAGGTTTTGAAATTTTGAATTTACAGAATTTTATAAATTTTATAAATTTTAAAATGTCAATTTTATAAATTGTACCTATCCTTGGAATTCCAGTATCCATAGAGGTCATGTATGTCTCTATCTGTGCTTGGATCCGCTTGGATCTGAAGGGCTGAGTAAGTGGTCCTATACTTCCATTATTTCCCCTATTATTTTTCCTCTTCAGAGAGTTTTTAAAAGACTGTTAATTTTTCTGTGCCATTGTTGCAGTGTGTATCAGTTTCAAAGTATATATTATTTACCCCTTTTCTCCCTCCCAGCTGCTTCAGGATTGGGGACCCTGGATTCAGTTGCAGCTGCTGTCTGACTGTGACATTATCTACTTTTTGATACCAGCTCAGAGGGAGATTTAGGCAGAGGATCTTTAAAAGTAGTAGAAAGGGAAAAGGAAATAAACAGTGTTGGGGCTAGTATTGATTTAATTTTTGTATGCTAAAACATTTTTGGTTGCACATTCAGTTCTGCTTCTTTGGGGAAAACATTTTCTTTGGAAAAAGAATTCCTTTTTTATTATGAACCTAACAAACATGAACATATAAAAGGAGGAAAAAATTGTATATAAAACAATTTTTAATGAAGTTTTTAAACTTTATCAAATTTGTAATCTTGATATGGATGTATCTCCTGGTTCTGTTCATTTTACTTTGTATACAAGTCTTTCCCAGTTTCTCTGAATCTAAACTATTTTTTTTAACAAAGCCAGTCCATTACACTCATTTACCATAACTCATTCATCCATTTTCCAATTGATGGTCATCCACTTTTGTTTCCAGGGCTTTGCTAACACAAAAAGTGCTGCTACTGCAAGTATTTTTGTGTATATATTTTTCTCCCTTCATTTTTTGAGATAAGTACCTTATAGTGATATCTTTGAATCAAAGGATATCCTACAACTTACTAACTTTTTTGGTATAATTACTAGACCAGTTCATTGTTGCATCAGGAGTGTATGTCTCCACTATCTCCCTCATTGTCCTTTAAGTTCTGCCTTTTCTTTTGCCATTTTTGCCTAACCTATGGGTATGACATGTTGAAACATCAAGGTCATTTTTATTCGCAATTCTCTTAATAGTGATTTGGGACAATAACTTAATAACAGAACTGTCTTTATATTCTTTTGCTATTTATTTTTTCAGAAATGGCTTTTGTATCTTGTACTTTTTATTTATTCCATATATATATTATATTATATTAATGTTTTAGCTTTTGCAAGGCAATGGAGTAAAGTGGCTTGCCTAAGGCCACACAGCTAGGTAATTATTAAATGTCTGAGGTCATATTTGAACTCAGGTCCTCCTGACTCCAGGGCCGGTGCTCTATCCACTGAGCCACCTAGCTGCCCCTATATATATATGTATATGTATATATATATATATACATATACATATATATATATATATATATTTTGACTTTAGACTTTTTCAGAAACAGTTTTAGGAACTATAACTTGTTTGCAGCATAACTTGGCCTAAGATTGGATATAGTTCCTTATAAATCACGCTATTTGTTACCAGGGGTGAGATAGATGCTTATAGGATGCATGTGAAATACACATACACTTTTGAGTCCTGAAGTCTGGAGTTAAATGACTTAAATGACTCACAGACCATTTCTAATACTCTTTTCCCCTCCCATCTCCACCCCTTTCTATTTTTTTATCATAAGAAGCTATATTAAATTTTACTAATTTTTAATATATAGATTGACACTGACCTTTTTACTCCTTTATTAATCTTTTAGCACTGTGATGTGTTGTAATTTACATGTGCCCAGTTAAGTGGATTTGTGAATATATTTAGTTACATGGCTTAAAACAGAAACTGGATTGAGTTTTAATAATAAAATTTC
Organism: Macrotis lagotis; assembly: GCF_037893015.1. NCBI lineage: Eukaryota > Metazoa > Chordata > Mammalia > Peramelemorphia > Peramelidae > Macrotis > Macrotis lagotis. The sequence goes on along the minus strand of NC_133666.1, from coordinate 456,905,366 downwards.
ATCTCTTAACATAGAATGACCATGTGACCCTGGACCAAGTCATTTAACTCACCTCTATCAGTGCTTCAGCCAATTCTCTAAGACTGTAATTTGCAAAGAACACTATCTGCATGGGTAGAGAAAGTTCCTTATCTAGAACTTCCCAAATAGAAGTCACAGGTGTCCGTACCCCCCCAAATCTATATACTTTTTAAAAACGTACAAAGAACTTTCTAATATGTAAAAAATCTTCCAGGTGAAGAGTTAAGTGGCCTTTGAACTCTTTTAAAAAATCAAAATACAAATAAAATAAATATAAAAATATGAATAAATTCCATTTGTAGTTCAAAAGTATAACTGATTGAAGGGCATCTAGGTAGCGCAGTAGATAGAGCACCGGCCCTGGAGTCAGGAATACCTGAGTTCAAATCCAGCCTCAGACACTTAATAATTACCTAACTGTGTGGTCTTGGGCAAGCCACTTAACCCCATTTGCCTTGCAAAAAACAAAAATAAACAAAAAGTATAACTGATTGACTTCAGGAATAATGACCATACATACTATTATATTTTGTATCATTGTCAGAGGAGAAAAACTTGTATAATTTAGTATCCCAATATATAGTAAGGAAACTTATCAGCTAGTGGAATGTAAAAGAAAGTAATTTTTTTTTTTACAGTTCTTGACAGGCACTGAAGGTATACGTGCTAAATTCTGTGTTCTAAGTGCTTAGTAAATACTGTTCAGTTAAATTTGGGATTAGAGGGAATGGTGGTCATATCCTAATGAGATGATACCAGGTATATGGCCAGGCACTAGACTAAGAGATTGTAGAAAAATTGAACTTGTGAGATGACACTGCTATTAATATTATAGTGTGTGAGCATCCTAAGTCAACCTCGATATTGATTCAACTTGATTTTCTTAAACTTTTTCCTACGATGATTGTCTAAAGATTCTAGGATGTTTGCCATTACAGTCCTTTTGACTAAATCTATTTAGGTGGAGTGACCATTTTAAGTCTGGATCTAGAGTTGGTAAAATGTTGAGAGGGGGTGATATTTAATGTCTTAGAACTGAAAGGAAGAATGGGAACAGATGAGACCATCACACTGTCACTATTGTACAATAACATCAATACAGTGCATTGAAAATGATACCATAGACATAGTTTTATGTAGGAATGCATCTGCTTTTATAATGATTTTCAGGATATTATATATATATATATATATATATATATATATGCAAGTATTGATGACAAACCTCAAAATAAGGTTTGTTTTTTATTTATGTGCATACATATACAAATACATAACAATTTACTTGACATGTCTGCTGTTATAAAGTTAGTTTTTGGAGAAAAGCTCTAGCATTCCCTTCACCATCTTATTAGAAATTTTTATTGGGCAAGGATATAATTGATGCTTTTGCTATGAAAATAGATTCTTAGAAATATTCTATAGGAACCTTAGTAATTTCTGATTTTGAGGAAAGGTATTGTATTTTTTATTAAACCCCCCCAATTTTTAATACTTTTCCCTTCATGATTATCTAGCATAAATGGAAATAATTAAAACTAGGATAGAGGCAATATATGAATAGAGGCCAGACTTGTAACTCTGTCTCTCTGATTACCCTCATTTTGTAAAATTAAAAAAAAAATTCCATTTAGCTTTGAAATTACTTTGAAATTTGACTTTACAACTGTCATTTTTTTTATGAATTAACCAGAAAATAAGCATGGTCTTATCAAAACTGAAAATTAGATGTCAGATGAGTCAGAATTGTAATTAAGAACTTTGATCCAGATATTTGACACTGAACTTTTGTAGGCAGGTATAATGTGTTTTGTGGAGGCTAGTCTAAATTCTGTATAAAAATTTTGATGCGTTAACAGGTTATATAGTATAATGGGAAAGATTATTTAGATGGGTGATGGACCTGTGAATTAATTGGTTCTATCCATTCTATAAAGCAGTTTAGAATATTCAAAGAAAGTAACTAAAATGTCCATATCATTGACCTAGAGATTCTATTGCTATGAATATATCGTAAGAAGAATACCAAAATATTTTATACATCTTATTCTTCTATGCCAAAACATTTTGTATTAGCAAGGGTCTGGAAACAAATTCAGATGCCCATCAATTGTGGAATTGCTAAGCAAATTGTAGTACATGAATGTAGTGGAATACTGTGCTTGTGCTGTAAGAAATAATGAATTACGATCAGTGTTGAAGGGGATATGGGAAAACTGGGACACTAATACATTGTTGGTGGAGTTATGAAATGATCCAACCATTTTAGAGAACAATTTGGAACTATACCCAAAGGGTAATAAAAATGTGCACACCCTCTGATCCAGCAATACCTCTTGTATTCTGGAAATCACATAAAAAAGGTAAAAAAAAAACTGTATAAAAATATTCATAGCAGCTCTTTGTGATAGCAAAGAATTGGAAATTGAGGGAATGCCCATAAACTGGAATGGCTGAACAAGCTATGGTATATGAATGTGATGGAACATTATTAAGAAATAATGAGGGGCAGGACTTTAGAAAAGCCTGGAAAGACTTACATGAACTGAAACTTGAGTAAAATGAGCAGAACCAAAAGAACATTTATACACAACATTGGGTGATGATCAACTATGATGAACATGTTCATTTCAGCAATACGATAATATTCAAAGACAATTCTAAAAGATTTGTGATGGAAAATACCCTCCATATCCAGAGAGGGAACTGTGGAGTTTAAATGAAAATCAAAGCTTACTGTCTTAAAATTTTTAAAAGTTATCTTATGTATTATGTTATTTTCTCTCTAATGTTTTTTCTTCCATTTGAATCTAATTCTTCTTTCACAACATGATTAATATGGATCTATGTTTAACATAATTGCACTTGTAGAGCCCATATTAGATTAGTTTCTGCTGGGAGGAGGGGGAAGTAAAGGGAAGGAAGGAGGGAGAAAAATGTAAAACTCAAAACTTTGTAAAAAACAAAGTGGTGAAAACTGCTGTTGCATTTTGTTGGAAAAACAAATATTTTAAAAAAGTAAATGATGAATTATGATGAATATAGAGAAGCATGAGAATTTATTTTAACGCTTAAATTGTGTTAAATTAGTGAATCCTGGCAGGGAAACTATACAGATAACTCCAAAAATGCAAATTAAAAGCACCAAATGATGCTTTTAAATTATAATTACAAATTTTGGTCCCAGAGATACTAGGAAGCACCTTCCTTGATTCTTTGAAAAGGAACAGAATCATGGGCATAAAATACTACATAAAATGTCAGTATTTTTTGATAAGTAGTTTTGCTGAGCTGGCTTTTTATCTTTTGATTTTTTTTATTCTATTAAATAAGAAATGACTCTTTGGGATGGAGTATAAGTAAAGGTACAATTGAAGGTAAAAATAAAACTCAGTAAAAATTTATTTCAAATGTGAAAAAAAGAATAAATTTGTTTACATTCAATTCTGAGGCATCATAAAATTTTTATGTGTAGTATAATATAAATATTAAAACTATTTCCTTTTTTCTCCCTCAGCAAAGTGAGAAATCAACTTTAGCATATGGAAGCATTTCTATATTACAAATTATTCTGGTGTGGGGCTAATCAGAGAACCTAAATATTTACTGTAACCTGTCAAATGAATATAAATTTTCAAATATCACGAAGATGCCCAAAAAATGCTTTTATGTAAAATTGCCCCCAGATATTAGTAAATGCTTTATTAACTTCAATTTAGGAAGAGATCATGATGAAGAAAGAATGAGTAGGTGTGTGGTATAAAAATCCACTTCAAAAAAATAGAGACTACTCTGAGCAAAAAAAAAAACCAGTTTATTTTGACTTTTTCTTGAGAAGAGGGTACACTTCAAGTCTCACAAAGGTAGTGAAGATCAAGGTGCTGTCCCGAATTGACAGTCAAACAAGATTATATGGCCTAGGGGAGGCTAGGTGGAGCAGTGGTTAGAGCACTGGCCCTGGAATCAGGAGTACCTAAGTTCAAATCCAGCCTCAAACACTTAATAATTACCTAGCTGTATGGCCTTGGGCAAGCCACTTAACCCTATTGCCTTGCAAAAACTTAAAAAAAAAAGATTGTATAGTATAAAGTAATCCCCCTCCTTCCTTTAATCCCTCTCTGTCAACTCATTGGTTAATCTTCAGAGTTATATTCTACTTGTGAAAATCTACCCCAGCAAGAAAGAAAAGAATGAAAGGTGAGAATAACCTTCAGGATTATTAACTGTCTTATTAAAGTAACACAAGGTCTAGGAACAGTCTACTTATTATCAAACAAGGGGAGTCTCATGAGCTTTGTTGGAATGCAAGGTTTTTCTCATGGGAACAGTCTACTGTTCTCCCAGTTAAGATAGTTTTATCATCAAATAGGTGACTAACCAAAAATGCAAGATGTCTCAGGAAATAGTCCACTATCCCCCCCCCCCCCCCAACAGAATCAGGAGGGTGCCTGGCTTGGAATGCAAAATATCTCTCCTTCTTTCCTCTAAGAATAGTCTAAGAGTAATAGTTTGTCATTTTTTGTTGTTGTTTTTTGTTTTTTAGGTTTTTGCAAGGCAAATGGGGCTAAAGTGGCTTGCCCAAGGCCACACAGCTAGGTAATTATGAAGTGCCCGAGACTGGATTTGAACCCAGGTACTCCTGACTCCAAGGCCGGTGCTTTATCCACTATGCCACATAGCCATCCCTAGTTTGTCATTTTTTTAAAATGATTTTTAACCCTGAGAGGTCTTCACTAGGAATTTTAACTCTTAAGAGTAATATTACACTCAAACCCTCTTTTTTTCATGTATGTATGTGTGTGTATATATATATATATATATACACACACACATATATACATACATATATTCATAGATATTTATAGATATATATTCATAGATATTTATAGATATATATTCATAGATATATATATGTATATAAATCTCACACTATCCTTACTACCCTCTCAGGTTCTATTCTCTCTTCCTGTCCACTTGGGACCCATCTTCTTCTTGGAACTCTGTCCAAACAACCCATACACACACATAGACACAATGGAGGAAGATAAACTCTCTGTTTTCCCCTGGAGACATTCAATATCTTTCTGTATCTGCAGAGTCCATTCCAATGTCCAGTTCGGAAGACATATTGAGATCTCCTCTTCTGGTAAAGGAACTTATTAACATAACATCTTATCAGACAGTTTCATATTTTCATCATTAGACCATAAAAATTCTAAAGCTATTAAAATTCACATTTTGCCTTACTGTCACATTGATATACATACTTCACTTAACAAAAATACAACTTCCATAATTGTTCACAAGTAAATATGTTGAATATTATCAAGTTAACTTGAGCTTATAACCTTTATATTTAGATGGCCATCTTTGTATAGTGTCCAGCAGGTGACATACAAATAGCCTTAATCTTGTTCTTCATTAAAAAAATGACTTAAGTATCCTTAACTAAAATAAATTCTTCTTTCTTCCCAAAATGTTTTTTAACTAAACTATAGGTGATTCTCCTCCTGATATACTCAAGTGACTTACATTCCCTTCTCAAAGTAGAACTTGAAACTGCTACTGCACAGAAGTGTATCTTGAGATTATATAACAGCCTTTATTCTTCTTAATATCCTTTTCCTAGCACGAAATAAAATAAAGAATCTTAATTCTTCTCAAAGCATATAGCTAACAGCAGAGTTGTTAAAACCACAGGCTGGCCTGTCTAGCTGTTAAACTCTACTTGACCTAAAATTTCTGTATCAGATTGACTTTTAACGATTTACTATAAAGATCTAGGAAATTAAGGGAAAATTCCTTTATAGATATAATTTTGAGTGCCAGTTTCCAGGCAGAGGTCATGTGGATAGTCAGATGTCTTAAGTCAAATTTTAGATTTATCTCGTGAGACATTATTCAAATGTCATATTTGGGGAAGTCAAGTCAAAAGGGTCCAACCTCAGGCTGCACTGAAAAGCCGCCCCTTCAGCTTTTTCTCCCAATACACCTGTCACCTGTGTAGTGTCCAAACTTAAAGAGAGCATTGACTCAACAGCACTTCCTTTGCTGATCATACCTGATGTCAGACACAAAATAAAAGTTAATTAAAAGTCCTGTGATCTAAAATAGTAATCCATCTAATTAGATCTCCAAGTGAATCCACTTCACAAGTGGATTGTAAATGCTAATTTTAATCTGGATGGGGAGGGTCACAATCAGTCCCCTTACCTACACATATATCACAGTGTCCCTATCATCAGAATACATTAAATAAAGTGACTTTCTAAACTTTCAAAAAACAGTCAAGTTCCCCCAGCATCTGGAGTATTCCTTGACATAAAAAAAAAAAACCCAAAACTTCTTCACAAATATGTTTCATAATTCAGCTAGAAAGTCTGTCCTCCTGGTGGGAATAATTTCTAATCTGCAGACCCATATTCCTTTGTCTGAAATCATACCTGTTTTATTTCTGGATAAAGATGGTATATTAGAGATCTCTTGGCTAGCCTGCTGTATTAAAATAAGTAAACACCTCCTTTTGACTAGGAGATTATTCTAAGAATTCTCACATAACAAGTAGTCAGAGATTATCACAGAAAAAAATCACAAATTATTTTCTTTCCCAATTACTCAGGTGCTTTTACTTCAAAGCAAACAACCACAATTTTGAGTTTATGAATATAAATTTTATATGTATACATATATATACATATATAACCATAAAATTTGTGTGTTTATATATATATATGTACATACACACATATAACCATAAAAATTTGTGTCTCTGTCTCTCTCTCTATATACATATATATATATATAATTGGCAAGTTGTTATTGCAAACAATTCTCTATAATAAACCTGTTTTAATTTTTAGCAATGTTTCAAATACAAATTAATACTTTTCAGAATTCATTCAACTCTTTAGAATATCTTAAGGGTTTCTAAATTTAACAAAACATTAATAAGTGTAACATATTAAGAACTAGATTTCACAAAACAAATCTTTCCATTATTACAAATATACCTGGACCTGCAGTTCTAGAGCAAGGTCTAACACATTTAAAAATTTCAGGGAACCCAGAGGTTCATGACTTTTGATAATTTACCTCATTATCTCTACAAAGCAATCATTAATTCTAGGTTTGACCACATTACAGTAAAATAGTTTATATTTCCAAAGATAGACCCCATGTTTGATAACACTCTTCAACATGTTATTCTTTGATAAGTCATCTAATTAGAGTTACATAATTTTTAGTTGCCTAATCATTTTCCAAAGCCCCTCACATTTATACAACATTATTGAAAAGGGTATCTTGCAGTTAAGATATACCTCATAATCTCTTATACACTATCCTTCTGAATCTGCATTTAACATGGGGGAAATTTTACTCATGAAATTTTACTACATGAAACAAAGTTTTCATGCTGACATCTCATTCTCTTAAAGCAATACAAAACAACAGGTTCTCTTAAAGTTAACCTTATAATTATCTTTTACACTCAAAACTCTTCTAAATTTGTGCTTTATCTCTTCCAAATACACTTCTATTTTCAAAACAAAGGAAATAAGATTCTCCATGAACTTAGTCTTATACATATGATAATTTTAAAAGCCCAATGTATACTTTTTACCCATGCCAGTGTTGAACATACATAATTTCCTCTTAAATAAAATAAGCTACGTTGATCTTACATATAGATGTTCCTTTTTATAAACATGAGATGAAAAAAAAGCCTTTCACAAATTCTCTGGGCTAAAGACCTTGAGAGAGATAACTTGTTGGCAAGGTATTCTCTAGTTTTCTCATAACAAATCTTTACAAATGTGATAGGTTCATTCAACTTCAACTCTTAAGAGGGAATATTCCACTCACGGGTTTTTTCCATTGTGTTCTTTTCCAGAAATTTTGTCTCCATTGCTTCAATAATAAGTGTCATCGTTAAAGATTTCCATTCAACCTCCCTAAATAATAAATAAGCAAATGTTGCGAGTAGTTATATATTTGTAGACATAGTGAATCTTAAGACATATAAAAATTGATGTTTTTTCAAGAGTAACATTTTTTTCTTAAAGTGTATGTTGGTAAATATTTAACAATATCTAAAAATGTAGTAATGGCACTCTGGAGTAGTTGGAAGAGAACCAACTTCAAAGCCAGAAAGACCAGGGCTAAGAGTTTCATATATAGTGATTCTGAACAAGACATTTAAAGTAAGATTATAAATTTCAGAGAAGGTACTGTGACCTGCATGGGTCAGTAGAGTTTCAAAACCTTGAGCCCCCATATACCAGTAAAATCAAGAACCTGTCTCTGCCTCCCAAAATTGTTGTACCTTTGAATTCAACAGATATTTCTCTGAGAGCATGTCTCTTTTAGGGTCAGGATTTGGAACTGATGAATATTTATTTCCTGATCATTATATACCTGGTGTTAGATATTGTAGGGAAAAAGTATAAAAGGATTTGTGAATCTTGCAAGTAATTAAAGATGCATGGACAAATGCCCAGAAAAAAAGAATCAAACTTCATGATTACAAATTTAACCCGTTGTTGACAGAAGCAATTGACTATTACTACTTTCACTACTAGTGCAGATTGACTTTTCTAAGCCTTGATGGTTTTATGAGTTTTTGTAGTCCAAAAATGGACAACCTTTTGCCTGCAAGTCCCTTAAAACTTGGCTAGCCTTGGTACTCTTATAGATTGGCACATAGTCCATTGTCAGGTCTGTATTTGAAACCTCTTTAAGTAGTCTCTATCTAAGCATATATATCTTTGTGAACTCAGGTCATTTCTATGCTATCCTGCTAGGAGGCATCATCAGAGTAGGACTGTAGAGTGTAACAAAACCACCAATCATAGAATTTGAGAGTTGGATGGAACCCTACTGGCATTCTAGCCTAAATTTCCATTGCATTATACAAGTGATAGTTCAGACCTTTCTTGAAACACATCACTTCCTTAGACATTCCATCCCATTTTTGACAGCTCTAATTATTAGGAAATTATTTCTACCATAGAGCCTAAGTTTAATTTTTAATGCAATTTATACACATTACTTATTGTTCTACCCTCTGGCACCAAACAGAAAAGAAGTCTGATCCTTCCTCCCTATGAGAGCTCCTGAAGACAGATACCATATTCTCCCTGAATCTTCTGGTCTTCTGACAATCTTAGTTCCTCTGACCAATCTTCACATATCATGAGGTCAAGACTCATTCGTGACTTATCTTTCTCTGGACATTTTCCAACTTCTTCATACCCTAGGGCTTCTATGTAATAATTCATTATCTATCATAGCATCTTTTGTAAAATATAAAAAGACCTCAGTCTGGTCCTTGGCTTCTTTTCCAATTTTCTTACACCTTTCTTTCCCTTTGCTTTCTCTGATGTCCAGTGACACTGGCCTTCTTGCTTTCCCTCACACAGAGGGTTCTAGGCTCCTGATTCGGAAGGGCATTTTCACTGACTGTCCCCCATCCTTGGAATGTTCATCCTCTTCTCCACTTCATAGGTTCTCTGGCTTCAAGTCCCAGCCAAACACCTCTTTCTGGAAACCTTTCCCAGTCTTCAGTGCTGTGCTGCCTTCTGTCTATTATCTCCAGTTTATCTAGTCTTAACTGTTGTTTGCTTATTGTTTTCCTCCATTAGACTGTAAGCTCCCTGAGAACAGGGACTCATGTTTTACCTTTCATGGTATCCTCAACATTAGCCACAGTGTCTGGCATATAGTAGGCACTTGGTAAATATAACTGATTAAACTCTGTAAGTACTGACTTATGCTCAATATTTTAAAGCTTAGTTACTTTGAATATAATATCCCTTTTCCATTTATTTTCAGAGGCATTAGTTAATTATCAGAGTATACAGGAATGATCCCAGGAACTGTGGAAATAGTGGGGCTATTCCTATGCCAAATGACCCTAAACTACAAGCTTTTCAGTTCTTCTGTTTATTTTTTATTCTGACACTTCTTTCTTTTAGTCTGATGGTTTGCCTCTTATCAGTCACTTTTGTTTTGTTTTGTGGCAAGGCCATTGCCCTAAGTGACTTGCCCAAGGTCACATAGGTAATTGTTAAAGTGTCCAAGGTCAGATTTGAAATGGGGCTGGTGTTCTATTCACTTCACCACCTAGCTACCTACCCCTACACATTCTACTTCTAATCTCATATGAGAGCTAGAAAGTCACATAATAGCTGATTAGAATTGTATGTAAAATAAAAGCAGGCTCTTCATAAGGGTTTGTCTTCCTATCCTTTCAGTTGTGTAACTTAGCCTAATACTCTACCTTCCAAACATTTTTGACCATTTGTCTAAAATTTCCCCTTTTCTCTTCAACTCAACATTTCTCAGACTCAGGCTTCTTTTGCCACAACCACCTGCCTTCATGTGGTTTTGAAGAGGTGACTCTTCAGACCTTGACAAGTTAGCCTCAGTTCATGGAACCCTCAATCCCATTCTTTCCTAAAATTTCCAGCAGGTAGCCTTTTTCATCTTCATTATCTCTCAGTCTCCTGATTGTTCCTTGCTGTCTACAAACATACTTATCCTCCTGTTTATTCTCCTGTAGATAAGCATATGCTTTGTTTCCAGTTTTTTCAATTATAAAAATTACTGCTAAAAATATTTTGATGTATAAGGATTCTCTTATTGTTTTTTTTCACATTCTTAGTGTATATGTCTAGCTGTGGAATTTCTGGAACAACATTTTTTTCATTTCCTTTGCCTAATTCCAAATTTGCTTTATGGAATGGTTACTAATCTAAATTGTATAGTTCTAGCAACAGTACATTACATTGTCTGTCTTTCTATAAATCCTCCAATATTCTTTTGTCATCTTTTCTAATTCACTGGACATAAAGTGAAATTCAGTTTTATAAAATATCTATTTCTCTTATTACTGGTGAGTTAGAATAATCTTTCATATGATTATTACCAGTTGGGTTGTTTGTTTTCCCAGTCAATTGCTTGCCTTCTTATTCTAATGTTAATTTGATAATGTAGTAATTTTCAGTTTCATGATAGTTTTTTAATTTTATCATTTGTAACCATATTTATTTTATGTTTAATAATCACACTTGCAGTAAGTGCAGTAAGTAATAATTTGATATCAAATTATTCACTGATCTGCTTTTGAGGAGATGGGGTTCTTGACAAGTAGTTTCATTGGTGTAGACTAGTAAATTCCAGGGAGAAAAAACTCAACCAATACAGATCTAATGTTCTGCAAATCTTGACTTGTACAGAAATTTGCGTAGTCAGTGTATGGAGTTGGAAGTGGGAGGAGTGTAATTTTTTTTAATCTCCTGGAACTTCATGGGGATTGTTTAAGAGATATTAAATGAGGGGCGGCTAGGTGGTGCAGTGGTTAAAGCACCAGTCCTGGAGTACAGGAGTCAGGAGTACCTGGGTTCAATTCCAGTCTCAGACACTTAATAATTACCTAGCTGTGTGGCCTTGGGCAAGCCACTTAACCCCATTTGCCTTGCAAAAACCTTTAAAAAAAAGAGAGAGATTAAATGTTTTAACCAGTGCAGATCTAAAACTGTTCTGTTCTGAAATTCAATCTCAGAGCATTCCTTAGGACACTGGGTAATAAAATAATTTATCCAGAGGGTTGCAAAGCAAATGCATGCACACCCGTGTGTGTGTGTGTGTGTGTGTGTGTGTGTGTGTGTGTGTGTGTGTGTATGTGAGAGAGAGAGAGAGAAGAGAAGAGAAGAGAAGAGAAGAGAAGAGACAGACAGACACTTGGTGTATTGGTATTTTTAAATAATTTTTTTATTTTTTTAATATTTTTTACTAGAAACTAGGAGATACCTGACTACCTAGATAGTATAAAAGCTAGTCAGAATGCTAGAATCCCAAAAGGATTATGCAAAAGATACCAAGTTTTTTTTTTCCCAAAAAAATTTAAAAGGAAAAAATGTCATAGAAAAAACCCACATCATCCAAATAGCCCATTTTGGGACAAATTAGTATGCTCTGAGCAATGGTTGTATTTTGGCAGAGGCAGAGACCTATTTTGTTGCCTCCTTGGACACTTGGTATCAGGAGCTCCTCAATGTCATTTTCATTGTTGACAGTTTAGGGCAGCTGCTGTATTCCTTCACTCGATTGCAAATATACAATTCTAGGCCAACCAAGAACTTCTCAAAATTCCAAATGTCATTTCTGTGCATGAAGACCCAGATGGATTTCTGGCATATCAGGAACCTCAGGAAATTCTTTTAGAAAAGCAGAGAGGGTGAGCCCTTCTTCCTTACCTCATATATCTCAAACACTTAAAATTGAGCTTAGATCCATTTTCCAGTCAAAGAATTTTCAAGTAGTTCATCATCCTTCTAGTGGTGGAACTGGTTTCAAGGACAGCTGAACACCACAACTTTCCATCTTCCTCGGTTTAACAGAGGCTCTTTCATTTGTTTGTCCTGATGGGCTCCCTCCCCCTTCCTTCCTTCCTTTTTTTCTCTTCCTTTCCTTCAGCTGTTCCTTCTCCTTCTCTGTCTGCATCTTCTTACCCCTCTCTCCAGTAGAAGGAAGCAAGGAAGTATATAAACATTATTTCTATAATGCCTACATCTTTTGATAGTAGAAATGTCTGGTGTGGAATCCAGGATTTTGACTTGGACCACTATAATATGTACCTGTATATGAAAAAAGTCTGAGTGATTAGGTTGTTTTTAGAATTTAGAATTTTAGCAATTCAGTGAAGTTAAAAGTTAACTCTAAACTGTCATATATAAAAAGTTCCAAGTGACATAGTTTTCTAGATAATTTCTAGATAATTAATCATTTTGAATGCTGGAGATTTCTGATAGGATCCACCCAAAGCTTTTATGCCCTTGGAAGAGTGGTTCTTGAGGTTAGCAATCAATTCTGATTAGTTATCAAGTAATAAGAGAATGAATACTAAGAGAGGTGAGCTTATTCTAATGAGGGTTTGGGGGGACATGACTGATCACTTAGACTTGGTCATAGAGAAGGCTTATTTATACCTCACTAAAATTTTTTACCTTTTGAATAAATGGGAGTTTTCCCCTCTCATTATCAGGCCTGAACTTCAAAAGGCTGCCTGAATAACCTGTTGGAACTGATTTCTGAACGAGGAAGTAGAAAAGGGGGAAAATATTGGTTCTAATTCAATAATTGGTTATTGACATAAGAGAAATAATTTCTTTCAATACATTTAAAATATTTTAGTTATATACAGTTTTCCACATATATTGTTGCATTATGACAGACACTGAAATCTTCCTTTTTTCATATTTAGCTTGTGCAATTATTCAAAATATTCTTAATATTCTATATGTGTACATTTTCCAGTTCTTTATGCTGTCCTAAGAAGAAAAAAGCAAAAACCTCAAAGAAGCTATAGAAGCAACTGGGCTTTATAGACTACTAAGAGGTCAATTTAGAATCTCAAAAGCTTTAAGTAGTCACTAATAGATACTTAACTAATAACTTAGATGAAGTCCAGGAGACCTTAGTAACAGATTCCTTTTTTTGATTTTGTTTTTAAAGTTGAGATAACCTTTATATACCTTAAAGTCTAAACTGGGTGCTTGATTCAAGTCAACTGGTGTATTTGCATGAACTCATAAAATCTGAATTTGGTCTGTTATTTTCCTCATAGGGAGTTGTGTTGAATATTTTGAACAAATTATGAGTCCTTAAGTGTGATCATTGCACTTAAATATTTAGGTGCAAAAGAACCATTGAAATTTTGTGGAATAAAAAGTGTAGTATATTTTAATATGTATACTGATATGTGAAGATTACCTGGCTTAATCAGTTTTCATTTCATTTGCTCAAATGAGTCCTTGATCCCATCAATGTAGATTTCCTCTTCAGCAATGCAGATTACAACCCATCCTTGCCTGTGTGATTTTTGTTTAATATTCATTCATAATTTCCTGGAAAGGGAGCTCTGGATATTCTTCTCCTGCTCCCTCTTTTGACAAGCCTCAAATATGAGCATTTTAACTACTTCTCTGATTATTTGACTGCCTTTGTCTATAAAGTGTTTTGTAGTTGTATTTTTGTAGTTCCTGTGTCTTTCTTAGTAGGTGAACTATCAAATAGTCCCAGCTATCACTTTCTTTAAATTTGAAAATAGAAAGTAAGTCTTAGATTTATATGTGAATTTAGGTTATTTCCTGCTATTTTACTGCAGTTATTGTTTCAATTAATTTTAGTTGAATCTCTTAGGTTCTCTAAGTAGATCATATCATTTGCAAAGAATAATGGTTTTTCTTCTGTGCTTCTGTTTAGTTCCTTAATTTCTGTTTCTAGTCTTATTTCTATAGATATTTCTAGTTCTTTATCAAATAATAATGGTGAAAATGCTATCAAACTCACTTGCAGCCTCCTTCCAAAGTTGCCAGTTTTCTCTATTGATCTTTTTTCATTCTTAATCTTGACCTTCTCTGTAGACTTTGGGCCTTTCCATCTACTTTGAAGCTGAAGTTTCTTTTTTTATGTGTTGTCATCCCAGACTGCATTGTGAGCTCCTTCAAAGTAGGAAGTATCTTGGTTTTTCTATTTATGTCTTGAATACTTAACACAGTGCTTGGCACATAGTAAATGCTTTATATATTTTTTTCATTTATTCATTCATTTAGTTCTCAAGATAATTACAGAAAGTAAAATTAGAATTGTGATAATAGATCAACTTCTTTATTTGAAAAAATACATTGGGGTTGTATCTGGCAGTAATTAGTTCATCTCAATAGCAATATTTTTGTTATTGTTTTAGATCATTTTTATCAAGCATTTTAAGATAAAAAAGAAGGAACCAGTCTATATCAATGGATATATAAAAAGACAAGTTCTTATTTTCTAGTAGTCAAGGACAAATTAAACAATCAAAATCTATTTCTATAGGAAAACTAATACATTCAAATAACAAAATAATGAATGTTTATTCTTTAGCTTTATTCTTTTTTTTTATTTTTCCAACTACATGTCATGAAAGCCTTTCAAAATTCATCCACTTGCATATTCATAAGTTACACTTTTTCCGCCACCTGCCCTTTCCACATATACCTCCACCACCCCTCCAGCAATAGGAACAAGGTAACTAAGGTTATTTATATTTAGCACACTGATTTTTAGAAGTATTTCTAACTTGAATTTTTTTTCTGTGAGAAGTTACTAGATTTTATTTTCTTATTGTTTGGTAGTGCTTAGAAGTATGCAGTTTTGTAAATTGGGGCCTTCCTTAATTGAAAACATTAAGTTCTTGCTTCTTTTACAGCTTGCTAGAGAATCATTGCTTGCTTTTTTTTTTTGCCTTTCTACCATGCAATTAGCATTTTTCTACAGACTTCTCTTAGAAAAGAAAACAATTTACTTAAGTCATACTGTATAAATTCTTTTATATTAAAAAGCTATCCATGTAATTATGCTGATGTTGGATGAGAGTAGAACTAAGAAACCTTAAAAAATATATAAACTTTTAAAATACATTTCCCTTCCTTTGTCTTTCCCTTTTGGAAATGAGAGTAGGGTAGGGATGAAAATAAGACTGTCTTTAGGGTGCTTTAGTTTATTAAGATGAAACTAAATTGTGGTATACTGTATAAAACAATGAGCTTGAAATCAAAAGACCTGAATTTAGGGTTTGTATTCTACTACTTATTTTGTATGTGAATACCTGCATCATGGTGGTTCTGGTGTAAAAGGAGGGAGTATATATATGAGAGATGTTAAGAATGCAAATTGATATTTGTCCTTCATTCCCAAAGAAGGCCAACAACATCAGGGAGCTGGTGCCATGATAAGGATACGAATTGGATTTGAGTGAGGGGGTGCTATACTTAGTCTCCAGATTGACTTTCTCATCTGGATTTGATGATCAGATATGAATCAGGACATGTAGAGATGGCCCTGGATGTCCACGTCACATAGCTAGTAAATGTCAATTGTCTGAGGCTGGATTTGAACTCCTGTCCTCTTGACTCCCAAGATCAGGGTTCTGTTTTACTTTGCCATCTAGTTGCTAGACCTTGATTGACAATAATCTGATATGAGAGATGTAAGAAGAGGGGTCTAGGATGATAGTTTTGAGCTTGAGTGACAGGAAAAAGGGGAGGATTTGAAGGCTTTAACTTTGTCTTTAAAAACTCTGTATAAACAAAACCAGAAATTGCCAGTTTATCTTATAGCCTTTGGGAAAATATTGACCAAGCCATAAAATCTTCACTTTTTTTTTAAGTTTTTGTGAGGCAGTGGGGTTAAGTGACTTGCCCAAGGCCACACAGGCAATTATTAAGTGTCTGAGGCCGGATTTGAACTCAGGTACTCCTGACTCCAGGGCCAGTGCTCTATCCACTGCACCACCTAGCTGCCCCATACATTTCTTTGTCTCTAAGAAATCATTAGAAGTTCATGGTTAAGGAAAATTATTTTTTTTATCTGATAATGGTGGGTGAGTGGGTTCTCCATGCTCAGGCATGCTTTGTATTTATGGTCTTTGGGAATATTTTTTCCTTGAACGTTTCTTGATTACTTACTCCTTTCATGGTGGCTTCTGCTGGAGATGTGGCAGACAAAGCTAGGATTTTGAGCAAGATAGGTTTTCCCTTTTCACTTTTACTGTAATAGCTTCATTATATTGTATTAACATTTCGAGTTTATCTTGATGTGTGGTGTGAGGAGTTGGTCCAAATCTAACCCAGCAGTTCTGGGTTCTCTCTTTATTAAATGCTTTACTGTTGGGTATGTTTGACTCTTTGTTTTATATACTTAATTTGTTCCACTGATCAGTCTCCTCTTTTTTTTGGACTAATGCCCCAAGTCGTTTTAGGGATTATAATTTTGTAGTTTGAGATTTAGTACTTAAAAATCAGATTCCACCTTCCTTACTTTTTTCTCTATTTATTACTCTTAGTATTAGCTTTAAGATGGACTATGTGGATTTTATTATTACTTTTCTAGGTCTGTAATTAATTGTTTGGGGAATTTGATTGGTACATTACTGAATAAGTGAATGAATGTAAGTAGCAGTGACATTTTTATTTATTGTCTTGACTTTATTTTTTTTGTTTTTTTCCTTTTCTTTCTTTTTTTTTTTTTTGCAAGGCAAATGGGGCTAAGCGGGCTTGTCCAAGGCCACACAACTAGGTAATTATTAAGTGTCTGAGACCGGATTTGAACCCCGGTACTCCTGGCTCCAAGGCTGGTGCTTTATCCACTGCGCTACCTAGCCACCCCAGCTTGACCTTATGAACAATTCAGGTTTCTCCAGTTATTTAAGTCTATTGGTATACCTGTTTCATTAGTTAAAGACTGTTTCATTAGTTAAAATTCATGTAGTCCTTGAGAGAATCTTGGTTTTTGTTTATTTGTTTTAGATTTCTTTTTATGTGGGATGACTTTTTGCAAGACTGGAGAGGGAAGACTATGAGGGAGGGGGGGGGAGATCAGGGTGTGATACTGAAAAGATTAAATTGACTATTATCTTTTACTTTATTTATTTATTTATTTAGGTTTTTGCAAGGCAAATGGGGTTAAGTGGCTTGCCCAAGGCCACACAGCTAGGTAATTATTAAGTGTCTGAGACCAGATTGAACCCAGGCACTCCTGACTCCAAGGCTGGTGCTTTATCCACTATGCCACCTAGCCGACCCTATATTATCTTTTATTGAGCCTATATCAATTGGATTTTGTCCTATGACCAAGTCATGTTTCTTTGTCTCTGAGCTTAGTTCAGAAATTCAACTGATCAGCAATGACTTAAGTTTAGAAACCCAGTTCTTATAATCACTATTATAATCTTGCTTCAAGGAAATCTGCTACCCTTGGGGAATGCAGATGAACATCTGGGAGTCTGGTCTAGTCTTTATACCACCAAACAATCCTTCAAGGATGTCTGGTTAGCTTATCCAAATCAATCTGACCCACTGTTACTAACCTTGCAGATGGACTCAGTGAACTTTTCTTACAGGCAGAAAGGAAGAATTTGTTGGGAGCCCCTCATTCCCAACTTCCAACCAATCATATTGCTACCCACATATTGTCCTCAATCCCATGATTTCACCAACCTATAAACAGTGTGTATTATTTCCTCACCTCTGTTTTCATTCGTTGTTCTAATTTTATAAAAAGGAGTTGAATCTCCCCTTCAGGATCTTTGACTAAACTGAAGCAGACTTTGATCCATTCTATGGACAATTAGCATTCCTCTTAATAAAATATTTTACTCAGAGATATTGTTCTTAACCTTACTTTTATTGAATTTCTCTGATAAAGTCCAAACAATGTAGCAGCAAAATTCATTTTAAAAAGTAAAAATGGATATATTTTAATACATAAGCTTAAATGACTTTAAGTTGCTTTAAGAGTTTTGGGGAATAACAGGCAGCTAGGTGGTGCAGTGGATAGAGCACCAGCCCTGGAGTCAGGAGTATCTGAATTCAAATCTGGCCTCAGACACTTACTGTGTGGCCTTGGACAAGCCACTTAATCCCATTGCCTTGTAAAAACTTAGAGAGAGAGAGAGAGAGAGAGAGAGAGAGAGAGAGAGTGTTTTGGGAAATAAGAAAGTGATAGTCCAACTATATACTTGTAAATTTTAAAAATCCAATTAATATTTAGTAATTCCTATGCATTAAAGTCACTATTCAAGGTACCTGATTCAAAAACACTACCCTCAAAGGAGTTTTTGCTTAGTGATCATCTGTAGAATGTCTTCATAGTGAAAGACCTTGAACTCATGTTGGAAAAGACTTTTAAGGTATTTTCTTCCTATCCTATTATCTGTATTCAATATTGGATAAACCAGTATTGGATATAGACAATAAGAGTACTGTTCAATTATGTAGAAATCTGTTGAGTGAACCTAAGGGAATTTCTTAAGTTCCCAAAAGGCAACTAGATGACTTAATAGAATGTTGGAGTTTAGGTGACCTGAGTCTCAGGTACTTATTACTGTGTGACTCAAGTGAAGTCACTTAAACTCTGTCTTTCTCAGTTTCCTCATCTGTAAAATAATTACTATATTATATTATATTATATTATATTTTATATATATATATATAGTTATATATTGTTATACCACCACCTCTTTGTGAGAAATGAGATTTTTTGTAACGAATTTAACATTGATACTTTTCTTCCAGATTTTCAGGATATTACTGCTCCTTCTCAGTCTCCTTTTCTGGATCTTCATTTCTCATGCCCTCTTAACATACATTCCCAGAGTTCTATCTGGGATCATCTTCTCATTTTTCTCTATACTACTTTATTTAGTAATGTCCTTAGCTTCCATGGATTTAATGACCATCTTTATGCTGATGATTCTCAAATCTACCTATTCTACCATAACTCCTTTCTGCCTTTCTAGCTACCTTTCAGACTTCTCTAATTGGATGTTCAATAGACATCTTAAACTCAGTATTTATAAAACTACTCACTCTTCCCCCTAAACCCCCGCCCCCAGTTATTACTGTAGGATACATTCACTTCAATTCCTCATTCTCTCATTTCTCCCCTCGCTGCTGCTCCCTCACCCCCTACCCCCCCCCCCATTCAAGACCTCTTGATTTAATCTTTATAATATTTCTCTCCTATGTTCCCTCTCTCTTTTGACACTGTAAACGACTCTGATTCAGGTCTTTATCACCTCACTCCTGGAAAGTTGCAATATCCTTCTGGTGGGTCTGTCTACTTCGAGTCTCTCCCCAATCTAGTCCATCCTCCATTCAGCCAACAAAGTAATTTTCCTAAAACACAGATTCAACCAATGACTTATCACTTCCAAGATCAAATACAAAATCCTTTTGTTTGACATTCAGAGCCCTTCAAAACTTAGCTTCCTCCTTTCTAGTCTTCCTTACTCTCTTCCATATTCTCTCTCATCCAGTGACACTGACTCACTTGGCTATTCCACAAATAAGGTATTACATCTTTTGGTTCTGAATTTATTCTATGAATGTCTCCCATCCAAGAAATGCTGTCCTCCCTCATCCCTGCCTCATGGCTTCCTTTAAATACCAACTAAAATTCCATCTTTTACCAGAAGCCTTTGCCAACCTATCTTAATTTTAGTGCCTTTTTCCTCTGCTAATTATGTATTATTAATCCTTTATATAGCTTTCTTGTACATATTCATTTGTTTGTTTTCCCCATTAGATGATTATCAATCCCACCCTTCCCCATTACAACGATTTTGAAAGAAGGCTATTATTGTTGTCTTCCACTGACTTCTCCTCTGTTCTCACCCTTCCTTAACTGAGCTCTCCACCCTCAAGTCTCTGTCAAGAACTAACCTCATCACTTTACTCCATGGATAACAAACTTGTTTCTTTTGGATTTGACAAAGTTCTATGACATTTACAAAGTCCAAGAAATATAGTTTCTGGATATTTAATCATTTTATTAATAATGTTAGTATCTTATTAATAAAAGAAGTTAGTGGCACTCTTGAATTCCAGAGATTCCTCTTGGAACTCATTCAATACTTATATGCTTTTTTGGGTATTCTTCAGGTTGCAAACAATTCTAATTGATTAACAAATAATGAGAAATTGAATATATGCTGAGATGTGGGCTCATTTTAATAAGAATCCTGGAGGTGAGGGATTTGAATCACCCAAGTCTTAGTCAAAATCACATATCAATTTCCACACCATCTGTTTCATAAAAGGAAGAATCCACATTTTCCCAGGCCTAAGTAAACAGAATGAACACAGATTTACTCATTTACCTAGACTTAGATTTTCTTTTACTGTGTTTCATTAGATCTTAGTCTGAGTAAATTTTTTTGCAAGATTTTCTACACTGGTTGATATCTGGATAAGAAATAGAAAAAAAAGGAAAAAAAGCTTGGTCCTAATTCAGTAATTATTAATATGAGAAAAATAATCATTCTCACATTACTCAATTTGATTCTTTTTTAAGAGAAGAAAAAAATCTTTTTTGTTGTTTTTTTGCAGGTTAATGGGGTTAAGTGACTTGCCTAAGGTCATACAACTAGATAATTATTAAGTGTCTGAGGCTAGCTTTGAACTCAGGTACTCCTGACTCCACAGGCCAGTGCTCTATCCACTGAAATACCTAGCTGCCCTTAAAGAGCAATCTCAATGAATCACTGAATAATGCGACAAATTCTTCATTGGGAGTTCTAAATTATGGGACTTATAAGGGGAAACAGTGTAAGGGGGAAAAGGAAAGATATTGATTGCATTAGACAGAAAAAGGTTCAGTCCACTTTGTTAAGTAGACCTTACTGATAAAAGACAAATAATTTTAAAAATGTCCATTTCATAGAGAGTCTACAGTTGTTGAATGGTTCTCTGGAAATATCCAATGCAGCCCTCAGTTTTGAGTATGGTCTTTAGAGCTGTTTTCATTTGACTAGCTTCTTAGATTCAGGTCACTTGTAGAGATTCTCTTCTTTGCTAAAAATTTCTAAAATTTGGTCTTAAAACATTTAAATTTACTGTGCCAATAACCAGGCCAAAGAATAAGTTACCTCAAACCTTATGTCTCTATTATTAGAAAATCAAATTTGGAAACTTTTAGACTGAAGGAGTTACTATTTTAGGTTAATCAGTTGTCATACTGATATATCCAAGAAACTCAAATACAAACCAGAAATTATAATTTTTTATACTTGGCATTGTTCTATTTTTTATATATTTGAAATATGAGATCTTTATCTGAGAAACTGTTCATAAATATTTTCCCCAAATTTTCTGCTTTCCTTCTGATAATCTTGGCTACATTTGTTTTATTTGTACAACCTACCCTTTTAATTTAATGTAATCAAAAAGATCCATTTTACAACTCTCAGTTTTATATCTCATTTATTCATAAATTGTTCACCTATCCACATGTCTTAAACTATGTTCCATGTTTCAAATTTTATTGGGATATCTCTTTATATCTGGGTCATGTATTCTTTTGACTTTATTTTGTCAAATTACATAAAATAGAGATCTATGCCCAATTTCTTCTTGACTGTTTTTAGTTTTTTCAACAGTTTTTACCAAATAATGAATTCTTATCTCAAAAAATGCTGCAAATTGTATTTCTACTCTGTTCCACTGATCTAACTTTCTATTTCTTAGCCAATACCAGATAGTTTTTGATAATTACTGCCTTATAGTAAAGTTTTAGGTATTTATTAATAACTTTGATATATTCTTCACCTTTTGTTTTTCCAAATGCATTTTGTTTTTTCT
This sequence comes from Macrotis lagotis, assembly GCF_037893015.1. Taxonomy (NCBI): domain Eukaryota; kingdom Metazoa; phylum Chordata; class Mammalia; order Peramelemorphia; family Peramelidae; genus Macrotis; species Macrotis lagotis. The sequence goes on along the minus strand of NC_133666.1, from coordinate 456,883,164 downwards.
AATTCACTGCAACAAGTTTTTTGGTACTTTAATTGGGATGGCATTGACTTTATAAATTAGTTTAAGTAAAATTATTTTTATTATATTGACTGCCTATCCATGAACAATTAGTATTTCTTCAATTAATTAATCTTATTTTGTTTGTATAGAAAGTTTTTTTTTATAATTTTGTTCCTATTCCTGGATTGATTTTGACAGATACTCCCAGGTATTTTATACTGTCTAGTTATTTTAAGTGGGGTATTTCTTACTATCTCTTCTTGCAGGATTTTGTTTATAATATATGGAAATGCTGATGTTTTATGTGGATTTACTTATATCCTGCTACTTTGCTAAAATTATTGTTTCAACTAACTTTTTTAGTTGAGTCTTTGGGATTTTTTCCAAGTATATCATCATAAGATCTGCATTTAGATGGTTTTATTTCCTACCCTGATAATTTCTGGGTTTTTTTCTTGTTTTTGTGAGGCACAGGGTTAAGTGATTTTACCCAAGGTCACACAGCTTGTAAGTATCAAGTGTCTGAGATTGGATCTGAACTCAGGACTCCTGACTCCAGGGTCAGTGCTCTATCCACTGCACCACCTAGCTGCTCCCTTGTATTTCTTTTTCTTATTTTTAGGATTTCTAATAGAATACTGAATATTTAATATTGGTGACACTGGGCACCCTTGTTTTACAAAACCTGATCTTATTGAGAAAGCTTCTATCTTATCCCCATTACAAATAAATAAATGTTTGATGATTAACACAGTGCTTTGCACATAGTGCTTATATAAATTCTATCATTAATTATCATCATTAAAAGCATTCAGACATGTATAACCTGGACCAGCTTTTCCACTGACCTTTCTGGAATCCTTTCCTATCTTGAAAAGGTCTTTGCTTTAGACCCCTGGGACAATGATAACATAATTGACATCTTTCCTCAATGATTAGACTACACTCCCACTGTGTAGGCCCCCTTCCTCAGTGATTCTGAAAGATGGTGTCCTCCTCTCCTTTGTTCCCTTAACTCAGCTCTCCACCCCCCCAGGTCTCTGAATAACCAACTTTCTTTTCTTATTCTTTCCTTTCTTAAATCCTTTCTTATTCTTTACATCTTGCCTACCTTTCCAGCACTAGTTGTCTTTTTATTGTAATCCCTGAAGAATCACTGGGTTTGATAGCACAATATTTGGCCTATAGTACACATATAACTAATGTTTATTCATTAGTTGAGGGCAGCTAGGTGGTGCAGTGGACAGAGCACTGGTCTTGGAATCAGGAAGATGGAAGTTTGAATCCACCCTCAGAAACTTGACACTTAGCATCTGTGTGATCTTGGGACAGGTCACTTAACTTTGATCACTTCTCATCCAGGACCCATTTCCAGTCATCCTGATTGCATATCTGGAGGAGAAAGTGAGGCTGGTGATTTAGGACAGCATCCCCTCAATCAAACCCAATTCAAGTGCATATTGAGAATATAGGAGAAACATTATTATCATCATCATTTATTAGTTAATTAATGATAGGAAAGATGGAATATTCCTGCCTCCCCGTCATTATTATCACTGAGTAACCTATCTTCTGAGTTTTATTCTGTCAAATCTGTCAAGATAGTAAGTTCAGTGCATCAGACTACTCAATTCCCTTTGGTATTGTTCCATCAGATTGTTCTGTTAATTATGAATGTCTCCCAAGACTCTCCAGGACCCTTTTCTCCTTTCCCCCTTGTTTGCTTGATATTCTTATCAGCTCTCAAGATTTCAGTCTTCATCTCTAATCAGATAATTCTTGATATCTACTTAGTCCAACCTTTCTCTTGACCTCCAGTCTTGAATCTCCAACTACTTATTAGATATCTCTAATCAGATGTCCTATAGAACATCTTAAATCCAGCATGTCAAAAGTGAAACTTTTTTCTTTTTGTCTTTTTTCTCTTTTCTCTTCTGTCCCTAGTAATGTCAAGGATACCATCATCTTCCCAAAACTCAGGCTCAAAACCCAATTGAAATTATTGACTTCTTACTCCCTCTTATCCCCCACAGTCAATCTGTTGTCATAACCTAGGGTTACCTTCACATTTCTCTGATATGCCCCCTTTTTTCCTCTGACATTGTGCCTGTATTCATCATTTCATGCTTTGGACTGTTGAAATAACCTGCAGGTTGATCTGTTTGTCTCAAATTTCTCCTCATTCCCATCCATTCTCTACACAATTGTCCATTTGACTGTACCAAACACAGCAACTCCTTATTCCAGTCTTCTAATACTTCATGTGCTCTGTGATTCAGTGGTACTGAACACCTTGTTGTTTTTTTGCACATGATATTAAGAAAAATTGTAATGGATTATCAGGACTTACAGTTCATAATTTAAAAGGATAGAGTTTAAAGAAAGAACTAAAAAGATTTTGGGGGATTTTGGCAAGAAAAAAAAGTCAGTGACCCTAGAAAAAGTCTTATAGAAAAACCAGATTGTGGTTTAAAAGAAGGAAAAGGGTTATTTAAGGCAGAAGTGGAAGGGAAAGGACTCATTGAAGTAGTTTAACAGCCATAAGTGAGGAGTCATTGGATCATAATCAGTAGAAATAGGAAGGTCAGGTAAAGGGTGACTGGTTGTTTTTTCCTGCAAGAAAGACCGAATCTAGCAGAGAAGAAAAGCCTAGATAAACTTAACTAGAGGAAAGAAGGGATAATGGTAGAGACCAAGGTTTCTCAGGTAAGATTTGTGATTAAAACTACAATTAGAGGGATACATTTTGGAAAGAAGGAAGAAAGGTCATCTTTCCTTTTTAAGACTTTTAAATAATTTTGAGTTTCCCATTTTATCAGTTCTTTAAGGTTTTTTTTGTCAGACATAGTTTTTATACTGGATGAGATGCAACTGCAAATCTTTGTAAGTGGAAACTTTTTGTACTTGCCTTAGTCAGTGTTTTCTACTCCCATTTATAGCACCATCATGCCTTTCTCCCAACAGTGAAAATGATTATGAGGGTGGTACAGGACAAGTAAGTAGCTCAGAAATGGTTAAGGACTCAAGCAAATTGCTTTAGCAAGTCTGATCTTTGTTCCCTTGGCAATAATAATAATAAGCAGATATCATGAATAAAATTCATGTACTTGGTGTTGGGGAAATGGCTTCACTTTAAAGAATTTCACTTCTCAGTAAACTTGTTTGCTATATACCTATTCTGTATTTGGGGAGCTTCAATAATGGTTGTAGTAACTACTGCTGCTGATATACTTTATATTAAGAAATACTATTGGGGTGGTTAGGTCACACAGTGGATAGAGCACCTGCCCTGGAGTCAAATCTGACCTCAGACACTTAATAATTAACCTAGCCGTGTGGCCTTGGGCAAGCCATTTAACCCCATTGCCTTGCCAAAAAAAAAAAAGAAAGAAAGAAATAATATTTTACAAAATCTAAATTTGTTTTAATTTGTTTTTAACATAAATTATTGGATATGATTATCATGTCACAAGATTTTTTTTTCTTTTTTTTTAGTTTTTTTTTTTTTGCAAGGTAAATGGGGTTAAGTGGCTTGCCCAAGGCCACACAACTAGGTAATTATTGTCTGAGGCCTTGAACTCAGGTACTCCTGAATCCAGGGCGGTGCTCTATCCATTGCGCCACCTAGCCACCTGCACAAGATAATTTCTTAAAATTCTTTTGACTGCCAACTTTCTTTTAATAGTGAATTCCTCCTAGCACTTAGAATGTAGCTTAATTTATTTGTAGGTGGTTAACAGACTTTTCAGCCATTGTGATTACTATATTTTATAAATTGATACCATCTGTTGTTCCATATGGTTTTAAAACTAAGAAATAAACTTTCTAGGAATTAAACACTTGTTTTAAGTAAAGAATTTCCAATAGGATTTAAGGGTTTCAGTAATTTTATATTTGAATACTATAACTATCTTGTACAGAGAATAAATTGGATTCATATTCATGGTTTTTTTTGGTATTGAAGCTTTATCAATATCAAATATATTACAAAGGTATTTACTACTGTCAAAGAGACTATCCTTCATAGGTTCTGAGAGAAAATTGAATTCTCTATACATTATGAATTCTTCCAAATGCTTCTGCTCTTAGAATTATTCCTCATTATACTTCAGGGCCTCTTCAGTGAGTTCCATGATCTTTTTTAAAGATTTTGGGCTAATGATCCACACTGGATCATTAAGTAGTTTAATTTGTCGCCTCATATCTTGGGAAGCCTTTACAGGTAATCGCAGAGCAGGATCCCAAACTGAAGAGTTGAACACTTTCCATAGTATTGAGCTTCTTCCTGAAACAAAATATCATCTTTTTAACATTACAATAGAGAAGATGTAATAGAGAAATAAATAGGGACAATTAGATGTCCGAATGAAGAGAGTTATCTGGCCTAGAATTAGGAAAATTCATCTTACTCAGTTTAAATCTGACTTTTGGGCACTTACTTGCATGTGACCCTGGACAAAGTCACTTAATGCTAATTGTCTCACATCCCCATCCAGTCATCCTGATTCATATCTGACCACTGGACCCATTCATCTCTGGAGGAAAAAGTGAGACTGGTAACAACAATGCTCTTACTTAAATCCAGTTCATTTGCTTGTCATGGCATCACCTCCCTGACATCATGGTGGTCTTTCAGAATGAAGAACAATCATCATCATCATCAATGGGTTTTAGAAGACTGTTTGAATAACAAGAGTTTGATTCAAGACTCACATGAACTAATATGAAATGAGCAGAATGAGAGCAATTTATATTAGTAGAACCTACAGCATTATAAAGAAAAGGAGTTAACTGTGATCCATGTAATGACCAACCATGACCCAGGAGAGTTGATGAAGAATTACTCATAGCAATGCCAAAATGAGGAAGTAAGATCATTTTAACATTTTAAAAAAATAGGAGGTTGGTCAAATATAGACAAATAAAACCTCTTTGAAACTTAACACAATTTATTATATAATTTTGAAAAGAAATGCAAGCTGTTCATATTAGAAAGAGTTCCTTATACAATCTTCTTTTATTCTAGTTTTTACATAAAAATGCTCATTTTTTTGATGTTTTCCAAGTTACGAATAACAAATTTTTTTTTTAATAAAAAAGCCTGTTGGGCAGCTAGGTGGTGCAGTGGATAGAACATTGGCCCTGGAGTCAGGAGTACCTGAGTTCAAATCCAGGCTCAGACACTTAATAATTATCTAGCTGTGTGGCCAAAACAAAAAACAAACTAAAAAAAAAGCCTGTTAAATATCTTTTAGGTGATGTCTCATTAATAAGCTTTCTTTTTATCTTATGTACCTGGTAGCATCTTTAACTTTTTAAACCTAAGATAAAAATTACTCTTTCAAAATTTTGCATTGTGATTACATAGAATATTGTGGTTATGTAACTTGCTTTAACTATTTTTATCATTGTTTCCCCCTCATTTTAGTCTATAGTTAAATATTTGTCACAACACCAGATCGCTTCTTTTCAGTTTCTATAGGAAATTTTCTTAGCAGTTTGCTTTCTTTAAATTCTAACATTGAACCACAGGCATTGCCCCAAATTACGAGTGAGTTTTGTTCCAATATTTTCTCTGTATGTAGGTTGTTTGTTGCTATTGGAAAGGATCTTAAGAATTTCAATATTTTAAATGATGGTTATATTCCCAGGCTAACTTAGAAAAACCTGTTTAAGCTTGTTATATTCTTCAGTGTTTTTCCTCAGATTTTTACTTTTATTTTTCACCTCACATATCTAACTTATTGACAAATCTTGTCATTTCTACTTAATATCTTTGTATTATATCTTCCCTCTATTCAAACAACTACTATATTGGTTCAGGCCTTCCATCACCTCTCACCTGAACTATTGTTACTGTTTTCTACTTGGACTCCCTTCTTCAAATCTCTCCCAACTCCAATCTACCCTGCTACAGAAATCCCTGGGGGTCTCTGTTGCCTCCAAGATAACTAAATGGTCTTATGGTCTTATTTGACATTTGCATTTCTTCACAGTCTACTTCCCTCCCCTACCCCCAACTCCACCCCATATTTTACAGTCTTAACTGTACTGTTCTATTTGTTTTTCCTCATTCAGAACATAGACCATACAGTCGTACCTTTGCACTGGTTGTCTTCATTGCCTTTGTAATTTTCCCTTTTCTCACCTCTGCTTCTTAGAATCTTTCTTTCTTTAAGATTTAGCTCAAAAACCATTTTATATAAAAATACCCTTCCCCCTTTAAGCTTCTAGAACTTGTCTATTAAAGGTTTCCATCTTTCTGATGAAGGAAAGAATTTTTAGGGTGATTTAGTCTAAAGGTTCAAGAATTCATGGAAAGACTGACTCTTGATCCAGAAATATTTGGGGGGGAAGTTTATTCTGTTAAGGTAAGAAAATAAAAGGATTAAATAGTAATGGGAATGCAGTAAAGTAAAGAAGGAAAGGAAGGACTGTTAGGAGTAATTTCAACTGGGCTGATCCCCTGAGAAGATGAGCAACTAGTAGGGGAAAAGACCAGAATTTATATAGGGGAGCTCTGTAAGATGTACAGTGGATAGAGCACTGGCCTTGAAGTCAAGAGAATGGGAGTTTGAATCCAGCCTTAGACACTTGCTACTTTCTAGCTGTGTGACCTTGGGCAAATCACTCACCCCCCCCCCTTAAATAAATTAAAAAAACAAAAACAAATGGGGTCTTGGACTTGACATCTGGAAGATGTGTGTTCAAATTCCTTCTTGGACACTTGCTAGTTATGTGACCCTAGGCAGATCATTTCACCTCCCTGATCTGAAGTTCCTTATTTGCACAATGGGGATAATAGCATCTAACTCACAGGGTTGATTACTTAACATGTAAAGTGTTTTACAAACTTCAAACTATATGAATGCTAGTTAGTAATATTAGAAGTAGCAGTAGAAGTAATGAGAGCAGAGACTGTTTTTGCATTAACACAATACATAAAGCAAACATTTAATAAATACTTTTTGACTGACTAGTGGTAGTCATGGAGGAAAAGGGCTTAGATCCAAGAGAAATTGCAAAGATAGAATCAACAGCATCTAAGATTGATTGGTCTTTGGAAAAATCACATGAAGTAAAAAAAAAATTCAAAAGTTTCTAGTCTAGGTGATAGGGAGGATAAGAATAGCAGTGCCATGAACAGAAAATACAAAAACCATAAAGATTTGAGAATAATATACTTTAGAAGAATAAATTGGAAACCTTGGGAATAGAGGAGATTGCCAAGGTATACAATGGTAAAAAAAAATAAGGAAAAGGGGGAGAAGGGATGTATTCTGAATTAAACTTTTTCAGTTGGAAAAGACTCTTTAGAGTTTTGTATTACTGATCTGTCATTCACTTAACTGAAGCTTTCATGAATCTTGTGTTTTTGGTTTGCAAAATATCTTAAGGGTTGTCATGATATGTTACCTTATTAATGAGCACCTCTAAATCATTCATATCATTGAATATAGTAACTTCTTAGCAAAGATTGAGTAACTCACTGTTCACAAGGTACCTCTGCCTAATTTTGTTTTGTCATCTCTTTTCTACTTTCCATACCCTTCTTCTCATGATGTCTCCAGGAAATGAAAAAGGGAGCACAGTTAAGTTTCTTCGTCCTCTTGAATGAATAGATTTTCTATAACCAAACAGTAGAAGGTTTATTTGAATTAATCAGGTAGCTGTTAACTTTGGCTACTTAACTGACTTGTCTTAGTTTTTCCTTTATGGGCTCCCCCCCACCTTTTTTTTTCTTCCTTTCTTTGAACCAGTATGCACAGATGCTTGATGACAATAGACTTGAAGAGCACCCCCCCAAAAAAAAGGAAGTGTAATTGATTAAAGCTTATTGTTGTAATGGCTTGATTTATAAGCCCCATGTTTAAATTTGTGGTTTTAAAGGATTTGCTATGATAAAAGTAGCAAATCTCATACTTTCACAGATATATAGAACCTAGTAATATAAGTGAAGATTAAAGTATTTATTCATGATCAAAAAATGTAAATTGACTTGAATCTTTAAAGATAGAAGAATCACATGTATTCTTCTGTTTGATTAATTGATAGATGCCATGGCCATTGCTGACAAGTAGATGAAATAAAAACTTTTTTACTTTAGTTGGTGATTAATCCTTCTGTCCCTTAATTATAAGTCTGCTTTCCATAGCTTTTTTTTCAGTCTTAATATACTCTGCCTTTTCAGGCTCCTTTTGTTGTTGACCTTTATGACTTTCTTTTTTTTTCTTTCTCCCCCCTCTTCTTTACTAATTGGATGAGCATGAGAAGCCTCAAAGGTTTTTTTTTAACATTTTTTTTCTCAAGTAATTTAGAGTGGTTTTTCTACATGGTTCCTAATAGTTCAGGTTTCTTCATTTGAAAACAGTTAATATTTTTTGTCCATTTGTTATTGGGGAAATAATTTCAATCTTGGGTATTCAATGGCAGTCTCCTATTTTGTATATGTATATTTTCTTTGTATATTTTGTAAATAATACTCATCAAATGAGTTTGTTATGAATATTTTCTTGATTTTTAATTTTTGTTCTAATTATTGATTTTGTTCATATAAAAATATTTTTAATTTTAAATCTCCTTAATTACGTGGACATATTTCCCAAAAGTACCTCCTTCTGTCTCCTCATTTTTAATGATTTAGGATAAGTATCCATCTCAAAATTGTTATGTTACAGTATAATGTACTTGTCTAAATAAATCTGTTTTATTTCCTTTGAGATTCTCTATCTTTTGATCCTACAAATGAATTTTGATGCTATTTTTTTCTAATCTACAATCTTAACTCAGGCATTTTATTCTTTTCATACCCATTTTGATTAGAACCTTTCTCCTCTATTTTATTAATAATATATATGTAGAAAGAACCTAATTACTTTTGTAAACTGCTAGGTAACTGAAATTATATAGATTTTTTGTTGTTGTTGAAGCATTGTACTTTGGCTAACATTAAACCATCTACATATTTGTTAGACATTCAACCTGACACCTGATCCCATTGAATACTTTAAAAAATATACTACAGGAATAGTCCATCAATTGGGGAATGGCTAAGCAGATGATTGTATGGGAATTCTGCTATGCTGTCAAAAATGATGATGTAGTTGATTTAAGAAAAACTTGGAAAGACTTGAAATGATGAAGAAATAATGAAGAGTAATTAGCAGAGTGCAGCTAGTTGGTGCAGTGGATAGAGCACCAGTCCTGGAGTCAGGAGGACCTGAGTTCAAATGTGGCCTCAGACATTTAATAGTTAACTAGCTGTGTGATCTTGGGAAAGTCATTTAACCCCATTGCCTTGCAAAAAGTATTATAAATACTTAAGTTAGATACAAAGGACTATGGAGGAAGATGCTATCCACTTCCAGAGAAAACTGATAAATAGAAGTACACCTAGTATGGTTTTTTAATATATTTTTATATCTGTGTCTAATGTTGACCTTCTCTAATGTGGGGTGGGGGAGGGGGTGTTACCAAAGTTACCAAAAGAAATAATTTTTTTTTCAAAAAAAAATTGTTATATAGCTGAACACACACATTTTAATATGTTGTATCATTTTTTGTTCATGTGGTTCTTTGGAACCTCATTCCTTAGGATTATATTGTTTTATTTCCATTTGTGGTCTGAGTTCTTTGTTTATAATAGAGGACAGAAATAGGGTCTAAACCTGTTATTTCAGTGGTATGAGGAACTCCTCTGTGAATAAATTTCCTCTACTGAAGTAGTTGGTCACCTCTGCAAATTATAGTCACTGAGGAGTGATATGTTATGCCTAGGGTAGCAAAGCGAATATATATATATATATATATATACATATATATATATATATATATATATATGGCAAAATTTAACCCAAATTTACTTGACCTTGAGGTTGGTTCTTTATCCACCACTCTAGTCTGACTCTTTGTTGGAAATCTTTGTTATTTGGTTACATTTTTTATTGGATTGTGGGCTGTAAAAGACATTATTCCTTTCTGCATTTATTTATGAATTTCTTTCTGCTTTGTTACATTTATAGGTTCCTTATGCCCTAGCTTTTGTGTATATGCCATGCAGTCCTGAAAAATAGCTGTTGTACTCTTTAAGATGACTATTTGGAAGTTGTGACAGGTTTCTTACACCTTGTTTTTCTAATTTTTTTTAGCTTCTTAATTTATTGTTTTTGTTTTTTTTTTTTCTTTTGTCTAAGCCTGAGGGAGGCAGGTTGAATCTTGCATGACTATTAAGATGATTCTATAATATACTTAATTTTTATATTTAAGTGTACCTAGTGGCTAAGCCATTTGGTGCATATATAGCAATATATAGTACTGATAATTTAATTATGGTGCTTTTAGTTTTTATATACTTTATACCTTCTTGTCTTTCAACCTCTTACTACCATTATCTTGGCTGAGATCAAGGTTTCTACTTATTGAGCTAAAACTCTAATCCCTCATTTCTCCAGGAAACAAAAATATTTTCTGCTTACGATAAAGAAATGATTTACTGATTATATTTGAATAATTTAATGTAAGTATTGTTATGATCGTTCTAAATATTAGGATTTATTCATCAATTTCAGACTCCTTTTTCAAGTTAATTGATTTTTATGAATTGGAATATAAATTTTGTTACATGTAAGCTCTTAATAAATACTTGTTCATGATTATATTCAGTTCTTTTATATGACAAAAGGAAGTATTTATATTGTTAGCATAAGAGAACTAATTCACTTTCATTGAAAATTTTACTGTAATTGCACCCAAAGTAATGGCCAGTTCCAGTTTATTAGCTCATCTGCTGATAATATTTTATGCTACAAAAAGGCTTCTTTACTATTAAAGGTGCTGAGGAGTTATACGAAGTTAACAAGAAATAATGCCTTTTGATCTTTTTTATTTTTGGTTTCTTTAGTTTCTTTTCCTTTGGAATAAAATAACTCTTGTTTTGTTTTGTTTTGGTCTTTGCAAGGCAATTAAGTGACTTGCCCAAGGTCACACAGTTAGGTAATTATTAGTGTCTGAGGTTAGATTTGAACTCAGGTCCTCCTGACTTCAGGGCCCATGCTCCATCCACTGTGCCACCTAGCTGCCCCTGTCTAGTATATTTTTAAATTAATATTTGTATTTTGCATTAAATTTTTTATCTAAATGTTGGATCTGAAAATTGGATTGTTTTAGTTCCTAATCCATATTTGGAAGGAGAAGGGAATAAACATTTTTATAGTACCTAATCCATGCTAGCTACTATGCTAAAGCGCTTTACATCAGTTCTGTGAGAAAGATGCTTATTTATCCTTATTCTAAAGGTGAGGAAATCGAGACAAACAGCATTTAAGGCACTTGGTCAGGGTCACACAGCCATTAAGTGTCTGCGACTGGATTTGAACTCGGTCTGTCTGACTTCAGACACAGTGCTTTATCTTCTGTGCTACCTAGCTGCCTAAAGTGGGACTGAATTTTTCTGTTGTAATTTTAATAATAATAATTATTTTAATTTTAATTCCCCTTGTGGAATCTAATGGCTTTATTTATATTCTGAAAATACAAGGAAAAAGTTCTTTGAAAAAAAGGTTTAGTTTTATCTTTGGGTGAGAAGGGTAATTATTTAAAAATTAAATTTTTGTTTAAAAGCTTTAAAGACTCATAGTATATCATTTTCATTATGTAATTAATTGTTCCATGCTATGCATAAGGAAACTAAGGCATGGATAGTTAATTTGCTAATGATTATTTCTGAGTCAGAACATTATTTCATTATTTCCATTAATATGGATTGTTCTGTCTTCAAATCTTAATTATATAATAATGTTTTAAAAATACAGTCTTTGGATATAGATTAGAATTCTCTTTTGATATTTCTCAACTTTGTCATGATTTTAAAATTAGAATTCCAAATGGGAATAATCTTTAAAACATTAATTCAAAATGATTTAAGTAATCATAGCAAAGCTTTCAAACATTCACCAACTTAAGATGAATAATTTACAAATATATAAATGTTGTTGGTTTAAAAGTCAAAAGGGTATGTGTAATCTGCTGTTAACTTCCTGACTGCATGATTCTGCTGCATTATTTCAATTCATTTATGTATATGTTATCCTCATCTATGTGAGCACTCCCTCCAAAGATACAGAACACCACTCTTCTAGACCTTCTCTCCCCCTGCAATTCTGGGTCATCTTGTTCATCAGTCCTTCATAAAATAATCTACCCAAGTGTTTGCTTTGGCAGGATGTATCCTAAAATTGCAATGATATAGAGAAGATTAACACCCCTCCCCCCGCACCAGGATGGCATGCAAATTCATGAAGCGTTCCATATTTTTTGTTTGTTGTTCTTTTGTAATATGACAACATGTATCCAAATCAAATGTGTATCTATATCAGATCACTTGCTATCTTGGGGAAAGAGAAAAACACGTAACTCAAAATCTGACAGAAATAAATGTTGAAAATTATAAGACCAACTCACTTTATTTCTCACATACATAATTTGGATGATCAGTTTTCTGAAAAGAGGCGTGTTATGTAGTGGAGCATAGAAATCTTCCCTTAAGAGTTAGAAAGAGTTGGGTTCAGGTCCTCTGTCTGACAACATTTTGGCATTTAATTGTTAATTGACTCCTTGTAACTTCTCAAGACTCCAAGTAGTCGAGTTGATATATTAGATTCCATTAGAACTCCTTAAATCCCCAGGGCTCAGTATAGTAAATAGCATGTAGTAGATGCTTAATAATGTTAATTGAGTGAATGAATCTTAGAAACCCGACTTTCCTTTGATGCTAAAAGGTTTAAAGTGCTAACATTCTCAAGAAACTTGTTCCATTTGATTACTTCATTTGGATTATAACATTCCCCTCAATTGTCTTATATTTATTTTGTTACACTTTATTTTCTTAGCAGTGAACTTGTATCCTTTCAGTAGAACATTAGCTCATTTGAGGACAAGAACTTTTTTACTTGACTATTATATTTCCAGAACCCAGTACAACAGCATTGCACATAAAAATCCTTAATAAATGCTTGTTGATAGAATCAATATAGCATTATTATTTAAAAAGAATTTTTGTGTTAGAGTATTTGATATCATGGAAAATGGTATAAAATTTTCCAAATGCAATAATATAGGTTGCCTATCCTATTGAATTCTGGACTTGACCTTCCCTAGAAGACTAACTTCTCAAACTTACAATTTCAAATGTGCTTGATTTCATTTCATTCATCTATAGATTGTTATATTTATCATTATATATTTACTATATATCAAAATAGAATATATATTAATTTGTGCCTGCCCCAGATTAAATTTCTATATTCACCTTTCTTTAAAGGTGAATCTTTCTAGTGACATAATGACTCTATTCATTATTTTTTTTAAAAAAAGTTTTAATTGGTATCTTCTGTTCTTTACATCATCATCATAGTTATTTCCAGTGTCCTATCCCCTACCCCTCCTATCTCATGTAACAAATGGGTAGCTAGATGGTAACTAGATAGCACTGGCCTTGGAGTCAGGAAGATGAGAGTTTGAATTCAGCCTCAGACACTTGACACTTACTAGCTGTGTGATCTTGGGACAAGTCACTAAACTTTGATCACCTCTCATCCAGGACTATTTCCATTTGTCCTGATTCATATCTGGCTACTTTGAACCCAAGAGGCCTCTGGAGGAGAAAGTGAGACTGGTGCCTTAGCACAGCAGCCCCTCAACTCAAATCCAATTCATGTGCTTCTCATGGCATCACCACCCCTGATGTTATGGTCTTCTTTGCGAATTAAAGAAAAACATCATCATCATCATCATCATCACAAGTAGTATTTTTTTAAGAGAAAAATTATCATAGCCAATTGATACATTGAAAACGTCCACAAATGTACAATATGTAACACCTTGTGGACCCTCCCTCTTCCTCTCAGAGGAAGATTGGAGGTGGTATCTTCTATCTCTTCATTTGAGTTCTGTTTGATCTTTATAAAATCTTGTCATTTTTTAAAATAATCTTTGGTGTGTGACTCTCCTGTACTTATACTGTAAATTTTTTCTTGACTTTGCTTCATTCTACATTTTGTACACAATTCTTCTTCCCAGGCTGCTCTGTATTCATCACATAACATCTGTTCTTACAAAACAGTAACTTCCATTACATCCCATGTACTATGAGACATAGAGCTACATTGAAAAATTAAGTCAAATGAAGGGAACATCTTAATTGTCTTTTTGGCCGTGAATGAGGAAACTCTCGATCCATTTATTTCAGAAATTAAATTCTTTATTTCATATTATTCATTGAAGTAGAATTAAACAGTAATGTCTTTTTGAAGTGGTCATAACTTGCATTTAGTATTTTAAGATTAACAGAGAATTATATGTATTATTTCATTTGATCCTCATTAATAATCATGTAAAGCAGATTCCATTCTTCTTGTATTGCAAATGAGGAAACTGAGATCACACTGATAAAATGATTTACCCAAGGTTATGTAGATAATAAGTGTCTGGGACAGATTTGAACCCATGTAATCCTGACTCCAGATCCTGCACCATGCTATTTCTTTTTTTTTTAAGGGTTTTTGTTTTTTGTTTGTTTGTTTGTTTGTTTTTTGCAAGGCAAACGGGGTTAAGTGGCTTGCCCAAGGCCACACAGCTAGGTAATTATTAAGTGTCTGAGATCGGATTTGAACCCAGGTACTCCTGACTCCAAGGCCAGTGCTTTATCCACTACGCCATCTAGCCACCCTTATTGCTGCCCTTATCCACTACGCCACCTAGCTGCCCCATGCTATTTCTAACATAACGATCTTTGACTTCCCAAAATCAAGTTGATTGACAGATAACATTTTATTTACTTTTTGTTTTATCTTTGTCTTCAGAGAATCAACAATGGGGTGCATTAAAAGTAAAGAAGACAAAAGTCCAACTATGAAATATGGAACTGAAAGCAGTTCAGAGCCTATTAGTATAAATGTCAGTCATTTTGGATCAGAACTTACCCCAGTGTGCCAGTCATCTTCAGTAAAGGGATCAACTGTTAATTTTTCCAGTCATTCCATGACACCATTTGGAGGTTCAACAGGAATGACACCTTTTGGAGGTTCTACTTCTGCCTTTTCATCTATGCCAAGTTCACATTCTACTGGCCTAACAGGTGAGTTTTAAGTGAATGCTTTATATTTTTTCATTTTTTTATCATGCCTTTAAGAAATAGTAAGTAGCATTATATACTAAGATATCAGTGAGATATGTTTTCCTTATTTTAGTCTCTATCATATTATTTTAATCTCTAATTAACTAATGTCTCTATCATAAAATTAGACTTTCTAGAACATATATATAGTGTGTGTGTGTATGTATATATATATATATGTATATATAAAATGTTTTGGACAGTTTAGTGAAAATATTTGGATGGTGCTTTAGTTAAAACTGGTATTTTTTTCTATTCTGTCTCTTTTTTTTCTCATAATTAATTTTCAACTGCTTGTCTGATTCCATCTGTGTTACTATAGTGTCCTACATTGTTTAAACTATATATGATAATATGTAATTCACTTTATTGTTTAACCTATGGGTATATACAAAGAGGAAGAATGCATTTAGTGCTGTCCTTTCCACCTTTGACAATCCCAGTATTTTTTGAGGCAGGCAGAGCAAGGCATCCCTTTTTCTGTCATCAGACTTGTCATTTATTTAGGACATCAAGCAAATAGCAAAATAGGTTTGTTAGTACTACACACCTGGCGATTGATTTTTAAGCCTATAGATGATTTTTTCCATGTTCATTATTAAAGGAGAGAAAGAGGAAAAGCGTATAACTACATATAAATATAGTTTTCATTTCAGTTCTCTGATGACAATTTTCATTAATTTCTACATTTTTAGAGGTTTGTCAGCATTATATACATAAATATTCAATTGCTACTCTGTATTAACTGTTTATGAATTAAGACCTATATTTTATATCATGAGTGATATATCCCAGAATTTTCATAGTAAGATGTTTGCTTGACTAGATTTGCCAGATATATTTGATCATTAAAAATAGTTTGGCCTCAACATTTAGTTTGTTAGACCTGAAACTTAGGTATGCTGTTGAATCAAGATAATTTGCCTTTTTATAGAATATTTTACTAATATGAAATGAACCTTTTCATTTCAGTAATTTCATGTCTGTATGCATATATGAATACCATTCATACCATTATGCATGGTATTGAAATAATGTTCAGAGTGCTATCTGAGCTAGAGGACTTGTTTTATAACTTTAGACTCTTCACAAAACTTGAACTCAGAGAATTTCAGGTACCCTGAGCTTTTGAGATGAATAAAAAGTCAGAACACATCAATGAAAATGTATATAATTTTGATCTTGAAAAAATTTATAGCCACATTACTATTTCATCATCTGTGTCTGTAGATGTGTTTGTAGATCTTTGAGTCTAAAAATTAGAGAAACCAGAAGGAAAATATACTCAGAAATAAAGAGAATGGTGGAAATTTTGAGCCACATATCTAAATGGTCCCACAAACTGTTTTCTGACATTTATGTAGTATAAATTGCTGTACTTGAGAAAACAAAAAAATAAAAGAATCTCTTTTTATCTAATAAAGCAAGTGTAATAATAGGAAAGTTGGAATAATTTTAGTCCTTTTCTGGTATGATTATTTGAAATCTCAAAAAGTAAATGGATCTTATTGTACCTTACCAATACAAGCCTGAAGAGTTAAGATTCTCCTGTAATAAAATGTGACTTTAATCCAAAGATTTCTCAGCCTGTTAGACCATCAGTGTTTTTATTTTTCTGTAGGTTTAGCATGATATAAACTTTTCAACAAAGGTAATGTAGGTTGAAATCAGAAACCAAACATGGTTTTTCTTATTCCAAGTCTCATTATCTGATTTTCAGTTTGCCCTTTGAAGCAGAGAATTTTTTTATGGTATTGTAAAACCTAGTGTAGCAGAGTTCAGAGGTTGGCCACAGTTCTCAACCACACCTCGAAAACCATTTACAAAATGAAGGGGAGAAGAGGATACACAATCTGGACTTGGAGAGAGAATGCTTTATCCATAGTTACAAAGAGTTTGATGGTTGAATTTTTTGAAAAACTTGCCCATATCATTTCAGACTAATTGGATGAGAGAACATATGATTAATAAAAGCATACTTTTTAACTAATGAAAGAACACATATTGTTTTCAAAAATATGTTACAGACTATTTAATACTCTAAAATTATAAAAATTGCCTTAATTTATAATTATAAAATAATATAAAAAGGCTTTAATTTATAAATAGATGCAAGTGTGTGTGGGTCACATTGTCTTGTCTTAAGAGATAAATAAAATGATTTAATTTGGAATTGACATGATTTACCAATGATTAATATATTACATTTTCTTAGGAAATTTGTTTTTAAATCACTTAGAGATAGAATGAAGTATAACTAAATATCATGTAGCATTTTCCAGTTTAACAGCACTTTTTTCACAACAGCCCCCATAAAGGAGGACCAAATGTTATTTTAATCCCCAATTTGAGAAGAAATTGAGGTCAGAAGAGATTTAATACCTAAATACCTTTATCCTTTATCATTTACCTTTATCCTACAAATACAGCTCTGATCTTCTTTATATCATTGCCTAGAAAATTCTTTATTGAATTAAATGGTGTCAAAGCATTTCTTAATGGCAAATTATCATCAATTCCAGGATGTGTGATATCAGTTAGGGATCTTTCCAGTGGTATAGATTACAACCTATATTTGCCTACCTGACATTTGTGACTCTGGTCAGAGGAGAACTACCCTTGGAGCATGTTTTGTTTTCCTTTTCTACAGTTCTAATAAGATTGGTTATTACATTTTCCAGGTCACAGCAGATTAGAAAAAAAGCATATTAGAAGTGGCTAGAATGTTGTTTGTTTTGAGGGAATGACTGCTTCTAGAACCAATATTAAACTGGTCATAATAAAAACTTATAACCAGAAGTGTGACAGAAGAATCTTAAAAGCTTTTTAAAAAAATCACTGGTTGTTAAATCATTTTTGTTATGTCCAACTCTTCCTTACCCCTTTTTCAGGTTTTCTTGGCAAAGATATTAGGATAGTTGGCCATTCCTTTTTCAACTCATTTTACATATGAGAACCTGAAGCAAACAGGGTTAAGTGACTTGGCTAGGGTCACACAATCTTTGTCTAAAGCTAGATTTTAGCCCATGAAGATGAATCTTCCAGATTCCGAATTCAGGGTACTATCCTCTCTGCCACCTTGCTGCCTTAAAACAGACCAATTTTTTATTTTAAAAACCCAAACCTAAAGCCATTTATTGTATGTCCAGAGTGCTATACACTTTTAGTAGCCTTGAAGGCATAATGTAATAATTAAATAATAATAGTGCAGAATCCTGAAACAGCTAAATTTTCTTCCTTGTGCTTTGTTAAAGAAGATATGGAAATACATGTTTTAGAAAGATTTCTATCCAAAGTGATTAGAACAAAAATGCTGTGATATTTAAAGTTTTAAACTTTAGCCATTGACAAATTCCATTTTATGTGAAATATACAATTCTCTAACAGATAAATGTGATAAAGTGACATAAATGTGTTACTGTGTATTTATTTTTCTATCCCATTTTTGCACAGTTCCTATTTTGGAAATAGGAAGCAGAAACCAAATAGGAAGAGAAAAGCAAAAATACTTTAGAAGCTCATTTATTCTGTTTCAAATTGTTAAAAAAAAAAGGTTCTCTATGGTAGTTGTCCTTTCTTCTATGTTAGTACTAATGCCTTTTACATTTTAAAAATACAGTTTGGAATATCAGCAAACTAATCTAGCTTGCTAATTAAAATATTTTAAGTACAGTAAATATCTGACAGATTTAAAAATTCCAGAGTTTGAGGCAAAATATCTTTTTTTAAAAAAAGTTATTTTGAAATTAAAATTCTTAAAATAGAGCATTTCCATAATATATCAAAAAACCCAAAAAGGATTCTATATGAAAAAAATGCTTCCCTATTTTCATATTCCTTGCCTTTTTTTTTTAGGTTTTTGCAAAGCAAACAGGGTTAAGTGGCTTGCCCAAGGCCACACAGCTAGGTAATTATTAAGTGTCTGAGGCTGGATTTGAACCCAGGTACTCCTGACTCCAGGGCCGGTGCTCTGTCCACTACGCCACCTAGCTGCCCCTATTCCTTGCCTTTTTAAAAATTTATTTAACCTTTTGTTTTTCCCCACTCGTGCATAATAACAATTCTTAACATTAATCTTTTTCAGTAACTTGAGTTCCAAATTCTCTCCCACCCCCTTCATTCAAAAGGCAAGCACTTTGATATAGGTTATATATGTGCATTCATGCAAAACATTTCCATATTAGACATGTTCACAGTAAAAAAAAATAAGAAAAATAAAAATTTGGGGTGGCTAGGTGGCGCAGTGGACAGAGCACTGGCCCTGGAGTGAGGAGTACCTGAGTTCAAATCCAGCCTCAGACACTATTAACTAGTTGTGTGGCCTTGGGCAAGCCACTTAACCCTGTTTGCCTTGCAAAAACCTAAAAAAAAAAAGTATGCTTCAATCGACATGCAGATTCCTATCAATTCTTTCTCTGGGGATGGATAGCATTTTTTCATCAAAAAGCCTTCAGAAGAGGAGCAGTTAGGTAAGCACAATGGATAGAGCATTGGCCTTGCAGTCAGGAGGACATGAGTTCAAATGTGACCTCAGACTTACTTAGCTTTGTGACCTTGGGCAAGTCACTTAACCCCATTGCCTTGCAGAAATCCAGGGGGGGGAATCCTTCAGAAGTCTCTTGGATCATTGTAGTGTCAGTTGCTGTTACCATGGTTCTGGTTCTAGTTCTGCTCACTTCACTATGCATCTGCTCATTCTAGGTTTTTCTGAAATCATTCTGTTAGTCATTTCTTATGACACAATAATTTTCCATAGCAGTCAGATTCCATAATTTGTTCAGCCATTTCCCAAATGATGCTTACCCCCCAAATTCCAGTTCTTTGCCTACCAGAAAAGAACTGCTATAAATATTTTTTGTTAAATAGATCCTTTTCATTTTTGTTTATCTCTTTGCAATACTGAGTGATATTTCTGGATCAAAAGGTATGCCTAGTTTTATAGCCCCTTGGACATAGTTACAGTCTCTTTGCCTTTTTTTAAGTGTATTAAAATTCTACAGCTTACTTTCAAAGCCATTTTGCCTTGCCTGTGCTTCCTTGTGAACTTCTTTTCTCTTATGTATGTTCAAATATGTTCAAAAATATGTTTCAGTGATCCTTTTTTCTCTTGTTATCACTATTGCTGATTATATTTTCCTTTCAACACCACTTCCCCAATTAAAAGTCAAGAGAACAAAAGAGGAAAAAAAATTTGCAAGAAATTGGCCTATTCCAGAAAAATTCCACAGTGACCATGCCCCAAAATAAATATTTCTTTCTACACCTAGAGTTCATCACCTCTGGGACAGGTGGAAGATAAGATAATGTGCTTCATCATAAGTCCTCTGTGGACATGATTGATCATTGGGTTAGTCAGAACTGACTTGTTTTTCTTTACAGTCTGCTATCTTTATATAAATTGTTCTCTTGATTGTACTCACTTCATTTTGCATCAGTTCATAGCCCCTTGGATTCTGTGAAATTAATTTTTTGATCATTTCTTAAGGTTCATTAATATTCCATTATATTTACATGCCCTAATTTGTTGAACTATTCCTTCAGTTGGTAGGCAACCCTTTAGATTCTGGTTCTGTTTTCCTTTCCTCTGTTTGTCTCTCTGTATCTATCTAGCCCCTTTTTTAGATGTTTTAATCCCCACTTCATGATCAAAAGATTTGTTTTCTTGTGATTTCTCTTCTTTCCTCATCCTCCTCTTCTCCCTTTCCCTACTTTGTCCATGTAGAGTTTGATATATTTCTGTACCATATTCAGTATATTAAACCTTCCTTGTCCATTTCAAATAAGAATAATTGATTTTATTTGTTTGATCTGATATTCACATCTTCCCCTATTCTTCAGGATTGTATACTCTTTTTATCATGCAGCCCAGTTAGAAAAAAAATAAGGTCTACCTCTTCTTCCTGTTTTCTACACTATTAATATTCTTTTTTATGCTTCATTCTCCTTTTCTTCTAAAACCTACAGAACAAAGCCAACCTAACCCCAGTTCCTGTTTTTCTGTGTTAACTTGCTTTTTACCTTTTGAAGACATTATGATTCTGAAGGGATTCATGTTTAGAAGTCTATATTGTAATGTTAGCACTATATCATCTTTTAGCTTTTTCCAATTGTTCAAATAAATTTGCCTTTTTTAGGTTTCTCTGAAATCCTATGCTGTATTACTATAGTTTTTCATTGGGATTTCATCATTATCATTCAGTCCAGTTCAAACTTCAGAAACTTCAGTGTTAGATATGTGGGAGCCAGGATATCTCTCTCTCTCTCTCTCTCTCTCTCTCTCTCTCTCTCGCTCGCTCTCTCTCATTTGGGCAGTCTTGTATTGAAATCCCAGAATTAATGTTTTGACACTGAATTATTTTATTCCTCTGTTGTATTAATATTTTGGTAGATCATTTTTGATAGTTGACTCTTAAGAATCCTGTAAATGCATTTTATTTTATATTCATAAATTACTCATCTGTTTATTAAAATTAACTCATTTTATTTTTTGAGCATACTGTATATTATCATAAGTAAATGTTATGCTTTAAATAATCTTAGTTTAGTTTTGTTGCTAAAATTAGGATTACTTGGTACCAAAATATTAAGCTATAGCATCTGTAAAAATGGGAAGATGAGGCAACACTAATATAAAAAGTTTCTGCTGGAGTTTTCGTGCCCAGAGTTCTTTTTTTAATTTACATCTTTTTTTTATTTACATATTACTAAAATAGTCTTGTAAGAGTAAAGAGTAAGAGTAAACATAATCTCCACTCCCCCACAAAAATAAAAAACTCATGAGAAATAAAATGAAAGAAAGGAAAAAATGTGCTTCAGTCTGTGTTCAGATACCATCAGCTCTGACTCTGGGGTGGATCTCATTCTTTATCATAAGTCTATCAGAGAAGTTACTTTCATATTTTTTCATAGGTAATTCCTCCCTCCATTAATCCCCTCTACTATTTATTATATTTTCTCTTTCCTTTCATTCTGTCTCTCTTCAAAAATGTGCTATGGGGCAGCCAAGTGGTGCAGCAGACAGAGCACCAGCC
Source organism: Macrotis lagotis (assembly GCF_037893015.1). Lineage (NCBI taxonomy): Eukaryota > Metazoa > Chordata > Mammalia > Peramelemorphia > Peramelidae > Macrotis > Macrotis lagotis. Next base: position 456,860,961 of record NC_133666.1, on the reverse strand, counting down.
ATGAGACCCCAAGTCTACATCCCACCACAGAGACCCAGTGACCACCCCAGCCCCTTGGTCCCAGACAGGTCACCCAATCCCACCACCTTACAAAAAGTAAAAAAATAAAATGTTATATCTGACTATCTTCTCCCATGATCTATCCTCTCATCTATCCCCTACATCCCCTCTCCCATCTCCTTTCTCTTCTTTTTCTTCTAGATTTCTATGCCCTATTTTGTATGCATGTTTGTTGTTTCCTCTCTGAACCATTTTTTTAACTAAAAAAATTTTTTGAGCCATTTCTGATGAGAATAAAGCTCCCTCGTTCCCCCTCACCTTCCCCCCTTCCATATCAACACAATCGCTATTTCTTGACTCTTTTACATGAAATATCTTAAATATATTCTACCTCTCCTTTCCCTTTCTCCCAGTCCATTTTCTTTTCTCCCATTTGACTCCATTTTGAAAGTATATTTACCTTCAAATTCGGTTCTCTCCTGTGCCTCATATATAAAGCTCATTCTAACTGCTGTTATAAATGAGAAGGTTCATATGAGTATTATCAGTATCATCTTCCCATGAAGGAATACATGCAGTTCATTATCATTAAATCCCTCATAATTTACCCTTTTCATCCTCTTTCGCTGTGCTTCACCTGAGTCTTGTACTTGAAGATCAAACTTTCTGTTCAGCTCTGGTCATTTCAACAGGAATCTTTCCAGTTCCCCTGTTTCATTGAAAGTTCATGTATTCCCCCTGGAAGAGGATGTTCAGTTTTGCTGGGTAGTTGATTTCTCAGATTCATTGCAAGATCTTGCCTTCCAGAATATCATATTCCAAGCCATATGAGTCCTTAATGTGGATGCTGCTAAATCCTGTGTAATCCTGACTGTAGCTCCACAATATTTGGTTTTTTTCTCTTTCTTTTTACTTTATTTTTTGTGAGGTTTTTCATTTTTTTGGGGGGGTAATGTTTACTTCTGGCTGCTTGTAATATTTTCTCTGCAACTTGGGAGTTCTAGAACTTGGTTATAATATTCCTAGAGATTTTTATTTGGATCTCTTTCAAGAGATTTATAGATTCTCTCAATTTCTATTTTTCCCCTTTGCTTCTAGAATATCAGTGCAGTTTTCCTGTAGAAATTCTTTAAAAAGGAAGTCAAGGCTCTTTTCCTGATCATGACTTTCAGGTATCCCAATAATTTTTAAATTGTCTCTCCTGGATCTGTTTTCCAGATCAGTTGTTTTTTTCAATGAGATATTTAATGTTTTCTTCTAGTTTTTCATTCTTTTGGTTTTGTATTATTTCTTGATTCCTCACAAAGTCATTGGCTTCCTTTAGCACCATTCTACATTTGAAGGAATTTTTATCTTCAGAGAGCTTTCTTATCTCCTTTTCCATCTGACCAATTCTGCTTTTTAAGGTATTCTCCTCATTAACTTTTTGGACTGTTTTTTTCATTTGACCTAAGCTGATTTTTAACATGTTATTTTCATTAACACTTTTTGGATCTCCTTCACCAAGCTGCTGACTTGATGTTCATATTTTCTGTATCTCTCTCATTTCTCTTCCCAGTTTTTCCTCTTCCCTTACTTGATTTTCGAAATCTTTTTTTGAGCCCTGTCATAGCCTGAGACCAATTCCTATATTTCTTGGAGGCTTTGGATACAGAAGCTTAGATTTTGTCATCTTCGGAGTGTGTGTGTTTTGATCCTTCATGGGACCACACTAATTGTCTGTGGTCAGGTTCTTTTTTTCTATTTATTCATTTCCCTAGCCTGTACCCTGGTTTGGGGGCACTTCCTGAGAGCCTTTGAAGTATTATTGGGGCACTCCCACAAGGACCTCAGTTCCTTCAAGGTTTATGAGAGGCTTTCCTCCCTGTGCTCTGGGATTATCACAAGCTCTCCCCTCTGCCCTGGAGCTATGAGGAGGGTCCCTGTTCCACTGTGGCAATGGGGGGGCCCAGACTGTGACCAGGGTCTGAATATGGACAAAGCACAAGAGTCCTGTCCCAGGGACAGAGGAGAGACCTTGACAGTCTTCCCACCACCGCATTACCTTCTATGAGCTGAGGGCTCTGGAAGCAGCTGCCCAAGCAGCTCCCTGCTGGGCAGCTCTGTGGGCCTGCTTCCATTTTCTGGGATTTGGGCTGCAGTGAGGGCCATGCTGGCTCCCACTCACTCTGGCAGAAGGTTCCCTCTGATCTTCCAAGTTGTGTTCCCTGGGTTGGCAGGTCAGGAAATTGCTTCTGCCAGGAGTCGGTGCTCCCAGGGACCCAGTCGCCCCATGGGCTGTTCCTGAAAGGGAGCTCCTGGGGTTTGGCATGATCATCCTGGCTGCACTGCTGTTTCTCCAACTCCGTGGAGCCTTCCCATGATCTTCCAGGTTACCTTGGGCTAGAGAATTGCCTCACTGGATCTTTCTGTGGGCTCTCAAAAATTTAATTAGAATCATAATTTTAAGATTTTTGAAATATTTTGGAGAGAGCTTCTGGGAAAGCCTGTTCTCATGCTGCCATATTGGCTTTGCCCCCTGAATTCTCTTGAGAAAAATTTGTCCCTTTCTCAGGATAGAAATTTTGCTAATTACTGATTGGTGAAATCTTATCAGTTTTGAATTTGATTGTCCAGTTTCATAGGATTTATTTAGTTAGATATACTAAATGTAATAAAGGATTCCAGAATCCCTTTTTTGTTCCCCTATAACATTAGCTTTATTGAATCTCTCTCTGTTCATTCAGTGTGGGTATTCTCAACATTCTTATCTTACTAAGACATTTTTCTATAGGATCTCCCTAACATGGGAAGATATGAAGGTATATTCATGTTGCTTGAGTATTATTGCAACACTCAGGCTTTCAGCTCTTCCCTTCCCTCTCCTCCCCTTTACCTGACAGCATCCTTTTCTAACTGTCCATTTCCTAGATGATTTTTTTTATGTTGCCAATTCTTAGGCACCACTTTGGAGATCACAGTATTTACAATGGTAGGCAGCCCTAGAGTAATATTATTGATATTTTAAAATTGGACAGCCTGGGATCAATAAAAGTATTATGCAGTTTCTCACATATATCTTATGTTGTGTTGTTCTTCTTATTCACTTCTAGTCCTGTGATTCCAAAATATACACACTAATGAAACTAGCTTATAATCTAGATAATATCCATTCTTCAAATCCTTGTTTCAACAGTTCAGTTCAACAAGCATTGTTTAAGGACCTACTCTTTGCTAGGGACTGTCAAAACAAAGATAAAAACAAAACATTCCTGACTCTTTGAAGAACTTTTAGTTCTGCTGGTGGGGATAACCCTAAATATGTGTTTAAGTAAAAATTAAAAATATATAATATAAATACAAAGTAATTTTGGGCAGGGGCATTAATAGGTAATGGCTTTAATAAAGTCATAGAATCATAGATTTAGAGCTGGAGACTCAGGAGCTGGACAGCTGAAAGAGCACTAAGTCCAGCTGCCTTATTTTATGAGCAAGAATACTCAAATTGAGAGAGTTTTAAAATATACCCACACATCTAGTAAATGTGAAACTGAATTCAAACTCAGTTGCCACTGACTCCCAGGCCCAATATTCATGGCTTCTACTTAAGTTGAATCCTGCCTGAAGTGTGAGGCAAAGGTTCCAAGAAGGAAAATTAAGGAAGGTATTTTTTCTAGACCTGGGGTAAAACATTTTCAGAAGTGAAAAATGAAATTTTGTATGCTGCAATCAGTCCAACTGGAATGAAGGGTGTGGTAAGCTGGATACTGGGGTACAAATACAAAGATGAAATAATCTCTTCCAGAAAGGAGCTTACGTTTTAATGGAGGAGCTAAACAGACTTCTAAATATAGAGAAAATCCCTTTCCCATTTACATTGTATTGTAGAACATGAGAGATGTTGGTTCAATTTAAAGAAAATTAAGATTTGGAAAAAAGAACCTGAATTATACCTGTATTACTTCATTCTTCTCTCAGTCATTTATGACTTCTTTCAGTCTTAGTTCCTTCATCTGCAAAAGAGATTGGACTTAGACAGTATTAAGAATCTTTCAGCTCAAAAATTTACCAGGTTTTGCCCATTTAATATTGACTATCGTATGGTCATTGAACAATGCTATCTCTGTGCTAAGATCAAAGAATTTTATATGATGTTAAAATACTCCTGGGAGACATCTTAATGAAGGCAATCCTTTAAAGATATATATATATATTTGCCATATCTAATAAAATGTTTGTTTTCTCTTAATCAAAAATATACATAGGATTTTGTATTAAAAAATACAGTTGGGGGGCAGTTAGGTGGCATAGTGAGTAGAGCACCGGCCCTGGTGTCAGGAGTACCTGAGTTCAAATCCAGCCTCAGACACTTAATAATTACCTAGCTGTGTGGCCTTGGTCAAGCCACTTAACCCCATTGCCTTGCAAAAAAACCTAAAAAAAAAATGGATGGGGGCAAGTCAAACTTTACTTAAATACAAAAATTAAAAAAAAAATTGTCATGTACCCACCAGATCATTAAGAAAGAATTCAATATAAACAAATGTCCATTTCAGGAAAACCTATGTAATAAATAGCACACATTTTTTTCAAAGCATGCTCAGCTTTTTAAATTTTCTGTTGTGTTTAGAAGGCTACAATTAAGCATATACTTATATACACTACATAAATAGCATAGATAAGCATAGATGTGTGTATGGAAAAATATGTAAGAGTGCATTATGCTTATTTCCTCTTTATTACCCTGTTTATTCAGAGGTGTACTGCATCTTCCTTCTAAAATGACCAGATCATCATTTCCTGTACTACAGCAAAATCTCTTTGTGTCTGAACAACATCCTCCTTTATTAGGATCTTTGAGGTGTGTGTGTGTGTGTGTGTGTGTGTGTGTGTGTGTGTGTGTATGTATAGATATAGAATAGAATGGTTTGGTTACTCAGAGTTTTTATTTTTTTATTTTTAAAAAAATTTATTTTTCTTTAGTTATATATTACTAAAATATTCTTGTTTAAGAGTAAACATAAGCTTCCCAGCCCAGCTTGGCTCCCAGGGATCCTTGGCACCCTCTCCACCTTGCCCCCGGAGCCCCTCGCCCAGTGAGCCCCTCACCTCCCGTCCCTCTGCCAGACAGTCTGTCCGCCAAGCCCTCATGTCCGGCCAACCGCCATGCCCTTTGTGGAGCTGGACACCAGCCTGCCAGCCAACCGGCTACCCAGCAGCCTGAGCCAGCACCTGTGCGCCACTGCCACAGCGGTGCTGGGCAAACCCCAGGACAGAGTGAATGTAACTGTGAGGCCAGGCCTCATCATGATCCTGAGTGGCTCAGGGACCCCTGTGCCCAGCTCATCGTCTCCTTCATTGGGGTGGTTGGCACAGCCAAGGAAAACCAGGACCACAGTGCCAAGTTCTTTGAGTTCCTCACCAAGGAACTGAGTCTAAGTCTAGACAGAATTAACCTTCGATTCTACCCTCTGGAGCCTTGGCAAATTGGCAAGAAGGGCACAGTGAAGACCTTTCTGTAAGCAGCCCAGAGTTGGTGCTGATGGACTAGCAGGCTCTCTGCCAGCCCTGCCCCCACAGAAACCAAGGACCCTCCTTAGGGCTAGCAGAATAATATGGAGCCCTATCTTTGATCAAAACAAACAAAAAAATGAATAAACATAATACCCCCTCCCCCACAAAAATATAAAACCTCATGAGAAATAGAAAGAGAAAAAATGTGTTTCAATCTGTATTCTGATATCATCGTGTGCATCACTTTCTGTATCTTAAGTCCATCATAGTAGTTAACTTGCACATTTTCCCACAGTTGCTGTTGCTGATTGTAATTCTCTCCATCCATTCCTCCCCACTACCATCTATTATATTTTCTCTTTCACCCTGTCCCACTTCAAAAAGTGTGCTGTGGGATAACCAAGTGGCACAGCGGACAGAGCACTGGCCCTGGGGCCAGGAGGCCCCAAGCCCACATCCTACCTCAGAGATCCAGCAACCACTTGGTCCCATGGTCCTGGACAGACCACCCAATCCCAGGACCTTGCAAAAAAGTAAAAAAGAAAATGTGTTAGATTATTTGACTATCCTTTCCTATGATCTACCCTCTCCTCTATCACCCACATTCCCCCCTCTCCCCCTTCTCTCCTTTTTTTCTAGATGTCTATACCCTATTGCATATAGATAGATATGCTGTTTCCTTTCCGATGAGATGTTCCCTCCTTTCCCCCTCACCTTTTCCCCTTTCATACCATTGCAAAAGCTACATGAAATATCTTTTATAAGAAATATCTTAGCCTATTCTACCTTTCCTTTCTCTTTCTCCCAGTATATTTCCCTTTCACCCATTGACTCCATTTTTACACTATATTATATCTTCAAATTCAACTCTCTCCTATGCCTCATATATAAAAAGCTCCTTTAACCTGCTCCATTAAATGAGAAGGTTCATATGAGTATTATCAGTATACTCTTTCCATGCAGGAATACATTCAGTTCATCATTAGTAAATCCTTCATAATTTACCCTTCCTGTCCACTCTTTTTGCTTTACCTGAGTTCTGTACTTGAAGGTCAAACTTTAAGCTCTGGTCGTTTCAACAGGAACATTTGAAATTCTCCTGTTTCATTGAAAGTCCATCTTTTCCCCTGAAAGAAGATGTTCAGTTTTGCTGGGTAGTTGATTCTCAGATTCATTCCAAGTTCTTTCTCCTTCTGGAATATTATATTCTAAGCCCTACAAGCCCATAATGTAGTTGCTGCTAAGTCCTGTGTGATCCTGACTGTAACTCCACGATATTTGAATTGTGACCTTCTGGCTGCTTGTAATATTTTCTCTTTGACTTGGGAGTTCCGGAACTTGGCTATAATATTCCTGGGGGTTGGTTTTTTTGGCTCTCTTTCTGGGGGAGAATGGTGGATTTTCTCAATTTCTATTTTACTTTCTGCTTCTACGATATCGGGGCAATTTTTCTGCAGGAATTCTTTAAAAATGAGGTCAGGGCTCCTTTCCTGATCATGACTTTTCAGGTAGCCCAATAATTTTTAAATTATCTTTCTTGGATCTGTTTTTTCCAGATCAGTTGTTTTTTTTCAGTGAGATAAGTTGACATTTTCTTCTGGTTTTTCATTCTTTTGGTGTGTTGAATTATTGTGTCTTGACTTTTCACAAAGTCGTCAGCTTCCTTTAGCTCCATTCTATATCTGAAGGATTTATTTTCCTCAGAGAACTTTCTTATCTCCTTTTCCATCTGGCCAGTTGTGCTTTTTAAAGCATTCTTCTCAATAACTTTTGAACTGTTTCATCCATTTTGACCTAAGCTGGTTTTTAACATGTTATTTTCTTCAGCATTTTTTTAGATCTCCTTGACTAAGCTGCTGACCTGATTTTCATGTTTTTCCTGCATCTCATTTCTTTTCCCAATTTTTCTTCTTACTTGATTTTCAAAATCTTTGAGCTCTATCATAGCCTGAGCCCAACTTCCATCTTTCTTGGAGTCTTTAGACGCAGAAGCTTGACTTTCTCATCTTTATATTGAATATTTTGGTCCTCCATGGGACCAAAGTAATTGTCTATGATCAGATTCCTTTTTTTTTTCCTGTTTACTATTTCCCCAGCCTGTGCCTGGTTTTGGGGTGCTTTCTGAGCTTTTGAGTATTATTAGAATGCTCCCCTGTGTGAGGCTCTGACTGCTCTCCTGCTCTGTGAATGACCACAAGCTCACCCCTCTGCCCCAGGGCTGTGAGGGCCGTTCCTGCTCTATGGGGGGGCCTACACTGAGACCAGGATCTGAATGTGCTCAAAATCTCAAGAGTCCTGTTCCAGGTTCAGAGGACAGACCTTGGCAGTCTTCCTCCACTCCTTTACCTTTGGTGGCCTGAGCGTTCAGGACACAGCTGCCTGGAGGCTCCTGCAGGGCAGCTCCACGGGCCTGCTTCCATTTCCTGGGATCTGGGCTGTGCTGTGGCTGGGCTGAGGGCCTGGGCTTTGCACTCCCTCTGGAAGAGGTCTCCCTGCTGATCTTTCAAGTTGTGCTTGGTGAGCCCTGGGGCTATTCCTGGGAGTCTGAAGTTCCTTCCCTCTCGAATAGCTCCTCTCCAACCCCATGGAACCCAGTTTTCCCACTATCTTCCAGGTTACCCTGGGCTGGAGAATTGCCTCTCTTAAAAATTTAGTCAGTCATAATTTTAAGGTTTTTGAAATATTTTGGAGAGAGCACCTAAGAGAGGCTCTTCTGCTGTCATCTTGGCTCCACCTGTTCTAATACTCAAGTGTTATTTTTAAAACAATACTGCTGTTACTGTATATAGGGTTCTTTTGGTTTTGCTAATACCACCCTTCATTATTTTATGTTATGTCTCTTTATGCTTTTCTGAAATCATTGAACTCATTAGAGTAATATTCCATCATGATCATAAATCATAGTTTAGCCATTTCTCGATTGATGGGCATCTCCAACACTTTCCAGTTCTTAACCAACACTCAGCATTTTTTTTTAACTTTTTATTTTCCTTGGTTACATGTAAAAACAAGTTTCAGTATTCACTTTTAAAACCTTGAGTTCTGAATTTTCTCCCTTCCTCCCACCCAGTAGCCCTCATTGAGAAAGCAAATTACTTAATATGTTAGTAATGGATCGTATTCTTTACCTTAAGTCCTTCAGAGTTGTCTTGGGTCCAGCATTGCTGAAAAAAGGTACATTTATCTCATTTTCCCTCTTCCCTTCCAACATTTGTTACCTTCTCTTTCTGACTTAGTAGCAAATCCAATAAGGTAGTACCTCAGAATTGTCCTAATCCACATTTCTCCAATCAAAAGTGAGCTAGTACTTTTTAAAAAATGATTTAACTAGATAGCATTGATAACTTCATCTGAAAACAGTTCATACCTTTTGAACATTTATCAATTGGGGAATGATTCTTTTTTATAAAATTGACTCAGTTTTCTGTGTTTGAGAAATGAGGTCTTTATCAGTGAAACTTGTTTCAATTTTTTCCCCCACATATACTATTGCTAATTATTTCCCTGCATCATATCATCATATCCCCCTCCCCCTGTTTATTCTTTCTCTTCTTTCATCCTGTCCCTTCATAAAAGTGTTTTGCATCTGACTACTCTCTCCCACACTCTTCCCTCCCTTCTGTCAGCTCCCTTCATCTTTTTCACATCCCTTTTCACCTCCTATTTTCCTCTGGGGTAAAATAGATTTCTGCTCGCAATTGAATGTGTGTTTTTCCCTCTCTAAGCCAATTTTTTTTATTACTATTTTATTTGTTTTCCAATTATATACAGTAGTAGTTTTTTGTAAGGTTTTGAATTTTACAATTTCCCCCCCACCTTCCTTCCCCTATTCCCCCACAGAAGGTAGTCTTATTATTTTTGCATTGTTTCCATGCTCTCTCTCTCTCTCTCTCTCTATATATATATATATACATACATACATATATATATATGTGTGTATATGTATATGTGTATATGTATATATGTATGTATATACATACACATACATATATTTATTTATCAAAATTGAATGTGTTAAGAGAAATCATATCCTTGAGGATAAAATAAAATACTAGATATAGAAAAGTTATGTAATACAGAAGAAAAATTTTTTTAAAAAAATTGAAGGTAATAGACTTTGGTCTTTGTTTAAACTCCACAGTTCTTTCTCTGGATACAGATGGGTATTCTCTGTCACAGGTACTCTAAAATTTATTGTCCCTTATTATTACATTGATGTAATGAGCAAGTCCATTAACGTTGATCATCACCCCCATGTTGCTGTTAGGATGTACAGTGTTCTTCTGGTTCTGCTCATCTCACTCAGCATCAGTTCATGCAAGTCTTTCCAGGCTTCTCTGAATTTCCATCCCTCTTGATTTCTAATAGAGCAATAGTGTTCCATCAAATACATATAACACAGTTTATTCAACCATTCCCCATTGGATGGATGTCCCCTCAATTTCAAATTCTTTGGTGCTACAAACAGGGCTGCTATGAATATTTTTGTATAAGTGACTTTTGCATGATCTTTTCCGGGTATAGACTAAGCCAATTTCAATGAGAGTGAGGCTCACTCACTTCCCCTCCCACTTCTTCCATTATACTCCATTGCAAAAGCTTTTTCTTGCCTCTTTTATGTGAAATAACTGAATAACTAACCCCTTTCTCCTTTTTCTTAGTACATTCCTTTCTCTTCCATCTTTTCATTTCATTCATTTAGGCAATGGGGTTAAGTGACTTGCTCAAAGTCACACAGCTAAGTAACTATTAAATGTCTGAAGCTAAATTTGAATTCAGGTTCTCCTGACTCTGGGGCTCATGCTTTATCTACTATGCCACCTAGCTGCACCAGACTCGATCTTTTAAATATATTATTCCTAAAAATTTGACTCCCACTTTTACCTTGCCTATATATGCTCCTTCTAATTGCCCGAATAAATAAGAAAGTTCATATGAGTTAGCAGTTTCCTCTTTCTGTACAGGAACATAAGCAGTTCAACATCATTAAGTTCCTTATGATTTATCTTTCTTGTTTACCTTTTTATGTTCCACTTGAATCTCATTGAACATCAAATTTTCTGTTCAGCTCTTGTTGTTTCATAGGAAAGTTTGAAAGTCCCTATTTTCATTGAATGTCTATCTTTTCCCCTGAAAAGAGAGTATATCTAGTTTTGCTAGATAGTTGATTCTTGGTTGTAATCCAACCTCTTTTGCCTCTCAGGATATTATATTCCAAGTCCTATGAGTCTTTAATGTAGAAACTGCTAAATCTTGTGTTGTCCTGACTGTGGCTTCATGATATTTGAATTGTTTCTTTCTCACTGCTTGCAATACTTTCTCCTTGAACTGAGCGCCCTGAAATTTGGCTATTATATTTTTGGCAGTTTTCATTTTGGTATCTCTTTTAGGACATGTATGGTGGATTTTTTTCAATTTCTAGTTTATCCTCTGCTTCTTGAATATCAGGACAGTTTTCCTTGACAATTTATTGAAAGATGAAATCTAGGCTCTTTTTCGGTTGAGGCTTTCAGGTAGTCCAATAATTTTTAAATTATCTCTTCTGGATCTGTTTTTCAGGTCAGTTGTTTTTTTTTCAGTGAGATTTTACATTTTTTCTAATTTTTCATTCTTTTGGTTTTATTTTATTTTCTTGATTTTTCACAAAGTCTTCAACTTCCCTTTGCTTCAATCCATATTTTAAGAATTATTTTCTTCATTGAGCTATTGTATCTCCTTTTCCATTTGATCACTTCTGCTTATTAAGAGATTCTCCTCCTCATTAACTTTTTGGATCTCATTTCCCATTTATTCCAGTTTGGTTTTTGATGTTACTTTCTGCATACTTTTTTTTTTTAGGGTTTTGTTTTATTTTGTTTTTTGCAAGGCAAACGGGGTTAAGTGGCTTGCCCAAGTTCCACACAGCTAGGTAATTATTAAGTGTCTGAGACCGGATTTGAACCCAGGTACTCCTGAATCCAGGGCTGCTTCTTTATCCACTACGCTACCTAGCCGCCACCCCTACTTTTTTTTTTTAATCTCCTTCACCAAGCTGCTCTTCTCAATTTTTCCTCTACCTTCCTTACTGGGTTTTCAAAATTCTTTTTTTTTTCCTTGGAGGCTTTGGATGTAGAAGCTTTGACTTAATTATCTTCTTCTGGTTGTGTATTTTAATCTTCCTCATGACCATGGTCAAGTTTTTTTTTCCTCTTCTATTGTTTGCTTATCCCCCCAGCCTATGACTCTTATTTTTTCTTTGTTAATGTAGGCTCTGTTTCTGGTGCGGAACATGTACCATCCCTACCTTTTGGGGATTTTGAAGCTGTTTTCAGAGATACTTCTAGGGACCTTCAAGATTTCAGTTCTCTGGTTTTATGATCTAAAGATAGATTATTATGACTACTCTCCTGGCCTGTGGGTGGACCACAAGTACTTCCTTCTGCTCTGTAACTGTGAGGAGGGTCCCTGCTCCATTGTGGCAATAAGCTCTGTTGTACTTCTACTCTTCCAGCTTCTAGGGCCCCAGACTGTGACTTAGATCTGATTATGGGCAAAGCAATAGAGACCTACCTCAGTGATAACAAAGAGACCCCTGTAATTTCCTCCTGACCCCCTTACCAGATGTGGGCTGAGAGCTCTGGAAACAGCTGCCTCTGTTACTGCAGTGGCTCCTGAGCCTGGCTGCTGGGATGTGGTCTGCACTGCTGAGACCTGGGCTGAATCTCACTCCAGTGATAGACTTTTCCTTCTGCCCTTCCAAGTGGTCCTTGGCAATCTCTGGGCTGAGAGTTCTGGAAACCGCTACTGATCCGGATGCCCTGCCATCTCTTCCTGGATTGCTAGGGCAGGTTCATTTCAGCATAGCCCACCCTATTCTGTCCTCCTCTTCCTCCTCTTTCACCCTGGAGCAGTAGACTCTTCTCACCCCATCTTCCAAGTTGTCTTGGACTGGAAAATTGTTTCACTCAGTCTTCTTGTGGGTTCCACCACTCTTGAATTTGTTTAGAGTCATTATTTAAAGATATTTGGAGTAGTTTGGGGTAAAACTTGGGTGAGTCCCTACCTTTACTCTCCCAGGCCCCCTCAGCTTTTTCTACTGTCCATACAAAAAATTTGCCCACATGTCATTTTTTTTTCTGTTAGGTGGTGTTACTATATTTGTGGCCTTATATGATTATGAAGCTAGAACTACAGAAGATCTTTCTTTTAAGAAGGGTGAAAGATTTCAAATAATTAATAATACGTGAGTATTACACTATTTCACTGGAAAATATTGTTAAATCAGCTTGTGATAGTCTGTAAACCGAGGATAAGAAAATTGTAGCCACTCAAAATAGTTATGGATAAAGTAATATTGTAAATCAATTAGCATTAGGTAATAAGATTATAATTTCAGAGGTAGTGTGACTAATAAATTATGAAGCCTGTATCTTGGTTCTATATGAACAGTTCATGTCTCTAATCACACTAACTCAGCCTACTGATAGCCTGTGGTTAGACCTCCTCTGCCTTTTATTTCTTTGTTTCACTTTAAACAAAATTCATCATGTAATTTTTAAACGTAGGTTTGTTATTTTTTCTTTCTGTTATCCTCTCAATCCTCACTTCCTTCTCTTACTTGCCATTAAGCCATAATATAAATTGAAGAAAGTTTATTTTTCTTATTAGTATTTTAATCATATTAGTTCAACTTTTTATATATATATTTTTTTTAAGATTTTTGCAAGGCAAACGGGGTTAAGTGGCTTGCCCAAGGCCACACAGCTAGGTAATTACTAAGTGTCTGAGGCCGGATTTGAACTCAGGTACTCCTGACTCCAGGGCCAGTTGCTGTATCCACTGAGCCACCTAGCCACCCCTATTTTTGTTTTTCTTAAAAAACAAAAACTTGAGTCTCTAAAACTAACTAAATGGTTTTACTGAGTGTGGCCCTTAATTGTTCCCTTCTCCATTTACTTTACCTGGTTTGCTTTTTTTTTAAGTTATGAAAATGCTTCATAGTGAATACTATAATTCATAAGTATAATAATTCAATTACAATTTCAGGAAAGGAAGTAATTATTGTCTTAACTATTCTTTACTGAATTTTATATCTTTTTAAAAAATATAATCTGGGGCTGCTAGGTGGCTCAGTGGATACAGCAACTGGCCCTGGAGTCAGGAGTACCTGAGTTCAAATCCGGCCTCAGACACTTAGTAATTACCTAGCTGTGTGGCCTTGGGCAAGCCACTTAACCCCGTTTGCCTTGCAAAGACCTAAAAAAAAAAAAAAAGCAAAAAAAAATAATCTTTTCCAATTAAATGTACAAACAACTTTTTGAGATTTCCTTTTTGGCTAAATTTTGTGTTCCAAATTATCTCCCCTTTTTTTTATATCCTAAAATGTTTTCACTGTTCTAGTATCTAATAATTCAGTGCTTTTAAACAAGAGAAACAGTTTTGATTTTTATAAATATTTTAATTTATGCATTTAATTGCATTACTAATGTGAGATGTGTTTCCATCCATTTTGTTTGCCCTACTTTGAGAAAAGAAGAAATATACCATTTTGATTTATAAAACAAATAAGTTAAATGATAACTATTTGCCTTGCCATAGGAGCCATCACATTAAAACACATGAGAACAAGCTCTTCTAACATGATGATTTACTTTAAAAATATTTTTCCTATCTAAAAATCCAAGTTTACTTATATATAAACTTAGTAGAATCCTTTGTAATTTGTGCTCATAATTGCAAGACTGGTCAGAAATGTGTTCTTGCTTCTATTTGGGAAATCCTGAGAATATTTTACTAGATTCCCTTTTATAATTTTATTCAGTGTTAACATCTTGCTTACTAGAGTGCTAAATATCTCAATCTTTTTCTAAAATGAATAAAAGGAGCAGTGACGTTTTTAATGTAATATTAAAAAGTGAAATGTAAGAAAAACTGGGCAAATAGTAAAGGCTTATCATTGCTCCTCTGGTTGCTTAATTTTAAGAATTTGTTATTGTTTTAAATCCTTTTGAAATTTTGAAAGAATTATACAAAAAAGAAAATCTTTTATTTTGTTGTTATATTTCTTTGATAATTGAATGGATCTGTGATCTATCACATAGTACTTCCTTCACAAACACAGATCATAACTACCACTACCCTATCTCTTCAAGCTGTATATCTTGTGAAGTTCTTGTCTATGTCATCTTTTAAATCACTTCTGATGTGTTAGGAGGCCTTTCTCCATTATCTTTTTTAAATATTTTCAGGATACCAGCTAACATGTTCAGTTGTCATCTGACAGATTTGAGTGGCTCACCTTATTTTTCCAGTCATACAGGTCAAATCAATTAATAAATCATTTCTTGACCTGGTGGAGTTTACATCTTACAGAAGGAAGAGAATATTCAGAGAAAGAAAAAAAAATAAGGTTATTTGAAGAGGAAATGTGCATTAACAACTGAAGAAATCAGAAAAACTGGCTCCTGATCTGAGCCTTAATTTTGTTTCACTGCTTCTTAAACACAAATTGTCACTTGCTGTTTTTATAATTGAAATTTAAAAAAATAGTCTTACTTATTATAATTTCTTAATTTGTATAAGTTATTTTTGTATATCAAAGTCCAAATATTAGTGAGGTTAACAAAAATAACAAGAACAACAAAATTGAATTATTACTCTTGTTAAAACTTAAAATGGAAAATAACATTTCATATATTATATCTTGATTATTAATGTATCTATCTTGAAGTAATTGCTATTGAATTTGTTACAGGGAAGGAGACTGGTGGGAAGCAAGATCCATAGCTACAGGAAAGACTGGATATATCCCTAGCAATTATGTAGCTCCCGCTGACTCCATTCAGGCAGAAGAGTAAGGCACTACTTCATATATTATTTATACTTTTTCCAATTATGTTTCAACATGCAATCTACAATGATGTAATAATAACCACAAAATTTTATGCCAATAGTAATACTACTAATGTATCCTATTAATAGAAGATATTATGTGAAACTCAATAATCAGTGATAACTACTTAAGATCATAAAAAGTGAGCATTCAGTAAAAAAAAGTATTTTAAAAATGACAAGAAATCATGGATTCTTTGACAGCCCCTTAATGGAAACATCCCTCTCCTGTATTTAGCATCAAACCCATTTTCATGTTCTGTAGTTTTACTCCTTAAAAAAGTTTACCCTTTGTCCCAAGTAGTTATTGATAATATTAACTTTAAACTGAGTTTATCATGTAAACTTTAAACTGTCTTTTAATTTCTCCCTTGTAAAATAATAGGGAAAAAATTTAGCAAGTCAATTAATTTTTCAGAATATTATTTTTCTTCACTGTACAATCAGAAGAATTGTACTCAAAGTTTCTTTCCAGCTGTATATAATTTTTTTATAATTGTCATTTTATGTTCTCTAAAATATGCAAATATTTCCTTTGGTATTTGTAAAACATGTGTACCTTTTAGGGAAGACATTGCTGTGCAATGGAGATAAAGTGTTAGACTTCAATTCTGATCCTGTGTTGGACACTTTACTAGTCAGGAGAATACAGGCTAGACACATAATTTCTCTGAACCTGAGTTTTCCTCATCTGTAAAATAGGTGTAATGAAAATATACCAAATACCTGCCTTACAACATTATTGTAAAAAGCAAATGAGATCGGGCATATAAAATGTTTTGTAAACTTTGAAATGAAATATGAATTTTGATTATATTTGTACTATTATATACTTTTCATTTTAGCTCATTATATAATTATTCTGTATTCCAACTATATAACACAGATTTTTAGTTTTCTATTTCTTCTGTGGATTTAGAAAGGGCAACATAAATTTTGCTATTATATCTATCAAAGATGATCAGTCTATTAAGAAAACTTCTATTAAGAATTTTACTTTAAGAAGATTCACATAAGTAAATTACTCTTAGTTTTCCTATTCACATAACACAGTTATCATTAATTTATTATTTTAGCTTATTAATTTGTATGTGTATAGGTAGGATGGAATAAAGTTTCAGTATTCAAGAATCTTCCTAATGGAAAAATTCCCAATAATTTGGACATGATATTAGTAATTCTGATTGCACATTGGAGATATAAATACATATCCAGGACACATATCATGGATACCATTGTAATTATATCTCTTGCCACATTTTCCCTGTGTTTGCTTGATGTTGCTATTAACACAGATGATCCAAGATATTTTTATAAATTGAATTTGTTTTTAAAGTTTCTAGATTTGTATGTGAAATTAATTTCAAATGTTTTTTTCTTCATGGCACAGTGTTTTTTGCTGTTTTGAGTCACACTATACAACAGGAAAGACTTACATGAATTTGCAAATGTAGATTCCATAGAGTTTGCAGCACACTCTGCTAAACACCCCTCACCATACCCTTTGAACATGAGTTGGGGGCAGTTAGCTGAAGATAGATTACCGAACCTGGAGTAAGAAATCTCCTTGAGCTCAAACCTTACCTCAGATACTTATTAGTTTTGTGTGACCCTGGCAAGTCACTTAATCCTCTTTGCCTCAGTTTCCTTAACTATAAAATGAGCAAGAGAAGGAAATGAAAGTATCTTTGCCATGAAAACCTTAAATGAGGTCACAAAGAGTAGGATATGATTGAAAAAACTGAAGAACAAATAATTCATAGAGTTGGTTTTAAGATAATTTTTATTTTCATCTATGCCAAAAATTTGCATGAAAAATTAAAATCACTTTCTATATTTAATTATTTAGCCTTTTCTTATGATATTTTCAGCTATCTGAATTATTTTTTCTTAATAACTTAAGCCATTTAATGTGAATATATAAAATATTAACTATTACATTTCACTGTCACTTTTTTTCCTGTTGTATATTTGTCATTTTCCTGTCTTTGACTTCATCTTTACATCCTAACATATCATTCCTGCCCCCAGATGGTATTTTGGCAAAATGGGCAGAAAAGATGCTGAGAGACTACTTCTAAATCCTGGGAACCAGCGAGGGATCTTCTTAGTAAGAGAAAGTGAAACCACCAAAGGTATGGATACCTTACCAAAATGATATATTTCTTATCTAAAATAGCAAATGCTTTTTATAATGATATTTTTAAGAAGGTACCATTAAAAGTATTCATTTTTCCTAGGTGCTTTTTCCCTTTCTATTCGTGATTGGGATGAGATAAGGGGTGACAATGTGAAACACTACAAAATTAGGAAACTTGACAGTGGTGGATACTATATCACAACCAGAGCACAATTTGATAATTTGCAGAAATTAGTCAAACACTACACAGGTAGGTGAAAACTTTTTTGTTTACTTAATAACTATAAATTTTTTAAAAATAAGATTAGTAATCTACTTTCAATAATATGCTTCCTCAAATGGGTCCTCACTGAACCAAGGCAGTCCATTTGATTCCCTACCTTGCTCTCCAGAAACTATTATAGACTTTCTCTTCCTTCTTTTTAAGGCTCCCATATCTCTTCCTTTCCCTCACCCCATCCCCCCAGTACCTTCCCTTTTGCATCACTGAAAAATTGTGGTCATTTAATTTTAGCTACATTTCCCTTCATCTCATAATCTCTCATTCTTTCCCCTGATGTCTAACAAAGAGCTAACCCTTCTCCTTGCCAAGACCAGTTCCACCAGTCTTCTACTTGATCCCTCAAATCTACCCTTGCAAACAACCCCCTTCAGATCTTAAGTTGCTTTTTATCTACTGTTTCCTTCCTTACCCTTTAAGCAGGACTAAATCTTCTCCATTCTCAAAAAAATCTTCATTAGATCCTACTATCCACTCACATATGGCTCCCTTCTCTTTTTCAGCAGACTCCTTGAAAATGTTGTCCTGTGTCTGCTTCCCTCGTTTTCCTACTCTTTATAATCTCACTTCATATGTCATCATGCAACTAAATACTTTCTTCAAAATTAATAACCATGTCTTCTTTGTAGGACAACTAGGTGGCATGGTGGATAGAGCATCAGCCCTGGAGTCAGGAGGACCTGAGTTCAAATTTGGCCTCAAACACTTAATAATTACCCAGCCGTGTGACCTTGGCCAAGTCATTTAACCCCATTGCCTTGCAAAAAAAACTCACAACATCTTCTTTGTAAAATCTAAAGGTCTTTTCTCAGGTTTCAACTTTCTTGACCAATCTGCTGGATTTGACATTGATTGTGCCATGTTTTTATATACTGTCTTCTCTCACTACTTTCTCCTAGTTCACCTCCTTACTTATCTGGCTCTTTATTCTCAATTTCTTTTGCTGTCTTGTCATCTCTATCATACCTCTTAATTGTAGATATTCCCCAAGATTCTATCCTAAGACTTCTACTCCCGTAATGGTCTCATCAGCTCCTAGTTTATCATGACTCTTTAAATAAATCCCAGATCTAGATATATAACTCCAATTTGTCCCCTAGGTTTAGGTTGTATATCTCTGATTACATCTGACACTCATATATCTGAAATTGAACTCATCTTTCCCTCAAAACTTTCGCTCTTCCAAACCTTCCAATTTCTTTTTGAAGACACCAGCATTCTTTTACTTTTTTAATCTTTGCACCCTAGACTCCTCACTCTATCTCTTGCATCTAACTCCTCTCCACATACACACATAGGCCCTCTCAGCTTCTTTATTGTTCTCCCTGCCTTAAGCTTCTCAACACTGATGTCCCTCCTATATACTGCTGCCAAAATAATTTTTCTTCAGCATAGATCTGACCTTGTGATTTTCCTACTCATTCAACTTCAGTGGCTTTTTTTTGCTAGGAGAGGGTTCTTACTCTGGGGTCTATGAACTAGGGTTTTTCTAACTACATTTTTTATGTTCACTATATTTAAATACAATTTTTTACCCTTGTAATTTTACATCTTTTAAGCACCATTGGATATCACTACTTTGAGATCCAGATCCATTGGCCATCTTTCTGTTGCTCACAGGCAACCACTACTGACTATCTCCCCTGTTGGAGTAGACCACCCCCTTTCCCCCCTCATAGACTCTATTCCTAGCATCCTGTGCATGAAACTGCTAGTGTCCTCCTTCCCTCTTAAGTACACACCTGCTGTGTGTGTGTGTGTGTGTGTGTGTGTGTGTGTACTTTTTAATTTTTTTTTGGCTTTTGCAAGGCAATAGGGTTAAGTGATTTGCCCAAGATCACACAGCTAGGTAATCATTAAGTGTCTGAAGCTGGATTTGAACTCAGGGACTCCTGACTCCAGGGTCAGTGCTCTGTCTGCTGCACCACCTATCCACCCCTACTTCCTTCTTGAGTACACACCTGCTGTGTTTATTTTTGTTCACTGTACTTGTTTCACCTATTAGAACACAGGCTTAAAACGTGATTCTTAATCATTTGACCCTCTTTACTATATAGATATTGTTGAGTAAGTTAACATTGTATAGCTTTGATAGTTACATGAATTTTGTTATTTAAAATTTTTGTTAAAAGATGAAATTGTCCTTTTTATATTGATTACTAATGTTCTGGGCTCTGTATTCATTACTTTAACAAATACTACTTCATCCAATAAAGAACATTTATCTATTGGATATAATTTAATTTTCTAAGTAATGAAATTTCAAGTGCATTTACATTTAATTCCCCAGAACATGCTGATGGCTTATGTCATAAGTTAACAACTGTGTGTCCAACTGTGAAACCTCAGACACAAGGTTTGGCGAAAGATGCTTGGGAAATTCCTCGAGAATCTTTACGTCTAGAAGTTAAGCTGGGCCAAGGATGTTTTGGTGAAGTATGGATGGGTAAGAAGCAGTGGCTTTTCAACAGTCTTTTGCTCCAAATCTGTCATTTCTTTGGTGAGAGCAGGCAATTCCCCCAAATGGAATTTCTTGTTACTAACCTTAAATCCACCCAATTGTATTATTTTATTTGGGCTATTTAGATATGAATTAAAATGTACAACTGGAAGATAATTTTTAGCATTAAGATTGAAACCTAAAAAAAACAGATTGAAAACTGACCTTATAGTATGTATTAACATATGTAGTAACAATATATGGCATATAGAATAGCAAGGTCCTAAGTGAATTAAATGTTTTGATTCACAGTGATTTGGCATATCTAAGAATTAAGAACTTTAGCTAATGTCAGAGCTGCTGACTCCAGGAGGAGACAGAAAGATATGAAATTCTCTGACTGGTCACAGTCTCTTCTTAATTGGTCTCCCCTGCCTCAAAGTTCTCAACACTGATGTCCTTCATAGACCTGACTGTGTGACTTTCCCATTCATTCAACTTCAGTGACATTCTTTGGCTAGGAGAGGGTGCCTGCTGACCACTGAGTGAAGTGCTTTACAGCAATTGTTTCATTGAATCTTCACAAGAACCCTGGGGGTGGGAGAGGTGCTATTATCATCCCCCTTTTACAGATGAGGAAATGAAGCAAAGTAGGGCCAGGATCTGAGACTAGATTTGAATTCAGGCCTTCCCACTCCAGGCCTTATTTTTATCCCTTGTGCCAACAGCTGCCTATAGTATGAAATATTTGCTAAAGCAATAAAATACAAATCACATTGTGGGAGTAGGAATGTATTGCAGCATAAAATCAGCATCTTGGAGTTCGGAGTTCTCATGAAGTAAAATCTAGATTTTTTTGGAATGAAATCATTTTGTCATGGAGCTGTAGTTTTGTCAGTGTATCTCTTCCATTGACAGAGATTACCATCCCTCTGCAACTTAATAGATGTTCTATAAACATTCCTCTGATCAGGATTTATTATATGAAAGCCAACTAGATAAGATTTCTGAGGACTTTGTGTCCTCAGAGAATAAGCATCCTTTAGTAGACCTTTCTTCAGCCTTTCCCAGTGTGGTAGGTCTTTCTATCATGATCTTTGAGAGGCTAGGTTCTTTCTGAGAACTCCCAAGATGAGACACTGGGATAGGACTGAAGCGGAGGAGTACAAGTCACACAGTTTAGGGTTCATTCTGTCCATATCAGCAGCCTTGTAAATTGGAATAGTCAGTCCATTAGATAATAGCCTCACTTCTGTATAATTAGTAACATTCCAGGGCTTATCTTTTTTTTTCTTCTTCCAAACTCCAGACATCTCAATAAGATTCATGTTCTATAAAATTTGTAGCTGTTACTTGTTTTATCTGCTACTCAATTTGATTTTTGCTACTGTTTTCACTGTTAAGCTTGAAATTTGGCACAAATGACTTTAGTTGAAAATCTTCCAAAACTTGCTAAAATAACAGAAGTTGTTATTTCCCTAGGAACATGGAATGGAACCACAAAAGTAGCAATCAAAACACTAAAGCCTGGTACAATGATGCCAGAAGCTTTTCTTCAGGAAGCTCAGATCATGAAGAAACTGAGACATGATAAACTTGTTCCACTGTATGCTGTTGTTTCTGAGGAACCAATTTATATTGTTACTGAATTTATGTCAAAAGGTATGTTCATTATAGATTGAGTAGAAATGAACATCTTCATGTCATTAAATGTTTTTAAGACTATTTTTGGATAATATTCTTATGTGTAAGTTTTTTATTGTATTAAGCATGTTTTTAAAAATATGTTTTCAACAAAATAGATTTTGTTTTTATAAAGGAATATGAAATTTGGTGGGTTTTCTTAGAGGCAAGTGAGAATGAAAAATTAATGGGGTGGCTAGGTGGTGCAGTGGATAGAACACTTTCCCTGGAGTCAGGAGTACCTGGGTTCAAATCTGGTCTCAGACACTTAATAATTACCTAGCTGTGTGGCCTTGGGCAAGCCACTTAACCCCATTTGCCTTGCAAAAACCTAAACAAACAAACAAACAAAAAGAATGAAAAATTAAAATAGCAAGGGAACAATCATGTGTTTAGAGCCTAAGACAAATCAAATAGGATCTCAAACAAACTAGGGAATAAACTTCAGGGAAATGTTCAGATGTCCTTAATTTAAACATTCAACTTGGAAATATCCCAATATTCGAATGACACCCTCATCCACATGAACTTGGAATTCTATCATATTCTCATCATATGTGATAGCCCCTCCTCCCTATATCTAATTCAGACCCTACTTCTCACTTTACTTACTCATGTGGATCTGGAGAAATGTCTTTAATTACCAAGAACAGGTAGTGTGATAGGAGAAAATTAAGTTAATTCCTAGGGTTGCTACCTACTTTTTCCCTGTTGTTTTATCCAGAATAATTCTATTAATCCCAAGAAAATTTATCCTCTCACCAGATTTACTCTGCCCTAGATTTCTATGAGTGAGATGTCCAGATTAAAGCTTTTGTGGGAGGAGGGGAGAGGAAGAGCAAGTAGAGATAGAAGCTGGGATGAGTCAGCAAAAAACTGAAAAACAGCCTGTTTTTTATTGGTGATAGTTTTGAAAATTATTTTTATTTTTCAAATAGGTATTTTTAAATATATCTGCCTACCCCCTACCTGTTCCCCATCTTTCTCCTCTCCCATGTAAATTAAAACAAAAAAACATAATTCATTATGTAGCTACATAGTTGGCATAGTCTTGATTTAATTTAATTCCCACACTAGCTATGTGCAAAAAAGTCTTCTTGACTCCTTATCTGAAATGTAAAGCTTGGTGCTCTATTCACTGTGCCACATAGCTGCTCATTTGCTCAATGGAGCTCTTTAGAGACTGTGGTTAAATATATATGTGTGTGTATGTGTGTGTGTGTGTGTGTGTGTGTATATATATATATATATATATATATATACATATGTATATATGTATATATGTATATATATGTATATTTTTGGATTTTCACAAAGCCAGGGGTTAAGTAACTTGCCCAGGGTCACCCAACTAGGTAATCTGTGTCTGAGGTCATATTTGAACTCCTCCTGTCCTCCTGACTCTAGGACCAATGATTTATCCATTGTGACACCTACCTGTCCCTGTTCCCCACCCACCCACTACTTAAATCTTTGATCAAAATGGTTCAGTACTGTTCAGGCCAACGATGAGAAAATTTGATAGCCTTTTTCAGTCTTTATATTTCTAGCCTAGCATTAAATCTTTTGATGCTGTTGTTTATCAATTTGTAAACATTTTCTAAACTCAATTTAATTGGGTGAGAATTTAGTAAGTTCAGTTAGACTTTCCACATCGAGATTCTCCCCATTGTGATTTTGATATATCATAGGTCAACAAAAGAAATTAAATGGGAATGGGGGGGGCGATGTTTGCAGAAACCACAGATGACACAGAGACTATGAGCAGACTATGAGCAAATACTTAACCCAGATTTTACAAAAAAAAAAATTGTAAAATTTATGGTGTATAAACACTGCATAAAAGAAAAAGAAAAAAATTCAAACTTCTCTGGAACAAAGGGAGAGCCAAAAATTTTTACTTTGATTTTCCAAATCAAGGGGGCACAACATCTCTAACCCCTGAGATGTGGAAGGCATAACTATATCTATTCTATACCTGCTATATACCAGGTAAGTGCTATATTATAAAGAAAAAAAATGAAATAGTCCCTGCCTTCAAGGAGTTTTTGAGGTGCTGCTTTCTCCTGATTGTCTACCTGGCTGACCACTTTCTCATACTCTTTTGTTGCCTCATTATCATTATCCATCCTTGGTCCTTATGTTGCCTCAGTCGTATGTTATGATCAGCTTTCCTCTACATGTTTTTCCTTGGTGATCTTAGTTTCCAAAGAGACAGCATATTTCAGTAACTGAGTTTAATTTTATCTCCAAGTGACTGGAAAAGATTTTTTTTTCCTTATATCCTTGTACTATTTGCTTTCCTGTTTATTTTACTGCTTTATAGTCTATGATATACTGAGTATTGCCTAATTTTGTGAGCAGTGCTAATTCCTATATTACAAACAAAAAAATGATCCAGTGGGTAGGACACAGACCCCAATAGCCAAGGTTTACCCTGGGGAAGTCTCTCAACTGTAAAATATTAGTTGTCCTTCATTCTTGAAGAAGACCATGATGTGAGGGAAGTGACACCATGATATGAACTGGAATTGAGTGAGGGGGCTGTGCTAAGTGACCAAATTCATTCTGTCCTCCAGACTCACTCGATCCAGTGGCCACATATGAACCAGCTAAAGTATAAGTTATCTGAGGCCAGATTTGAACTCTGGTTCTCCTGATTCCAAGGCCACTACTCTATCTACTATGCCAACTATAAAGTGGGGATCATAATATTTACCTAGCCCACAGTGGGAATCAAATGAGGTGATGTTTGTTAAAATACTTAGCATAGTGTCTGGCACAGAGGAGATGCTGTGTAAATGGCTTAACTCTCATTTATGTGTAGAAGAAAAAGGAATCTGTGCCTTCTCTATAAATTCTATACTATTCATCTTGTAAATAGGTTGCCCTGCATATATTTGTTTACATGTTGTCTTCCCCATTAAATTGTAAGCTCCTTGAAGGTAAGGATTATCTTTTGCATCTTTTTGTATTTCCAGTGGTTGATACATGACTCTTATAGGTGCTTAATAAATGGCCACTAATATATTGAAATAACTACATTCATTGACTGTCCCTTCTTTGGGTTCCTGTAGATGTCTTTCAAGAAATGAGATTCTATCCCAGGCATGAGTAATTTTGTCTCCCTTACTTCAATTGAGCAATGTCATCCTAAATTCTTCCCCTTCTCCTGTTTCCTGGGATGGTAACATGCCTTTTAAAGCTTTCCCTCAGGGCAGCTAGGTGGTGTAGTGGATAGAGCACCAGCACTGGAGTCAGGAGGACCTGAGTTCAAATTCAATCTCAGATAGTTAATTTCCTAGCTGTGTGACTTTAGGCAAGTCATTTAATCCCATTTCCTTGCAAAAACAAAAACAAAAGCTTCACTTCCCTTATCCCTTCTGTGATGTGAATTTGCACATTCCCCAGGCTTTACTAATCTCTGGAATTGTCTAGAGTTCTTTCTTCCTTCTGGTGATCCTAGTGACTCAATTGTTTACAGATAAGACCCCAGTGAGTCTCCTTTGAGGTCAGGGATTGTTCTTAATTTTGTCTTTGTAGCTACCTTGCTTTACTCAAAGTAGTAACTTTAAATACATCTTAAATTGAATTGAGAAACTATCAAACAAATTGCTGGTATGAACTCTGAACTTGTTCTGCTCCCAGCCCTTTCCTTCCTGTCCTTCACTTTGTCTTTCTCCATCTTAATCAGATTGACCTTTCCTGTCTCTTGTTCGAGTGTAAAAATTTCTAGTTACAACTCTGCCCCCTGACATTTCTAGTTATTTCAAGGACTGTCATAGAATTGTCAGATAGTAAATTTTGATTCATTTTAACTTCAAAATAAGCCCCTGAACTTTCCTTCTTTGCAGAAGTGTGGAATGTTTTATAATACACAGACCTAGTTGTGTTAGTTTTGCTGAATTTCTTTCTTCTTTGTTATAAAACATGGTTTTTTGGGCATGGGAGGATGGATATATTTATTGGAAAATGAAGATAACATAAAAATAAGATATCAATAAATTACTTTTTTTTAAAAAAGGTCTAAAATGTCATATAGAACTTTTAGAAAGGGTTAGGGTAGGATTGTATTGCTGTAATAACTCTAGGACATTATTTCAAGGAGTTGGGAAAACACTGACTTTGACTGGAAGTCTGCTAAGTGATATTTATTATTCTTCCTTCCCATCCCTTACTTTAGGAATTGGACACAGAGAGGGTGGTGGGGGTGGGGCAAGATGGAAGTAACCAGAGAAGAAAATGGGTAAAGAAGTTACTAACTTTCAGAAAACTGAAAGATTTCAAGATAATACCCTTCCAAAAATAAAAAATATTGATACTTCAGTGGTATTAAGTAGGATGTTAAATTTCCAAAATGTTATTTGTTTTATAATTCTTTTTGTTTTTCTTCTCTTTTATGAAATTTTCCTATTTTAGGAAGCTTATTAGATTTCCTTAAGGAAGGAGATGGAAAGTATTTGAAGCTACCACAACTGGTTGATATGGCTGCACAGGTACTTATGTATTTTTATAAATGACTTGAAAAGATTTCTCAAAATTAAGAAAAATCTTAGAAAGTGTAGTGCTTTTTAATTATAGAATTGAGTAAGGAGACCATAGATATTACCTAGTACAACTTTTCTTTACTTTGTAGACAGAAAAAACTAAAACCCAGAGAAGTTAATTGATTTGTTTAAGGTTTCATAGCTGACTGATAATCAGAGCTAGAACCAGAAAAACAAGTTTTTGCTTTCCTAGTCATTGGTGCTTTTTGTTATATCACTGTCTTCTTTTTTATTGTTATTTTTTATTTTTTTTTATTTAGGTTTTTGCAAGGCAACGGGGTTAAGTGGCTTGCCCAAAGCCACACAGCTAGGTAATTATTAAGTGTCTGAGACTGGATTTGAATCCAGGTACTCCTGACTCCAGGGCCTGTGCTTTATCCACCTAGCCTCCCCAATCACTGTCTTCTTAAAAAAAAAAAAACAAGTAAAAGACAAGTAAAGTTTTAGAATTATATTTGGGTAATTGCTCTACCTGTAAAGAAAAATTCATACTTTTTGGATACATTTTTGTTTCTAATTCTAGAGATCGTTCCTAACAAACATCCAAACAGCAAACATTTATGAAATTAATTCCCAGAGAAGATAGTTGATTATCATTTATTAAAGGAAAGGAAAGATGTGCCCTTTAGCTTTGGCAATGTGGTCCCAACATTATATTTGATCAGATTCATTACATCTCCATATTGAATTTATTTAACATTTTGATAGTCAAACATTTATCTATATAAACTCTGTTTTCCTTGTTCATGAAATTTTAATACATCACATGGACATTAAATTTTTCTGTTTTGCAATCTTTAATTTCAGATGAATTATAAGAAATAAGAAATCAATGATTACCTTTTTATAGACAATGTATAAATTAAGTTGGCATTTGATTCTGTAGTTAAAAAGTCATTTAATGGGTCACTAAAAAGAATAGTGTAGTGTACTGGCAAGAAAACAGTGGGTTTTGGCTTTGGAAGATGAGTTCAAGGTCACGTTCTGCAATTTAATAATTTTGTAACTTTGAATAAGTCATTTAATCTCTCTGAGCCTAGTATGCTTATTAAGAATGTATAGGATAGGGGGTGGCATAGTGCAAAGAGCACCAGCCCTGGAGTCAGGAATACCTGAGTTCAATTCTGGCGGCAGGCACTTAATAATTACCTAGCTGTGTGACCTTGGACAAGTCACTTGACCCCATTTGCCTTGCAGAATCCTTAAAAAAAAACCCAATGTGTAGGATAATGCCTACTATTGAAGTTTTCTGTAACACTTCAATGAGATGCATGTGAAAGGAAATTGCAGTATTTTACTGCTTACAATGTATTTAAAAAATATAAAGCATTATAGCAAACTTAAGCTAGTACTATCTAATCTTCTTCACTGGTCTGTGATTTTTGTCAGTGTGAGCTTTCCTTTTATTGACTGCTATGGATGAGAATTTCTCTAACCAGTCAATTAATAAGCAGTTATTAAACATCTACTCTGTATGCCAGTTTCTGTGGTTAGCTCTAAAAGATACAAAAGTAGACAGAGGTAGTCTCTGAGAATTCTTGTAGTCACAGAATTCCTTACCCTCTGAAGAACATGGTGATGAGCCTCTAAATTTAGCCAGGAGCATCCTTGAATAACAAATAATACAATACATTATTGGACCAGTATTCAAAGTCTTTCCAGCTTGGTGAAGGGCTTGTCACAGCTTGCACCTGTTAGCAAATCCTTCAGAAACCCATAGGCAATCTCACTTCAAGATGATGCAACAGAATAGACCTCTTATGGACATATTTCATATTCATATTTTTGGGTTAACAGAAATTACTTTCTGTTTGGAAGGTTTTATTCCATGGAACTGCTTGTAGAATAGTAATAAATAATAATAAAGTTGAAAGCGATTGAATAATGTGCATTTAGGGATATTTCTGATTTTTGAATTTATGTGCACAAAATTGTTTTATGAACCCAGTACCCCTCACTGGGTTGGGTACCTGAAGCAGTGTAAAATCAAGGAATTTGATGTTGGTTGGTTGGCATGTTAGCTTTCTGATATATAGACAAGCCTTTATGCATTCTTTACTTATTCTAATACTCTTTTAAGCCTTACTAGTTGGAAGATGCATGAACTACCTTGTTTCATTACATATATTCCCAGAGCTTATGTTGGCTATGCTCTTCCATGAATTCATGTTAGGCTGTATGAAATTCAAAGTTTTTTGTGGTGGTGTGATAATTTATCTTCATTAGCAGTGCTTATGAATATGTATGATAACTACATGTATTAGTTTACTTAAAAGTCTTGATCTGGAATGGACTGATGGACACTCATACTAACGTTCTTCTTAAATTCTTATTACCCAGTCTTTCCTGAGATTAATACTGATATAATGTATTCTACAATCATACAACCATGTGTCCATATGGTGAAAGATGAGCAAAAACTCACTATTCAAAATCCAAACTTCTTTTCTAATCTCAATTTTAACTTGGTTTCATTATTATTAAATTGATATTTCTCCCATTATCTGTTAGATACACATCACCAGAAATTTGCATTTCTTATCTTGCAAAATGTCATTTTACCAGTCATCTAACTCATATCTAAAGTAGTCTCTAAATTGTTCTATTCAATTTCTTCTCAAGATTGCTGATGGTATGGCATATATTGAAAGAATGAACTACATCCACCGAGATCTTCGTGCTGCTAACATCCTTGTAGGAGATAATCTTGTTTGTAAAATAGCAGATTTTGGACTGGCAAGGTTAATTGAAGACAATGAATATACTGCGAGGCAAGGTAAAGTATTTTTTGGAGTTTTCTTGGCAAAGAGGGTAGAGTGGTTTTCCATTTTTTCCCCGAATTATTTTACAGTTGAGGAAACTGAGACAAATAGGGTTAGGTGACTTAGCCAAGGTAACACAATTAGTAAGTTTCTAAGGTCACATTTGAGCTCAGGTGTTCCTAACTTTGAGCTCATCATTCATTCACTAAGCTAGCTAATCACCTCAAGGTAAAACTAATATTTTAGTAAATGTTACCTTATTTTAGAATGAATTTGTATTGAATGTACAAACAAAACACTGGTAGAAAGGAAATGACTTGCAAAGAAATTTCCATATGACAGTTATCTCTAAAATTAACAATGACAGGGACAGCTGGATGACACAGTGGATAAGAGCACTGGCCCAGAGTTCAAATGCGGGCTCAGACACTTAACAGTTGCCTAGCTGTGTGGCCTTGGGCAAGCCACTTAACCCCACTGCCTTGAAAAATTAAACAAAAAAAACAGCCACAGCTCTTTTTTTTTTTTTTTTTTTTTTTTGCAAGGCAAATGGGATTAAGTGGCTTGCCTAAGGCCACACAGCTAGGTAATTATTGAGTGTCTGAGACTGAATATGAACCCAGGTACTCCTGACTCCAGTTTCAGTGCTTTATCCACTGTGCCGCCTGACAGCTCTTTTTTAAAAAAAAATTTTTTGTTTTTACCTATTGCGTATTTTTATCTTCTCTCTCCTAGAGAACCATCTTGTATAAAAAATAAATGCAGCAAGCATTTCCATAACAAACTAGAATAGGAAAAAAAAGAGGATTGCACATCAAATCTGTTTTCATACTGTTTGCTTTTCTTTTTAAATATTTAATAGTTATCGTGCAACTTTTTTTCCTTCACACCCCAAATGGTTACCAATGGACTACAAATATGTATATAAATATAAATCAAGAATTACTTTTAATGAATAAAAGGGAGAGAAAAAATTGACAAAACATAATTAAATCCAAAAATTTACTGACATTTACAGTGTTCCATACCCATAAGCTGACCAATTCTGCTCTTTTCTTGCTACCCTTCACTTCTGCTGAAGATTGGAAATTGTGTTTTTATATATCTTTGGGGGAGGCAAAGATTGTTCTTTGTAATTTTGTACCTTTTTTATGTATTCATCAAATTCATTATTTTTTATTAATTTTTAAAAATAAATTTATGGATAACTTGTTTTTACATTGCTTAAATTTTCCCATATTCTCTCTTCCTTCCTCTCCCATAAAGCATAAAGAATTTTTTAAAGGGAA
Organism: Macrotis lagotis; assembly: GCF_037893015.1. NCBI lineage: Eukaryota > Metazoa > Chordata > Mammalia > Peramelemorphia > Peramelidae > Macrotis > Macrotis lagotis. The sequence continues at coordinate 456,830,457 of NC_133666.1, read as the reverse complement.
GAAGAGAAAAAATAAGCAAAACTAATCAATATATCAAAAAAAATCAGAAACATGTATGTAAGTGTATATGTGTATGTGCATATATGTTTATAAGTGTATGTATGTAGGTCTCCCCATACCTATGGATCCCCCCCCCCCAAAAAAAAAGGAATCAGGAGGGAAGTATCTTTTGATATCTCTTTTGGAGCCATGTTGTTCTTTGTAACCTTGCAATATTGATTTTCTTTCTTTAAAATAAGTATTTCTTTATCTTTTTACAATATCACCAATATTTCCGTTAGTGTGTATCCCTTTACCTCCTCATTCCCAGAGAAGCTATTCCTTATTTTAAAAATGTAATTTTTGAAGACCAAAAAAAAAAATAAGAAAAAATCAGCAAAATTCAGAAATTTCAGAAATAATAGAAGTCTCCATAAAGCTATAAGGGTGGTAGTATTCTATATCTCTAGTTTGGTGATTGTTTTTAATTTTGTAGCATACACTTTTGATTTTTTTAATTTCTTTTAGGCTTTGTGTATATTATTTTCTAGCTCTACATATTTCGTTTTGCATCATTTGATGTAGATATTTTCCTGTATTCATCATTTCTTACGATACCATAAAATTTCCATTAACTTCTAGTGCCAGAGTTTGTTTAGCCATCAACAATTAGTGTAATCTACTTTGTTTTTAGTTCTTTGCTATAAAAAAAAGTGCTATTATAAATATTTTGATTTCTAATGGAGACTTTCTTCTTATCAGTGTTCTCCTCTGGAATTGGTTGGTTCTTGTCCTTCGTTATTGAAGACCAAAATGACATCACTATGTTTGAGGCAAATTACAGTGTATCCTATTGTGACTGATCAGACAAATATGAATTCAGAAGGCTCTACCACAGGTTGAGCACAAATAGTCCAAGTGAACACCTGGGGTGGGTACTCTAAACTTAAGTGTGTCACATTTCTTTTGAACTGCTTTAATTCTGCCCTTCTCATAGAGTGCAGCACCCTCTATGAGGACACTTCATGCTGGGTGGTCCTGTGCCAGTGTCTCCCATGCTGTACAATCAATCAGTTCTAAAGTTCTTCAGTGAGATCTTCAGGGTGTCTCGATATCACTTTTGTTCACCTCCTTGTGAGCACTGGCCCTTTGTGAGTTCTCCATAAAATAGTATTTTTGACAAGTGTACGTCTGGGTTTGTAAAAATGTGTCCAGCCCATCATAGCTTCACTCTCTGGAGTAATGTTGGAATGCTAGGCAGTTTAGCTTGAGAAAGGATCTCAGTATCTGGTATCTTCTCCTGCCAGGTGATCTTCAGAATCTTCCTAAGACAATTTAAACAGAAGCATTTCAGTTTCCTGACATGGTCTTGGTAGACTGTCCAGGTTTCACAGGCATATAGGTCAGCTCATCTGCTCTGTAGACCTTCAGTTTTGTGGTGAGTCTAATACTCTTCTCTCCCACACTTTCTTTCGGAGCCTCCCAAATACTGAGCTAGCTCTGGCAATGCAATCAACAACATCATTGACAATGTGTACCTCCCGGAAAGGACACTGCCAAGGTAAGTGAACTTGTCCAGTTATGAGTGATGTCTTGTTGCGTGCATAAAGTGGATTTAAATGGTGTGGAGCTGCACGAAATCAACTGCTTCACTCTCTTGTCATCATTATCCAACATAGCAAGACAAAGTCGAGGCTCTAGATGCAGTGGATGACCTTGACATCTTCAATGTGTAATCAAGTTCTGTGCACACCATAGCACCTGCTTCAACTGGCTTCATGGCCATTGGAATGAATTGCTCTCCTCCACCCATTCCACCAGTGGAAGACTTCACATGCTTGGGATAGACATCCCCATTTCTCACTGATGAATTTGAGACTTCCTTGGTTACCCTCTACCTGGTTTAGCCCACCTGCCAAAATGGTTTACCAGGGTGGGGCAGTTGTGCATGCCACGGCTTCTTGGAGCCACAGGTGAGAGTTAGGTGACTCAGGTGGACATCAAAGGTAGAAAGGTACCCTGAAGAGGGCTCGGCAGTCCTCACACCAAAGTTCTAGAAGTCTTCTTGAACACACAGTGAATAGAACACTGGTCCTGGAATCAGAAGGACCTGAGTTCACATTTAGCCTCAGAAACTTAATTATGTAGCTGTGTGACCTTGGGTAGGTCACTTAATCCCATTGCCTTGCAAAAAATAAAGAAAAAAGAAAATACATTGATATCAATGGAGCATGCTATCCATTCAGCTATCCTTTACTCTCTATGAAACTGGATCATCTCTTGACACTGTTCATGACCTTTGACTATCTTTTGGGGAACGACTTCTGGCATATGTTTATGTGTTAATTGTTTATGTATCAAAACCTTTATCACAGAAATTTGATGCAAAGATTATTTTTCTCATTTCCCAAAAGAAGCCTTCAGTTTCATGTGATTTGGTTCTTTTGTATCCATTATTTGATCAAGAATGCATCTCCTCTTCAATGGGAAAAAAAAAACAATGCATCTCCTGCCTCTTACTATGAAAAGGAAATGATTTGCTTTTCTAATTTTTCATGATATTTAATTTTAAGGCTTATATATTCAATTAGAAAATAAATTGAATAATATGGTGTAAAGTGTTTCTCTAAACCTTATTTCTGCCAGACTGCTTTTCAGTTTTTCCAGCAGTTTTCCTAATTTATATTTTCTAGGTTGTCAAACACTAATTTATTGAATTCTGTTGTTTCTTATTCTCCCTTATGTAATGTTTCACTGATCTACTACTCTTCCTCACCCCCCCTTTTTTTTTGTTAAAACCAATATAAGATGATTTTGATAGTTACTATTTGAGACTTGGAAATACTATTTCCTCTTTTTCCCCTTTCATACCTACCTCTTTTCACTATTTTTCTTAATAGTCTATAACCTTTTATTTTTTCAAATGAAATTTGCTATTTTATCAAAGTTCTGTAAAGTTTACTTTTCATAATTTGGTATTGCATTAAAATTGTAAATTAACTTGAGTGTCATCTTGGCACAGCACAACCATGAACACTCAGTAGTCCTCTGTTTAAAGGAGCATTTCATAATTGAATCTCTACAAGTATTTTATATGCCTTATTAGATAGATTTCCCCAAATATTTAATGCTTTTCATAGTTATTTGTACTGGAATTAACCTTTTCTGTTGTTGTGTTTCAGATTTTATTGATATTATATATAAATGCTAGTGAGCTTTGAGTTTATATAGTTGAAGTTCAACTTTGTTGAGGTTCTTGTCTCAATTGATAATTTTCATGATTTCTGAGGGTTAAGTAAACGATTATATCATCAATAACTTTATCTCCTTTTTGCCTATGTCTTATTGCTATTGTTAGAATTTCCAGAACTATATCAAATAGTGGTGAGGAGAATGGTCTTTTACTCCTATATGTATATATGGATATAATGTATCATATCTGAGTAAAAGTATATGATAGGACTTTGGGTTAAATACCTTTTATGAAATTAAAAGTCTCTTTGTACTTATGCCTTGTCAGGTTTTTGGCACAAATGAAGTGTTGTACTTTGTCAAACACTTTTTCCTCCATCTATTGAGATAACTGTCTGGTTTTTGGAAGTTTTGTTTTTAATTAGATTATTTATGTTGTTTGCTTTTGTAATTTTGAAACATCCTTGCATCCTTATTATAAATTCAACTTGGTTATAATGAATGATTTCTTGAATGGGTTAATATATAGGCCTACATGATTGTATTTAGAATTTTTGTGTCAGTATTCATTAATGGCATTGGTCTATAATTCTGGTGAATCCAAAAAAAAGCAGCTATTGCCATCATTCTTTTTTGAGGAAACAAAAATAAAATTATAACAAAAAGAGATAAACCACATTATGCTGCAAGATATTTTATCATCTAATCTAAATTCATAAAGAAAAAAATTACCTAATATGTAAGAATATATAGATAGTAGTAAAATATTGGCAGGATTTTTTTCCTTTGTTTTTGGATAGCTCTTACAAATATAAACAAAAAGGAAAAAAGTAAGCAAATTGCTGGAGAAACTGGGAAGTAAAAGATTTGTGGCATTTTTCTAAATGGTGCAGCTAAAAATGTACATATTTATTGTACAACTTTTACAAAAATTAACTATGTATTCAGAAAAAGAGATGTTGCAAACATGTAAAAATAATAGATATATTTTTATAGACTGTAAGACAATTAAAATAGTAATCAATTCAAGGATCACAAACAAAAGTTGTTCAGTCATTTTTCAGTTGTGTCTAACTCTTTGTGACCCCATTTGACATGTTCTTTGCAGATACTGAAGTGTGGGTTGCCATTTCCTTCTCCAGCTCAATTTACAGAAGAGAAAACTGAGGTAAAACAGAGTTAAGTGACTTAACCCAGGGTCATACAACAAATATATGTCTGAAGTCATATTTGAATTCAGAAAGATTAGTCTTTCTGACTCCAAGCCAGGTCCTCTACTGTGCCACATAGCAACCCATGAAGAGTTGGACTTGTCCGAAAAACCACTGAGCAAATAAGTCTTCATTTGGGTCTGTCTTTTAACAATGAAATCCTAAATAATGAATGAATTGAGTCAAAGAACAAACAGAATCAATAATTATGTAAAAAAAAATAGCAAAATTTCTGGGATACTGTTTTTTATATTACTGGCACATGTCAGGCACTTAATAAATATTAAATGATTGAGATTTATTGATAAATACAACTAAAAATTGATTCTCAGAAATGAGTGATAAAATTGCTAAATCTTTAGTTAACCTGATTAATCGAGGATAGAAAACACAAAGATCAAAATGAAATCATAACAAAAATAGAAGAAATAAAAAAAATTATCAGAATAAGCCTATTCAGTTAGTTGCTACCAAAACTGTGAACATAAAAAAGAGATGTCTTCAGAAATACAATAATCTTGCTAACAGAACATGCTAACAGAAGATGAATAGTCTTTATATTATCCAAGTCTCAGCTTTAAAAAGAAATAGAACTAACTGTAAAGGAACTATAAAATAATGAAACTTGTATTCCTATAGATTTATAAAATAATTTTATCAAACTTTTTAACTATAGTTAATACTGGTAGTTCATAGATCAGTACCATTACTACTATAGATTAGTACCATTAGTACCTTTTACAAGAAAAATGTCAATGCATAAAATGTAGGGAAAGGTAAAATATTTTTGGATGATAAATTTTCTCTATCACTCTGATCTAAAATCATTGAGGTAATTTTAACTGCTGTTTTTCAAATCATAAATCCAGTTCTATCATACTTTCATAATGTTACCTGCATTCTTTTCATCATTTCTTTTTTTGTTTTGTTTTGTTTTTTGTAAGGCAAATGGGGTTAAGTGGCTTGCCCAAGGCCACACAGCTAGGTAATTATTAAGTGTCTGAGACCAGATTTGAACCCAGGTACTCCTGACTCCAGGGCCAGTGCTTTGTCCACTACACCGCCTAGTCGCCCCTCTTTTCGTCATTTCTACTCCCACTTAAAATTTAGATCGGTTATCAGTATTCACATGGACTAATAAGGTAACAGTTTTTCCTGGTTCCCCTGCTTCCAGTCTTCTCAAATTCATCTTATCTTTGTTAGTCTTCCTAATCTGTAGCTATGATATACTTAACTCTCATATTTACAAGTCTTCAAATTCTCATTGCTTGATGGGCAGATAATACTAGCTAGTAATAAGCATCATTTATGTGGTTATTTAATGTTTGGAAAAACTTTACATTATTACATTATTGTCCCATTTCACCCTCATGACAACCCCAGCTTGGTTCTGTTATTTTAAAATGAGGAAAACAAACTAAGAGATGTTTAGTGACTTATCTAAGAACATAAATGTATCATATCTGAGGCATGATTTGAATCCACAGTGTGCTAACTCCTAACTCTTCATCTCAGGACTCTATTCACTATACGATGTTGACTTCTTAACTCCTCTCCAGCTATAGAACTCCGTTATCTGGTTCCAAACCATCTTTTTAATCCTTCTTTTAAATGTTATATTCTGCTTAAACTAGATTTAACTCTGTTCCCTGATTCTTGTCTTGACCTCTACTGCTCTCTGCTTTTGTACATGCTTTCTTTCACATCTAAATGTCTTCCTCTTTGTCTCTTTTGAGATTTTTCTTTTCCTTTTGAGCATATAGGGTACTCTCTACAAAATCTTTTACTTTTTACTGTATTGAAAAATAATCTTTCCCTCCTGGGATGTCATATTCCATTTTGGTTTGCATTTCTGCCCTTAGAATTTAGTATTACATTTTTATGTAATTAAATTTTCTGTAAAATATCCCTTTTCCTTCCTACTTTTCTAGCTACAGAATCAGAAATTCTTAACCTGATTTTTTTGTCATGGAGACACTTTGGAAATCAGACAACGCCTATGGACCTCTTCTTAGAATAATGTTTTTAAATGTAAAAATACAGTACAAAGATTACAAAGGAAACCAAGTATAGAAGTAGAGTTATCAAAATAAAAAAGAACAAGTTACTGGCCCCTATGTTGAAACTCCTTGCTTGACTGTAAATTCCTTGAAGAATGGTCTTTTTTTCATTTTTGTAACATAAAGCACTTGTTGTAGGTAATTAATGTTTGTTGGTAATTGATATTTGTAGTTAATTAATTTTTATTGAACTGAATGCTCCCCAGATCAGTCAGTCAGTAAACATTTGTTTAGCCTCTATGTAGGCACTGTGCCAAATGCTGGGTACAAATATGAAAAAAGAAAATCCATGCTCTCAAGGAACTTACATAGAATGGAGCAAGACAACACCTGAAAGGAAGTTGGAAAGTAGAGGGAGAGGGAGAAGAGAAGCAAGTTAGAAAAATCAGACAAGTCACAGTGTAGAACATACAGCCTGTTAAGAAATGAGGAGCTGTTGAGTTGAATTCATGGCTTAGTGGTGGTGATAAAGTACAGGACCAAGGCTGATGGGATTCATAGAGAGGGAACAGCTATTTATGTAGCTTACAGTTTCCAGGCAATGTGCTGATGTGTTTTACAAATATCTCATTTTGATTCTCAAAATAACCCTATAAGATATATGCTATTATTCTCATTTTACCAATGAGGAAACTAAGGCATACACCTTAAGTACAGTTCCTTACCTAGGATCACACAGCTAGTAAATGTCTGGGGTTGGATTTTTGAATTCTGTCCTTTCTGACTCTCTATGCACCCCAGCTAGCTACCTATATAGCTGTCATAGATATAATGATTTGTTTATAAAATTCAGTACAACAAATAGACCTGCCTCACAATTATTTCCTTTGACCCTGGTTTATTTATAAGTTTTTATAAGAAAGGAGATTGGGAAAGGCTAGAAGAAAGAAAATTTTAGTAGGAACGTGAAGGGGAAGTCAGGAGGCAGAGATAAGGAAAGGAGGAAGAAGATTTCAGGCAAGCGAAAGAGTTAGTGAAAATGTTGAGTTGAGAGATGGATTGTTCAAGGAAAGCAAGTAGCTCAATGTCTATGGATTACAGAATATATTGATGGTGTCATGATTTTTGGTGTAAGAAGGTTTGGGGGAGACAAAGGGAGTTATGAAAGATTTTGAATATGAGATAGGGGGATTTGTATTTCTGGAGGTAATAGGGAGCCAGTGTGAGTGTGGGTGTGTATGTCTTAGATCTGTTATTTAAAAGGAACAGATAATACTTGGGTGAAGGAGGAGATTATTACAAGAGTCAAGGAAAGGTGATAGGCCTGCAATGTAATGCTGGCAATATCAAGGAAGGCCATATGTGAGAGATGTTATAAAGATAAAATCAACATGCACTGATACTGGATTGGGGGAGGGGGTGGCATGAGAAAAAATGAAAGTTTGAAGTTGATACTAGCCTGGGTGACAAGGAAAATGGCAATATCCCTGACAACACTAGGGAAATTCAGAAAAGGGGAAGGTTTGGACGGGAAACTAATGAACTCCATTATGGACATGTTAAATTTAAGATGTATACTGGACATCCGCCTCAAAATATCTGAAAGGCAGTTGAAGATGTAAACTTGAAGATCAGTGTTTAGATGATAATTTGAATACATCTGAACTAATGAGATCACCAAATATTATATGAAGCAAGGAAGGACAGATGACCTCCTGAAGACCATGACCCATCTGTTTTTATACTCAGAGTTCAGAATGATTTTCATACTTTTAAATAAAATTTTATGGTATTTAATTGAATGTAAAATTCATTATAAGTTTGCCAGACCTCAGTCTATAATTTGTTGATTCCTGGCATAAAAGGAGAAGAGAAGAGAGATCAGAGTTCTGTAGGACAACTACTGTTTACATGTGTGGCCTGGATGAAATTTCAGTAAAGGAGACTGAGAAGCATTGTTAGGAGGAGGAGGAGGAAGAGAGAAGAGTACCATGAAAACCTAAAGAAAAAAGAATATCAGGGGCGGCTAGGTGGCGTAGTGGATAAAGCACTGGCCTTGGAGTCAGGAGTACCTGGGTTCAAATGCGGTCTCAGACACTTAATAATTACCTAGCTGTGTGGCCTTGGGCAAGCCACTTAACCCCATTTGCCTTACAAAAAATATAAACAAAAAAGAATATCAAGGGCAGGAGGATGTAGTCAAAGACTACAAAGAGATCAGGAAGGATGAGGATTGGAAAATGCCATTGCATGTGGTCATGCAGGAAGTCATTAGTAACTTTGGAGAAAGCAGTTCTGGTTGAATGATAATTCAGATCCAGACTGAACAAACTGAAAAAGTGGAAGGATTGATTGTTCGTTATTTCAAGGAGTTTAATCACAAATGGAAGGAGAGAGGTGAAATAATAGTGAGATGATTGCATTAAATGAAAGTGTTTTGTGAGGTTAGAGGATAGTAAAAGATTGAATATAAGTGGTGGTGATAGTGGGGAATTGTCTCTTAGAGAAGATGGAATTGAATGGGATCACTTGTGCATGTATAAGAGTTTTAACTTTTTACAATATTAAATTTTATTGATGCATTATTTCTAAGCTAGGATGACATAGTGGATCAAGTGGCAGACTCTAGTTTGAATTCTGCTTCTGTCACTACACTGTAATCCTGAGCAAATCTTAGCCTCTGTTTTCCCATTTATAAAATAATAGTACCTATCTCACAGGCTCTTTATGAGCATCAAATGAAATAATGCATAAGGTAATTTTCTGTCCTTAAACCTTTATGTAAATGTTCTAGTTAAGTTACCATGTGCAGTGTACAGCATTAGTTGTTGGAGGAATTATCCTCAAGTAGCTGGTATCTAATAGGAACTTATGATACATATAAGTATAAGAAGAAGGTTGATAACAAATACCGAACTTGTCAGAAGTTAAAAGAATTGTTACTGATTAGGATGATTAAGGAAGAATATATAATGGAGATTGTATGGGAACTGATTTTTAATGAATTGATGTGATTTTGGCAGGTGATTTTTGGGGGAAAGATATGTCACAATTAGGAAACAACATAGTATAAAGGCATTTGGAAATAGGATGGCATGTAATGTGTATTAGAAGTGGAGAATGATCCATTTCAGTTATGACCTAATTTAGTACATATGGTAAAGATTAATATGCAATAAAGCTGAAAAGTTAGAGGAGTGACTCACTGTAAATGACTAAGTAAGGATCTTCAGCTTTATTCAGGTGGCAATATAAAACTACTGAATTAATTAAAAGAAGTGAGAATCAGACTTGATTCAGAGGACATCGTGTTGACATCTTTCTTTATCCCTTCCTATCCTTTGACTCCTGCATAATCAAAACTTTTTAAAATGTTTTTCAGTTAATTCCATTTTTTTTAATGAACAGAAATCTATTTTTCTCTTACCTCTGTCCTTGGAAAAAGAAAAACAAAACCCTTGTAACAATTATGCATAGTCAATGACCGTCTGTCTTGTCTGTCTCTCACTCTCGTTCTTGCTCTTGCTCTCGCTCTTGCTCCCATTCTCGCTTACTTTCTCTCTAGTTATCTGTGTGTGTATGTATATATAATGTATAGATGTCTCACAAAATATTTGTGTCTCAATCTGCTTCTTCTATGTATTACCTCTCATCAGAAGGTAGATGTTATATTTCATCTTGAAACTCTGGTATCAAGATTGCTGTTAATTATATTAATTGAAGTTCTTAGTCTTACAAATTTTTTTCTTTTCATTGTTTTTACTGTGTAAATTGTTCTTCCTTTTTTGTTCACTTTAGTTTGCATCGGTTTATGAGTTCTCAGGTTTCTCTAAAAATGTCCTTTTCATAATACCTTACAGTTCAGTAGTATTACATTGCATTCATATAGAGCCCCATTTCCACCACAAAGAGAATTGTAATGAATATTTTTGTTGATAAAGGTTTATTTCCTGTTTTTAATCTCTCAGGTATCACCTAGAAGTAGTATTTCTGGGTCAAAGAGTATGCAAATTAACCAGTCATCTTTTCATTTCCTACCAGGCTGTATACATTTGGATTCCTCCATATTCTCTTCCTTCCCCTTTCTTTTTAGCTTCCTTATATGTTATCTTCTTCTTAAAAACTTAAGCTCCCTTAGGGTACTGATTCTTTAGCAGAGCATTTGGGCTTCTACACAAGGAATCAGATGATTTTTCTAGACCTAATCTCCCCCTATTCCCTTTGCCCTGAGTATTTTAGCAAGATGTTTTCAGCCATGTTATCAAACATTTCACTGAGGATGAACATGACCTCAAGATCAGCTACCGCACTAATGGCAAATTCTTCAACTTGGTGCATGATCTTCTGTTTGCAGATGATTGTGCAGTCAGTGCAGCCTCTTAAGCTGAGATACAACAAAGCATGGATTACTTCCCTACTGCTACTGCTTGTGGTAATTTTGGCCTAATGATTAATACCAAGAAAACACAGTTGCTCCATCAGCCAGCACCACATCATCCATATGTGGAACCATCGATTATAGCAAATGGAGAAGTTTTGAATTCTGTGGATAAGTTCACTTATCTTGGTAGTGTCCTTTCAAGGAGGAACATATTAACAGTGAGGTTGACACAGGCATTGCCAGAGCTAGCTCAGTTTTTGGGAGGCTCCAAAAGAAAGTATGGGAGAGACTACCAAACTGAAAGGTCTACATACGTTGTGCTAATCTCATTGCTATTTGCCTGTGAAACCTGGACAATCTTCCAGCACCATGTCAGGAAATCTATCCTTTCCATTTATATTGTTTTAAGGAAGATTCTGAAGATCACCTGGCAGGAGAAGATACCACACTGAGGTCCTTTCTTGAGCTAAACTGCTTAAGAGTCCAACATTACTACAGAAGGTGCAACTATGATGGACTGGTCACATTGTTAGAGCATCAAGTATACACTTGCCAAAAAAAACTTTTATGAGGAACTCATACAGGAGCATTCACAGAGGAGTGAGAAGAACGATACAAGGATACCCTGGAGGTGTCTCTTAAGAATTTTGGAATTAATTGTGCATCATGGGAAAGACTGGCACTGGTGCATGCCTGCCCAGCATGGTGTAACTTCAGAGAGGGTGCTGTGCTCAGTGAGATGCGTAAGTGTAGAGAATCCCTCTCGGTGTTCACATGGTTCTGTGGAAGAGCAATCTGAGCTCATAGTGATCTATCAGCTACAGTTGGACATGCTGTAACTTGTCTCTGACATAGTGATGTCAGTTGAGTCTACTTCGATAAGGAAGGACAAGAAAAAACCAGCCCTGAACATCAGCAAAATTAAACCACTTGCCATTCCCAAAATAGACCTTGACCCTTCCAGCCTCTGGGCATGTATTTATACAGTTAACTCCTTTATTTGCTTAAACAACCCCACCCCAGCCCCAACCTCTCTTTCTGAAAAAAGAGTTCAGTTAAATTGTTAACTCCTTTCTGAAGTCTTTTCTTGTCACATCAGTTAGAAGCAATATAGTCTTCTTTCAGATTACCAAAGCATTCATAGAACTCTTGTGGAATTGAGCATGTTACTTTGTATGATAGATATTTGTGTGTATTATTTCCTAAGCTAGATTATAGGCAACTTGAGGGCAAGGATTCTGCCTTTGTATCCCTTTGAGCATATAACACATTACAGTATGCATAACAGTAGTAAATATTTGTTGAATTAAATTTCTACTTTTTATACAAATCTATGAAAATATTTGCTTAATTGATTTTTAGGTGCCAAATTTCCAATCAAGTGGACAGCTCCTGAGGCTGCATTATATGGCCGTTTCACAATTAAATCTGATGTTTGGTCATTTGGAATTCTGCTAACAGAGCTTGTAACAAAGGGTAGAGTGCCATATCCAGGTAAGCATGCTTTTAAAGTCTTGGTTGTTCCATCAGTTATAATTTGCGTGTGTGTGTGTGTGCGCACGCGCACATGTGCAATATATTGCTTATTTTTAAATTATATACTGTATTCCTTTAGGAATTTCCCTGCCAGGAATTTTCCCGTACCAATGAAATCCTAGAACGAAACAAAATGTCAGATGAGATTGATTAGTTTTTAAGTCTTCTGTTTGACATTTAAGACCCTTTACAACCTGGCCTCAACCTACATTTTTATTTTTATACATTATTAATATTCACATACTCTATGATACAGTCAAACTGACCTTGTTAATCACACACACATTTCCTGTCTCCCTACCTTTGCACAGGCTATCTTCTGTATGTAATCCTTTTTCATCTACTACCCTGCTCCTCTTTGATTCTCTTCAGAACACTAGAGAAACACAACATCAGAACGTTTACTAATTAATCCAGTCATTCTTCCGAGCCCCAAAATTGCCTGTATTCATTTTATTTTACATGTTTCATTTATATATAATATGATTTTATTGGTTAAAGCTTCAACAAGCTCTTAAAACTTAATCTACCAAGTTACAAAAGGGGAATAGGATCTTTTTGTGTAGAGGCACTGGCACATGACTGCCCAGCACCTACAAAATGGAGATCCTTGAAGTGTATCCTTCATTGAAAGTACACACTTTAAACAATCACACACACACAACCCAAGAAACTATATAACACTGCAACATTTGCTCTAAATCAGATAACAGACTTGATAGGGTTACTATATATGTCTGCTCCATGACTTACCAATTTTCAAGGAATTGAATTATAAAAATTTTCTTCAGTAAAAATAAAATGTGTAGTATATATTTTTGTCTTTGATGTTTAGCATCTTAGAAGTCCTTAAAATATATAGTGAAGCTATAACTTAATTATCTATAAAATTTTTAAAGTAAAGGTTCATATGTTTATTGAACCTGATACTTAAAGGAGATCATGATTTTAAATAATATAAATAGGTAAAGATTGTAAAAACTTGTTAAAATATTTTGAAATTTTTGTTGTAGGGTTTTAAGTATGGATATCTCATAGCTTTCTTGTTTATAACTAAAAGAAACAAGTTACTTTCTATTCAGAAAAGAAGATAATGGGATCATATTTGGAAGGCAATAAGGCCTGCAGTGTTCCACAAAATTGTTCATCCTAACCTTTTACTTAAAGATATCCCCTGAAAAGGAATTCATTTCACCACCCATTCCCTTGAGGCAGCCAATCTTATTCATGTTTTTCTTAAACAGTTAATGCTTTTAGAAGACATTTATTTTTTTTTCAATTTTCAATTTATTTTTTTATTCTCATTTTGTACAAATGTTTTTTTACATTAATAAAATATTCTTGTTTACAAGTAAACAAAATACCCCTCTTCCCCCATGAATATAGATAGACTTGCTTGGGCAAAAAAAGTAAAGGGGAGAGAAAAAATTAAAATAAAAAAAAATAATAGTAATAATTGTAGGTATGGCCAGGTGGTGCAATGGATGAAGCACCAGCCCTGGAGCCACGAGCACCCAAGCCTATATCCAGCCTCATAAACCCAACAATCACCCAGCCAGGTGACATACAAGCCACTCGATCCCCACTGCCCTGCAAAAACCAAAAAAAAAGAAAGGAAAAAAGACCCAAAATAAAATAAAATAGTAATAATAGTAGGGGTGGCTGGGTGGCAGACAGAGCATTGGCCCTTGAGCCAGGAGCACCTGGGTCCAAATCCAGCCCCAGACACCCAAAGATCACCCTGCTATGTGGCCCCAGGCAGGCCATCCAGCCCCACTTGCCCTGCACCCTCCCCCAAATAATAATAACAAAAAATGTGCCTGAGTGTTTGTTCCAATACCAACAACTCTGTCGTGGGTGGATCTCATTCTTTATGATAAGTCCCATCACAAAAGTTACTTCCATATTTTTCCAGCGTTGCCATTGCTGATCGCAACTCCCTCCTTTCTTATTTCTCCACTACCATGTACTCTATTTTCTCTCTCCTTTCACTATGACTCTGCTGTAGGGTCGCTGAGTGGTGCAGCAGACAGATCCCTGGTCCTGGGGCCAAGAAGCCCTGAGCCCCCATACCACCCCTTAGGCCCAGAATCCACCTGGCCCTATGGTCCTGGGCAGGCCTTCCAATCTCAGCCCCTTGCAAGAAGTAAAAAAGAAAATGTGTTATATCTGACCACTCTCCCCCCATGGTCCATCCTCTCCTCCTTTACTCACATCCCCACCCCTTCCCCCTGCTCCCCCCTCCTTCTTACTCCAGATGTCTATACCCCATTGAGTATATTTGCTGTTTCCTCTCCTAGCCATCTCTGATGAGAGAAAAGGTTCCCTCATTCCCCCTTGCCTCCCCCCTTCCATATCATTGCAATAGCTCATTGTAATAAAAAAAAATCTTACGTGAAATATCTTGGACTATTCCCCCTCTCCTTTTTCTTTCTCCCATTCCATTTCCCTTTTTTCCTATTGACTCCATTTTTACACTATATTTTATCTTCGAATTCAGCTTTCTCCTGTGCTTCAACTATAAAAGCTCCTTCTACCTGCTCTATTAACTGAGGAGGTTCATATGAGTGTTATCAGTGTCATTTTTCTATGCAGGAATACATGCAGTTCATCCTCATTAAGTCCCTCATATTTCCCCCCCTCTCCTCCAATCTCCATGCTTCACCTGAGTCCTGTATCTGAAGATCAAACCTTCTGTTCAGCTCTGGCCATTCAAAAAGGAACTTTTGAAATTCCCCTGGTTCATTGAAAGTCCATCTTTTTCCCTGGAAGAGGACATTCAGCCTTGCTGGGTAGTTCATTCTTGGCTGCATTCTAAGCTCTTTTGCCTTCCGGTATATTATATTCCAAGCCCTACGAGCTTCCAGTGTAGTTGCTGCTAAGTCCTGTGTGATCCTGACTGCAGTTCCACGATATCTGAACTGTGTCCTTCTGACTGCTTTTAATATTTTCTCTTTGACTTGGGAGTTCTGGAACTTGGCTATAATATTCCTAGGGGTTGGTTTTTTGGGATCTCTTTCTTGGGGGGATCAGTAGATTCTCTCCATTTCTATTTTGCCCTCTGCTTCTAGAATATTAGGGCAATTTTCCTGTAGTAATTCTTTGAAAATGATGTCAAGGCTCTTTTCCTGGTCATGACTTTCAGGTATTCCAATAATTTTTAAATTATCTTTCCTAAGTCTGTTTTCCATGTCAGTTGTTTTTTCAATGAGATATTTCACATTTTCTTCTAATTTTTCATTTTTTTGGTTTTGAAGTATTGATTCCTGATTTCTGGTAAATTCATCAATCTCCCTGAATTCTATTCTTTGTCTGAAGGATTTGTTCTCCTCAGAGAGTTTTCTCATCTCTTTTTCCATCTGGCCAATTTTGCTTCTTAAAGCATTCTTCTCCTCAGTAACTTTTTGAACTGTTTTATCCATTTGACCTAAGCTGGTTTTTAGCATGCTATTTTCTTCAGCATTTTTTTGGATTTCCTTGACTAAGCTGCTGACTTCATTTTCATGTTTTTCCTGCATCTCTCTCCTTTCTTTTCCCAGTTTTTCTTCCAACTCCCTCATTTGATTTTCAAAGTCTTTTTTGAGCTCTGTCATAGCCTAAGCCCAATTTCTGTTTTTTTCTTGGAGTCTTTAGATGCAGGAGCTTGTGCTTCCTCATCTTCAGACTGAGTATTTTGATCCTTCTTGGGCTCATTTGCAAAATATTTCTCAATAGTCTTCCTTTTGTTTCTCTGCTTGCTCATTTTCCCAGCCTGGGCCTGGTTTGGGGTGCTTCCTGAGCTTTTGGGACACTCCCACAAGGGTCTCAGTGTGTGAGGCTCTGTCCTCCTTCCTGGTCTGTGAATGACCATAAGCGCCCCCCTCTGCCATGGGGCTGAGGTGGGGGGCCCTGTTGTTCTATGGGGGGGCCTAGACTGTGATCAGGATCCGAATGTGGTCAGAGCCCCAGAGTCCTGTTCCAGGGGCAGAGGACAGAGCTCTGCAGTCTCTCTCCACTCCCCTCCCTCAGCTCAATGGGCTCATGCCCTGGGGGCTCCTGCTTACTGGCTCCGCCTGCTTCTGTTTCTGGGTCAGGGAGCAGCTTGGTCTTTCACCCAGTGTGCCCTGAGGGCTGGGCTCCAGGTGCTCGCTCTGGCAGAGGTCCCCCTCTGTTCCCCCACTTTGTGCCTGGTGCTCCTCGGGGTGCAGCTCTGGAGACTCCCCCGCTGCTGTGAGCCGTGGCTCCCAGTGCCCTGGGGCTGCCTCCGGGAGGCTGAAGTTCTTTGGCTCTGGTGGGCCACCCCTCTGGCAGCCGCCCCTCCGACCCTGGGGAGCAGAGCCTTTCTGCTCTTTTCCAGGTTACCTTGGGTAGGAGAACTGCCTCACTTGGGTCCCTTTGTGAGTTCTGTCTCTCAAAAGTTTGGTTAGAGTCCTTAGCTGATGAGTTTTATCAAAGAGCTCCTAAGACTGGATCCCTTCTTGTCTTGGCTCCGCCCCCAGACATTTATTTTCAAACCTGGGAGTTTGAAAAATGACTTGAAAGAAATGGGTTGATTTGTAAAATGTGAAATCAGTCTACAGAATAAAACATATTTTGGACATAACAGAAATTTGCTTTGCTTAACCTTGCTTATTTGCTATATGGGTTTTCTTGTTCAGTGGGAGGGGGGAGCAGGAGACAAATAACTGAAAGAAAAAAATTTAAAATTAAATTTAAAAATGGAAAGTATATACTATTTTTTATCTTAAAACATTAAACATTTGGTCATTTTAAACAATTTTATTTCAGCTACATAAATTCTCCTCCTCCATTAAAATCCTACTTTTGATACTTTGTCATGATATAGAGGTGACCCTGAATATTTAAGGCTATACCATAAGAACAGGAACAACTAGGTAATGCAGTATGTAGAGTGCTAGCCTGGAGTCTGGAATATTTTTCTTCCTGAGTTCAAATCTGACCTTAGGTACCTACCAGCTCTATGTCCATGAGCAAGTTACTTAATTAACTTTTTGCCTAGATTTCTTCATTTATAAAATGAGTGGAGAAGAAAGTGGCAAACTGATCCATTATCTTTGCCAGGAAAACTTCAAATGGGGTCATGAAGAGTCATGACTGAAACAACTGAACAATATGTCATTTTCCAGTGAGAAGTATAAACTAATCTAGATGATCCTACCAAACCAAAATGTGTAAAGCAATATGACTTCTTTTGTCTTTAAGTGATGAAGGGGGAACCAGATGAAGAAATTTAAAAACAAGTTTTAAAAATGTTTTCCTCAGCCTAGCTAAGTTTAGAAGATTAAATCACAAAAAGGTTAGTTACCAAGTAATGGCTCATAAAACTGCATAAGGACATAGAGGAGCCATCATCATTGTAGGAAGTATCTCTTGAAGAATTTCAGTATGCATTTTTTTTCTGGTAGTGGTGATAGGCATCTTTTAAAAACAGTGGTCAAATCAGAGTAATGGGACAAAAAGCAACATTAATCAGACTCCTGAAAAAAAAAATGGGCTGCTTTGGAAGGATAATGAGATTATCATCTCAGTTAAGGGATACTTATGGATAAGATTCATGCCTCTGGTAGGGGTAGTTGGATTAGAAGATCTCTAAGGTGGAGGGGAGGACGGAAATAAGGAATTATTAAGCACCTATTATTTTTAGGCCCCGTACTAAATATTCTATTGATGCAGGGGAACTATGGGCACAGAGAAATCTTGCCCATGGTTCCCCTGCATCACTGTCTCATTTGATGGAATTGTTTGTTGCTGTTTGGCCTGTTCTGGAAGAGGACAAGTGGCATTTGGAGGGTAATGTCTTAACTTGCAATGAATTGGATATAAGTGAGATTGGACTGTGCAAAGTCATCAGCCTTACTCTTCCAGGGTCATCTGACGACATAAAGGAAAGACAGGTCAGGACAACTAGAGATCACCCAGATAGAGTGGGAGATGTTGACATTTTTTAATCTAAAGTCATTCCCAGATCAGTTTTATCTGAGACAACACCCTTTCATTGATTGATGGCTAGGTAAGAAATGAAGCAAAAGATGACAGGTTTGCCTGCTTGGGGGGAAACCCTTAGGATTTCTGACCAGAACAGAAACAGTTGCTATTTACTCACACTTTGAGTCATCAAAACCCAATGACCTAGAGAGACTTGAACTGGGACTCATTATTGGCTAATCTGTAAAAGCTAGAGTGATTTTGGTTTAAAGTAGTCAAGTAGATCCGTTTGAATCCTAATTTTTTTTTCTCAAATTCTGATTTTCCAGAGCCTTATTTTACGTATATCAAAACTGAAGCTATATGAGACAAAAGAATTAATTGTTCCAGTTTTTAAAAAAAATAATAGAATAAATAAGTAGGAAAAAGAAAACTCTCTAGTTTCAAACCCAAATTTATCTTGTGAGGTTTTAGCAGACAGTATTGTACCTGAAGAAATTTACTGAAATGCCCCAGTGTAAATCTTTAGGTATTGAGTTCCTAAAAAAAAACTATTTAGCAACATTCCACCTGCTCCATTTCTACTATGTGGTACTTTAAATTAGCACAAAAATTAGAGCATTAGTTATCATTTCTTGAACTTGCATCCTAAAGCAATACTGCAGAATTTCATTGAGTATATGTAATTTTCGTGTTTATTTACTAATAGTGTTATTCAGTTGTTTCATGTCCAACTCTTTGTGATTCCATTTGGGGTTTTTTGGTAAGGATTCTGGAGTGATTCACCATCTCCTTCTCTACCTCATTTTACAAATGAGAAAACTGAGGCATGTCTGCTGAGAAGGAAATTTAAGGCTGAACTTATTGACTTAACCAAAATCACAAAGTTTGGAAGTGATAGAACCAAAAATATAAACTCTCTTAATGTTCTTTTTGTTATAGAGGAAACTGTCCGTATTACACTATTTTAAGATTTAACTGAAAAATATTGGTATCCTCAAGAAATAAACCAGATTGTTACGTATAGCCACAGATCTTTGAAATTGTTTATATTAAATTCATAATGACTTTCAGTAGTATTATAAAATAAATTATGTCATAGTGCAGGTATATACATTAAATAAAATTCGTTGAAATTTCCTTATTTTAGAAGGTGTTAATTACCTTCATTCTTGTTGGGTTTTTAAAGTTAGTTTTCCCCCCCAAAATACTTGATAGCACACTCCACTGCATCCCTTGTCCTACTACTTACTGCTTTAAATTTCTTTATACTTAGGGATGGTAAATCGTGAAGTCCTGGAACAAGTAGAACGGGGATATAGAATGCCTTGTCCTCAAGGTTGTCCTGAATCTCTCCATGAAATGATGAACCTTTGTTGGAAGAAGGATCCTGATGAAAGACCAACATTTGAATATATTCAGTCCTTTTTAGAAGATTACTTCACTGCTACAGAACCACAGTACCAGCCTGGTGATAATTTATAAGTCACAAACCTACACTATATGCACAAATTTGCCAAAATGTAAAGAACTTGTGTAGAGTTCCTCACTTATGTAAAGGAATCTAAAGAAGAAAATCTTCTCCACTCTGCATGCTTTTCATGGCAAACTGGAATTCCAGATATGGTTGCACAAAACCACTTTTCAAGTGTTAAACTTTAAAGAACCAATGATGCAATTTTCCAATTTATTTCAGGGTCCAAAGGAAGTTTTAAGATACTAATGACATATGAGTGTTGGCATGATAATGAATAGCAACAAGGCTACTGTTTGTAAATCCCTTCCTTTTTTAATTTCCCTCAAACTCAAAAAATTTCAACATTAGGGGGAAACTGTTGAGCAATTATGTATAAACCTAGAAGATAAACACTAATGCAGGATGACACTACAGTATAATTCTAAACCAAGGAACTTTTTGGTATGGGACCACAACTATAAAATTATAACTGTTCATAATTTTGAGAAAAATTTATCATTTTTGATAAATCCACAACATTGATTTAATTTTTCTTTTGCTTGAGATAATCCAGGTTTTGGAGAGAGGAAAAATTAATCTAAACAGTGTATAACTTGATTAAATGTTAGCTATCAGGCAGTGGAATTGGAAAGCATAATGAATGCACTGTTAATACTTATTGTAACTGGAAAATAGTATGAGAAATTTTTCTTCTAATTATGTTTTGATTAGCTCAAATCAGAATAATGAGGTATCTAGGAAATGTGATAGTATTTATAAGGTTTATGATAATAAAAGTTGACAATTTGTGACTTGAAAGTATACCTTCAATCTGAGGGGAAGAATTATTCATCTTTAGTTGGTAAGAAGGGGGGGAAAGGCCAATATTTAGGCAGTGAATTTTTTAAAATGAATTTGGTACTGTGAGATGTAACTACTCATGGTGATGGGTGCCACAAATCTAAAAATGTCACTAGTTCAGGGATTTGAATGATTGCACTTTTGCTTTTCTTGAATATAACATTTAACAGACAGAGGAAGATGTATTTAAGAGAAAAATGATAAAAGAAAATTTGAAAAAGGTTGTAGGAAGAGGGACATAGTATTTAATGTTGACCTAATATAGTGACAACATGGCTTTTCTGGCATTCAAAACATCCCACACTGTAACTATTTTCTGTGATTTCAGAGATAGGTAATGTGACTGAGATAATAAGGCTCCATGGCTTTATTTTTTTAAATATAAATCCAGCTGTGTGTTGTCCCCTTCAAAGTAGCTAATATGAAAAACTATATATACCCTTTATTCCAACAATGCTGTCATTACCCAAACATTTTTGGAATTAATTGTTGGTTGGGAATTGCCTTCAAAATATCTTTTCTTTTAACGTTCCCAGTAGTGACAGATCTTAGTCATTTATTAGCTGAAAGTGCTTTTTGGAAATAGCCCAGAGTTCAGAATTAAGTATAATGAATATAGTGGATAATCAGATTGGATGATAAACCTAACTCATTGGGTTTTTTCCTAAAACGAGATTTAACTATAAATTAATGAAGCTAATTTTCTTGTGTGACTTACAATCTGACTTTGAAGATAATTCCATAAGAGGAGTTCACCTTGCAATAAGAGTCGTTTTTGAAGGAGACATAATTGAAGGGCATCATTTATGGTTTGTTTGTTTTTTAATAGCTTCTCTTTACAGTCATACTTTATATTAAGCAATAACATCATGTCTCTACAGTTTGGAAATAAAGTCTGTAATTTTGTTACCTGAATCATGAAAATTGTAATTTATGCTATGGTATTGGCTGAAATTCAAGTCACTTTTTTTAAAAATGTGATGGAAAAATCTTAATGCAAATAATGCAATTAATCTTAATAAATGGGCAACAGAATTCTGGTACTAAAAATTATGATTTTTTTCATGTTTACATTACCTACTTAGGAATGAATCCCTCTACCAAATGGATCTTCCTAAGAAGAGTGCCATCATATTATTTTCCCTTATCTTCTCTAAACCTGTGATATCAAACTTTTAAAGGGCTTTATGTAAACTATGAAATTGTAATTTTTCTAAGCATTTAAAAGGGTAACACAATTATATGTTTATGTACTAATGTTGTTAAAGAAAAAAAAGCCAGAAAAATGATGCTGGTATTCATTAGGTTTTAAACAAATGGAACAGTTCCTTGTAATAACATTTGTATAGTAAAGAAATTAAACACTAACTTAATATGTATTCATTTTAAATGGTTATGTATTTTTAAACTTGTTGAGCAAATCAATTTTCTTTATACATTAAATATTTTTTCCAACAACTTTTCATCTCTAAAATCTTAATGTGGAACTTACCCTAACCAAAAATGGAAGTTGGCAGAAAAAAAAACCTCTAGCACAAATACTTTTTAAAATTGAATAATGGTAGCCTAAAACTTAATATTTTTATAAAATATTGTAATATTGACTTGTTTTGTGGATACACTTGAAAATAAAAGTTCTCCTTGAATGCATTTGTTGCCGTTCAAGTTCTCTTTCTAACAAAAATTATGTGAGTATAAAATCTTTTTTTTTTGTTTTAAATAAAGGTTATTTTGAATTAATTTTATTTAAAACATTTTGCATTACTTGGAACTGATTTGTTAGTTATTTCCTGTTCTAATCTGTAACCATTTAAATAACTTGCTATTTCTTTTTCTCAGATATGTTTTGCCACCTTAATTTTTCACAATTATTCCTCCACAAATATTTTCGTGTGGGGGGTGTGTGTGTGTGTGTGTGTGTGTGTGTGTGTGTGTGTGTGTGTGTGTATTTTGATGTGTGACAAAGTGAGAAAAATAGACATCTAAGATTGGACAAAGATATGTATATGTAAGGGTTGAAATTAGTGCAGGATACACTAACTTCTTTCTGCCCATGAGGAACTTAATTGTATATTCTGAAAGTAAAAAATACATGAATACCTAATTTGACCCTGTGTATGTCTGTGTAGAATTCCTTTAATAGAAATGATGAAAATTATGTTATTTCGCTATGAAATTTCAAATGACCACTGATATTTACTATTTTTTTAAAAC
Source organism: Macrotis lagotis (assembly GCF_037893015.1). Lineage (NCBI taxonomy): Eukaryota > Metazoa > Chordata > Mammalia > Peramelemorphia > Peramelidae > Macrotis > Macrotis lagotis. The sequence goes on along the minus strand of NC_133666.1, from coordinate 456,807,702 downwards.
TTATATAATATTAACTTATTGGTGTACCATATAAAGCCATTTACTACTGAATAATTTAAGGAAATTAAGGGGTTTTTAAAATATTTATCGATGTATTTTTCCTTTTTTTAACATTTCTGTTCCAATAGAACTTCTATTTAAAATACATAATTAGAGTTAATACAAAAGTTCACTAAACATGTTTCATTCTTCAGCTATAGTTTATTATTTTCATGCCAATAGGCATGTTTCATCATCAGTCCTCACAAGTCATGATTAGATGTTGTACTGACCAGAGTTCTGAAAGCATTTTGGTGTTGACAAAAGTAACTTTTAAAAATGAATTCACTGTTAACAAATGTGTTATCCATTTGGATTTAGCAGGTGTCATCTTACTAGAATTGACTACTTCCTGTTTCTTATTATTTTAATACCCTTAACCCTGGAAACCATCAGATTTCCTTTGTAATTGCTTAATTTGTATTGTGTTGTTTGGCAGCTTGCTCATTCTCACATTGCACATCCCAATTTCCCTTCATGAGCTCCTCAATTTCAATTCTTCAGAGATCTTTGGTTTCTACAATTCATATAAATATAAGGAGATAAGCATATAAAAAACCATGAACCTTTGTTTTAAGGAAGACTTGGAGTCCTAAAAAGAAATTGCAACTTCTCAATAACAATACAGCCCACATTTCTCCTCGTTTTCCTTTCCAGATCCAATTCTTTGTTTTCAGCATCTATTTAAAATAACATTTGTCTTTTATTCTTGAAAAGAGGATCCGTGACCTCAGAGAAGTGGTGCTATGACAAACAAATGATCTGGATTTTAAGAGGGAGTACTGAGCTAAGTCATCCACCTCACTTTGTCCTCCAGTTGTCCAGATCTAGTGGCCAGATGTGTATCAGGATGACTGAAGATGATAATTAGATTTAAGTGATTTGCCCAAGATCACACAGCTACTAAGTAAGTATCTGATGCTGGATTTGAACTCCCATCCTCCAGACTCCAAGGCCAATGGTCTATTCACTACACCACCTCATTGCCTTATCTAAAATGAAAGCATTCATGAATGTTTTCTACTGATAATATATACACATATGTTGATAGATGAGCTTAATACATTGTCCATCCAACTATATATCATCATTTGGACTAGGGCTTCAGTTGTTGACAAATACAATGCTTTCTCAATTATTTTAAAGGAAATGTTTCATTTTATACTAACTTGAGACTTGTGGTATATGCTGCAAGTCTTTGGTGTTTCTCATTCTTTACTCGAGCTATATCTTCCAAGGTATTTCTTTGACTTTTCCCTAGGCTCATCTCCAGAACTGGTACTCTTATCCACTGATTCTGGCTGCAGTCAGAAAGATGAGTTAGAATCCAATCTCAGATACTAGCTGTGTGGCCTTGGGCAAGTCACTTATCCCTGATTACCTCCCATCCAGGGCCATCTCCAGTCATCCTGATTGATATCTGATCATTAGACCTTAGATGGCTCTGGAGGAGAAAGTGAGGCTGGTGACTTAGTACAGCCCCCCTCACTCAAATCCAGTTCACATGCTTGTCATGATACCACCTCCCTGATGTCATGATGGGGCTGGGCAGTCTACTTCTGTTCAGATAGCATCTTGGCCAGCAGCCCAATTAACTCCTAAATCTATTATCTTCTCTTGTATCCCACCCCCAATACTGATCCTTTTTAGCCTCCTCAGAAGGGATGTTTCACAACCCATTGTGTATTATAGATACAACTGGAAAAAGGGAATAGGGAGAGGACAGAGCAACAAGGGTGGGTGAAGATGGACAATGCTCCTACTAGAAGTTGTAGTAGCACACATCAAGAGGAACTGAAGCAAGTTGGTGGCTTGTTCACCAGGCTGCATTTCCCCAACCTCTCTTGGAGGCCACATTATTGTTGGCCATCCACTTCTACTATCTATCTCCTGGGTTTTTGTGACACTGCTGTTTGTGGTTTTTCTGCCTACTATCCCAAGATTCTGACCTCAGCTCTCCAGTTTATTTTTTTTTGGGGGGGGGGGGGAATGTTCCTTTTCACAATGCTATCAACTCCCAGGATTTTAGCTTTATCATCTTTATGTTGAGTTCTCCCAAATCTTTGGCTTTGTGATTCTATTGCTATAAGGGAACTTTTAGGTAAAGAAATTCCCTCTTCTAAATGCAAGTTGGCAATCCAATTTATAATCTTAATGGAGTTTACTCATATCCGTAAAACTAGCCATAATTTCCCACTCCTCTACTAAAATGGTTCATAGATACCTTGAACTCAGTATATTTAAAATGAAAGTCTCATTTCCTTGCTAAATCCATCCTCCCTTCCTAACTTCCCTATGTCTGTTGAGAGTACCATCGTTCTAAAGCTTTAAGTCACTCTTGAATCATTCTTCATTCTGCCTCCTTTACCTATACCCAACTTAAAAGTAGTTTAAGTACCAAAACCTACCATTGGGCAGCTAGGTGGTGTAGTGGATAAAGCACCGGCCTAGGAGTCAGGAGTACCTGGGTTCAAATCCTGTCTCAGACACTTAATAATTACCTAGCTGTGTGGCCTTGGGCAAGCTACTTAACCCTGTTTGTCTTGCAAAAACACACACACAAAAAAACTACCATCAAAAATCACATAAGACTTGGAAGCTTCTACTGTAAATTAGAGGTTTTGGAATACCATATTTCCAAATGCAAAAGACATAGGCTTCCGACCAAAAGTAACAATCTACAGGGTGAATGACGTCTTTTCAAATTTATTTTAAAGATTTTTATTTAATTTGAGTTTTTACAATTTTTAGGGGGGGAATAATCTTTAATGAAATAAGGGCTTTCAAGTTTTATAGATTCTTCTGCTTTAATATCTATCCCTTATTCTCCACTGACATGTCAACCATCCTACCCTAACTTCTCATTAGCCCAGCCCTCTTTGGCTCTACTACATTAACCTCCCATTTGAGCCCTTGTCCCCAAATTCTTCTTTCCAATTCATCCTTTATATAAGCTGCCTGAATAATCTTCCTTAAGCAAAAGTCTTGCCCCTGCTACTAACCTGCTCATAAAATCTTCAGTAGCTTCCTGTTGCCTAGGGGATAAAACAGAACTTCAAACCCTCTGTAGTCTGGCTTTAGCTTAGTTTATCAGACTTATTTAACATTTCTCTTCACGCATATTTTTAGGGGGCTTTTTTGCAAGGCAATGGGGTTAAAGTGGCTTGCCTAAGGCCACACAGCTAGGTCATTATTGAGTGTCTGAAGCTGAATTTGAACACAGATACTATTCACTTTGCCGTCTAGCCGCCCCTTCTTCATGCATTCTTGGGTGGTCTGAACTGACCTCTGTGCTGTTCTTCAAGTCTTATCTATTCTTGTCTAAGCAGCGCTCTAGGCTCGGAATCCACTCTCTCCGTATTTCTATTAAAATCTTAACTTTCTTTAAAGTTCAACTCGGGTATTGCCTCGTGGAGAAGCAGTTCCTGACAGTCAGTAAACGTTTAGGAAGCTGTATGTTCGAGGCTTTTATTAAGTGTATCTGCTGTCAGAGAGTGTGAAAACATCATGGGGGGGAAGGAAGCCCATACACGTGCGGAAAGCGGGGCAGGGGAGGGAAGGCAGGGAACGGACTCCAGGAGGGCCGCGGTGTGGGCCGCGGTGTGGGCCGCTCCAGAGCTCTGCAGCGAGGCGGCAACGGGGCTTGGGAGTCCTGCCCGCCTCCAGTCCGCGCTGAGGCTGACTACGTTGTTTAGGTGGAAAACGAGCTTTCTGGGGCACGGTGGAAAGGTCGAAGAAGTTGTAAGGCAGAGAAGCGGGATCCCACTCCCGGCGGGGGCTTTCCTTTGTTCCCTCAGTTTAACCTAAGCGCCTTCAGGAGCTGCTTTTTGGGTGCGAATGCCAGGGTCCCACAGAATCCCGGGCCCCAGCGCCGGAGGCGGCACGGGGCCCCGGGCTCGGCGCCTGGGCCAGCCGCTCAGCTGCCCCCTCGCACCCGCAGCCATCGCCAGCCGCCCTCGTAGCGCCCGTGGCGGCTGGAGGACGGTGAGGTCGCGGACGGGCCGGGAACTCAAGCCCCGGGTCACCGTCTGCTGGACGGAAGGACAGGATGCAAAGAGGGAAGATCCAAGAACGCCTGGAAAAGCCACGTAGTAAGTGAAGGGGTATGAAGACAAAAGTTCACTGAGTCGAGGGAATGGCGATCGTTGCCACCTTGGGGACCGGACCCGGAGAGAAAGGGAAACATTGGGAGAGGCGCAAGGAGGAAGTGAAGCTTCGGGACCGCCGGGAAGTAACGGGGGACGTTCCCCGGCCTGTGAGGCACAGAACTACATTTCCCACGGGCTCGTGTGCCTACAACTCCCATCATGCGTCTGGATATTTCATAAGCTAGTCTTTACTGAAGAAACGGGGCGGGGGCGGGGCCGATTGGCCGGCGCCTCAGCCAATCAGTCCCAGCAGCCCGCCTCCCCCCCCCGCCCGGGGTTTATAGGCGCCACGGGCCCGGCGCGGCGCGGCGCTCCTTCCGCCGCACGCAGGGAGCCCGGGCGCCATGGTCGGGGGCCGCGTCACCCGGCTGTCGGTCCGCGACGTGCGCTTCCCAACCTCCCTCGGAGGCCACGGCTCCGACGCCATGGTAAGAGCCGGGGTGCCGGCCGGCCCGGGGTCCCGCGCCCCGAGTTCTGAGCCCGAGAGCGCCCAGGGCGCTGCGAGGGGGCGGGCGCCGCGGCCCCCAGAGCCCGTGCCCAGCGCCCCGCAGGCCTCGCCCGCTTGTGCACCCGGGAGTCTCCGCCTCGGGTGAGGGGCGGCGCGGGCGCCGGGAGCCCCGCCGAGTCGGGCAGCCGAGCCGGACAGCCGAGCTGGGCAGGCCCCCGCCGAGCCGGGCAGCCGAGCCGGGCAGGCCCCCGCCGAGCCGGGCAGCCGAGCCGGACAGCCGAGCCGGGCAGGCCCCCGCCGAGCCGGGCAGCCGAGCCCGGCAGGCCCCCGCCGCCCCCCGGCCGCACAGCGGGCCCCGGGCCCTGGCAGGCCGACGGGTCTCTAGTGAAAAATAACGGTGTGAATAAAATGGGGGGGCTTGCTACAAAACTGATTGTTTTTAAAAAAAAAAAAAGTAAAACTTCTGTAGCTGGGAAGCACTTGGGAGGTCGTTTAGGGTCGGGCCTTTTTTTTTTGGTTTTAACTTTTTTCAAGGCAAAGAGAGTTAAGTGGCTTGCCCAAGGCCACACAGCTGGGTCATTATGAAGTGTCTGAGACTGGATTTGAACTCAGGGCCGGCGCCCCTAATGCCGGGTCATTTTGAAGATGAGGAGACTGAATGCCAAAGATGCATCACCTGTCCAACATCCCACACCTGATCTTCGATATTCTCTCACACACAGACGCGCTTTTGGGGTTGGTTTGTTTTGGGGGGGGGTTAAGAGAAGTAAGGGATTTGGGCTCTTTTTCCCCTTTTGAGTTAGTTCTTGAGGCTCAGAGACACACCAGGGTCCGTCCTGTGAATAGGAGGCTCCTTTCCAACTCCAACATCCCGTGGCGCCAACGTCTAGGCCGAACCCCCCCCCTTTTTGCTGAGAAAAATTTGAGAGATACAGGGACCGGGCCCTAGTTCTCCCTGGATTATAGGAAAGGGGGGGTTCTTAAGGAATGAGCTTGTAGTTAGGGAGAGTTGGAAGGTGAAGACGATGAGGGGACAAGACCCCGAAGCGGATGGGAAAGAATGGCAGCAAGGGCACAAGAAATGACGAGCTTAGACTTGGCAAGGGTTTAAGGTTGGATTATTAGTAGTAAATTGAATAGGAGCGGAACCTCAATTTTTTTTACTCCTGAGGGTAAAAAGCAACACACCCTACACACTCCCTAGTTTCTTCCCCACCTCCCCTTTTAAAATTTGACTTTAAAATCCCAGGCTTGCATCTTTTTTTTTCTTTAGAATGGATAGCAAATTACCAAAAGAACTTTTTTTCTGTAAATTTTAAACTTTGAATCAAATTCTTACCAAAAGCTGACATTTTCAATTTAAAAATTAAGGGACTTAAGAGTGTACAATGTAAACAGCACTGCATTCGAAGTCAGAAAGTCTGGACTCTAGTCAGATTTGTAACAAACTTGTAGCCTTAGGTTGGGTTTTTTTTTCCCATAAAATGAGTTGGTCTAGTTGGCCTTTTGACTCAATATTTAGTAATTACCTATTTTGAAGGAACTTTCATTAGTAACTTTGTCCACGTACTTTCCACTCACCAGATATTATGCTCAGAATGTGTTGGGCTATTCCCCAGTCATGATTATTCTTTTAATTCTAGTTCTTGCTAAAAACAAAAAAGGGTTTTATACACATGAATTCCTTTGCTCCTTTTTTAAATCTCTGTAGGTTGTATATCTAGTCATGGCATTGCTAGATAAAAGGAAATAAACAGTTTAGTAACTTCAGGGGTACAGGCCGACCTAGTTTACTTTCCAGTATAACTAGACCTCCTACCAGCATCCGTAGTATCTTCCCATAGAACCTCCTATAATTATCACTTGACATTTTTGTCACCTTTGCCACACTGATGGGTATGAAAGAGAACCTCAAAGTTGATTTCATTTGCATTTATTTATCTAACCATCTTACTATTACTGTTTTGAAACATTTTTTTATGTAGTTGTTGATGGTTTGCCTCTCCATATGCTCAAATAATTTGTTAAAATCCCTTGGTCATTTATCTCTTAATATATGGCACTTGTTCTTACATATCTGAATCAATTACCCTATGTCTTTAGGATGCCACTGTCAGGGAAATTTGATTCAAAACTAAATCCCTTTTAATTTTAAGGTACTGACTTTGCATGTGCAAAACTTTTTTTTTTTCAATTTTATGTAGTACAAGTTATCCATTTTCTCTCTCAAAATCCTTTCTATTCTTTGTTTGGTCAAGAATTCTTCCCCTACCTATAGTTATAAAAGACAACTCCTTTCTGACTCCTCTAACTTGTTTATGGCAACACCCTTTCTATCTAAACCATGTATCAATTTGGAGCTTATTTTGATATTTAGTGCAAGATACTAATCTAAACCCAGTTTCTACCTTCCAGCTTTCCAGTTTCAGTCAGAATTGTTATTGAAGTCCTTACCCCTAGTATTTGGGGTAACACTGTAGCATTATTTTTTTAATTGATTCTTGATCTTGTAAACTATTTGGGTAGAGACAACTTCCTTTATAGTTCTCGCCCAAGGGCCTAGCATAGTGCTTTGCCCATTGTAGGTATTTAAGAAGTAATGTAACATAAATATATAATAATAATAATAATAATAATAAATATAAAAGTTTGACTCAACTATGGCAACTCTTCCTACTTAGGAGGGTACTAAAGAACCTATTAAATCCAAACCCTTAATTTAATAGATGAGAAGATTCCCAGGGTCATCAAGCATTCAGCAAGCATTTATTAAGTGGCTATTATGCCAGACACTTGGGTGTTAAGGATACAAAACCATAACCAAATATCCCTTGCTCTCAAGGACTATCAGAACATACACTTAAAATATATGTATGAATTAGATACAAGGTGAATGAATGACTGGAGGAGGCTATTAGGAGCCTGAAGGGGATGAGTGATGGAGGAGAGGATAAGAATTAGGAAAGCCTTGAAGAAGGTACTGTTTGATCTGAGTCTTACAGGAGAGGCAGCATTCTAAGAGGTGAAGGGGAGTAGGGAGTACCTGCAAGATATGACCAAAGACCAATGCATAAGCACAGAAACAGAAGACAGCCTGCCAAGTAGGAGGAATAGTACAAAGGTCAGCTTGACTAGATTGTTGAGTCCATAAAGGGCAGCCTACAAAGATAGATTAGGACCAGGTTATAAAGAGAGATTAAATGACTTTCGCCCATGGGTCCCACAGCCAGTTTGGAGGTGGAATTTGACCCCTGGACTTTCTGACTGCAGGTCTGGCACTCTATATGATATGCCATGCTACCTCTCAAAGGGCTTTAAATGTCAGAGGAGTGTATATTGATCCTAGAGAGCACTGAAGTTCCTTAAGCAGAAGAATGACAAAGATCAGACTTAACATCAAGCCAGATTTGAACCCAAGTACAATTGATATCTACAATCAGCTGATTCTATTCCAGCTGAGATCTACAAGGTAGGGGGCCCACTGCTCATCCAAAAACTGCCTGAAATTTTCCAGGGTATATGGCATAAAGAGGTTATCCCCCAAGAATTCAAAGATGCCTCCATCATCCATCTCTATAAAGGTAAAAGGGAATAGATTGTCCTGTGACAATCACAAGGATATTTTTCTTTTGGTCACTGCTGGTAAGATTCTTGCCAGAGTCCTCAATAGGTTGATCCTTCACCTAGAAGGTGGTCACCTCTCTGAGAGAGTCAGTGTAATTTCAGAAAAGGTCAGGAAACAGTCAATCTGGTGTTTGCTGCCTGACAGCTCTAGGGAAAATGCCTGGAACAGGACAGAAGTCTATACCCTCATTTGTAGATCTAACCAAGGCTTTTGATACTGTCAGTTGTGTCAATTTTATTCAAAATTTGGTTTCCTAGAGAAGTTGATCAATTTCATACTTGCCCAGGTTCTGGAAAAGTGGATGGTGCTCTGGAGATTTCCTAGTCCTCAACAGAGTAAAATGAGGATGTCCTTGCTCCCATGTTTTTTAGCATGATGTTTTGAGCCATGTTATAGAATGTCTTCACTGAGTATGAACATGGCCTCAAGGTCAGCTACCACAATGATGGCAAATTCTTCAGCTTGAAAAGACTACAAGTCAAGACCAAAGTAAGAGGGAGTGTGTTTGCAGATGACTGCCATCAATGCAGCCTCTGAAGCTGAGATGCAACAAAATTTGGATCAGTTCTCTGCTGCTTGTGCTAATTGTGGTTTAACAATTAACCCCAAGAAAACTCAGGTGCTCCAGCCAGCCAGCACCATACCATCCATATGTGGAACCATAGATTACAGCAAATAGAGAAGTTTCGAGTTCTGTGGACAAATTCACTTACCTTGGCAGTGGCCTTTACAGGGACATTGAGGTAGACACATGCATTACCAGAGCTAGTTCAGTATTTTGGAGACTCCAAAAAGAAAGTGTGGGAGAGAAGAGGTGTTAGATTGACTACCAGACTGAAGGTCTACAGAGCTGTTGTGCTGACCCCATTGTTATATGCCTGTGAAAACTGGACAGTCACCAGCTCCATGTCAGGAAACTGAATCCTTTCCATTTAAATTGTTGTAGGAAGATTCTGAAGATCACCTAGCAGGAGAAGATATCAGATACTGAGGTCCTTTCTTGAGCTAACTGTCTAGCATCCCAACATTACTATAGAGAGTGCAACTCTGATGGGCTGGACATGTTGTTAGAATGCCAGATATATGCTTGCCCAAAAAACTATTTTATTGAGTACTCACACAGAGCAAGTGTTCACAAGGGGGTCAGAAGAAGCAATACCGAGATACCTGGAAGGTCTCATTCAAGAACTTTAGAATTGATTGTACAACATGGGAGACACTGGCACAGGACTGCCCAGCATGGCTTATGCTCATCAGTGAAGGGGCTGCACTCTATGAGGAAGGCAGAATTGAAGCAGTTTAAAGAAAATGTGACATACATAAGTTTAGAATGCTCACTCCAGGTGTTCACAAGGACTATTTGTGCTCAACCTGTGGTAGAGCATTCCAAGCTCATATTGATCTGATCAGCCACAGTTGGACACATTGTAATTTGTCTCAAACATACTGATATCGTTTTTGTCTTCTTCAATAACAAATGACAAGAACCAAGAATAGCAATTTAAAAAACATAGCTTATAAAGTCCCTATTAAAAGTGAATTTACTTTTCATACTTCAAATCAAAAGTATTAATAAAGCATAGTAAGCTAACCTAAGTAAGTGTAACCTTCTAGAGTTAACCTTAATAAAACACAGAGTTAGATTAATGTGTATGTTTATTATTCTTCTAGGCCTGCAGTCAGTGGAACTGAACTCCCAGGGGCTTTGTGGGGTAGCCAGAAGGCATTTGCATAAACAGAAGGTAGTAGGCTGGATTTTCAGCACTTGTCCATTTAAGGAGTCCCCTCTTGCCATTTAGGATGTATTTCAGTTCTCTCAGGATGTGTTTCATGTTACATTCATTAAAGGCAAAGGATCCTTATCATTAATTTAATTAATTGGAGAAAAAAATTATTTCCTCCTCACTCCAGACTTTGGTACCTTATCAGTTATGCTGAAAGACTTCACAGGAAGATACATGTCTGAGTTCTAGTCTCAGACATATAGCAGCTGTATAACCCTGGACAAGTCACTTAATTCTGTTTGCCTCAGTTCACAGCTGAGCTGGAGAAGGCTATGGCAAACCTCTCCCCTATCTTTGCCAAGTAAACCCCAAATAGTGTCACAGAGGTTTGGATACAACTGAAAATGACTGAATGTGATGTCCTTTTTAAAAAAATTTTTATTTAAGACAGTGGTTAAGGGTTTCAGTGACTTGCCCAAGGTCACACAACTAGGCAATTATTTAGCGTCTGAGGCTGGATTTGAAATCAGGTCCTCCTGATTCCAGGGCCTGTGCTCTGGCCACTGCACCACCCAGCTGCTCCTAACATGTCCTTTAATAGCATTGTATTTCATTGTGCTGAGTCCTGGCTATATAAGATCTTGAGAGATTTTAGACCTGTTGCTGAGAGGTATCAGATTTGAAACTTTATATGCTATACCGTTTGATAAATTTTTGATTATTGTCTGTCAACCTTAAAGAGTTTAACCTTAATAAAGAATTAGGTTAACATGAGTTGACCTCCTAAGTTTGATCTTAAGAAAGAGCAAATGAAGTTAGATTCACATATATGTTTATTAGTTCTCTAGGCTTGCAATCATGCATGCATGGGGGCCTGATCAGGAACTGGACCCCAGTGGAATTATAGAAGTGAGACAAAGAACCATAAAATTATTGACAGGATCTAACAAGAACTGCCTTAGGTGCCATAAAACTGTCTCAGGATGCTTTGGCATTCATTCATCACAGTTCTGTTAGGGAAATGCCCCTCATCTCAGGATATCTGTCTCCTTTCACAATCCCATTAAGGGAGGAAAGATGTCAAAAGTTCCATTGGGGGAAGAGGAGTGCCCCCTCCTGACTCAGGATAATTGTGCCTTATCAGCTATGTTACAGACTTCCATATAGCATGAGAACCTTTCTTCCCTTCCAGTATATCTGTGCCATCCTGTGATTGCTGATACAGTGGAAAGATTTTTATTTGTTATCAGCAAACAAAATTCGTATTTGTTTTTAGATCACATCAAGTTATAGTTGGTTTTTTCTTTTTCTTATAGCATCCCTAAAAGATAAATGCAATTTATTATTCTCTTTTTACAAGTAAGGAACCAGAGATTCAGAAGTTAAGTTATTTAGCCAGTGTCACATAAAATACCATACAAGAAATCTCTAGATTCCATGGCTAGTTTTTCTTAATCTTATCCTACTATTTCTATTATATTTATTCTTCTTATTCCACTATACACGTTTTTTATGAACCACCAGAGTCTGGAATAATGTAATTTGAAGAATAGCATTTTTCTCTGGATTTCAGCTGTTCAGAATTTTAGGAACTGGAATGGTATTTAAGTGAATGTAGTATTGACTTTAGAGTAAAAAAGACTTTTTGAATTTCAGAATCTTTCCTCACATACTGTGTGACCCTGATCAAGTCACTTGACCTCTATCAGTCTCAGTTTCCATTTTTATAAAATGGTGATAATAATGGCACCTTCCTTACTAGGTTGTGTGTGACTTTAATAGATAGCATAAGGAAAGTAATTTGCAATATTTAAAGTACTAAATTACCTATATATATTTTTTATTTTGATACCACTGATCCAGATCACAGAGAACCTGAAATATTGCAAACTAGTTTCTATTTCACTTCACACAGACACTACTTTTGTGTTGCTCCCCTGTTTAAAAAGACTTAAGATGTTCCCTACCATATCAAGTCTAATTTTTTTTATGCCTGGTTTCTCCATCTTATCTATCCAAACTTATTTTTGTTTCTTATACTGTTCTTGTAAATTAGTTACCTTTTTGACCCACAGTGTTCTTTCCTTTTGTGCTCTTCTGCCTATCCACATTCTATTAACACTTTAAGGTGTTTCAAGTCCACCTTCTCCACAGTTTACTTCTCTCTCTCTCTCTCTCTCTCTCTCTCTCTCTCTCTCTCTCTCTCTCCCCCCCCCAGTACTATATTTTTCTAAAGGTTTATAACTTTATTCATGTACTTTAGGGTGATTTTTACAAGTCTAGATATTTCTTCTGCCAATGTAGATCACAACCTTTTTATACTTTCTCATTTCTTGTGTCTCCTATATCCATATTCCCATAGATCTTCCATAAAGGATCTACTTGAGGTACTTGCTGATGGTCTTCCTCCACCTACTTGTCTTCCTCTTTCTCTTTTTGTATCTTGGAAGTTATTAATGGACTGGCTAGATGTTGGTTCTCATTTTCCCCAATTCATGACACTTAGGGAAAACTTTTCTCTCACAAATATTCTCAATAAAATTTTTAAAATAAAATTTTATCTCTTTTGTTTTACTATCACCCTCATTTCCTAAAACATCTCTTTCACTCCTCAGAAAGCTGACCTTTATAACAAAGTAGAAAAAGAGGAAATAGATTTGGTAAAATTCACTAACACTTTGGAAGAAAAACTGACATGATTTTATTCTAGACCTAGGTACCTCCACCTCTGCATAGGAAGAAGGGAGGTGCTTTCTTGTGTCTTTTCTCTGGAACTAGTCTTAGCTATTATTATCATTTCAAAGCATTCAATTCCCATCATGTCATTTTTTTTACATTGTTGAAGTTATTTTTTTCTGGTTCTGCTTACTTCATTTTGCTTCAGTTCATATAATTCTTCCCATGTTTCTTTGTATTCATTATATTCATTCTTATTGCACAGAAGTATTCCATTACATCCCTGCACTGCAATTTATTTAATCATTTCTCAGTTATGAACATCAATTTTATTTCCAGTTCTTTGCTGGATTGTTGTTTCTTTTTTTGTTCTCCAAGAGGTACAAAGACATCTTGAGGGTGATGTCTTGATTTGCCCATGAATTGGATATATGTGCAAAGCTGTCAGCTTTACTCTCTTTTCTAGAGTCTAGACCAAGTTGATTACCTAGGATACAGTGAGTAATGTTGGCCTTTCTAAATTGAGGTCTTGTTCCCTCTATGACTAAGGGCTAATGTAAGAGTTGTGACAAAAGATGATTCATTTTATCATCACAAATATATTTGTTTAGGAGGAGAAAGACCCTCTGATTTTCTGGCCAGAACTGAAAATAATTACTATTCCAAGCCATCAAAACCTAAACTATGAGTTTAGGAGGTTTGGGTTGGGGTTATTATTGGTTGTTCAATGAAAGCTAGTCATTTGGGGTTTTAAGTCAAGTAGCTCCATTTAAAACACAATGGGCTTCTAAAAGCCTGTCTTTTAATAGCTATATTAGTACTGGAATTAAGGTTAAAACTCCCAAGTTGTTTTTGATTTGAACTTCTTTTTCCACAATCTCTTACATTCCTTGCAAGCACAATGTAACTTTCATACATTTTTATGTAACTCCTTGAGTTAGTTATTATTTTGTTTCTTTCAAGATTATGGGTCCTAAGATCTGCAGTTATATAGGCAGTATTATCAGGAGAATTTTAACTCTTTGTTAGAAATAGGATTTTGTGGCATCCAACATTTAAAATAATTAGAAGCATAGAATGACCACCTCTTTCCACTCTCCATCCAGCCTCATTTCTTCTACTACTCGGTTTGAGGTCAGCCAATTACTTATCAGCAACACTTATCCAAGGTCACACTATCAAGGAACTAATTTAATGGACAAGAGTGTTACAGCCTGGACAACATGCATTTTTCATTCATTTTTTTTTCAGTTGCAGATGAACAGACATTGGCATTTGTCAAGAATTAGAGCTTGATATATAATTTGTACAATATCATTTGCTGCCCCAGCAGGTAGGACATGCCCAATTAGGATATCTTTTTGAAAAAGAAAATAAACACACACTTACAGAAGATATTGAAGGAGAAAATGACACTATATATTAGGGCTCATGTGCTGTCTTGTATTTTTAACTTTTTAGATGTTAGTCTTTTCTATCTCTCTGTAGATGATAATTTACTTAAGGCAGAAATTCTTAAGCTTTTTATATTTTTTAGATCCCTTTAGTGGTCTGGTGAAGTCTATTGACCCTATCCCAGAATGTTTTTAAATGCATAAAATAAAATACAAAAGATTTTAAAGGAAGCCAATTATATTGAAATAGGTATCAAAATATTAATAAAACAAGTTCACAGTTCAGAACCCCTACTTTAGCAGGGAAAATAAATATCTAGATATCTATCTATCTATCTGTATATTACACAGACTTTTTTATCATCTTTCCCTCTCTGTCCCCTCCCCCTTTATCCTTCCCATTGTCCTTGTACATTGTAGAAGATGCTTTATTACCCAATCTATATATGTTGATTTTACTCATTGTTAATCAATGTCCCAGTTCTTGAAGCAGCTTTAGTGGTGCTGTGGATAGAAAACTGAACCTGGAGTCAGGAAATTAGGAAGGAAGACTTGCCTTCCTGAGTTCAAATCCAGTCTCAGACACCTACTAGCTGTGTGACTCTGGATAAGTCATCAATAAAATGAACTGGAAAAGGAACTGACAAACCACTTCAGTATCTTTGTAAAGAAAACTTAAATGGAGTTACAGAGAGTCAAGTGTGACTGAGAACAACTAAACAACAAAACAGCAGTCCTTGGAGAGTTGAATTGCATTAAAACTTCAACTCTCAGCAAAGGTCCTTTCCTAATCTCACTTTTGGTGTCTGGTACTTCTACCCCCCCCCCCATATAAACTTTGGTTTGAGGTAAAAACAGCTCTCATTTTCCTTCATACCTTTCAGAAGACTTGATTTGTAAAATGTGAAATTGTTTGTGTGGAGTAGGATACTCAAAGAACAGGAAGAAAATAGATATCCCCTCAGTCTGATTCTGATTGATGGGTGCAAAATGCCATTATGATTGGAATTTGTAATTTGACAACTGGATTGATCAATAAAAAATAAATTCTCCCATTTGATTTTATCAGTGTGAACCTTAAAGAAAGTCTTCCCTCCATCATACTTATTAAAAGTTATCTTGAGATGCTGTAGCAAAAACAAAAAATCAGGGGCGGCTAGGTGGTGCAGTGGATAGAGCATCAGCCCTGGAGTCAGGAGTACCCGAGTTCAAATCTGGCCTCAGACACTCTGTGTGGCCTTGGGCAAGCCACTTAACCCCATTTGCCCTGCAAAAACCTAAAAAAATAAAAATTAAAAAATTAAATTAATAAAAATCATCACGTGGCCAGGCTATCTCTGGTGATGAGCTTCTTATAATTGAATTGGATTGGTATTCAGATAATACTTTTTCATCACTGTATAATACAACACTGGCATATGTAATTCCAGGTTCACCTGAAATGGAGAGACATCATGGAAGTCTGATGGAGAAATTCATTCTTTACCTCTTTATTGTTGTTCACTTCATTATCTACAGTTAGCTCCTACTCAGATTAATCTATTATTGTATTCACTCATATTGCTTATGACTTCTGTATACTTATGCTTTACCAACATTTTTTATTGGAATGTTTTCATGCAGCACACTGACCCAGACTATTCCGCTGCCTATGTCATAATAGAGACAGATGCAAAGGATGGACTCAAGGGGTATGGAATCACCTTTACTTTAGGGAAAGGGACCGAAGTTGGTAAGTTGATTTTTCTTCTTAATGTTTACGCATCTTTCAGTTTTGTTCCTGTTTAACCATGTTTTCATAGAAACTGAAATAAAGAAAGCAATACTATTTGGGCCTTCTCTGTTGTTACTTTAAGTGGGATTATTTTTTTCAATTTTTTAACTTTTTTATTGAAGTTTTGAGTTTTCAAATTTTATCCTTCCTTCCCTCCCCTCCTTTTCCCCAGCTGTGTGGCCCTTAGCAAGTCACTTAACTCTACCTGCCTCAGTTTTCTCAGCTGTAAAGAGGATGGTAATAGTACCTACCATATATTATTGTTACGAAGATTAAATGAGATAAGATTTGTAAAATTCATTGGAAACCTTAAATCTGATATAGGTTATACATGGGCAATTATGTAAAACATTTCCCTATTAGTTATTTCATACTAGAAGACTCAAATAAAAAAAAGGAAAGGAAGTGAAAAATAGCTTGCTTCAGCCTGTATTCCATCAATATCAGTTCTTTCTCTGGAGGAGGATTGTATGCTTTTATCATTAGCCCTTTAGAATTGTCTTAGATCAAGTGGGATAGCTTTTAGGAAAAATTGACCCTGTCCCTCCTCAGCCACCCACATGTTGCTTCAGAACTGACCTCTCCAGCCCCACTTTCCCATTGTTTACAAAGATGGCAATTTTAATAATGTTAATTAGTTGCTTGATTTGAAATTTAGTTCAAGAAGTAAAATGTATCATTTTAGTATAGGTGGCCTAATGAATAGAATACTGAACTTGGAGTCTGGAAGATCTGAGTTCTTATCCTGCTTCATACCTATACCACTTCTGGAGACTTGAGCAAGTCATTTAACTCTGTCTCAGTTTTCTCAGCTGTAAAATAAGGATAATAGTAACACCTGCTTTACATTATTATTGTGAGGGTTTGATGAGATAATATTTGTGAAGTATTTGGGGAACCTTAAAGCATTCCATAAATGCTTGTTATTGCTGTTACAGGGACATTTACTTTTCTTTTGAAACTTTTTATACTAGAATAAGCATTCAAGTCCTTATACTAGGACTTAGTCCCAGAACCTTAGATCTGGAGGAAAATCAGATTTCTTCATTTTTAAATTAAAGGGGTTAGTTTAAAGTCTCTTTCTCATCAAAACTACTGAAGAGGAGATGAGTACAGGTCCTTTCTCTCTATTTTTTACATCCATGACACATATTATTTCTGCAGAGTGAGGGTCTTTTGAGGAGCAAGAGCCCTTTTTGGAACAGTATCATTGAAGAATCGCAAAAAGCTTCAACTGCAGAGGATTCTTGGATCCTCCTAAACCCCTCATTTTACAATAAGGAAACCAAGTCACCAAGTAGTTTGAGGAGTGGACCTGGACAAAACCCCAGGTCTTCTCAGTTACACCCTGGGGCTCTTTCCACTTGGACCAAGTTGTTAGGAAGGAATGTACAATTTTCCACAGTATCTGGTATATCTGTTAAGGGCCTTGAACTGTAAGTGCAGTTTCCAAAGCGACCTGACTTGAAACCACAAAGCAATAAATGGGGTTAACCTCAAACAGAATTCTAAAGTCGTCAAATGCTTTCTGTTTCCTTTTCCTCTTTAACATCCAATTCTCTGGTCTTCCTTTCCTTTCTTAAAATCGGCCTCTGGGGAGGTATATGACATCAGAGGACTTTCTGAACTGCAAGTATAGCCAGATAGTCACATGAGACACTAGAACTCATCTTTTATTCAATTAGCTGCATTTATTGAGTATCAGATATATGCCAGACCCCAGGATACAAAGAATGAAATAGTCCCTGTGTGAAAGGAGCTTACCTTCTAGGTACATGTGCATTAATGCAAAGTGAATAAGTGCAAGTGTATGCATACAAGGGAGTTTGGGGAGGAATTCCTGATAGCCTTTGCAAAAAGACTTGAGGAAGAAGATGATGCCAGAGTTCATCTCAGAAGAGAAGTACTCAGTTGTAGGAGTCAGAGGTAAGCCAGTACCCTTTGAGCCCATGAGAAGACCAGTTCAGCTCATTTGTAAATCGAAGGTCACACAGCTAGGTAATTATTATATGTCTGAGACTGGATTTGAACAAAGGTCCTCCTGACCTCCAGAGCCGGTGCTCTATCCACTGCACCACCTAGCTGCCCCTATTCACTGACTTTTTAACAGATGAAGAAGCTGAGGATCAGGGAGATCAAGGGTGATGCCTTGACTTGTAAAATAGGAGATTAGGAATGAGTTGGACAGCTGAATTCAAGGAGTAATCATTTCTACTGGAGCCCTGCAAGAATCTGTTAAGACTTTGTTCTATTGAATATTTTTAACAGTGGTTTAGATAAAGCATAAATGGCAAATTTATTAAAGTAGCAAATGCACCAAAGATGTAGGAGGAAAGCTAACCCATTGAATGATGAGATCAAAAAAAAAGGCTCAACATTCACAAATTGACTGAATCTACTAAGATGAAATTGATTAGAAGTGAAAAGTGTCCAAAAAATCAGTTTCACAAAGATGAGAAGAGGCAAGCTGTGTCTGGTCAGGAGTTCATCTGAAGTAGTTCTTAAGTTAGTGAAGGATTGTAAGCTTAGTGTGAATGGGTAACAGCCAGAAAAGCTAAGAGAGACATAGTGTCCACCACTAAGGAGGTAATAGTACTGCTTTGTGTATCTAAAGTCAGACCATGTATCGTGTTCATTTCTGAGCATCACAGGTTAGGAAAGCTTTTGATAAGTTGGAATGTGTTCAGAGGATGGTATAAGGACTAGGTGTTGTTCAGTCATTTTTCAGTTGTGTCCAACTCTTTGTGCCTCATTTAGGGTTTTTTTTTTTAGGTTTTTGCAAGGCAAACGGGGTTAAGTGGCTTGCCCAAGGCCACACAGCTAGGTAATTATTAAGTGTCTAAGACCGGATTTGAACCCAGGTACTCCTGACTCCAAGGCCTGTGCTTTATCCACTATGCCACCTAACTGCCCCTAGGGTTTTCTTGACAAGGATATTAGAGTGGTTTGCTATTTCTTTCTCCATCTTATTCTACAAATGAGGAAACTGAGTCAAACAGCTTTAATTGACTTGTCCAGGGTCACATAGTTAATAAGAATCTTATGTCAAAGTTGCTGACTGCAAACCCGGTACTCTATCCACTGGACCACCTAGCTGCCTAAAGAACCTGCCATATGAGGATTGGTTTCAGGAATCAGAGAAGGAAAGGAGGGGATGAGATATGATAGTTGCCTTCAAGTATTTGAATGGCTGACATGTAGAAGAAGGCAGAAATAAGAGTAATAATAGGTATAAATTGCAGTTGCCAATCAGGAAGGATCTCCTAATAATCATAAGTTTTCCCAAAATGGAACAGGTTGCCTCTGGAGGCAATAAGCTCCTTCAGACAAAGGGTAGGTGACATTTAATTGATGCATATATTGTAAAGAATTTTCCTGTTTAAGTGCAGGATGGATTCTGAAGTCTGAGCTGATGAGGTTTGGGGCAGTCTGAGGTCAGAGGGAGGATCTAGACATATATACATATACATATATATATATATACATATATATATATGTATATATATATATATATTAAAAGGATCATTGGATTTGAAGTCAGGAGCAACTGAATTCAAAACCCTGCTCTGATGCTTGTTACCTATATTATCCCGAACAAATCACCTGACCATTCCAAACCTCAGTATCCTCATGAGTAAAATGAGGAGTGTGGATAACATGATCTCAGAAGCACCTTCCCCAACTATACCCTTTGACCTATGGCTCTGCCCTTGAAGTTATACTGCCCATGTAGCCCTCTAGTTATTCATTAGGCACTAAGAATGAAAAACAGCACTGCTGCTCATACTGCTAATTATAACAGGTTTTTTGACTCTTGGCCATTTAGAAAAGATTTTCATCAAAACAATCCTGATAAGATATGTCTTCAAATGAACTAGCTTCCACATGTTCCTAGACCAGTTCTTTGATGTAACTTAAACCTCTTTAACATCTGCAAAGCTTTTTTTGATTACAGTTGAGAAAAATACATAGACACGCCCAAAAGATTAAGACTGGGCTCACAAAGATAGTGACAACTTCATAGCTTTGAATCTGACCTTTGGAACCATTATTTGTGAGTTAGATTAACCAAGGCTTTGTACTGCTCAGTTTAGATACTTTGTTGATTTCTTTTCATTTCTTTGGGAAGAGGCAGCTGAAAACTTGTTTGGAGATTTAACTGAGACCTCTCTCCGAACATGGCCAGACAGGTTAGCCTTCACCAAATATTGTCTGTTAGCTTGCTTCTAGCCTCTGACTTTGGGACCTTGAAAAAAACACCTAACCTCTATCCCCAACCCTCCTGTCTATCTCCTGAACTAAGAGAGGCAAAAATAGATTTTTCTTTTTCTTCTTAGTACTTTTTAAATGTGTTGCTTTGTGGTAAAGGTTTTGCTCCTGACTTCCTGAGGCTACAATATGACAGAACCCATTTGAATCTGATCATACAGGTCAAGTGACTCAATAGTGGTCTCATTAATGTGTTATACTGATGAGATTTGTATGTATTTAAGATGAAACATGTCCATTGAGGGTTTTTTTTTAATATTTAAAGCTACTTCACTCAACTTACTTAGCATTTCTATAACCTCATGATTCAGAAAAGAGGAAAAACTGTTATATGATTTTCCTCAGTTCAATTATAATTTTTTAAAACATATATATAAAAGCAGATCTCCCCCCCCCCCAGCCTAAAACATAACTACCAGAGCAGCCCCCAACTTGACTGAGAACAGTAAGGAACAGCAAAGCCATATGCTTAGTGGAAATAACACAGTAGTATTAGAACAATGAGCCCAGCCATTCATGTGTTAACATGTCTATACATCAAAGTATACTTTAGTTCTTTAAGGATCTATATTTGCATTGCTGTGAGTACTCCCTCTACAGTAACTTTGGAGAGTTAATATGACTAAAATATCCATCACTCTGAGATCAACTTCTTGCTGAGCCTCCCCAGACTTATCCAGCCTGATCCTTGAAAATGTTAGAGTTTTTGTTTTTTGGTCTATTTTGGGTTTTTTTTTGTTCATTTGCACCTTTTTTCGTTTTAGTTTTTACCATCTATCACAGGGTCCATGCTCCAAGCCTCTCTATGTTAGTTGGACCTGCCTGAACCAGCACTCTGCTAGGATAATCTTCAAGAACCCATGGTTCTCTATGTCATCTTTTTTTTTTTGCAAGGCAAATGGGGTTAAGTGACTTGCCCAAGGCCACACAGCTAAGTAATCATTAAGTGTCTGAGATCAGATTTGAACCCAGGTACTCCTGACTCCAGAGCTGGTGCTTTTATCCACTGTGCCACCTAGCCGCCCCTCTCCATATCATCTTAAGACTTTTGGAATTGGACTTCAGTGAACAGTTAGGTCCCAATTAGTGAAAATAATGAATCCATATATTCAAATTTGTATTATTCAAAGTTATATAATTATGTAAAAAATGGTCATTGGTTCCAGTCCATTGCAAGCATTTATTGTGAGTTTGAATAACTGGACTTAATAGGATTCATTATTCTGACTAATTGGGACCTAGCTGTATATCATCAAGGAATTTTTTCAATATCTTAGGAACAGCATACCCATCAGTGGAACAGTGTTAACTATGGGTCAAAAATAGGAGGCCAGAATAAAAGCAAAGAGATTTATTAGCATGCCAAGGAAATTACTGAAAGCAGCTTCAACTTCCTACAAGTAGAGATTCAGTTTTCATAGCTTTTCAGTTTTGCCAGTCAGCATTCTACAGAAGTTTAGGGTAGATAAATAACACCCTGTATTGGAGAGAAATTAGGAGTGAAAGAAGGAACATTCAAGGGAGAAAAGGATGCTTAGGGGGGGTGATATATTTGCCATGCATCTGGTAGGGTTTATCAGAATGAGAAACTATTCTCTGTTCTAGGAAAAGAGACAAGGGGAGATGACCAAATATTTTTACAATTGTGAAAGAGATACTTTTAGAAAATACTTCAGGGTTGAGGTCAGCAAATACTTGTTAGAATAGTGGATGAGATTATTCTCCTTATTTTCCACTATTGGGGCACCAGAGAACTGAGGGATTTGCACATTTTTTGTCCATTAACATGTTGTAAAATGATTGTGATTCCAGCTCCCCTATCCCACCCTCACCACATGATTTATTATAGTATATTGCTCCTATAGTCCCAAAGTATCAAATTATTGCAGTTTTTTAGATTTCATTGTCACTATCTCAGTCATTAAAATCCATGTTTTTTATTAGTCTAATTGCCGAATATAATAGAAAGATAATTATGTAGTATATCGCAGCATCCAGGATGTTGTGAGGGCAATTTTGTCTCATTACCATGTGAATTGTTGTTCAAGGTTTGTAAGTGATTCAAAGTAGGCCTCAAATCAAGGGCCCTAAAGTTTAATGTAGATTAGAATATAATGTACCATAAATTATGCCTCTTTTCTTCAAATTACTTTTATATACAGGATCCCAAATTGCATTTGAAAAGAATGTTGTAATTAATGATTAACCGTTAAAGAACAAATACCACATTTACCTCTCATTATTCTCTCTCCTTCCATTGTTCCACATTGATTTATGATGACACACAAGTGACAGCCTCCCAGAGCTACTTTTAATAACAAAAAAAAAACAATAACTAGCATTTGTATAGTACTTTCAGATTTACAAATCCCTTTATATATGTTATCTTATTTGATCCTCACATTGCTCTTTGAGGTAGATGCTATGATTATCATCTCCATTTTATAGATGAGAAAATTGAAAAATTAGAAAGATTAAGTAATTCTTAGAAAGGTTTTGTGACTCTAGGCTCTCATTTCTTTTAAGTAGAAGAGAGTTTTGAACCCAGGTCTTCTTAACTCCAAGTCTAGAGATCTATTTACTACATCATTAAGTTATAGGGGCTATTTACCCCACTAGGTTTATGTGAGGAAAGTACTTTGGAAATAATATGGCTACATTGTTATTACTTAATATAGCAATAAATTTATCTTATTTCATAAGTAAAAAATATTTCTGGTTGGGTTATAGATATAGAAACACTTTGAAAGAGAGTATTCATGTACTCAAAAGTAATATTGAATTTTAAAACAATTTTCTGTCTTTCAAACCCTTTCCCCCTAGTTACACTGAACAGGTGACATTCACCTCTAGTTTTGATCATTGGGCAAACAAAGAAGAACAGCTAGGTGGTGCAATGGATAGAACAGTAGGGCTGAAATCCTAAGTCCAACCTGAGTTCAAGTTTGGATGTGAGACCCTGGGCAATTCATTTAATACTATTTGCCTCAGTTTCTTCTTCTGTAACATAAGCTGGAGAAGAAAAATGGCAAACCACTTTGGTTTCTCTGCCAAAAAAACTCCAAATGGAGTCACAAAGAATCAGTCATGACTAAACGAAAACATTAGGTAAAAGGAAAATAATTTAAGAACCTCACACTTTAAACTTTCAGGGCCCTATTTCCTGCATCAAGTCCAATCAGAACATTCATTTTCTCTTTTGGAAATTAATTACAATATCAAACATATTAAAGGGCATAATTTTTGTGAATTATTAATTTATTATAGTGGGAAAGGACCTATTTGGAGATCCTTGTTAAAGTTTAAAACATTTTACAAAATATACAGATTGGTTTTAAGTTGTTCACTTGATGATGTATTTTCTTCAACATATGGCTTTACTAAGAAGAAAAAAGCAAAACCAAAAACCAGATGATTATGTTTTACAGTTGTCTGTGCTATCAATGCACTTTCCCATCATGTGCTTAATAAAGACCTTGGAGATATTGTCAGAGACTTCAGAGGATTCTACAGGCTGCTGACTAGTGATGGACAGCTCAGATGGGTAAGGTGATGATTTTAGAGAATGTTGATATGACTCATGAGTTAGCAAAAAAAATCTGAGGTGTGCAATGAACATAAGCAACTACCATAAAAATATCAAGTATGCCTCAGATTGAAAAAAACTCCTACAAAGGAAAACATCTGTGATAGGCATTAGGATTTTAGGGGTTTGAATAAGGTGTTTTTGAAGACAACTGATAGGATTCTGTTCCCTGAATAAGCAGCATATATTTCCCTGACCCACACCAGTAGCCCAAGATGGTCTTGCTAAAGGCCATTCCACCATCCCCTCCCTCCAGCCCCCACCACTCCTCGACTACCTAATCTCAGTGTTTCAGGGAAATTAGACCAGACTAGAACCATGGGCTTCTCCGAAGCAGGTGGATGTCAGTGTGACATTTTCAATGTATTCAACAATGATCCTGTGATTTCTTTCTATGGGATCCAGCCTACAAATTAATCAATAAATATTTATTGCCTACTGTGTGCCAGATACTTTACCAGTACAAATTGTAGCCCAACCACCTCATCTTATGCAATTCTTGCCCATTTTGTACCATAGAGTATTTACCTAGTGTCCTGGAGGCTTCCCTTTTGTAGATCTTTTTTATCTTCCTCTGTCTCTATGTGACTGCTTGCCCTTTTTGTATGCCCTTGATTGACTCTTTATACAACTTTTTTTAACTACAAACTACAATGGTACTAAGTTACAGCCTGCTTAAACCCACTTTTTTTTTCATTGACTTTTGGTCCTATGTCATATTGATTCTTCTGAGATTGTGGTGTCCCATGTTTCATAGTCATCACCAGGAGAATGCACAAATACGTAGAAGACCTGTGATTTCATTAATGGTCAGAATTCCTTCCTCATTGCAGATCAAAATTCATCTATGACTTAGCAGATAAGTCTTAGGGAGCTGTCCGAGGTATGCAGTTTTGCTTAGTATCATACAGATGTTAAATACCAGAAGTAGGATTTGAACTCAGGTATTCTTGACTCCTAGTCCATTATTCTGCACACTATGCTATTATCCCAATGTGATTAAAAATGTGGACTTTTATAGCAGGAACCAATTTGGGATTACCAAAATCACTATGCTATTTCCCAAATTAAATTCAGGCCTCTTAATATCGTATTCAGCTTCAGATTCAATTGTCCAACTTTAATGGACTACTCGTAAGGGTTGCTAATCTGGACAATTCTTTATCGATTTGTTTTTTCTCCTACTAAGGTGATATCAATGGGGCATCTGTTTTTCTGCTGGATATATATAATATGGACCAAAGGCATAATTTTTTTCCCTTATGAGCTTACATGGCCATCTGAGCAAATAATAGTCATATAAATTATCTGAAGCCTGCAAATTCATAGAAAGAAATAATGCCTAGTAAATTGTGTATTGTAGCATCAGGGCTCTACTCCTTTAAACTTAGTTGAATTGTAACAAAAACATTAAAAATCCCTAAGTTGAATTGTTGAGTATGCCAATAGCTACACATACCATTGTTTTGATAATGATAAATGAAGAAAGTGCTAGGAAATGATTTCTAGGCTGGTTAGAAAGTTATATGGCCTAATCAATAAGCCTAGAACATGGGCATACCTGCTGACCAGTAGATTGTGAAGCAGCACTGAAAAAGGGTCTAGGAGTCAAATGTCTGCATTCTAGTCCCCAGTTAGTGGTGTGACCTTTGGGGTAAGTCATTGAAACTTTTTTTTTAATCTCCGTTTAGTTCTACATCTGTGAGATGAACCTAAAAATGGTCTCTGGGTAACTCCCTCTTAGAATTATTGTGAGGTTCAAGAAAGGTAACATAAGAAAAGTACAGTGTAAATGCAAACTAAAATTGACATTCCTATAAAATAAATCTTGTATTCTTTATATGATCCCCTTTTAGAATAAATCAAATTGTTCCCTCTAGGGTCCTTGGATACAGTGAGCTATTGTAGCCATGTTGTAAAGCTGCTAAGATTTAGGAAGGAGCTGAGCTGAGTCCCAGACTTTTTCTGGTACCTGATGCAGCTTTTCAGGACTGGGGTTTGGAAAAGTGAGGGGTAGGGCAGTATAGCAGTGGGTTAACCTCTGTTAAAACTGAGCTGATAATAAATAACTTTGTTAGAGACAGTTGGAGAGGAAAAGAAGATAGAGCATCGAACCTGAGGAATGACTTAAGTTCAAATTCAGCCTCAGATACATACATACTAGTGTTATGTGACCCTGGGTAAGGTCACTTAACCACTGCCTTAGCTGTCTTATTGAGGTCTTAGTAGCATTTACCTCTTGTGAGGATAAAATGAGATATTATTTGTATAAGTCCTTTGCCAAACTTAAAGTGCTATATAAATGATAGCTATTATTATTTCTTCCACTTACCTTATTTGAAAAAAAAAACTATTCAGTTATGGGTTTATTCTTGTTGTTCCATCATTTCAGTCTTCACTTTTCATGACCCTAATTCTTGGCAAAATTACCAAAGCAGTTTGCCATTTCCTTCTCCAGCTCATTTTACAGATGAAGAAACTGAGACAAACAGGGTTAACTGCTCTTACAGCTAGTAAGTGTCTGAGTTCAGAAAGAAGAGTCTTCCTGATTCCAGGTCCATGGATTTATTAATCCAAACCCAATAAACGTTTTTAGAGTGTCTCTATAGGCAAGACCCTGTCCTAAGTACTAAGGAATACAATTAATAAAAAGATAGTTCTTGCCTTCAAGGAGCTTACAATCTAACAGAAGGAAACAACATACAAGAGGAGGCAGTAGAGGAGAAGTTTCTGGCCTCTATAAAGGAAGGCACTGAAAGAAGTGTGATACTCTGCCTAGAATGGGGATGGGAGAAATGTGACTTGTCACTTTTTTTTTTAAGACATTCAACCTTAAAGTGCTATTTAAATGTTGCTGCTGCTGCTGATGGTGATGATAGTGATGATGAACAGGACTCTCCATTACTTTCACTATTGGCAATGCATGCTTGAAGCATAAGCAAGCTATCATATCAATAGATGTGTACTGGCTGGCAAGTTTCTGATATATCACTTAAGTTGTCTTCCCTGCATTACAACTACTGATTTCCCTGTCTTCCTTTAAGCTTCAACTAGAATCCCACCTCTTACAATAAACTTTCCCATCCTTTCTTAATTCTAGTGCTTTCCTCTGTTATTTCCTATTTTTCCTGTAAATAGTATACATATTTGTTTCCTTGTTGTCCCCCATTAGATTGTAAGCTGTCACTGGATCAATTTGTATGTGGGTTGGGATATGAGGTGTAAGAAGACTGGAAAGGTGTGGGAGGAGGGGAGGTTATGGAGAACTTTGAATGTTAAACATAAGATTTTATACATTAAGTGATAGGAAGCCTCTGGAATTTATTGAGTGAGAGTGGGGGGAACATGTGACATGATCACTTTAAGAGCTCACTGGGCAGAGTCTTGTGGTATGGAGATAAACTTCTCTAATATACCCCAAACAAGAAATAGATATAGGGGAAGGAGCCCTGGGCTAGGACCATGAAAGTCATGGTTCCATGTAAACCAACCATGATCCCATATTTTAGGAGGACTCCGCCTGGCCTTGAAACAGCAGAGACCTGGCTTTTAAACAGCAGCATGATAGAAAATGCCTCTCGATTTATTCATCTATGTGGAATTTCTGTTTTTTTTTAACTGCCAGACTGAGAGCAAGTCCCTCATGGTTGTTGATTTAGATTTATATTCTCAAGAGAAGCTTGAAATACAGGTGCCCCAAAAGTCTTAGTGTAGCTTTTTGGGGGGGAATGGTGTTTTTTTCTGGCAAGGCAGTGGGGTTAAGTGACTTGCCCAAGGTCACACAGGTAATTATTAAGTGTCTGAGACCAGATTTGAACTCAGGTCCTCCTGACTCCAGGCTGGTGCTCTATCCACTGTACCACCTAGCTGCCCTGTCTTAGTGCATCTTTAAGTTTTAATAGTTCAGCACCCCACTAAGACTTTTGGGACACCCCATATTCACAATTTCCAAATACTTGTTGCTATGTTTTTTCTCCCAGTAGATTGGTCCAGAGAAAGGCGTTGTGCATTTGGCTACATCAGCTGTTTTGAATGCATTGTGGGACTTGTGGGCCAAGCAGGAGGGCAAGGTAAAGTGGTAGAATTTTCTTCAAATCAAGTTTAGTTGGATTATCTTTTTCATTAATATGATTAGCATTTCCTGGGCATTAGTATTTTGCTTGTGAATGTGCATAATGTGTGGCATGTGGCCAATAGCATTTTCCTAAACCTGTTTTCTTTGGTGAGGAGGAAGGGTGGGTAGAAACAGGTTTTCTGTAATTTGGAGTCCCTGAAAATTGATTTGTTTTCCTCAGAGGGATGGGGAAAAGAAATGAATACAAAAAGAAAAGAACCACGAGGAGGAGTAGGTGGCAAAGGTGTAAGAAAAAACAGAAGGCCACAGGGAGAAAATGTTGGGAAAGAAGATGGCAGATAGATTTGGTCACATGGAATCACTATGAGACTGACATATTTTCTATCAGAAAAAAAAGTGGTGTGGGTGTTTGTTGGGCTACTTTTGCACAAAAGTTAAATAAATGTCTTTTATTTCTCTCTTTTTAACAGCCCCTTTGGAAATTACTTGTTGACATGGTAAGAAAATGCTTTTAGATCATATTCATTGTATCACTGTTGAAGGAGTTGTAATTTCATCTATCCCAGTCAGATAACTTCAAAGATGATCTTGAAGATTATCTGTAACTAGACAACCCATCCTGGTAGTGAGCCTCTCTCAGCTTAGGGACACTTGTGTTCTGTTGGTATAAGTCTTCCAAACCTGAGGCTGTCTTCATATACCATGGCAGATTGACAGGGCATCAGCAGAGCTGGCACAGCTACTGTTCCTTATAATAAGTAGAGTAACTGGCTCAGAATCCCTGCAATCACTAAGCAAAAAGTCTATTTAAAGCTTCTTCTAGTATGCTGTCTTAGGAATATGAACATCTGTGCTTAAATATTCACATTGATTTGAAGGATAAATGGCCTAGAACAGGATTTAGAGATCAGTATGATGCCTGAATAGGAAGATTGTTATCTTAGACCTTTTCCTTCTTGTTACTTAGAAGCTTTATATCAAAATCATTGTGGGCCACTTAACTGACGAGGAGGAAGAATGTGAACAAAAGCAAAGATAGAATAATGGTTGGTCTGTCTGAAAGCATTCTTGGATATATTCCTCAGTGACCTTTGTATTTGCTTATAATTGGTGGGATGTAAGCAAAATAGTGGAACACCTGCTATGAGCATCACCTCTGTTCTGCCCTTAGTGATGGCTGGGTCTGTTTCTGAAGATGATTAGGGAAAAAGTAAAAAAAAAAATCTCTAGTTCTAAAGTATTTATAATAGCTCTCTTTGTTGTGGCAAAGAAATTGCAGGGATGCTTATCAATTAAGAAAGGGTTCCTGGTTTTGTTTTTTGTTTTTGTTTTGGTTTGGTTTTTGCAAGCTAATGAGGTTAAGTGACTTGCCCATGGTTAAACAGGTAAGAGGGTTCCTGGTTTTTATCAGTTCTGTGAATTTCTTCTTTAATAGCATCATATTTTAGTTTGACAATAAGGTTTTATTTGGGTTGAACAGTATAATAATCCAAATTTTGAGGAATTAAAGACCCTTAAAATTTCTTTTTCTTACAATCTGAAAGAGAAAAGCAATATTTTCTATAACAAGAAGGTACTTTTTTTTTAGTGACAAGTACAGATGGAGACTTAATAAAATTATGAAAATGAAAGTCATCTCTTAAAATATAAACACTCTCGGGAGGGCTAATACACTAAAACATCAGTCATCTATACCTCAGTGTAAATGAGTTTATTTTATGCTTCCCCAAAAAAGCTAGCTGGAAGCAATTTGGTGGTGAGGAAGGGGGGGGCAGGAAGGGTAAAAGAGGACTAGAGTGTGGAGCTATGTCTAAGGAAATAAAGTCTTACTGTACTAAGTTGTGTGAGAGGTTACACATTGAAAAGGGTGAGGAGGGACATAAGATTAGGTCAATAATTAATGAAATAGAATCTTGGCCACCTAACCAAGGCAGCTCCAAAGGAACCTTCATTTCGAGAAGCAGGCCCAGCCATATTTTTTTGTGTCAATATAGTCTTACAAACATCAGTGGTATTTGTATTTAATCAGGGTGCTCTTTTTCCTTTTTCTCTTTGCTTTTTTTCCCCCTTTACCATTGTACTTCCAGAATCCCAAGCAGCTATTATCCTGCATAGATTTCAGGTACATCACAGATGCCTTAACTGAAGAGGAAGCCTATGGTGAGTTTAGAAGACAGAAAATGCCTTTGGCAGTATTTTTGTTGTGTAAACAGAATAGAACCACTCTTTGTTGTCTTGAAAGGATGGGTAATCAGTGCTGTTATATTTTCAGAAATACTACAGAAGGGGAGCATTGGCAAAAAAGAAAGAGGTACGTTGAGAAATTTTGCTTTATTTTTTTTCCTAATATTGTTAGTGATCAGGGTAAGCTTTCTAGAGCTAACAAGAACATTACCTGCCTTAAGGTATATTTTATCATACTAAATACCTTATTCACTTTGCAGTGAGACTTTTAGGCAGAAGCCAACTTGAAAGGAATCCTGAATGTATTTTAGGCATAAGGGTAAGATATGGATTTGTGGTTTCACTAATATGGGGAAAATCCCAAATGAAGAAGCTTTCTTGACTAATGCATATAACCACCTTTTTTGTGACATATAGGCATAGAGAGTTATTTGGAGCCATCCAAGGCTAGTTTTCCACACACTGTAGCACTATGACACAATCTGAAACCTTGAAGGAATTTTTCAGTGCTTTTGTGGAACATTTTATATTTAGAAGAGTAAATTTAAATTGTCTTTTTAAAAAAATGCCTCAATATTTTATGTTTATGTGCATATGTATGTTATACTTAGATCTTTTTAGATCTATATTCACTTATTTGTGGTAAAGCAAGATGAGATAGGACTTCCTTCCCTGAGGCAGTGGACATCTAGAAGACAACCTTTAAAGCTGGGATTCTTCATCTGTGTTTGTGTCTTGGGTTCTTTCTGCAGTCTGGTAAAGGTTATGGATCCTTTCTCAGAATAAACTATATAATTGAGGGAAATGCTAGATATCTTTTTTTTTTGTCTCATGAAAGTTCACAGATCCCCTGAAATGATGAATCCTTGGTTAAGAACCCTACTCTAAAAGATTTCAGGGAGTTGAAACATTGAAAAAGAGACTTAGTCACCCTATTACTCTTTAGAAAATAAAGTCTTTGAGGGCAAGAATTATTTCATTATCTTTTTTGAGGGGGGTAGTATCATTTGTGCCAACTACAATGTCTTCCACATGGTGCTGTTGGTTTGAACTGAAAAGATTATGAATTCTAGCTGTAAGCTGGGAGTCATGTCAGCTAAAATAGCAGTCTCTGGTTGCTGGGTGGGTAGCAGCTATGCTATGTTTAGGGAAAGGTATTGATAGGAAAACCACATGTCCTTTAGCAAAGTGATTGGGATTTACATGAAAAGCAGAAGTTGGCTGTAGGAATTACTAGACCTATTTTTCTAGCAGAATTGCCTCCTAGGTCCACTTGATTGTGTTTTTTTCAGAACAACAGATGTTGGAGCATGGCTATCCTGCATATACCACTTCCTGTGCCTGGCTGGGTTATTCTGACCAGCAGTTAGAACAGGTTTGTACTTTGCATATTTAAAGTGGCTGCCTGGTAGTTCATATGATCATAGACCTAGAGTCAGAAAGGTCATCAGCAGTCATCCAGGTCAACCCCCTGCTTTTCCAAATTAACAAATTAAAGCCCAAGAAAGCTAAATGATATCACAGGTGGCAAGCATCAGAGGTGAGATTTGAACCCAAATCCCCTGAAGACAGCCAGTGCATATTCTGCTACCCAGATATGGACTAATAGGCTGCCTGTCTACTTTGCATAATCATTTCGGAACTTGTGAATCATTTCAGAAGTTCATCTGCTTCTGGAAAAATAATATACATGGAGGCTTCTGAAATTGTTTTGTATACATGGATTCTTATTTGATGCTGGGCAGTGGTGTACTCCCCACTATTAAAAGTGTTTGACCTTCAGATCATGCCCATCTCTCCAGATCTCCGTCTCTGATTGTTAAGAATATGAGATATTCTTGCTAGATCCAAAAAGACTAAGCATTTGGAATTTCATTTTCATATATCATATATCTAACAAAGGTATTTATGTTATAGAACCCTATTCTATTAAAAAAGAGGTATTAATGAATTTTTCCCTTCTAAGAATGCTTTGAGGAGTAATGGAATGTTACCAATGTAGAGGTTAGCATCAAAGGGGACTTCTTAAATACAAAGAATTATTTTATGTTATCCATGTAACCAGTTTCAATGAAATATGGTATATTCCTCTGCAGTAACAAGTTTGTTACATCCAGGAAAGAAATGACTTAGGTGTTTATTAGAGCAAGGACAGCCATGTGACTAAATATTTCCTAGATGTGGGGCACTTCATTGGTCAATATATAACACCACAGTCAGTGTATAACCCCACAAATATGTCTCTCTTTTCTCCCCAGTTATGCAATGAAGCACTCAAGGAGGGCTGGACAAGGTATGTTGCTTCATAGTAATAATATTGGACTTTAGTAAGGAGCAAAAGTAGCCTGAGGAGTGACAGTTAAAAATCAAGCACACTTCCCAAAACACTCCTACTCTTTTGGAATTAGGGAAGTGTGACATAATCCTCAGAAGGATTATCTCCAAAAAGTATTTGAGCAGTACCAAGAACAGTTTCCTTATCTCAAAAAAAAAATGAAAAGATTAATCTTTTTAAAAGTTTTATTGATATTTTATTTTCACATTTCCAGATTGTACCCTATCCCATGAGAGCTCTCTTGTAAAAGAATAAAACATTAAGTGAAACTAGCAATACAGTAGCTTGTTCTGAAAGGGTATGCAACATTTTATACCTGTAGCCTCCTCCCCAACTTCTTTTTTTTCTTTTCTTTTTTCTTGCCTTTTTTTTTTTTTTTTTTTTTTTTTGGTGAGGCATTCAGGATTAAGTGACTTGTCCTGAGTCACACAACAGCAAGTGTCCAGTGTCTTAGGCTGGATTTGAATTCAGGTCCTCCTGATTCCAAGGCCAGTCTTCTATCCAACTGTGCCACTTAGATGCCCCCAGTTGCTTTTTTTTGTTTTTTTGTTTGTTTTTTTGCAAGGCAGTGGGGTAAGTGACTTGCCCAAATTACCCAGCTAGGTAATTATTAAGTAACAGAGGCTAGATCTGAACTCAGGTACTCCTGACTCCAGGGCCGGTGTTCTATCCACTGTGCCACCTAGTTGCCCCCAATTACTCTTATTTTAAAATGTTTCCTTAATTCACTGATATCTATTTACTCTTCCTCCCATTTCTCTAATCCACTAGAAGAAAGAAAAAAGAAGAAACAAATTCTTTGTAAAAAATGCCTAGTGAAGCAAAACAAAATTTCTCATAGACTATATACATGTTTGTGTGTATGCACAACTAAGTGGCACAGTGGTTAGTGTGCTAGGCCTGGAGTCAGGAAGACCTGAGTTCAAATGTGACCTCGGACACTTTTAAAAACTGTGTGACCCTGGGCAAGTCATTTAACCCTGTTTACCCTAGTTTCCCCATGTGTAAATTGAATTGAAGAAAGAAATGACAAGCTTCTCCAGTGTCTTTGTCAAGAAAACTCCAAATAGATTCCTGAAGAATCAAACAACTGAACAACAGCATATATTTGTAAGTGTGTGTGTGTGTGTGTGTGTGTGTGTGTGTGTGTGTGTGTGTGTGTGTGTCTGTGATCTTGTTCTGTACCTTAAATCCATTGCTCTTCTATCATGAAGTGGATCAAGGGCATGTTTCAGTCCTGGTCCTCTGAACTCACAGATGGTCATTGTTGATCTTAATTTTTACAATTTTAAAAGTTGTTTATCTTTATAGTGCTATTATTGTATAAACTTCTGGTTCTGTTCATTTTATTCATCAATTTTTAAAATTTTCAAAATTGTTCATTCAGTAAATCTTGATGTTACTTTCTAACTTATTCTTTTGGCTTTTCTTCCTTTGCTTTGCATCAGTATTTTTGCAACTACTTCCCTTTTATTTGTGATATCATAGTTAAGTGTACTCCCTTCAGTGGTGTAGTTCACAACTCATCCATAAATTCTCATTCTGTGTAGTTTTTTTTGTCTGTGGCCTAACAAAAATGTGCTATAGGGGCTTTCCTTCATGGGCTTTGCCATTAAGACTGAGTGGAATATGTAGGAACTGTCTATCAATTATCTCATTCCATTGCTACTTGACCAACAATTCCACTTCTGGTAGCACATTTCTTTGATGAAAGAAATCCTTTATGCTGGTTCTTCCATGCAATTCTTTATTGGCAATGTCTTGCAGCCTACTTTCAAATGCACTAAGCAGCTCTCCAATCTCCTGGATAATCAGCCCTTTTAATTATTTTATTTGTGATATTGTATCATTTATCATTGTACATGATCACTGGAAAACATTTTGCTGTTAAAAAGATATGTATATTTCAGAGAGAAATTTAGGGTCGTTAAAATCTCTGTATAGTTTCTCTGGAGCAATCCAAATAACTCTCCTATGCAGTTCTGGAACTACTTCATTGTCCATCTGCACTGACTGTCCAGCACATACATACTAATGGACTAAACTATGGGTTTGCCTGTCCAATTGCACATCACAGTCTGAACAATAGGCATTTTTCATTCCCTTGATTTTTCCTGTATGGATCATTAGAATGAATTCTTGAATGACTATCACTAATGAAGAAGGCACTCTTGTGTCCTAGAGCTTTATACCATTGAGATATTGATATCTACCAAAGGGAATATCAGGAAGACTTCACCATTTACAGGAAATCTTCTTCTGATAGACACTCTAAATTTCAGGATAGAGATGGTCAAATGTGACTAGCATGTTTCCTGCTTAAATTATTTCTATTGTCACAACTTTTAAAAAATCTTCTACAATTTTGACAAAAGGAAAGATTCCAGGTTAAAGAAGAAACTTTAATGTGTTTTTGCTTTATCAATTGAAATGCTATTTTATTTGGGTTTTTTTTTAGGTTTTTTTTTTTCTTTTTGCAAGGCAAATGGGGTTAAGTGGCTTGCCCAAGGCCACACAGCTAGGTAATTATTAAGTGTCTGAGACCGGATTTGAACCCAGGTACTCCTGACTCCAAGGCCAGTGCTTTATCCACTACGCCACCTAGCCACCCCTGAAATGCTATTTTAAAAAATAGTTAACAAATAGTAAATTAGTGTGGTCTTCTATTTCTCCACCTTTCAGTTGTTTGTATGACTGCAATGATATAATCTACTGTGGAATATTATTTGCATAAACCTTTAGAATCCTGTTCTGTGCTGACCCTGAAGTCTGAACAACCAAGGCATTCTCCTCATGGCACCAAAGAGTATCTCTACCTAGCTCCTGAGCCAGGAACTAAAGCCCAGGCTATAACTCAATCCTGCATTTTGTGACAGGCTGAGCTTCCCAGGCCATCATCTGAACTTTCTGTCTCACCATTAATTGGCAGGACCCATTGTTGTTGGAACCACAATTAATAACAAATGAGATTCTAACCTGAGATACTTTTCCAAGCCTATTGCCTGAAAAGGCCAATGCCCTGGATCCTCCTGGCTGAGCAGAATGAAGCAGAGATCATTTCAGAAATTGGGGAGTGGTCATGCTAGTCCCCACCATTCAAGGAACTTTGACCTAAAGACTTTTGACCAAAGGCCTGAAGCATGTTTAGATGGTATCTACTGTTGAGACATGAGCAGTTCCTGTCTTGACTGACAAAGAATGAAACCCACGGTTGATTTGAGTGAGAGTCCAACAATAAAAGTGACCTGGTCAGCATGAAGATTTAAGCCTGTACAGTACAGCTAGCAGGATTCTGAATGGTCCCAAGACCTGTATCACCAATGCACAATGATTTGTTTGTCATCAGGGCTATGTGAGAGGACAGTTAGGTAACAGAACTTCTGTTAGATGCAGGAATGTGAGGAATAACAGCTTCCCAGATTGAGGACAAGTTTGCACTGTGAGTTTGGTCACAGGCATGGTCCTCATGGTCAGTATAGAAATGCCTCAACATAACATGCTACCCCATATTTCAGGCCTTAGCGGACCATTTGGTTGTCCAAACATAGCTAGATTTATCATTGCATGGGGTTGGGGCCACTGTATGTTATAGGATTCTGTTTTCACAACTCAGCAATGCACCTTATGCAGGAAGCAGTTGGAGGTCCCCTTAACTAGAAACCAGCTCATTAAGACAAAATTGTTTAATATACTCACAGAGATCATCCTGGGCCTTTTGGTCTGCCCACCATTTGGGCATAGCCTTGAAGTGATTTCTATGATGGAAAGCAACAACTGCAGCTAACTTAATACAGTAAGACTTTGACTTCCCCTAATCATGATTAGCTGCCAGTAGTTAATAAAAAAAAGTCTAAGGTCCTGATCAATTGAAATAATACTTCTTAAAAACTACATAAACCTTAAAGCAATATGCAAAATAATAATAATAATATTGCTATTAACTCATCCCAAATCTAATTTTTATAAGACAGATCATTGACATTGACCTTGTGATTGTCTAAAATTCTCAAGTACTTTTTTTTTTGTGTGTATGGTTGCTCTCAATTTAGTTTTTGCTTTAATTAAAGAGTTAGTAAAAACTTAATAGGATTAAGTTTGAGGGAATTGTGACTATATAGTCTAGAGAAGAGAAATTTGAGAAGAGAGTTAATAATGATCTCCAAATATCCAGACTGTTAAATAACTAGTTGCTCTCTGTTTACCTATAGAGGACACAGCAAATTATGAACCACAAGGGAAAGATAAGACTGTAGATAATTGGGTCTGAAAGGTGACTCCTTGTGAGACCAGGACATAATATCAAACTTTGGAAGTAGTCCCAACTGCTACCACTAGCTAAAAAGTAGTCTTTGCTCTGATTATACGTCATGGAAAAGATTGGTTAGTGATAGAAAATGCAGTTTTAAGTGTCATTTTTAAACATGTAGGATTCTCAATGGGAACTGGAACAAAGAAAGGCTGAGATCTGAGAAATCAAGGGAAATATTTGTTGGGTGGCTCCATTTGTTCTTATTTCACTTTCTTTTTAACTCTCTTCAGTTGGCTTCCTACCACATCACTCAGTTGAAGCTGGTCTCTCAATTAAAGCTGGTCTTCTTATTTGTAAGCCTTTAAAAGTTAGGCTAAAGAATTATATCGATATGATTGTTTAGGTTATAATTTGAATCATATGATTGCAATAACATCCCTTCCAGATCTAGTCTATGAGTTACTGACAATTTTATTTCCTTTGTCAGTGCTGTAAATAACTGATGATAGTACTAAAGATCCTATTTACCTAGTTTCTCCTTGGACCAATCAGTAATTTGTAACTACAGCTACTATTCTAAAATGAGACACTTTACAATGGTCTTGTCAACACTACGTGACTCATTTGAGTGTTTTTGGAAAAGAACTGAATGTTATTGAGAAACTAATATCTGTGAATTATTGGCAGATATCATTTCTGTGGAGAATTCTACTGGTTTTGCTAAGTTTTGTGAACACATCTAAACCTTAAAACTAACTGTATTTTTAGGTTTAAAGTAAAAGTTGGTGCTGATCTTGAAGACGATATTCGTAGATGCAGAATTATAAGAGACATTATTGGACCTGAAAAGATATTGGTAAATATGTTCTTAAATATACATGTATTTCAAATATAAATTAAATATACAGCTTTATATAAGTTCACATATCTGAGGAAGAATTGGCATTAAAAATTGGAGGTTTAAGGTAAAATAGGGTGTTTAAAAAATTAGAAATGTGAGAAGGGCAGTAATAGATAAATCTGGACCAATATAGAGTATATAACTCTATATAAAGAATCTTCATGGAAAATTTAAAGACTTATGAAATTAAAAATATGTTAAACCTCTAATTCTTTGACTCCATCTTAATAGCTAGAATTTAATTTCTTTGAGCAAAAGTTCTTTTTTTTTTCAAAAAGTTCTTTGTGCATATCAGTTCATTTAGCTAAATAGGAATAGTTATTCCACTTTTCTAACATTTGCTAATACCATATTTTTTGGTTGGAAGGTAACAGTGAGTCAGATGAATTATAATAAGAAACATTGACTGAGATAGCAAGTGTTTCTCCCCCTTCTATATGTTTTGATGCATAATATGCAAAAAATCATGATATATTAAATTTACAATAAATGTAATAACTAGAAAAGCTTAAAACTGCATTAAGACTTTTGGGATGCCCTGGCTTCATTATCATGTGAGATCCTAATTTATTTTTGTTATATATTATTCTGAGCATCATAAACACAAAAATTCCATAAATCTCTGAAAATCTGCTCTATAGAAGAAGTTGATGTCTATAGCGTGTTAACTGCAAATAGTAAGGGGGACTTTTAAAGGCAATGTTCAAATTAGAAATTAACCAGAACACTTGGTCTTGGCTGAAGCCCTCATATAGGAAGTCCTGAGTGCTTCCAGAAATCACTTATCATTTAGATAGCCAGTTCACATCTCTTCCAAAGATAGTATCATTGCTAAAACTGGCTGTAAAAACTCTCTGTCTCTTAGCTTCTCTTTGGCTTACTATATTATATCTGCATGTTGTGCTCCATGGAGAAACAATGTTGCCCATCATTCATTCTGAGAGTCTTCTTCAGCAGTCAGTTCAGTAATGTTCAGCAAATCCTGAACCATCAATATTCCTTTGCCTTTTGTGCCAAAGTTTAGCATATAGCTATATGTGTGTTTTAAAGTTCAAAACCTAAACACCTGGACAAATGTAGAATGATAGATAGGATTTCTCATTCCTTTTAGATGGTGGATGCCAACCAGCGATGGGATGTGCCAGAAGCAATAGAGTGGATGTTAAAGTTGGCTGAATTTAAGCCCCTGTGGATTGAGGAGCCAACCTCCCCTGATGATATACTTGGGCATGCCACCATCTCTAAGGTAGGAGAGTTGTTTCTCTCTCTTCTTCAAGAGGTCATTACATGAAATTAAGAAATGACTCAAAATTTTCCAGAGATTAACTTCACCAAATCATACACTGTGTAGTTATAGAAACACTGACTGTGATTTATTTTATTCACCTAGGCATGAGAATATTTGGAAAGTATTTGAGATGCCTCAAAGAGTCAAATACAGTTGTAAAAACAAAGCAATCTAGAAATATCCTTGAGTTTCTATAAATTAATCAAGTATTTTTGAGTGCTCAACACTAAGCTTTGTTTACAAATGAAGTCTTAGAGATGATAACTTTCAAAAAGTTTATGATCTAGTTGGTATAGCAAAACTTGTATGTGTGACATTATTAGAGACAGTCAAGAAATGGAAGCAGGAATTAAGCATCTACTATGGCTTGACTATTGTGTTACAGGGATTTGAAGACAAGATTTGAAACAATCTCTGATCTCAGTGAGCTTTCATTCTATTGAAGGAGACAATTTGTACAAATATAAGTGTCAAGGTGTCCAGTTTAATACTCTTACTTGTTGACTGAGTGGTCACTGCTCTTTAGTTGCTATTTACTCATCTTTTTTGTTCATTCTCTCATCCCAGGGTTATCAGGTAATCAAGATGATATGTCTAGGTACATGCTAATTAACTGATAAAACTGCAACATCGTGCAATCAATTAACTGATTCTCTCAAAATAGTTTATTAAACATTAAAGAAAATGGAGAAATCTCTTTTCTCATAGACTTTTGTTCTTCTCTATATTTAAACCCCTCTGATCTCTTAGGCAGAAATAAAGTTCAAGTTTTGATTTGCTAACAGTGTAATAAACAACAAAAAAATAGTTATTTTAAATGTATTAGCTGTGAAAAGAAATAACAGCCAGAGTCACCTTTAGTTATCATTAATAATTGCTGATTTTTCACTTCTGAAGACAAAGGTGTTCTATAGTAATAGTATCCATCCATGTGGGAGAAGCTATTGAAGCTAATGTTAGTACATAAATACAAGGTAGGAAAAATGTGCGCTGAGTTGAGTGGATCAGGAACAGCTTTATGTAGACCTGTGTCTTGAAGAGATTCCATAAAAGAAGGATTTTGTGAGGCAGAAGTGAAGAACCAAGAATATGCTAGATATTGCAGATGGCAGTAGATGGCAGAGTCCGTAGATGGCATAGTGGGTATAAGATTCAGAGAAGCACCCATTTTGGCTAGACTGTAGAGTTTGGGAAGAAGAATAATGAGGCTAGAAAGATAGGTTGGGGTCAGTGCTGTAAAAACTGAGGTAGTTATATATTTTAGGGGAATTTAATATACCCAGATCTGAACTTAAGGGAAATAATTTTTTGAAAGCTGTGGAAAATAGATTGGAGTGGGGATTGACTTGAGCCAAAGAAACCAATTAAGATGCCAGGGCAAGAGGTGATGAGGACTTGAATTAAGGTGATTATTTGTCAATAGAGAGAAAGGACTAAATGGATACAAGAGATGCATAGAAATAGAAATAGCAAATAAAAAGTGGTATAAGTATGTTGGGTTGAGTGAAAGTGAAGATAATGCAAAAGTAACAAACTAGGAAGACTGGAAGAATGGGTGCCTTTGATAGAAATAGGAATGTTTAGGAGAGAGTAGATTTTAGGGATGAGTAAATGATACATATTTTGGACATGTTGAATTTGAAGTGTCTGTAAGACCTCTACTAGAAAATGTCCAAAATGGAAGTTGATAATGCAGCACTATGGGGAGAGAGACTAGGACTTAGAGGTACTAATCTGTAAATCATCTACAAAGAAATACTTATTGAACCTATGAGAGCTGATGAGTAAAAGGAAAAAGAGAATGGAGACTTGCCAAATGGGGTAATGTACTGTACAAGAAAAACTAGAGTTCAAATTCAGCCTCAGACAATTCCTAGTTGGATGTCCCTGGGCAAGTCATTTAACCCTCTTTTCTTCTATTTCCTCATATGTAAAAATGAACTAGAGAAGGAAATGAGAAATCACTCCAATATCTGTGCCAAGAAAATCCAAAATGGGGTCACAAAGAGTGAAGACACAACTGAAAGCAACTGAACTACAACAGCAGGGGAATGACTAAGGGATTTTTTTTAAGATAGGGATGATAGGTATGGCCAAATTGAAGGAGCCCATGGATAGATAGGGCAAGACTGAGGAATCCAAAAAATTGTGGGGACAAGATCCCAAAGGAGGTAGAAAGGAATGGAGTCCAGAGTATAGAAAAGATGTTGGAATGGTAACATGTGAAGATCAAGAGAAGGTACCTGAGAAAAGTTTTGATAGCCTGCATCATTTTTATCTATAAAACAGCAAGTTATCATCTTCTGGGAGTATAGATGGGGGGAAGGATTTAAGGTCCTAAGTGAAGAAAATTTTGAATAAACCTTATTTTGTATTAGGAAAACAATGAGAGGTTACTAATGAGAACATTGATAGGTAACAAAAAAGGCCAGGTGGAAGTAAGGTATTCAGTAATAAGGTAGAGCTGCACTGATGCACTGTCTTCCTCTGGCCATGCCCAGGAGCTGGAAGAGGGCATGAAGGAGGAAGTGAATAGATTGTGAGGTTGTCAGGTGGCCTCTGGGAGCCAGGCCAACTCAGGGAAGCATTAGCCCAGAAGAGTCCAGCATAGCCATGGGTAGCTTTGGCAAAGGGCCTGAGGGGAACTGTTGTTGATGACAGCTACCCATGTGCCTATGCCTGGATTTGGGTAGGTTTTGACTTCATTTTCATATACTTTGTAATATGGGCAAGCACAGCATCCTTTGTATGTGTTTGTTTGCCCCTTTCCCCCTCCCCCATTAGATTGTAAGCTCCTTGAGGGCAAGGACTATTCTTTTCTTCACACAGTGTCTGGTACATAGTAGGCACTTAATAAATGTGTTTTGATGAATTTACTTATTTCCCTTCACTTTCTTTAATTGCATTCAGTTTACAGTATGTGAACAAAAATGTTCCTTTCAGCTATAAATATTTTTAAACATTCACATTTACAGTTTAGAAACTTATGAAAATCA
Organism: Macrotis lagotis; assembly: GCF_037893015.1. Classification (NCBI taxonomy): domain Eukaryota; kingdom Metazoa; phylum Chordata; class Mammalia; order Peramelemorphia; family Peramelidae; genus Macrotis; species Macrotis lagotis. Next base: position 456,765,991 of record NC_133666.1, on the reverse strand, counting down.
CACCTCATTTTATGTGTGTCTTTTTTTAGGCCTTAGCCCCATTAGGAATTGGTGTTGCAACAGGAGAACAGGTAAGAACTCAGTCCTGCATCCCTGCCAACATTTCTTGACCATCTGCTGATGGCATCCCACTGTAATATCCTCTCTCAAGGGGTTGTTGTATTTTAGAAATTTCTATAACATTTAGAAATGGAATCATTTTGGAACCCTTATGGAGGCTGATTTAGCACCTGGCGCAGAGCTGGTGATGAATAAATGTTTATTGACTGAAGTGAAATGTCAGAAATGTGTGTATCACCACAATTCAGATGACTAAGTGTATATTTTTCTTCTCTTACACATCTAATCACTACCAAAAAAAAAAAAAAGAACCCAAGGATTTTAAACTCCTTCTGCAAGCTGATAAATTTGCATTTTGTCATTTTAAGGAAGCCAGCTTCTGAACTAAATCAGTATTGTAAATTTATGTTCTTTTTTGGTATTTATAAATTAACTACATCTGCCTGCCAAAATCTGCTCTAGTCACCCTGAAGAGATGACTAAGAAGAAGTCATGGAAGCTCAGAGTAGGGACTGGGCCAAAGAGATGGATCCTGACTGAGGGAGCAGAGTTTCACAGCCCACCCCCACAAAAGGATACTCAGTGCTTTGTCCGAGTCATTTGTGGAATTTATATTGTCTGTTGCTCAAAGGCTTGCTTTCATCATAATTCATTTGGATGCTTCACTTTATCTCTGACCTGCCAATAGCCATGATACATAGATATTTCTTCTTATGGAAAGGAGGATTGGTTTATCTTTCTATTAACAGTGAAGGCCAATTCACTGCCTGAGAAAAATCTGAATTAGGGAGAGTATAGCCCCTACCAGTATCTTCAACCAAGTGATCCCCCACCAAAAAAATAAGAGTCCCAGTTTCACAAAGGTCTTAGGATCTCCGGAATGATGAACATTTGGCTCCAAATTGTTTTGTTACCATTTACAAAGATTTTGAAGGTTAAAAGCAAAGGCTAACTTTTTGTTGGCTTTTATTTTTAATTCTGTTTCCAGTGCCACAATAGAGTGATATTTAAACAGCTCCTACAGGCTGATGCCCTACAGTTTCTCCAGATTGACAGCTGCAGACTGGGAAGTGTTAATGAAAATCTCTCTGTGTTACTGATGGCCAAAAAATTTCAAAGTAAGGGTTTGGGAGAAGTTGAAAATCAGCCAATCATCTTCCTCTGATTTCTGTGATTTCCACTATCCATATTTTTAATTTATATGTAAGTGCTGACTTTATGATGTCTGCTATTTGAAGATTAGTTAAGCCATAGGTAATGAATTTATTGGCCACAGCAGTTCTGTAAGTCCATCTGTTAAGTTATGGGGAAGAGGTGGGGAGGTGTTGTCAACTAGAGTGGAGAAAGGACCACTCAATAAAAGTCCAGATCCTTACAGGATTGAAACAAGTGTTTTTTTTTTCCCCTTTTGATTTTTGGTGCCACGCAACCCTTAATCTGAAGCATCTAATTCCTTAGTTCTGGGATTTCTTTTTCCTAAATACTAACAAATATTAATAAATGTATACTAATGAATTATCCACTTCCAGTCAAAAATTATGTTAATCTTATGATTTCCATATTTTAGCATTCCATTGAGATTTACATCTTTCATTTTATCTGATTTAATACTCTTTACAGTAAATTGGGAAATTGAGATTTATTTGATTTACTTTCAGTTCCTGTTTGTCCCCATGCTGGAGGAGTTGGCCTTTGTGAGTTGGTACAGCATTTAATAATATTTGACTATATTTCAGTATCTGGAAGCCTTGAAAACAGGTCAGTAATGTATTTTTTTTTTTAGTAATATATTCTTGAGAATCATAGAAGTTTAATTCTGGAAGGAACCTTAAACAATCTCAGTTAATACTGATTTTTGTTTCCTAATATCTACAACTAGGTCATGTTTTCTTCTGTAAATTTTTAGATTTAGCTGTGATGATAGTGCTAATTCTTAATCCATGTCTAATTATGAATGGAGGAATGAAAGAAAAAAGAAAAAATGATAAAAAGATTTAGTGTTTGTTGTATGCAAAGCACTGGGATACAGAGAAAAAGCAAGACAATAGCTACTCTCTAGGAATTCATATTCTAACAGGAGATCAATCTCACACGTAGCAGATTTCTGCTACAAATTCAATGGAAGAGGTCAGTGCTCCAGTGGGTATGGTAGCGAAGCAGATGGTAATCCCTTAATGTCCTTTCATATTAATCATGTCATTAATCGATAAAATCATATCCAGTTTTGATATTGGACCATGTAATAGTGGGAGAATTTTGGTTTGGAGAATTTTCTTTTTCTGAGTCTTCATTAGCAATGGCTGCCAAGGAGATGGGAACTACAGTACCTATAGTACTATAGAGGCAGGTGTTGGTTGAATCATCCAACAGTAGTTCCCTTCTTAGATGATGGCTTTAGGCACTATGGTGAAATCAGGATTTGTGGTCTGGAGATTGTTGCTAGTGTTGAGACTCTTGGATTGAACCTACTTATCCATGGTTGTTGATCTTAAGTTAAAGGCTACATTGGTTCTGTCTGATCCTTCTCAAAATCCGTAAACAACAGCACTTTTCTCACCACACTGAAGTAGATAGTAAAAAGATTATCTCCATTTTATAGGTGAGGAAACTGAAGAGTAGACATAGTAAATGAACTTGCTCATGGTTAAATAAGTAAGCACCAGAACCTTGAGCATGATCCCTTGATTGCCAAGACCTCCTGCTGTACCATGCAAACTCTTTAAATTATTGAATTTTAGGATTAAAGGACTTGCTAACTAAACTACTCTCACCTCCTTGTGTAGCATGAATCTTCTCTAAAACATCCCCAAATAATGTTGGTTAAGTATCCTCTTAAAAGGCCTACAAAAGAGGCAGAGTGCACAAGGTTGTCAAGTGCCAAGCCAGATCATCAGAAGCTATGTACCTGAAACAGGTTGAAGTATATCCAGCATTGCTAAAAGAGATAAACTTTCTCATTGGCAGCCACTGCTTGCCTTTTTAAACAATGATAATGTATATAGCAAGTTCCTATTTTATGTTGAACAATTGAAAAATTGAACTCCTGTAACTTCTACCTCTTGATTCTTTTAGGGCCAAACTGAATAAATCTAATTCCCCAGAAACAAGTTTCTGCTTAGCCAGGGAAAATGAGAGTATGGATTAATCAGTGAATGGAGCTCTCTCCCGATTTATGTTGTAGATTTGCAACTTCATTGATCATATGGCTAGAACTTGAGGAAGTGACATGGTTAAATGCCTTAAGAATGCATAGTTACCAAAGGGTAGAGCAAGGTAGTAGGGTCTTATAGTAGTACATAGAGTGTGAAACTTGAGTTAGGAAAACAAATTCAAACTGTGCTTTAGGCAATTAGCTATGTGACCCTGGACAACTCACTGAAACTTTAAGCCTCAATTGCCTCATCAGGTTAATAGTAGGACCTACTTCATGGGGTTATTGTAAGCATGAAATGAGATTTTATATGTATATACATATAATACTTTGTAAACCTTAAAGTGAGCTATAAATGCTAGTCATTATTATTAATGCTCATATAATCATAGAACTTAGAGCTCTAAGGGATCTTGGAAAACTCTCATTTTACAAAAAAAACTAAGGTTCAGAGAAATTGGGCGATCTACCTAAATCATACAGGAATTAAATGTCAGAGTTAGTATTTCAAATTAGAGCTTTTTCCATTCTAACAGACTTCCTCTCAGACCATTTGCCTCTCAAAGGAATTTATTATGATTAGAGGCCCTTTCTGTGGAATTTCAAGGCACCACCTTTGAGAAATATGGACCCTTATGTCTTGTGCTTCAGCTGGTCACCCATTAATAGTGTCCAACCTAAGTAGTACTATTGTTGGTTAGGGCAATTAATTGTTGATTAAGTAGGTTTGAAACAAGACCACCACTTCAAACACTGATTGAAACATTAATACTAAATTGCCTACAATATTTCTCTTCCACTAGGCCTCAATTCCCCTCATTATAACACCTTCTAGGAATTGAAGGTGGAGAAAGGGATAAATTCCCATACATAATGACAGCCTGCTGCTTGAGAGTGCTATCTCAGACTAGGATAGAAAGACTCCCTACCCCCAAAGCAACCCAATGGCAAGCTTTTTTAAGTCCCAGATAAGGCTGAAACAAAGGACCAGAAAGGAATTTTCATTGGTCCTCTGGAAATTCTGATCTAGGTCTTTTGACTCTTGGGAAGCACACACAGTGCCCTGTTGGGTGATTCTTTGAAAAAAATCTAAAAGAATTTTCAAAGAGTGTCAAACATTATTCTAAGTAGTGTGGCATGCTGTTCTTTTGTCTTAGGAAGTTAACAGGATTGGCTTTACCTAATTTATGCACTAATATCCCAATTTATTTTTTCCTCCTAGGATGTGTGAATATGTAGATCATCTACATGAACACTTCAAGTATCCTGTAGTAATCAAAAAAGCCTCTTACATGCCTCCTAAGGTAGGCTGAAGACAGTTTAAGGAAAGTGTATCTATGATATAGCAAATAGTCTAAATGGATTCTCTTAAACTTGATTTACCAATGCCTACTCTGGCCCCTGTTACCTGAAGACTAAGTGTGTTATATTTCACCAGAAAATCCCAGGGTTCTCTGCTACTTTTAAGGGATCTCGAGGATGTCTAACCTCTTCCATTAGCTCAAGCCCCTACCAGTTATGTTCCCTCAATTTTAGGAAGTCCACCACAGTTCTATTTAATCACTTAATAATTAGATTAGCTTTAACAAAAGAATATTTATTTTAAAAGTATAATAAGGACAAATGATACAAATATTCCCTCTGCAAACCTGGGAGAGATGGGGCACAGCATAATCCCCATTATACCACCTCAGTCTTTGGGGATAAAACATAACTCATTTCTCATATATCACAATCTTACCAAGTTCAAAATTCAAAATCTACCTTGGCCTTCAGTCCAAACACCCCAGCTTCTATGATAGGCTGACCTGGGATCCTGCCACCAAGGTTACCATGACTCAAGCTCTCTGGTCACCAAAGGAGACTCCGCCACCTGTGCCTAAAAAAAGACAAAAGATACAACAGAACTTCAAACCTGATTCTTGGAACCACAGGGGGAAGTAACTCTTTAACCCAACTGGCTCAGTTTTTGGAGCTTGTGCTATGGGTGAACAGGACCTTAAACCCCTTGGATGCTGCTAAGAAGAGAAACTGTCTGAGTCTGGTAGTTTGAAAGATGCAAGCAGTGGGAAGAGTGTTCCCATTCGTGTGGTAGGGGAATGCAAATATCCTCTCTCAAAAGTAGCTTCCAGGCATCCCCCACAGAGGTGACCTTGGCATGCACCAAAACCCCATTACTTGTATAGTTGTTTGAGATTGGGAGAGTAGTGATGGGCACCCATGATTTCATTGGAACTATTAACTATTTTGAAAGCTGTATTCTTACAGAATTGTTGCAGACACTAAGAAGTTATGTTCCAGGTCACTTGCAGAATGTATCAGAAGCAACACATAAATTCAAATTTTCCTGAATCACAACCAGTTATTTTGTCTACTACACCATACTACCTTTCCAGTGTGGAATTATGTGAATTAAGTTGCTTGTTACTTGAATTAAAACTGAAAAAAGTTAGATTAGTAAAGACTTTGGTGAATCCTGATCATCTCCCAACCCATAAACAGACAGACAGAAAGATAGCTAATTTAATGTAAATTGGATAAAGGACTTTTAAGTTCAGATTTTAGATAGCTTCTACCTCAGGCATTTATTCAACTTTATTATTCTGCTGGTTTGCTCACTTCATTAAAAAATAGTAAAACTAAAACATCATGATTCTACCCTTGGAGCTATCTTCAACCTCTACCATCAAGAGACTAAATTGTTGTTTATTCATAAATGCATCAAAAACATAATTTCTGATGGTCATAATAATGCCCTCTTTTATAAGGTTTCTCCTAAGCTTATAGATTTATAATAAGATGCTGGATGATATAAAGGAATTAGAAAGGCCTGAGTTCAAATTCTCCCTTAGAAACTACAGTATGACCATGGGCAAGTCGCTCAACCTATGCCTATTTCCTCTTCCCTCTACCTTCCAGGGTTGTCATGAGAATTAAATGAAATATTTGTAAAACACTTTGCAAGCTTTTAGTATATAAATACTAGTTATTATTATTGTTATTGAAATCTTCATGACTGAGGCTTAGTAATGAGCTTCAGCCTTACAAAAAAGAAATAATTCATATTAGCTGTTTCATAAGATTTGATTGCCATAGCTTCAGGACTTTTGTGAAATACGATTTCTCATGAAAGCACTTTAGACATCATTTCCAATTTAATAGTTGAATGTGAACAAACCATAGCCATCAGTTAAAAATCTTTTAAAGAATTGATGGTTTCCAGGAGGGATAGGAATTCAGAGAAGCCTGGAAGGATTTGCATGAACTGATGCTGAGTGAGATGAGCAGAACCAGAAAAACACTATACCCTAACAGCAACTTGGGGGTGATGATCAATCTTAATGAACTTGCTCATTTCATAAGTGCAACAATCAAGAACAATTTTAGGGTATCTGAGATGGAGAATATCATCTGTATCCAAAGAAAGAATTGTGGATACCTTTAATTTTTTTTAAAAAAGGCCTCTTATTATGTAATTTTGCTATCTCTTATATTTTATTTTTTCCTTAAGGATTTGGTTTCTCAACACATTCAATTTTGATCAATATGTAGCATGGAAACAAAGTAAAGACTATCAGACTGCCTTAGACTGCCTTCTGTGGGAGGTGGAGGGAGGGAAGGAAGATTGAGGGAAAAATTGTAATACTCAAAAAGTAATTAAAAAAAGAATTGATGGTTTCAGCTTCCAAAGAATTTTGCACCTGAGAGGGAAGAACTCAAAAGTTTAGGCCACTGTTTTCTTGCCCATCTATGTTCATTGCAAGGAAGTATCTAGGTGGTGCAATGGTTAGAGCCTTGAATTAAGAGTTAGGAAAATGAGTTAAAAATCCTTCCTTAGGGATGGCTAGGTGGCACAGTGGATAGAGCATCGGCTCTGGAGTCAGGAGTACCCGAGTTCAAATCCGACCTCAGACACTTAATAATTACCTGGCTGTGTGGCCTTGGGCAAGCCACTTAACCCCATTTGCCTTGCAAAATCCTAAAAAAAGAAAAGCCTTCCTCAGACACTTACCAGTTGTATGATCTGAGACAAATAATAATAATAATAGCCAGCAGAGATATAGCACTTTAGAGTTTGCAAAGTGCAACACATTTTCTCATCACCTATCAACTTCAGTTTACTCATCTGTTGTTCAGTCATGTCTGATTTTTTTTTTAAGGATTTTGCAAGGCAAATAGGGTTAAGTGGCTTGCCCAAGGCCACACAGCCAGGTAATTATTAAGTGTCTGAACCTGGATTTGAACCCAGGTACTCCTGACTCCAGGGCCAGTGCTTTATCCACTGCGCCACCTAGTCACCCCCATGTCTGACTCTTAATGATCCCATTCGGGGTTATATTGACAAAGATACTGGAGGAGTTTGTCATTTTCTTCTCCCGCTCATTTTACAAGTGAGGAAACTGAGGCAGACTAAGTTAAACTTTCATAGGGTCACACAGATTTAAATTCAGGAAGGTGAGTTTCCCTGAATTAGACCCAGTACTCTATTCACTGCACCACCTAGCTGCTGATTTATTCACCTGTACAATGGGGATAATAATAGCATCCCTCTCCACAGGTTTATTATGAGGATCAAATGAGAATATTTGTAACTATAAATGTTAGCTTTTCGTATTCAATGAAACAATTATTAGAGACCATAATTGATTGATTTAAACTTTGTAAATTTACTGTAAGGGCCTAGAAAAAAAAGCAGGAAGTTTTTCCAAGTTTATCCTTTAGTCCTCAGTTCAGTTTGATGATATGCAGCCTTATTTATAAAGTCTTGGAAGTTGACAATTAAATTCAATTTAAAGCATCTGGGCTCTGATAATTAAAACAGTTGAATGCCTTACAGTTGGGTTTTCATTAAAAAGAGGTCAAGGCTACTCTATTTCTGAGAGTAGAGTTATCACACTGAGTAAAAAAGGCTGTTCCCTTGAGATATCACTTCTTAATTAAACTGTTTTGTTTTTATTAAGGATGCTGGCTATTCCACAGAAATGAAGGAAGAATCTGTAAAGAAGCACCAATTTCCAGAGGGCGAAGTTTGGCAGAAACTCATGACTGTTAAGCAAAATTAAGTTCTAAGCTTTACCATGACTTTTTCCCTTTATATCAATGAATTTTTCATGATGGAGAAAGGAGGATTTGATATATCAAAATAACTATTCAAATCACCATCGAGATTTAACCATTGAGATGTCTCAGGTATTAGCCTCAATGAACTGAGTGATATTCTTTGATTGTTTTCTTAAAGAGAAAGTAAGACCATCCTGTAAGCTAATGTTTCCATGAGGTATTGGCACTCAGATGTTAGATTACATTTTAACTGCTATGCTGATATTCTTCACTGTTCCTACAAATGTTCCAAAATAGTACAAAAAAATGGACCTGCTCTGAAATTCCTGGGATGGTGTTTGATATGGAACAAGGGCAAGACCAGAACTTAGATTTCAAGGAACTTTTTAGCCATCTTCTCCTGGTTTCTTTTGCTTTATAAGAAAATTTATTTTACGTGATTGTATATGTATTACCTATATCAAATTACTTGCTGTCATGGAGAGAGGAGAGGGAAGAAGGGAGGCAGAAAAATGTAGAACTCGAAACCTTATTTAAAATGAATGCTGAGGGGCAGTTTTAGGTGGCATAGTGAATAGAGTACTGGTCCTGGAGTCAAGAGGACTGGAGTTCAAATCTGAACTCAGACACTTAATAATTACCTGGCTGTATGACCTTGGGCAAATCACTTAACCCCGTTGCTTTGCAAAAATCTAAAAAAGAAAAAAAATGAATGCTAAAAATTACCTTTACATGTAATTGGAAAAGAAGTAAAATTAAAAAAATTTTTAAATAAAATCTTTATATATAATATATATATACATACATATATATATACATATATCTATGTATATGTATATGTATATATATATATGCCCTGGAATCAGGAGTACCTGAGTTCAGATGCAGCCTCAGACACTTAATAATTACCTAGCTGTGTGGCCCTGGGCAAGTCACTTAACCCCCATTGCCTTGAAAAAAAACTAAAAAATAAATAAATAAAATCTGTATATACATTAGAAAAAGCAAGTGAGGGAAATCTGGTCCTACCTCTTTTAACAAGTTATCTTCCAAGAATTGACTTGAGTGCCTTGACTTAAAGTCACACAATCTCCTAAGTGACATGTCTATTTTTGAATGGCTAACAGCCAGGTCTAGATGGAAAATTTCATTACAGATTCTTAATTAAGGGGCAGCTAGGTGGCACAGTGGATAAAGCACTGGCCCTGGAGTCAGGAGTACCTGGGTTCAAATCCGGTCTCAGACACTTAATGATTACCTAGCTGTGTGGCCTTGGGCAAGCCACTTAACCCCATTTGCCTTGCAAAAAAGCCTAAAAAAAAACCAAATCCCTAATTAAACCATAACAAGAGTACTTGGGACATTTTGGGAAATTTTCACAATTGTATTCTATATTTTAATACTATGAATAGTTTGGATTTTAAACTAAGAAAAATGCCAGCATTTCAAAACTTCATGTGGATAAAAGATCAAGTGTGATATTTATTCAATGATCTATAAAAATGCACTACCTCTACAAGTAGCCCAAATAAAGGGAAGGGGGATGTTAATGAAATGATACAGAATTAGAGAATTTTAGAGGCGGAGAGGTCTTAAAGATCCAATCTAATGACCTCATTTTACAGGTGAGGAAATCAAGATAGAATAGTGAAGCCATTGGTCCAAAATCAGATAACTAGTTAGAAGAGGCAGAATGCGAAGCCAGAACCCTGAGTTGTCTGGTACAGTAGACCACCCTTAATAATAGATGAAAGAGAATGGAAGTGGGATGACTTGGTCCTGAAGAGAGGATGGTACTGCCATGCCTGCCAGCTGGGCCAGGCTCTCTGGGTGTGAGTCCCTCATGTTGGATGCTGAGGCTACAAAGACAAAATTCGCCTTGCCCTCAAGGTCCTTCTGTACTTTGAGATGGAACACAAACACAGACAAATCAACAAAAAACACTTTCAAGGAGGTAGAGCACAAATAAGTGGAATGGGGAGCTCAGATAGTGGAATGAATCTCTGATGGCAGAGATCCTCCTATGCAGACTAGAGATTGATGCTCCAAAAGGGCAGCAGCAGCTTCCTTATTCCCAAAGGCTCCTTTACTGATCCTCTCTCTTCCCAAAAGTAGTTTCAAACATGTTCAAGAACTAAACCACTAGGGTCAAGGCTGTGATGCTCCAGGACACAAGTTACCTTCATGACCCAGTTTTGTTTTGGGAAGATAGATAGCAATTCAGATAAAGCAGAATACTAGGCAACAAGGCTAGGCTATGTGGAATTCCTCCCCTACCCTCCATCACAATCCTGAGACATGCCTCAGATACACACACACAGGAACAGACCTCCTTATGGCATGGCCAGGTCCAAAGACATTACTGGAACCAGCAGCTTTTTATAACTTCAACTGTTTAAACTATTTCTCATGCTATGCATTCCCCAGAAATAAGGGGGGGGGGGGAACCTCCAAAACCCAAGTCAGTAAGGATTATTGTGGAAGGGATTATTTTCCTTAAGGCATAGAATTTGACAGCCACATAGTTCCTTCCAATTTGGATTCCCTAACAAAACTAACCAGTAGTGATATTTGTAAAAGGTGATCACTAACTTCCACGTTTATTTGCATTCTCACCAATCTACATGTGTATTTCTCTGTGACAAAAAATGTATATCCTAATAAAATTTTTAAATGGGAAAAAGTCAACCAGTGGCATTTTAGTTGTCTTGTACCTTATTCAGAAGGGGCACAGGACTATATACTATACATTAGAAAATACCTATTCAGGAATGCAAAAACTGCTTTATTTTAATAATTATATTAGACATAAATTGTAGCTTTGCTTATAACCATTCCATACATTTGGAATAGTGACATTTATCTTAGAGTGAATTAAATTTTCTTCACCCCTAACCTTTTTTCATGATATAAACTACATCCTGTTTGTCAAAACAATGATGCTTTGCAACAGTCTACAGAGTATCCTGGAAAAAAATTAACACATTTTCATCTGGGTAATAGGCAGCTTTAGACAGCCATCTCCATTTTAATAGCTGGGTGAGGATTGTAGTCTTCAATCAGGAAGTCCTCAGTCTTGAAATCATCGATGGTTTCAACTTTTCGAAGAATTCTGAGCTTAGGAAAAGGTCTTGGTTCTCGCTGAAGCTAAATGTAAAGTTAAGAGGAAGAAATCAGATTATCACTTCAAATCTACAGAAAATGACCCACATGAATGTTCCTATAGACAGCAAATTTTTTTAATTTTTAAAAATTAATTTTAGTCTTCTATTTCCCCCCCCACAAAGAAAAACCTCAAGAAAAATAAGAGTAAAAGAGAAAAAGGAGCTATAGTCTGTGTTCAGTTCAATCTCTGGGATAGATCATTCTTTATCATACGTCTATCAGAAGTTGTGAAGTTGCTTCAGTTTTTTCCCCCCACAGTTGCTATTGCTAATTGTATTTTCTTCTAGTCTGTTCTTTTCCAGTCCCATTTATTCTATTCTCTCCTTTCTCGTTGTCCCTCCTCAAAACTGTACTGTATTTGACTACTCTCCCATGATCTTACCCCTCTTCTATCATCTACAATCCCCTCCCCCAACTTTCTCCCTTCCCTTTCCTCTCCTTTTCCCTCTAGGGTAAGATAGATTTTTAATACCCTATTGAGTGTGTATGTTGTTTCCTCTCTGAGCCATTTCTGATGAGAATGAAGGCTTTCTCATTTCCCCCTCACCTTCCCCCCTTCCACTCCATTGCAAGTTTACTTAACTCTTTTATGTGAATTATCTTACCCTCTTCTACCTTTTTCTCCTGCCAGTACATTCCTCTTCACCCCATTACTCCATCTATACCATTATATTCATTTCCCTCCTGTGCCTTGTCTATACATGCTAACTGCTCTAATGAGAAGGTTCACGAGTTATCAGTACCATCTTCCCATGCAGGAATACACACAGTTCAGTATCATTAGGTCCCTTTTAATTGTTCCTTCCTGTACAACCTCTCTATGCCTTACCTGAGTCCTGTACCTGAAAATCAAACTTTCTGTTCAGTTCTGGTCATTCCAACAATAAAGTGTGAAAGTCCTCTATTTCATTTAATGTTGATCTTTTCCCCCGAAAGATGTTCAGTTTTGCTGGATAGCTGGTTCTTGCTTATAAACCAAGCTCTTTTGCCTTCCAGAATACTATATTCCAAATCCTGAGTCCTTAATGTAGAAACTGCTAAATCCCATGTAATCCTGACTATAGCTCCATGATATTTGAATTATTTCCTACTGGCTGCTTGTAATATTTTATCTTTGACTTCAGAATTCTGGAATTTGGCTATAATATTCCTGGGGTTTTTGGGGGGGAATCTTAGAAGGTGATTGGTGGATTCCCTCAATTTCTATTTATCCTCTGCTTCTAGGATATTAGGGCAATTTTCCTGGAGAATTTGCTCTAGGCTCTTTTCCTGGTCATAACTTTCAGGTAGCCCAATAAATTTTAAATTCTCTGTCCTAGATCCATTTTCCAGGTCAGTTGTTTTTCCAATGAGATATTTCACATTTTCTTCTAGTTTTTTTCATTCTTTTGGTATTGTTTTATTGTTTCTTGATTTCTCACAAAGTCCATCAGCTCTATTCTATATCAGAAGAAGTTATTTTCGTCAGAGATCTTTCTTATCTCCTTTTCCATCTGGCCAATTCTGCTTTTTAAGGTATTCTCATTGATCTTTTGGTTTGCTTTTTTTCCATTTGACCTAAATGAGTTTTTAAAATGTTATTTTCTTTTTTTGCTATCTCTGTCCCCAAAAGACCAACTCTTATTTTTAATGGAGGCTTTGGATACAGAAGCTTAGACTTTGTCCACTTCTGAGTATTATTTGGATCCTCCATGGGACTTATCTAAGGTCAGATTCTTTTTCTTCTGTTGTTTACTCATTTCTCCAATCTGATCTGATCTTAATGCATTTTTCAAGCTTCTGAGTGTTTTTCAGATTACACCCCCCCCCCAAATCCATGCCTTCAATGTCTTATGAGAGACTTTGACTATTATCCTGGCCTGTGCTTTGGTCTGTGGATGGTCACAAGCTCTCCCCTCTGTCCTGGAGCTGTGAGAGGGTCTCTTCCCTGCTCCTCTACGGCAGGATCTCAGTATAGGCAAAGCCACAGTCCTATTGGAGAAACCTCAACAATCTCCCCCAACCCTGTTACCCCATGGGCCGAGTCCTCTGGAAGCAGCTGCCAGGCTTTTTAGGCCTGCTTCTGCTTCCCAGTCAGGATTATGCTGGCCTGGGCTCCAACCTTACTCTGTCCAACAGAGTTTTTCCCCTGGTCTAACAAGTTGTCCTTTGCAATTCCTGGGCTGAGAGGTCTGGAATCTCCTACTGCCACAAACCCTGGCACTCCCAGGGATCCAGGTGCCCCATAGGCTATTTCTGGAAGACTAGAACTTGTTTGCTCTGTGCAGTGCACCTGTGTCGCCCCGTGAAACAAACAATGTCCGTGGATCTTCCAAGTTGCCTTGGCCAGAAATTTGTTTCACTGGGTCTTTCTGTAGATTCTGCCACTCTAGAATTTGGACAGTCATAATTTTAAGGCATTTGGAATGTTCTGGAGGAGAGCTTCCTGACTTCATGCTGCCATCTTGGCTCTGCCCCAGGCACCCACCGTACTTCATAAGGGGTGTAGCAATACAGCATACATTCAGGCTGGTCCAGAAAAGATGGGACTTTCCAAGATGCCAAACATTCATTACTGCAAGGATCAATGTCTTCACTTCATTCCCCCAAGTAATGGAAATCATAGAATACTATATATATTTGGAAGAATGAAAGTAACAAGTAACCCAGAGAGTGACAGAAAAGATTAGTGGGTATGGAAGATAGGGTTAAAAAAAAACCCAATACTGGCAAATGTATTCACTACTGATACAATGATTAAGAGTCAGAAAAAGATAAGTTCAAATCTAGTCTGAGACACTTTCTACTTGTGACCCTGAGTAAGTCACTTAATGATTACCTGAAAGGATCCACTGGATAAAGAAATGGCAAAACTGCCATGAAAAGGCTATGGATAAATGGTCTACAGGGTCACAGAGTTAGGCACGATCAATATATGTGCATATGTATACAGACATGAACTAGATGGTGCAGTAGATACCAAACCTGAAGGCAAGAAGATTTGAGTTAAATCTAGTCTTGGACACTTACTAGCTGTGTAACCCTGGTTAAGTCACTTAACCCTGTTTGCCTTTAACTGGAGAAGGAAATGACAAACCACTCCATCATCTTTGCCAAGAAAGCCCATGGATAAAGACAGAATAAAATACAAGTGAATGACTGAACAAAAACAATACATACATATATACATATACATACATAGATATACATATTCAGAAAATTTATCTTACCTGAATTTTCAATGGTTCAATATGATTCAAGTATATATGAGCATCTCCCAGAGTGTGTATAAAATCACCTGGCTGAAATAGTGAGAAGAAACAAAGCAGTAATGGTGTTAGTTTAGACTCAGATCAAAGAAAACACATTAGAGAGTACAAAATCCACTTTTCCCAAAACAAAGTATCCTAAACAACTTGGATAAAAAAAATGTCATGTTATAGACTTTAATAAATCTTGAACTTAGCATGCTTGTTTAGACTTGTCCTTTCCATAAAATGTCACAAAATCATAGATTTGGACTAGAAGATCCCTCATAGATCAAGTCTATTATCCTCATTTTAATTTTTTATTAATATTTATTGAGAAATTCAGGAAGCATATTGACTCCTAATTTTATGATCAATTTCTATTCATTTTAAAATCCTTTCCATATAAATGCTTTTAATTTTTATTTAAAGTTTTGAATTCCAAATTCTATCCCTCCTGCCCCTCCCCATTCCTGAAATAAGCAATCAGATAAAGGTCCAATTAACATCCTCATTTTAAAGATGAGGAAACTGAGGCTGACAAAAGTGATTTTTTATATAGTATCTGAGAGGAGATTCAAACCCAGGTCTTCCTGACTCCAATTTAGGATTCTGTCCATTCCAATACACTGCCTCTCATCATTATTGTAATAGTAGACAGAAACAAGGAAATTAAAATTTTAGTCCTCAACTTTATTGGCAGGTAAAGAATAAAACACTTTTTTTTAAAAAGATTTTATAATTACCCCATTTGATCCCCCCAAAGTGATGCATGATTATTCTAACACTGAAGAACAACTTGAGAACAGGTTCTCTACCTTCAGGCCTGTGACATGAGCAATCATGTAAGTGAGCAAGGAATAACTGGCAATGTTGAATGGCACCCCAAGGCCCATATCTCCAGACCGCTGGTAGAGCTGACAAGAAAGCTCACCATTCAAGACATAGAACTGGCAGAGAGCATGGCATGGAGGCAACGCCATCAGAGGAAGATCTGAAAGCAGCAATGTGACAAAAGGAGACAGGAAACAACTATCAGAATAGCTCCAAAGATAGTAAATTTGATAGATTAAAAAACACACCAGTTGCATATTAAATTCCTTATTTAACCTGGTCTCCAAATAACTGGTGAAAATAATAATAGCTGGTATTTATAAATCAAAGAGCTTTATAAACATTTCATTTCAATATTAACCTCATTTTACAGAGAGGAAGGAAACTTAGGTAAAGGTTAAGTGACTTGTCCAGGGTCACAAAGCTAAGTATCTAGCTGAGGCTGGACTTGAACTCTGGTCTTCCTGACTCCAAGTCTAGAACTCTATTCACTGAGCCACCTAGAAAGCCAGTGTTAGCGAGAGAAAGATAACCAGTCATTGTATTAACCCTAGTTAGATTTTAAACTCTCTGTGGTCAGAAACTCTTAACTTTATTTATTTACTCTTTGTAATCGTTGGTGATTGGCACATAATTTGTTATTTTTAAGTTGCATCCAATTCTTCATGACTCCATTGGGGTTTTCTTGGCAGATACACTACAGTGGTTTGCCATTTACTTCTCCAGCTCATTTTACAGATGAGGAAACTGAGGCAAACGGTTAAATGACTTGCCCAGGATCACACAGCTAGTAAGTATCTGAGGTTAATTTTGAACTAAAGTCTTCCTAACTCCCAAGCCAGTGTTTTATACACTACCCGCCCAGCAACAACAACTAAGGTTGTTTCCTTTCACCTTTAAAATTATACAATCTTCTGGATTCTCTTTGTGCTCTCATCCAACTGTTTCTAAATATTTCTGAGGTGGTCCCCCCTCCCCCATTAATGTAGCTTTCCAGAACAAAACTACTAAGAAATGCTTTTGCACAGGTGACTGGTCAAAGTTTCAAGGAACATCCTTACTCCATAATAGTAACATTTAATTTTTAAATTCTTCCTAAATGCTTCAATCCAAATGGATTCTGTTTTTTGAAAAAATCAGTAAGCACTAGTAGCTGGTTTATGATCATTATTTATTGTAGGGGTAGCTACCTTTAGGATTCCAAGCACACATAATGATCCTTCGGTCATCAGGGTTGGTTTTGATTGTGTCAATGACTTTTTGAAGTTGATCCACTCCTTGTCCAGAATAATCTGAAGGGAAAAAATTCCAGAAATATTTATTAACAAAAAGTTTTGATGTTTTTTTTTTAAACAGCAGAGTTAAAAGATAAATTAAGGAAGCTATGTCCTCAAAGGGATGCCAAGTAGAACAGGTGATGGATATGGTTCAGATCAGATAGGCCAAGACCCAGGAATTTACAAGAGCCTGTGATGACAAGTGCTTTATTGTGAATAGAAATCGTTATTTTTAATTTCAATTATATTGTTGAATTCCAAATTCCTAACATCCCTCTCCCCAAACCATTGAGATGGTAAGAAAAACAAAGCCCATTATTACAACTAGGCATAATCATGAAACAAATTCTCTATTATTTCTCTATGTGTTAACACCTAGATTATCATAAATCTATAAAGCAGGACTGGGAAACATCATTCAGTGGCTTTATTTGGTCAAACATTTAATTCAGTCCTAAAAAGCTACTAGATTTATTGAATTTTTGAGTGCCTGCCTATGGTTATGGTTGCCTTGGTAACACCAGACCACTATGACCCTCTGACCAGAGGTTTTCTGCAAATGGGAGAATAAACTAGCAAAAATGGGAAAGCTGGACTGATGGAAAGTCATTAGTTTCAGCTCTGAAACTAAAAAAAGACAAGAACTATATATAAAAAAAAATGAAGGTCCTAGAGCTTAAAAAAGTGTCTGGGGAATTGTGCTTGTTAGCCCAATGTCTTGGGTTCAATGCTACCTCTTCATACTCAGTAGTTGCATGATCTTAAAAAATTCATTTAACTTCCTTGTGCCTCAGTTTCCTCATCTGTAAGATGAGGGAGTTAGACTAGATGATCTCTGAGGCTGCCCACACTATTATCTAATTCTCCTATAAAGACCCCACATAGTATTTTTTTGCTCTCCCAGTATACATTTCTTATTTCTCTACCCTCTTCTCTGAAATAGAATACACCTACACTCTTGGCAACATTTGTGAAAACCTGACTCACTGCTCAAGACTCCTGACCTGTATTCATCTCTTTGTATTCTGCCCCAAAATGTCTCCACTGGAAGCCATACACTGGTCCCAAATCTCCTTCCTCCCTGGTAGTGAACCCCTGCTTGTCCAAAAAGTCTCGAGATCCATTGGCATCCCAGATTTTCACTCCTTTGGCAGATAGCTCCTTAGCATTTGTGGACCCCTATAAGAAATGAAAAAAAGTCAGTCACATGTCAGAAAACAAGGGCTTGGCATGATGGCATCACCTATCCTTGGAAATTCTTGTCCTCTGTGAAAACAGAGAGAGGCACCTCTATCCCTCAGCTTCTGAAAAAGGCAGGACAGTGCAGGAGCTACACCTGGGAGGCACAATACGTGGGTTTTGGATGCAGTGACTGCCCCAGTCTAGACAAGTTACTTACTTTCTTTGACCCAAAGCTTCTTTATCTGTAAAATGGGGAAAATACAGGTGAAATCTACATTGCATTGTATTTACCCTCACAGGTCTATTATAAAGATCAAAATGATTCATGAATTTAGAGGGTATTTTATAGGATTATCTTGGAAGGTAGGTCAAAAAGGTAACTATTATTCCCAATTTCCAGATAACATAATGCTTACTGAATAAAAACTGTCACATAAATATAAACTAAAGAATGTCAATGTATTCTCCCAACAGCAGGTTCATATTTCTTGCCCTTTCTCTCTTATAACTTTAACTTAAAAAATATTACCTTCTTTAAAGTCAATTCTTCCTTTATCTTCTTGCCTTTTCCTAAGTACTATTACTTTCAATGCATTTTTTCCACCTTCCAAATAACTCTTCAAAATTGTCTATTCTACATTCTTATCTCACAAGTTTCTTGCCTTGTCTCATTTCTCTAATCTATTCTTTCAATCTAGTCAAGGTTTATTAAGCACTTATTATATAATCAGTACTGCTAGGTCCTGGAGATAAAGAGAAGGAAAGATCTTGGTCCCTGCTATCAAAGAAGTTATATGATCATTATATACTTAAATGCATCTGAGAGATGAGAATGGAAGAGGAGATTAAAGGAAAAGGAATAATTTACAGCTAAGGGAAGAAGCTTTCTGAAGGCAGTGGACCTTGAAAAGAATTTTACCAGCTTCCAGGTCTGAGGAACAGTATGTGCAAATCAGAGAGGGAAGAACAGGATGAAATGAGGGAATGAATAGTGGTAACAATTTGGCTGGAATGTAGATTCTGTCCACAGGAGTACATTAAGCCACATTCTGGAGTACCTTACAGGTCAAGCAAAGATGACTGCACTTTGGTGGGCAATGGGGAGCTACTGAAGATTGAGCAAGGAAATGAGCAAATTTTTAGCAGCTATGTGAAGGAAAGTCTGGAGGAAAAAAACAGTCAAAAGGCTATTTTAAATAGTGTAAACAGGAGAGTTAATGAGGGCTTACATTAGTGTGTTAGCAGTGGGAATGGGTTAAATGTGAAAGATACTGCCACAGTAGAACCAACAGGACTTAGGAATGGATGAGACGTGGGGAGGGAGAAGGATGAGTCAGATTTCAAGTCAATAAATATTTACTAAGCACCTATATATCATGCAAAAGACGGTCCTTGTCACAAGTAGCTCACAACCTAATAAGGAAGACAACATACAAACAACTAGTGAAAACTAGTCATGGACAGGACAAGATAGAGACAATCAACAGAAGGAAGCACTGAGACAAAGGGGGCTTCTTAAAGGTTTTGGCTAGTCTTGAAGGAAACCAAGGAAGCTGAAAGGGAAGGAAAATTTCAGGCATGGAGGATAATCAGAGAAAAATGCCCAGAACCAAGACATGAAATATTCTAGTTGAAAAACATCAAGGAGGTTGGTGTCACTGTACAGGTCTTAAAACCTCTTTGAAAAGCCATCAGGAATTATGCCCAACGTCTGAACCCTTTGACTCAGCAATACCACTACTAGGTCAGTATCTAAAGATGATACAGAAAAAAGAAAAGAACCTCTATGTTCTAAAATATTTATATCAGTTCTCTCTATGGTGGCAAAGAACTGGAAATTGCAGGGTGCCCATCAATTGGGGAATGACTGAACGAAGTGTGGTACATGATTGTGACGCAATACTACCATGCTATAAGAAATGATGAACTTGATCTTAGAAAAACATGGATAGACTTGCACAAACAAAGAGGGAATGAGCAAAACCAAAAGAATTTTGTATAGACTAACAGTAACATTGTCTTAAGAACAACTCAAATTAATCACAAAGGTATATATGAAGGAAGGTGCTATCTGCATTCAGAGAAAGAACTGATAAATAGAAATATGTATATAATGGTATTTATAGACTGTAATGGTAGCCACAGAGGGTGCAAAGGGAAGAAAAAGAAATTTACATGTTAACGTTTATATTTATATATTTGAAAGCAGTAACAAGTTGCATATCATTTGTAGTTTCACGTGCAATCAATTTGTATTACACTTGTTTTGTTTCAAAATTAAAAATAAAATAACTTTACAAAAATAGGTATATCATCAAAAGAAACATAAGAGGAAAAGCAGATTGGGGACTTGAGAGGAAATAAGGAGTTCTGCTTTAGACCAGATGATTTTGAGATGCTTACATAATATCCAAGTGTAATACCAGCAGGCAATGAAAATAGGGGAATGGAGCCTGGGGAGAGATTAAAACTACACTTGAGAATCATTTGCATGAAGGAGAAAACCAGAGTCATCAAAATAGAGGAAATTGCCAAGGCAGAGAAAGACTCTTGAGAACACAGAACTGAGGACATCACAGTTAAGGAGCAGAAGAAGGAAGACCCTTAAGAGACACTGGAGGACATGCAGGAGACCAGTTTCCATTTTCTCTCCCTCAGCTCCCATCTCAATGACTTATTGTTACTCAGTCATCCCCAACCACGATCCCATTTGGGGTTTTCTTGGTGAAGATACAGGGACGGTTTGTCATTTCCTTCTCCAGTTCACTTTACAGATGAAGAAACTTAGGCAAACAAGGTTAAGTGACTTAACCAGGGTTATACAGTTTTATACAGCTAAAAAGTGTCTGAGGCCACATTTGAACTCAGATCTTTCTGATATAGGGCTGGTGCTCTATCCACTCTGCCACCTAGCTGCCCTAGACTTTTGATTTAGTGCTACCAAAACAATTTCTAATCTTAGTTCTGGTTCAAAGTCTAGGAAATTGAATCTTTTTTGATAATGGGATAATTAGTCTAACAGTGCTACTGAATCAAGTTCTAGAGTGTTCTTAGTTCTAATCAAAGTCTAGAAAATTGAATCTTTTTTGATAATACGTTTTAGGATTAATCTAATAGTTCAACACCCAGGAAGATACATTAGACCTTCCATAGAATATCCATCACCTCCAGGAGTGAGAATCTACTACTTTATGGGTAGAGGAAGATGGCCAGAATATGACAAGCACTGAGGATGAAGAGGAGTTTTTGCACATGGCCAATTATACCTGTCTTCTCTTCCCTGTGAGCCATTTTTCATTCAGTTCTTATGAATAGTGAAACTTTTGCAGTTTTACTTTTTTTAGCTTTAAAAAATATATGTTGAGATCTTTTTTATATTGACTTCATTTCCAAATATTCTCTCCCCCTCTTTTATCTGAGGAGTCAACTCTTGAGGAAAAAAAACAGTTCAGAAAAACTAACCAATACAACAGTTTTCTAGTATATATGTTATCCCACACCCATAGTCCCCCTCTTCTGGAGCTTCTATTTTCTAAGCAGAAAACTATACTTGCTTGAGGCAGAGTTTTACATCTCAATGCTAGGGAAAAGAAAATCAATAATAATGCTAAACTTCAAGTATCCAGCTAGAAAGACCTTACCTTAATAAACCACAACAGTTCCTCCAATACACCCTTCCAGAACACACGCTTGGTTGTCAGCAAAGGGAACTCATCTTAAAAAAAAAAATCCACAAAGAAAATTGCATTAGGAAGTAAGGCCACCCTAAAAGGGTTCCATGAGAATTTGTGAAAGGGGAGCCACTGGTTTCCAGAAGCATAGAGCACTGATGTATCCTATATTAGTAAAAAGTCAAACAGAAACCATGGATTCAGTTCAACTAGCCTGTGTTACCACCTGCCACAGACAATAGGGGGTGTTCTGCTAGAAAGGTTGAGATATCAAAATGAAAACAAAAATGTGTTCTAGTGGGTCACACAATCTGCCTCTTTAGCTCAAATGTTGTGGATCACCATGAAAATGTCCTTCAGGAAAAAGTCCCCGAATCTTGGAGGATGCCAGAGAAGACCCAGCAGCACTGGGCTACTACTATTCTACAGTCCAAATGATGACTTGCTCAGAGTCCAGCTGGGCCAAAAAGAAATTAGGCTAAAGGCAAATGAAAGGATTAAAAATTAAAAGTCTAACTTTGGATCATTTGCTTAGACAGAACAGACTCTAAACCATATCTAGTATGTGAAATGTCTGCTTTACTTCTTTATAATCTCTGGAGAATAAACATCATTTGCATTGGGCAAGGATTAATTTTTTTTTTACATCAATATTGTGAGCATAGTTGGAAGGAACTTCGGAGGCTATTTTGAGTACAGCCCTTTATTTTAAAGATGAGGAATTGGAAAGCCAGTATTCAACTGACTTAGCCCAAATCATAGGATACTAGGCAAGCAGGTTCTGTACTCCAAATCCAGGGTTCTCCCTACTTGTCTCAGCAGATTTTCAAGGGGAACTTATGCCCCCAAAAGATTTTTCTGTGGGGTTTCTAGGCACCCTTGAGAGTCATGGGTAGTATCTTACCTTCCTTTGTGCTGGTATACAAGCTTCAATTAGTCTGACTCCAAAGGTGCCAAGCAGGGCAGGCTATCAAAACTACATATCCCCGGGTATCAATAACCCCAAAGTAATTGTAGAGAGCTTGATTAAACCTACTGATTTTTCATGAAACTGAAACGGATGGTGTATTTGTGGGATACAGATGAAGAGGCTACATTAAGCCTGCATTGAGGGTCTCTCATTTTCTGTCAGTGATAGAAGTGAAACTGGTGGGGATGGCTAGTCAGAAAAACTGAGGGGCAGTGAGTGGGCAGGGAAAGAAACACACTTATGATTATTGCTCCAAACATCCCCTTGATTTGTTCTAACTTCAACTTTAAATATTGCATGAAATTTCTAAATCCAAGTTTTCCATTCTTTACTCAAATGGTACTTTGGCCATGGATTCCCAAAACTTTGATAGGGAGGGGAATCAACAAAAAACAAAACTTTCTTACAGGACTTTACAAAACAGATAATAGTACTTTAACTATTACTATTATCTCAGGGAGTTGTTTTACTTTTTTTGTCTCTAGTGTCTAACATATAGTAGGAACTTAAAAAATTCTTCTTGATAATTATAGATTCACCATCTCCTGCTTGAGGAAAGAGGCAAGAAGTGGAGCAAGTCTTAGAAATGCAATGCGTTTTCACAGAGTGGCCATTTTCTTCTTCAGGAGATAAAGACAGAGGTTAAATGAATTGACCAGGATCACGCAGATAGTACTTGGCTCTCACATGGAGGCAGGAACCAAAGGATCAGAGGATCTCAGAACTGGAAGATACCTCAAAGACCATTCAAGTCCAACCCCCTCAATTTAAAGATGAAGAAGATGAGGCAGTTCAAAAGCAGCTGGTCAGGGAAAACTTAAAAAATTGAAATCTAGATTCAGGTTCTGGCTAGCTGTGTGACCCTAGGCAAGTCACTTAACCTCTGCTACATTCAATTTCCTCATCTATGAGATGGTAATAATAACAATCTGGGGCGGCTGGGTGGCGCAGTGCAGTCAGGAGGACCTGGGTTCAAATCCGGCCTCCGACACCTAGCTGTGTGGGCATGCCACTTAACCCCAATGCCTTGCAAATAATAATAATAATAATAATAACAATCTACCTCCCAGGGTTCTAGTGAAGATATTAAGAGCTTTGGGAACTTTAAAAAGTTATATGAATGCTAACTATTATTGAAATAACTTGGCCAAGGTAATAACCAGCAGAGAAGGGTAAGCATCAGACCCTGGCATTAGCTGAGGGCATCGCTGCTCATCTCTCTGAGCCTAAGGGGAAGGCGCCGCGTGGGATGCCCTTGGCCCCCTGGGCCCCAAGGCCAGTGCCCAGCGCTGGCTCAAGGACCCTGGATCTGGTGCCCTCAGACACGGGTTCCAATACCCACACCGGAACCTTGGGATCTGGGCAGCCGGCTGGAGGGTGGGCAGAATGCCCTCCCTCAGAGCCGGGGTGACCCTGGGCAAGGCTGGCTTCACCCCGCCTGCCTCAGTTTCCTCATCTGTACAATGCGCGGGAGAACGGCCAACCCCCCCCCCCAGTCTCCCTGCCAAGGGCGCGAGTACTCGAATAACCAACAACCGAGCAAGTCTTTAGTTTCTGGAAAAAAAAAATAGGGGGAGGGGGAGGGTTGGCATGAAAACCGAGCGTGGCATTCTAGTGACCCAGCTCGGTCCCGAAGAGGGGGCGAAGCCGCCCGGCCCCGGGGAAGGCGGGCCGTGAGGCGGCGGAGGGTGATGGAAACACGGGATTTCAGTAACAATGCACCGAAGGCCCCAAAGCCGGCGGCTCCCGGGCGCCGCCGCGGCAGTCCCACCTCGGAGGCCGTAGCGCGCCTGCAGGCCGAACACGGACAGGGTGCCCACGCCGGTGCGGTCCTCCTTCCTGCAGCCGTCCCGCAGGATCAGCTCCAGCTGCGCCAGGTACTGCTTCTCCCCGTGCGGCCGGGGCTCGGCCCGGGGCTGCGGGGTGCCCGCCGCCGGCATGGCAGCGCGGGGAGCGGCGGCGGGCGCTGAGGCGGCGGGCGCGGGGGCGCTCGGTTGGCGCCTTTTTTCTCCCCGCGGGCCACTCCCCTTCCTGCTGCGCGCGACCCGGAACTTCCGGCCCTCCCCGGCCGCTGGGGCCTGACACCTGACCCGCGAGGCCCCCTCCCGCCCCGCGGCCCTCCGCCCTCCGCTCCCACCAGGCCCTGGTTGAATTCCTGCCCATCGCACTTACTGGATTTGCGTAGCTCCCTTTGCACCAACCCTCCATCCGATTATAAACTCCTTGCGGGCAGGTCTGCGTTTTTTAACCTCTGTGAATTCTCTGTGCTTAGCTGGGCGCCTAAGCTTCATCAATATTCATTGATAAGTCGATTGATAAGTTACTCAGACCTCACTTTTAATAGGAGCTTCATCAATATTGATTGATAAGTTACTGTGGTCTCACTCCTAATAGGAGCTTCATCAATATCGATTGATCGTCGATTGATAAGTTACTCTCCTCTCACTCCTAATAGGAGCTTCATCAATATTCACTGATCTTTGATTGATAAGTTACTCTGTTACTCTCCTCTCATTCCTAATAGGAGCTTCATCAATATTCACTGATCTCTGATTAATAATGATAAGTTACTCTCCTCTTACTCCTAATAGGAGCTTCATCAATATTCACTGATCTTTGATTGATAAGTTACTCTCCTCTCACTCCTAATAGGAGCTTCATCAATATTCATTGATTCGTTGATTGATGGATCATTCACTTTAACCCTGTATAATATAATCTCCTTGAGGGCAGGGTCTATCTTTTATTTAACCTTTGTAAATCCTTTTGCCCTTGGCACTGTGCCCTCACTCCTAATAGGAGCTTACTCAAACTTCACTGATTGATCGATTGATTGTTAAACCATAAATAACCCCCTCACCCCGGTATAAGGTCAGCACCTGGAGGGCAGGCTCTGTCCTATTTTACCTTCTGGTAGCCTCCCCTCCCCACCCCGCCTGGGAGGCTGTAGCCGGCCTACAAGCCCAGCTCTGCGCCCCCACTCCTGAAGCTCCTTGAAGGTAGGAGGATGGCCGACTTGCATAGGCACTCAGTAAGCCTGGAATCAGGGCATGATTTAATCATTTTGTTGATTTTCCAGACTTAAGAAAATGCTGGAGGAAGTGTTAATAATACAAATTAAACACCACTCTGGAGACAGGAGGACCAGAGCTCAAATTCATCTTCAGATGCTTACTAGCTCTGTGACTCTGGGTAAATCGCTTCACCATGATTCCCTCCAAAAAAAACCAAACAAAAATAATGCAGATTAAATTGAAAAGCATGTTATATTTCCCCCCTGAGAACCACTTGTAAAACATTGACCGGTACGCCCTTGATTCAGAGGAAAGGAATTCTTCAATCAGAGAGATTGTGTAAGTGGTCTGTATATGCAGCCAGGAAATAAATGTGTGTTCCATTACATAGGCAATTTTAGATTTAGACATTAAGATTACCTCAGAACTCATCTAAAAGAGGCAAATGCATTACTGAGCATAAGGCACAACCCAGTATTCCAAAATGCAGGTGAGGGCAAAAGCATTACACAGGTAAGTTTCATACAGCCTTTTGTCCCCATTTGTTTGCAGCTTTACTTCAAAACATTTTTCTTCTAGAAATTGACCAATTGGTCAATTCTACTTTTGAAAGAGCTTTCCATTTGACCAATTGAGGTTTTGAGAGAATTAATTTCTTTTTGCATTTGCTCATTTGAGGATCTGAGAAAAATATTCTCCTTTTGTATTGGTCCAATTGATGCTGTGAGAGATTTATTCTCATTTTGTAATTGTCCAATTGTACTTTCTAAGGTTTTGTTTTCTTCTTGCAAGGCATTAATTGTCTCTCCCAAATTTTTAAGCTCCTTCCTTATTTCTTCAAGGAAGTCTTTCTGTGCTTGAGACCAGATTGTATTCTCCTCAGAGGTTCCAGGTCTCTCTGAGTCAGGGTCTTTCCCTTCCAGGAATTTTTCTATGGATCCACCTTTCCGCTGACCCTTCTTCATTATGCTAAGACCTTGAGTTGGGGGCGGGGCTGGTTCACCTGGGCTTGGGATCGCTAAAGGCTTTACTGAGTGCAGTTTCTCTGGCTGGCCAGTAGGAGGTGCTGGTTGCCCTCTCTGGAGTGTCTGTGACCTTGGCTGAGGCCTTCTCCCTTTGCTAGAGGGAGGGAATTGGAGCTATTGAATTCTTTTGCCTTCAATCAAAGGTGGGCTTTACCCTGGCCTGAGGTCATTCCTCTGCTGGGCTGGTTCTTCTGCTCACACACCTGGGCCTGAGGCAGAAGTAGTTTGCATTAGTTTGTTGGGGAGGTCTGAGTTGTAATGGGACCTGAGGAGCCCAGGATGGTGTCCCCAGCTCTCCTGCTCCAGAACTCTCTCCCCAGCCCTGTCCCCAAGCTCCAGGGGGACAGCACCAACACCAGCGCCTCTGCTTCCCCACGGACCCAAGCCCCTGTCGTCCAGCCCCACTGATCCAGCAGGTCCGGCCCTCAGACTCCCAGCTCCAATTCAGCAGCTAATCTGGCTGATCAGGGGCTGATCCTCCCTCTGAGCCCAGACTCACCCGCCCGAATTCAGCCAAAGCTGCTGCCAGAGCCAAATCCCGAGGTAGATGTCCTTTCTCCTGGCTTTTCTTTCTGGGTTTTGTGGGTCGGATTTCTTTTAAGAGGTTTGTTTCATGTGATAGATGGGGAAGAGATCAGGAGACTTTAGAACTGTGCCTGTCTTCTCTCCACCATCTTGGCCGGAAGTCTCTTCTTCTAGTTTCAGTCAGGTTTTTAGACCTCTGGTTGGATGCTAAGGGATCAGCTTTTCAGATTAATTTATTCCCATCTTATCCTAAAACTCAGAGGATTTGGTAATGATCACAGGATTGTAGAACTAGAAGCAATCTTAGAGATCATTTATTAGAAGTCATCATTTCATAAAAAGAGGAAATGGAATATTGAGCTAGAGAGAAGTCCAAGATTCACGTTTTCTTGATATTGGGGCTATTAGGTGAGGTTTTGAAATAGCTCTACCCAGTAACCTGTTCTAATTTATTTAGCCATAAGTACCTAGAAAAAGACTTGAGTCTCAACTCCAAAATGTATGAGAAATATTTGCTGAATTTAATTCACACTAAATCTGTAACAAATGTTTTCCTAATTACAAGCATTCAATTTCCAATAATTTTTACATTTCATATCATGTATTAGATCATCATGAAAGGATTTAAGTTATCTCCCATGGAATAATTTAATAGTAGAAAAATCTAACTGACCGGTACTTATACATTTTAGATACAACATGGAAGAAAAAAATGAAAGAATACCACAGCTTATGCAAAGTGTAGATGTACTTAGAAAAGTCAAGAGAATCTGATTTTGCCATTTCCTTACATTTTAAAGGATTTTAGCTTCCATTAGGAATGATTATCTTCAATTTGCCATGACTCCAAACAATTGAACTCTCTGCTCTCTATCTCTGGTCAAAGAAAATAAATTAATCCAGTCATTAAAGAGTAAATTAGAAAAGGAATTTCTTATATGAATTATTATATAAACCAAAAAATGCTAAGAGTAGTCTTTTTTTTCCCCCCTTGAAATACTGCTTCTGGGGCAGCTAGATGGCATAGTGAATAGAATACTTGCCCTGGAGTCAGGGGGACCTGAGTTCAAGTCCTCAAACATTTAATACTTAACTTAGCTGTGTGACCTTGGATAAATCACTTACCCCATTGTTTTGAAAGAATAAAAAAAATACTGCTTCATCCTTGGACTAGTTATTAATTCTCATGTGCTTATGATCTATAAGATAAAAGACCGGATAAGCTCTAAACTAAAACCTTCCGTATCCATCTATTAGGTTCTCTAATTCTTTTAGCTAATTTAGCTAATTGACAAAGAGCAGTTTAACAAATAGCTTGTGTTCACATTCATGGCATGTTACAAGTGTTATTGAAGAATGACTAAATGTCAACCAAATGCAGCATGTGTTTTCCTTGAAAACATTTATTGCCATATTAAAAGGAAATGCTTGTGTCAATTACAATTTTCAAAGTCAATGCAAATTCTAAATGTAAAACTGAATAGAAAGAAAGCCACCTTTCTTAATTAGAAAACAATATATTAGTAAAATAGACATTTCAGGGTCTAGATTTTCATTTATTTGGTATTTAAACAGAATCCACAAAGAATAGAGCATCTATACAATTAAAAAAACTTAAAGCATGTTTTATTAAACTATAATAGAATATTATTCAATTTTCATTTCTTCATAGCATTCAAAATTAATATTTTACCTTCATAAAACTATATGTTTAGTGTGTTCATCACATTGTTCTCATCTGTTTCACAATTCAGGGATCTCCAATGAAGGTGTATGCCTAGATCCTAGATATTAGATGTGTTGTATCCATCTCATCTTTAAAAAAAAAGTAATAATAATAATATTCATTATTGCAGAACACATCAAAAATTAAAATTCTATGTTTATTATCTCCATTGCTCTAGTTGGAATAGGATTGAAAGGATGTGTCCTTTGTCCAGTTAAAATACTCCACCAGTGTTTAGCATTATTTATAACTCATGTGAGATCTTACCCCTTTGGGAAAAGTATGAGAAATAAATTATAAAATAACAATATGAGAACAGAGGCTTCTGGTGATAATTTTGGTAATTACAGTATAAGAAAATAGCGTAAGTGTTTTTAGTTCTTGAAAAATAAACAATCAGATATTATTAGCCATTAAATAAGCAGGAAACTAAAGTGTAAAGTTCTATTTACTCCTATTTGTTTAAATGCTCACTGCTCCCTGAGGATCATAGGGGAACCTTTCTCCCAAGTGGGAAAGCCAAATAGCTTTTTGGTACTTTCCTTGCTCACAGTTATGAATAATAAATATTTATTATTTATGGTAATAATGAATACATATCTATTAAGTTAACACTTGATAGGCATTTAATAGCACTTGATATTTTAGATATTATAAATGATAATATCATAGGGACATAGATTTTATAAAGGGAAGGGGCATCAGAAGCCACTGATTCCAGTCTTTATATTAGACAAGATGAGTAACTTGATATTTTAGGTATTATAAATGATAATATGATAGGAACATAGATTTAGAGAGGGAAAGCACATCAAAAACCACTGATTTATATTATACAGATCAGGAAACTGAGGTCCAGAGAGATTCTGGACTTTCCCAGGATCAAAAATTTACTAAGTATATGGATGAGATTTGAACATCTCTTTCTGATTCCTAAGTGACCTAGTCATAAAGTGGCACATGGACAAGAGACAGAAAAATAAAGCCTTCCTTAAGTGCTTACTAGGGGCCAGGCCCTGTACAGAATCCAGAAAACAGAATTCTCCAGTAAGTCAACCACTTTTCCCCATGTTGGTGGGATGGTGATGTCAAAGTAAAACAAACTTCTAAATTATACTCCTAGTGTAAAAAAAAGGCTTATTTCTTTTGAAGTCTAGTCCTGTGGTGCCTCCCCATGTTAATTACAAACTCCGGAAGACAATGATCTGGACGCATATACTTTCCTGATGCTTAAAGTCCAGGAAGAGATAACAGTCCACCAGATGGTGTTGTATGAGGTTGGCAGTCTCTGAGAAGCAACTGGGCAACTTAATATTGTGTAACCTTCATAGGCCACCAAAGAGTTTAATGATTTGACCTATTCTCAGTTCAGGGTGATCATCTTAGAAAATGGTTTCCAACTATAGGTTAATGGTAAATTTCAGAGAATAAAATTTTACATATATATATATATATATATATATATATATATATACACATATCCTATATTTTCTGTCATTTTATTTTAATTCTATATTTTAAGATCTATAGTTTTAGGGTTCATAGTTTGATGAGATGGAGTTTCAAAATGATCTATTGTTCCTTATGAAAATTAAAATTCATTTGGAGCAAATTGCTCACCTTGTAGCCTACAGCACCCAAGAGGGAGATAATATGATATAGTAGAAAGACAAATGAATCAGCAATCTGGAGAATCTGACCTCAGTTATGTCTGTGACCTTGATTAAGTAAAAATATTTCTGGTTCTGTTTCCTTTGCTACAAAATAAGTAGTTTATAATACAACAGAATGGAGACTATTATGGGTTATACCAAGAATATAAAACACTATTTATGCTTTTTGTGGAATTTATAACCTAGGTGAAGAAAGACATAGACTTAAAGAATTAAATAAGTACAGAGTGTCCTAGGGCAAGAAGACTAAGTACCAATAATTGGTATCTTAGACCATGATAGCATATCCAACATGTAAGGGTGTGTGTGTGAGAGAGAGAGAGAGAGAGAGAGAGAGAGAGAGAGAGAGAGAGAGAGAGAGAGAGAGAGAGAGAGACTTGCAGTAATTGAGAAGTTTACTAGATTGCAGAGATCTGGACAATGAATAACTAAAAGCTCACTGATATAATCTATTCCAGTTTGAATAGCCAGGAAACAAATACAGTTAGATCTAATCACAATCAGTGACTTCCCACATAGACTCAGCACTAGATTCTCAGTTTCTGGCTGACACTTTGAATTGACCTACCTGGGAAATTTGGGGTAGGAAACAGCACTCAGATTTACATAATTTCCCACTATTGTTGTAGAGCCATTTCCTCTTTAAAACTGAAAGACAGGAAAGCATTCTGTGAAGCCTTCCTAGT
The DNA here is from genome assembly GCF_037893015.1 of Macrotis lagotis. NCBI lineage: Eukaryota > Metazoa > Chordata > Mammalia > Peramelemorphia > Peramelidae > Macrotis > Macrotis lagotis. The sequence goes on along the minus strand of NC_133666.1, from coordinate 456,734,744 downwards.
AGTATCCTGTCCCTGATAGCTATACCTCCCTCCTTTAATCAAGACAATAGGAAGGGAAAAGAAGCATTTATTAAACTCCTACTATGTATGTAAGCTCCTACTCTGCTAAGGGCTTTACCAATATTATTCCGTTGTCATTTGACTCACAATTTGCTAGAAGTTGATATCTCTAGGGTTACTTGATCCAAGTAAACAACATCCCTGTGAGGGATCCCCTCTTTACAGATGAGAAAACTGATGCTCAGAGAGGTGACAACTTATTCAAGATCTGTCTTTAGAAGAGCCAGAGGGGTGGCTAGGTGGGGCAGTGGATAAAGCACTGTCCCTGGAGTCAGGAGTACCTGGGTTCAAATCCTGTCTCAGACACTTAATAATGACCTAGCTGTGTGGCCTTGGGCAAGCTAACCCCATTTGCCTTGCAAAAACCTAAAAAGAAAAAAGAGGCAGAGGTAATATTTGAACTCTAGTGGCTGGACTTCAAATCCAGAGGTCTTTCCAATATACTCAACTCATAACTTGATGGTCTAAAATATCACTTATTAGTATTTAGTCATATCCTATTTAGGACATCCCTTGCTTGTTTTGTTATTTAATTCTTTAAGTACTTCCTCATCTAAGTTATAAATTCCACAAAAGCAGAAATAGTGCTTTATATTCTTGGCATAACCCATTGACAAATGTTGATTAATTGTTTTTAAATTCAATATAGTTATAATGTTTGTCCTTTATGTTTTTGCAAGGCAAATGGGGGTTAAGTGGCTTGCCCAAGGTCACACAGCTAGGTCATTATTAAGTGTCTGAGGTTGTCCTTCATTCTTGACAAAGACCATGACATCAGGGAGGTGATGCCATGACAAGCACATGAATTGGCTTTGAATTGTGGGGGTGCTTTGCTAAGATACCAGCCTCACTTTCTTCTCCAGAGCTATCTGGAGCCAGTGGCCAGATATGAATCAGGACAAATGGAGATGGTCCTGGATGCTAGGCAATCAGGGTTAAGAGACTCACTCAGGATCACACAGCTAGTAAATGTCTGAGGCTGGATTCAAACTCCCCTCTTCCTGACTCCAAAGCCACTGAACCATCCATTGAGTTGCCTTCAATATGGTTATACCTCAATTTACACATGAGAAGTAGTCATGAAAAGTTATGTGTAAATCAATTTATTTTTTGGTTAAGAATTCCATTTTACTCTTAACTTAAAATATAATTAAGGTGAAACTTTATATTCATTCAGGTCGATAAACTTCAAATGGAAAAGACCTCTAACACTTTAATTCTAAATTCCTCTTTCAAATAAACATTTAAATAAAATATTTGGGAGTTCTATTTTACAAAATGCAGTCAATTATTTTCTATGTCAGAAAAAAACCTTTTGTAGATGTACAGTTGTTCAGTCATATCGGATTCTTTGTCTTCCCATCAAATACTGCAAGGTAGGCCCAATATTATCCAACAGGTTTTTTTTTGGCAAAGATAAAGGAGTGATTTGCCATTTCCTTTTTCAGTGGTAGTAGAGTTGATAATTTACTATCTCTGTGACCTAAGTTCCCTGAGAATCAATATATTTAACCTATAAAATGAGGTGCCCCCTATTTTGGGGGATTTTCTCTAAGGTTTAATCTTGAATTCTCTCCTCCTTTTCCTCTTCCTCCTCCTTCTTTTCTTGTTCTTTCTCCTTCTCCTTCTCCTTCTTTTCTTCTTCCTCCTTCTACTCCCTTTCTTTCTTCTCCCTCATATTCTTTTTCTTTTGTCTACCTCACTTGGTAACCCCATCAGCTCCTATACTTCACTATCATCTTCATGTACATTATCAACTGCGTTTAGGACATCTTGAAATCAGGCATTTCCAATTCAAAATGTTATGTCTGATACACAGAACTCATTATCTTTTCCCCCAAACCTACTATCCCTCTTCTAAACTTCCCTAATATTATTCAGAGGGCAACTAATCAGGAGGAGAGTAGTTCTAATCCAACCTCAGACACTTGACACTTATTAAGACTTGGACAAGTCACTTAACCTTGCTTGCTTCACATCTAGGGCCATCTCCAATTTTCCTGAATCATATCTGGCCACTGGCCCCAGATGACTCAAGGAGAAAGTGAGGGTGATGACTTAACACAGCACCCCCTCACTCAAATCCAATTCAAGTGGAAGATCAAAAATAGTATTGTTGAGAGTAGCATAATTTTCTAAGACATCTATGTATACCACTTCTTGTTCATTTTTCTTTGATTACTCACTTTCCTTCCCCCATATGTCTAAGCATTTACTAAATCTTGTTTCTTAATGTCTCCCATAGTCTTCTATGTGAAAGACCAACTAAGTGTCAGACCTACTATGTAAAACACTTTACTAAGGTGCTATTCTATGTCCCCATTCCAATCCATCTGCCACACAGTTCCAAAATGAGTGCAGATCTGATCATGTTCTATTCTCCTAGTCATAATCCCAAGTATTTCCCTATAGGGAAATCGCTTATAGAATCAAATATAAGTTCTCTTTATTTAACATTTACAATTTTTCACAACCAGACCCTTTTATGACAAAATTCTAGTCCTTCTAATGGTAAGAGGCTACTGATGCTAAGAGCTGGGAATACAAAGAAGTGAAGCTGTTCCTGCCTGGAAGAGCTTGCATTCTTTGATGATAGCTCTTGTGACTTTGTTTTTCCTTTCCTTTCCAGTCTCATAACATTTGTTCCTTCCATTCACTCTCTGATATGGTCATAATAGTCTTCTTGCTATTCTTCAAATACAGTGTCCTAAGTCCAATTTCAAGACTACTGTATTGGCTCCATTCATGGAATGCTCTCTCTCTCTCTCTCTCTCTCTCTCTCTCTCTCTCTCTCTCTCTCTCTCTCTCTCTCTCTCTCTCTCTCCTCATCTATTCCTTATCTCATCTCCTTCAAGACAACTCCAAAGTCACCTTCTAAAGAAGGTCTTTCCTGCTCCTCCAGAAGCTAGTGCCTTGATTTTTAGGGTGGGCTGCCTTCTAGGATATAATCCTATAGCTTTTCCCCCCATTACTTTGTAAACTCCTTGAAAACAAGGATTGTTTTTGCTTTTCCTTTATATTGTTAGGGTTTAGGACTTTCCCAGCAGATGTGGGCTTTTAATAAATGTTTATTTGTTGATTAATTCTATTATATTTATCAATAACTAGTCATTTAATGCTTCAGAAACTCCCCTGACACAGATCAGGGAGATAGGGGAATTATTTGACTCTGAGAGGTTAAACTACTTCCCTCTGGTCCTATAGCTATTTTCAAAAGCCTTGAACTTGGGTGGATTTGACTTTTAAAAGTCTCTGCAGATCAGATTTGTTTTATATTTGAATCTTTGGGATCTAGAGCTCAGGAAACCTTGAAGAAATGTTTATTGAGTTAATTGGAAATGGTTCAGTTCTTAAATGTATCAACTGTAATTTCTTTTGAGTCACAGGGAGATAAGTAGGCTTTACCTACTTCTTTGATAGGTACCAGGATGTGAGTGAGCTCATTAGACTGAGGAAGGTATAATAGCCTTTATTGAAGGACTCATAAGCCAAGCCAGGAAACAACATATATAACCATGAGGAGTCTTCACTTGGAGAAAAGGATATCTGTGTTTAGAAGGAGGATAATTTTCTTCAAAGAAGTCTCAGTGTTGCAGCCCTTTGCCAGCCAGGTCTCACCCTGAAAGGTTGTAGAGTGTGTGTACCTTTTTTTTAGGGGTTTTTTTTTTTTGCAAGGCATTGGGGTTAAGTGGCTTGCCCAAGGCCACACGGCTAGGTAATTATTAAGTGTCTCAGGTCGGATTTGAATTCAGGTATTCCTGACTCCAAGGTGGGTGCTCTATCCACTGCCGCACCTAGCTGCCCCAAGGATGTGTATCTTAATGGGAATTTGACTTTGTTAGATTTGCGTCCCTCTGGATGATAGGGTAGGTCCTGACTGATTAGGAACTCACTAGCTGTGCCATATGCTGGGGATCTTTTTCTGACTCATGATGTAGACAGGACAGTTTAACAAATAGCTCTCATTTGTATTAAATTGTAAAAAAGACCCAATAAAAATTTCTCAGTGTCACTAAAGTAACAAAATTAACTGAAAAAATATAAGTAGATTCTATTCCAAAATGGTACATGTAGCTTAATTATGCACCAAAGGCAGTTCATTAAATATAGTTCCTAATAAAGAATAAGAAGATAAATCGTAAAGAAGGGAAAGCCTTCAGGATGAAGGTTATAGAAGTTACTTTCTAACAACTATAGAAAATAATATCCAGGGGTGACCAGCCTTGGAGTCAGGAGTACCTGGGTTCAAATCTGACCTCAGACACTTAATAATTACCTAGCCGTGTGGCCTTGGGCAAATCACTTAACCCCATTTGCCTTGCAAAAACTAAAATAATAATAATAATAATAATATCAGACTCTGGTGACATTGTTATAAAATAGATCTGGTGGTCTAGAGACCTCCATGTAGTCTCCCCATAAGAAAGCCTATGACTTACAAAATCTAGTAATAGAAAAATACTGGCAATATTATTTTTAAGATTAATTCATGTGTGTTCAAAAATATTTTTCTAACAATTAGTTTTTTTCTCCCTGTACCTATGTACTCCCCCAATCTCTTATATTCTCCAAACCCTAAAAAATGGCCAGCTCCAGGTGACCACTAAAGTCAGGGCCTAAGTATCCCACTCTTAGGATAGCACCTTGGAGTATGGTTTTCCAGTTTGGACCTGTGTCTCCCCCCTCTCCCCTCACAGAACACTATCCTTATGTGAGTTATTCTCTGTTGGTGTAAGGATTCCCCCCCCAAAAACCAATACTCTTTTTTCCCCCCTCTCTTTTCTTACTAATAGGAGACATTCTGTTTTCCAGAGCTAAGGCCCAGCAACCAAGTTATATGCTGAGCTTGACATAACAGCAATCCTTTGCTCTTACCCTAATAGAATTGCTTCAAGTCAGTTCTGGATGGTCCCTGAGCTTGGACAAGTATCTACAGGAGCCACATTCTGATCATGAAAATCTGCTTTTTTTTCCCATTAGGCAATCTTTTCTCACTTTTGCTGTTACTCCCTCATTGCAATGACAATACCTCACTGTCTACCTCTTTGTCTAACCATGACTATATGTATCATGACTTAACCTCACTGATTTGGGTCTGTTTGGTCCTAGAGCAGACCCTGGCAGACATATTTAGTTTCTCTCCTCCAACAGAATAAAGAAGGCTATTTGCTTATAACCTCCATGAGCTATTTGGTTTTATTTTATTTTATTCTTCAGAGATTAACAGTTGATGTATAACCTCTGTGAGCTCTTTGGTATTTTCAGAGTTAATAGTTATTGCATAACCTCTATGACTCTTTGGTCATTTATTTTGAGTTTGACATTAGTGGATGTGACTGCATTGTATATTGGGTCTCCTTCAATCTTTCTCCTTTCTCTTTCTTCTCGTTACTACCAATAAAGCTTTGCATTGAATTGACTCCCATTGTTTTACATATTATTCTCAGCATCAGAACTCATTAAGAAGTTATTTTCCCCAGCATCTCTGACTGGCCCACAGGCCTTCCTTTAATCATAAGCCAGGTTCTGATCAAGAATTTAACTTATTGGGAGCCACTAGGTGGTGCAGTGGATAGAGCACCAGCCCTGGAGTCAGGAGTACCTGAGTTCAAATCCGGCCTCAGACACTTAATAATTACCTAGCTGTGTGGCCTTGGGCAAGTCACTTAACCCCATTTGCCTTGCAAAAACCTAAAAAAAAAAAAGAATTTAACTTATTGGTTAACTACACTTATGCTGAGGGAGCTTGGTGTTAATGAGCCAGTCATAAAAAGAAAGGATTAACAGGGGAATCCTATGACCTCCTGGAAGGGATTCCCTTAAACCAGATTGGCTATGAATCAATCTTACATGTTCAATTAATTTACTAAAGAAAACTTAAGATGAAATATGCTGACTTTTACTTGAAGTGTCATTATATTACCAAAGCAGAGAATTGTCACATCTATCTCTAATTGGGACATAATTAGGACAAAAGAGAATTTTGTATCCAATAGTAAGAAAGGTAGTCCATTCACTTTAGTTGAAGAAATCATCCTTAGATGGTTTTGCATTTTTTTTTCAATTTGTGGGAATTAAGATGATGTAAATCCTTTACCTGAGACTATTTATACTTAAATAGTAAAATGCAGAATACATTTTTCTCTCTTACATCTCTATAGCAATAAATTCATTTCAAAAAATTACCTCAATAAGACTAAATTACTTACCAGGTTCAAAAATGTTGCTTGTAATACTGTAAAGCTTTCCCAACCACATACTCAATGAAGTTAGAATTCTCCATGCTAACATCCTGAGGTACTTTGATGGTGAAAGTAGGTAAAGTTAAGATAGTCACTTCTAACAAAGTGTCATTTAGATTAGCAGATTTTCCATCACCAGTTCCTGGAACTACCTGGAGAAAATGTATTTCAATAGATTAGTCCTAGAGTTTTGTACATGCTTAAGGTTCAGTTGAGTTACCAGTATCTTTGCTGAGAAAACCCCAAATGATATCACAAAGAATTAGACACAACTGAACAACAAAATAACATATATATATATACTTATAATATGTGTGTGTGTTTGTGAATTCATTGAGGATCACTGTTGTGCTCTATTAATACTTATACTTCCTGGAAAAATATTGCAGACAAAAAACAACAAAGCCCTATAGACTGTTATCAAAGAATGTAAAGTTCTTGGGGTCAGGTATCCTCAATACTTACCAATTTTTATATCTCAAGGGGGGAAAAGGTCATTTTAGCTATTAATGTCCATTGTACCTGACTTTGACAAGACTGACTATAACTTATGTATTATCTTAAAAGTATACATGATAATGGTTTGATTCTATCTACTCTGAATTCATTTTTAAAACTAATAATATTTCATATATATACATTGCATTTCACAGTTTTGGAAGTAGTTTTCTTTTTTAAGATTGTATTTTATTTTTTCAGTTACATGTAAAGACAATTTTAACATTAAATAAGATTTTGAGTTCTACATTTTTTTCCTCTTTCTTTCCCCTTATCCTTCCTGCTTTTTCAATAAATTCCCAAACAGGTAAAAATTTATATCTGTCAAACAAAAGAATAGACCAAATTGAAATCTCAATTTTCTGCTAATTACCATTTATAAAAGTATAGTTAGCAGGTTTCATCTTTTTAAAAAACCTCAAGTTGCACCAAATCAATGTGCTATACTGAAGAACAATGACAGTAAATACATATAATCTACTTGTCATTTTCTGGGAGAAGAATCAATTTTTCTTTTTGTATTGAGACATCACCTTTATAATACTGAAGATATTTTCTGATCCTATGGTCCGGTGAGAGAGTTCAGCCACCCATCCAAACTTCTCCCTCATCTTCCCCATCATGGCTATCATGTCTTCCATGTGTTGCTGGGTCATCTGAAAAATCTGAGTGTATTGCTGTTCAGAAATTTTAACCAGTGTAAAGGCTTCATCATACTTGATATGAAGTTTTGGGACATCAGGGCAGTCTGAGGAAGAAGAAAATAACTTGGCTGGAAAATATTCCTGTATTGTCAAATTCTCCTCTTTTTTTGACATTCAGGGATCCCATAGACTTACGTAGTTGATTCAGGTACAGAGCACCTTCGAATCTGAGGTCTCCTCATTCCATTTTACTGGACAGAGACTACAGCCAGTCAAAGAATCTCTTCATTTTTATGATGGATATTATTATAGCCAGGGTGAACTCTATTGCATGCAATACCAACTCCTTTCAAATAATGTCCCCTATGACGACTTATTTTCACTGGTTGTCTGAAATTTAAGTGAACCTGTCCTCAGTCAAATTATCATTTTTAATCTTAAGTCATTTTAAGATATAGTCTAGGACAGAACAATTTAGTTCAATAACCATCAATTAAACATTTATAATCTTTACGATTACTGTCCTATATACACTGGTAGAAATACCACAATGAATGAAAAGTGCTTCACACAGTAAAAAGACATTTAATTTTGGAAGAGACCTCAGTCTCTACCTAATCCAAACCATAAATGAAAGGAATTCTCACTATCAGTTACCTAGCATGTATCAAAGAGGTTTGGTTTTTATATTCTCTTTTGGCCCAGAGATCTAATACCAGACAGGCATATGCTCCAAAGATGTCAAAAACAAAAGGAAAAGTCTCATTTTCACCACAGTAGTCATAGCAGCACTTTTTTAGTAGAAAAGAAGTGGGAATAAGGTAGGACATATATTGAATGGGAAAGGGCTCCACAAATTGGCATACATTAATGGACTGTTATTGCCCTGTAAAATATGAAACATTGCTTCCTCTATCATCCTTACTTACATATCTTCAGTCTCTTGCTTTATACTATCTGCTTCTCCATTGCTTTCAAATACACCCATGTCCCTCTCCCATTGGAAATTTTTGAAACTTCACTTGATCTGATTGTCACCGTTAGCTGGTGTACTATATCTCTCTTCCCTTTTTTTTTTTTTTTTTTGCTAAACTGAGAAAGCCATATATAATTAATGCATCCTCCTCTCTTCTAAGTCAGAAGTCTGTACTTTCACCAGATCGATGCATTTTGACTCATATTTCCTTAGGAGTCCTGCCCTCTTGATACTATACTCCCTTGAAAGCACTTGAGACAACAAAATTTAACAAAAGACAGGTTTATTACATATTAGGCTAATAAAGATTAAAAAACAAACAAACCAGAAATGTCTTCCTGATGTCAAAGCTTTCTTTTCCACAAATTTCTAGACTTTCCTGTCAAGAACTCATTTTTAGCACAGTGAACAACATCTTCTGAATGTTTTCCTTTTTCCTTTACATAGCACGGTTACTCCAAGTCTTCTCTATAGTGAAATCTCTTACAGTGGGGAAATCCATACTTTTCAGGCTGTTTAGCAACAGTCACTGTCTTTCTCAGTTCCTTTATCTCTCTGATAGATTGGCAGTATGTCCTATATGGACTCTCTACATCCTCCCTTCTTCCCTCCCCCCCCCCCCAGAATCCAAGCTGCTCAGATGAAATATATGATAATGGGGAAAAGCCCATTCTTGTTTAGTACACACATGCAGTGGTCCTTCCCCATCCCACAATCCCTTCCAATGTGCCTCTCAGCTCCCTCCAAAGCCACCTGAGCAAACAGTGCAGTTACATTAAATTAAATGACTAAGTAAACATCATTACATTAAATGACTAAAATTTGCAATTATATCTTCATATGATACTTCAAGTCAAATTTCCCTAATGCATACATGGGTATATCTAGAAACTAAAAGAATTCTCAAAGGCCACAGTAGCACAGCATTTCAATAAATTAAAAGAATTACAGCATAATCTCCAGCATGCTTTATTCCACTTGGACAAATTATCCGATGGGAGGAATTGCTTAATTTATTTTTCAATTGCATTTTAACTTTATTTGCTATTAAATAATGTTTTAATGCAGTATTTCTTTCTTTCTTAATAAGCAGTAATAACTTAGCCTAATTAGTGGATAGTAATAGTATTCTTTTCTCTTGAGGACATTAGTCTGTATTTAATCTTTCACCATGAACTATGAGAAAATGAAGACAAAGGAAAGAAAAATCAAAATAATTGGGAACAATAGTCTTTGAAATGTAGATTCATCATACCCCCAGATGGGCAAAATATGGAAATATATGGAAAGGAAAACAATTTGTGAATTAAAAGGACTTGTAAAGCAAGTCTTTGGACATCCCAAAAGGGCACATTTCTTACATTCTTACCATATTATATTTTGTCCTGGAATATTTTATATCTTTTCTAGGAGTTTAGAAGCTTGTTGAGAGGAAAAACTGTCTCATTCATTTGTATACCTCTCCCACCTAGGCTAACCTAGTGTCTTGTAACTTCTAAGAAGCTTTAAAACAATAACAGCAACAACAACAATAATATCCAACTACCACCCCCAACCTGTTTACTAAGTCAATGAACATGGAAACAAATAAAACGTTAACTTACCTTGCAAGAAGTTTTCTTGACATTTTTGACATCTTTCATGAAATTCAAAACATCCAGACAAATTATGGGTAAGTTCTTGGCATGGTACTCTGTTATGTACAGGGAAAATCTCTGTAAACATGCCTCTTTTATCAGACTCTGGAGGGGGGGGAGAGAAACTATCAATATAATGATTTCACTTCAGTTATAGTTTCAGTAAAGATAAATGTGAATTTTTCTTTTTAGTTTTGTAAAACTGATACTTTCAGTAAGAAAAAAGTTTTTAAAAACTGATACTTTCAATAAGAAAAACATTTATAGGATATGAGAAGTCAAAGACTAAGGAAAAAAGACATACATATGTATACATATACAAAAGCTATACACATGCATACAGTGTAATACTATTATATGCACACACAAATATATCAACACATATACACGTAATACACACAGAGACAATACCCACTTGCACATTGTAATAACTATGCATATGTGTATTCATGTGCATACATGTGTCCACACATATGTATGTGTGTTGATATGTGTATGAGAGAGACAAAAGAGAGTGAGAAAATATTTCTGGAAGAAATTTAAAGCTATGTCAACTGTCTTTTATTTAAAAGGGAGATCAAATAAAAAAGAACAATAACATAACAGTCAAGTCCTACAATGCATTAGAGTATTTTACTATATTAGAAATTTGGACAAGCAATAGAATACTCATTTCTAACTCAGAAACATAATTTTCCCAGAATTTTTTCATGTATATGCCAGCAAAAGTTAAGTCCACAGAGTGATTATTTACTCTTCTAACTATTTTACAGGCTGCTACTTAGACATAATTCCTGATTGGTGGAAAGAATGCCTTCATGACATTGGCCTGTGTGAGAAGTGGATTTGGTAGGAGAAGATTGAGAAGGAAAGAGACATTTTTTATTCCAGCTTCATGAAAGAGATGCATGGCTCCAGAAACTCTTTGGAGAGAAACATATATAGAGAGATAAAAAACAAGGAAGCCACAACCTCAAATATGTCTCTAAATCTCAGGTTTGCCTTCCTAGAAACATTTGGGAAATTCCCCTCAGGTGAGATGGAGTGGAGAAGGGGGTTTTCTCTTTCTTGATTAAATGAGATCTTTGCTCTCACCCCTAATCAAATGATTTCTTTCCTGTGTATTTTGTGGTATATCAATCTATATAACTTATCATATTTCTGTGTGCTCTCTGCTTGAATAAATGATTTTGCTCACAATTCAGTATTTGTGGTGACCTTTTGTATAACAATTTGTAAAGCGGGGATAAGCCAAGGATTATACATTCCTTTTTAGGGGAAGGTGCCCAGAAAAGTGACTTGAATCTAAAACAATTCCCTTAGACAAGCAATATTTAGGGGGACAGATGGATATAATTCTAATTCAACATTCCATCTAAATTCATGGTCCCTTCTCCTGTTCCTCTACAGGAAAATATAAAGTTCCCTTAGAGAGGGTGGGCAATTTCAGAGCTATATATTCATATTTCACCATGATTTCATTTAGACTATATATATAGGCATACACATAACCTACAGGGGCAGCATAGGTCCTAGTAATATTAGGGTTAGGGACTAAATTTGTAATTCATTTGCACAGGGAATTCTGAATTGAGGCAACTCATTCTACCAATACTGATTGATACCTTCTCTGAAAATAATAATAATGATGATGATAATAATAATAGTAGCTTACATTTATATAGTGCCTTTTATGTGCCAGACACTGCTCTAAGTACTTTTTTAAAAAATTATTTATTTTGAATTTTACAATTTTTCCCCTATTCTTGCTCCCCCCCCCCCCCCCCCCCCCCCCCCCCCCCACAGAAGGAATTCTGTCAGTCTTTACATTGCTTCCATGGTATGCATTGATCTAAGTTGAATGTGATGAGAGAGAAATCATATCCTCTAAGTACATTTTATATTATTTCATTTGATCCTCCCTGGAAGGTACAAAGGAGGAAACCAAGGCACACAGAAGTGAACTGATTTGTCGAGTCAGAGATGCAGTATGTATCAAAGGCAGGACTTTCAGGTTGTCTTGGTTCCAAGGCTGTTTCTCTAATAGTTGTTATTCAGTCATCATTATCATCATTATCCATGCCTGGAACACATTCTCCTCACCTCTGCCTCAGTCCCTCTTTTCCTTCAAGATGTAGTTCAACTGTCATCTTTTCTATGAAGTATTTCTTGATCTCCTGACTAACAAGTACCCTCTCTCCTAAACTACTTTGCATTAAATCATCTTGTATTTGTGTTCTTTTTACACATATCCTGAATATAGCCCTCCATTAGACTGTAAGTCCTTCATGAATAGAGATTTTTTCATACATTGTGTACCTGGCCCAGGTAGGCACCTAATAAATATCTATTTATTGATTGATAACAAAGAGGACATTTTTAGGACTCTTTTCTAGTATCTCTTCTCTCCTTGTCCCAGTGAATCTTAGTAGCCATCAGAAACTATAACTGGATTGCCATTACAAATAAAGATTGGCAAAGTCTTGTAGTACCAGACTATTTAGGCAGATTTCCCAAGGGCAGTAGATCAATATGGCTTGTTCCTTTTCCCCATTGGAAAAATGTCAGTAAGCTCCATATTTTTCTGGCCCTCAGCTTTTCTTTTCCTGTAAAGTGAAGACTCAAGATATTCCCTTCTAGACCTAAATCTATGATCCTATCACCTGGATTTAATCCCTCCCCCCACCACTCCCTTAATATTCACTAACTCTATGCTACTTTGGTCAAACCACTTCTCATCAGGAGGCCTCAATTTTCTCTCTTACTTTCTTTCCTTTTTCCTTCCTTCCTTTGTCTCTTTTTTTCCTTTCCTCCTTCCTCTTCCTCCTCCCTTCCTTCCCTTCCTCCCTTCCTCCCCTCTTCCCTTCCTGCTTTCGTTTCTTCCTTCCTTTCTTCCTTCCTTTCTTTCTTCCTTTCTCTTTCTTTTCTTCCTTCCTTTCTTCCTTTCTTCCTTTCTTTCTTTTCTTCCTTCCTTCCTTCCTTTCTTTCTTTCTTTCTTTCTTTCTTTCTTTCTTTCTTTCTTTCTTTCTTTCTTTCTTTCTTTCTTTCTTCTTCTTCCTTCCTTCCTTCCTTCCTTCCTTCCTTCCTAGGATCCTTTCTTTCTTTTCTTCCTTCCTTCCTTTCTTTCTCTTCCTTCCTTCCTTCCTTCCTTCATTCCTAGGATTCTTTCTTTTTTCTTTCTTTCTCTTTCTTTCTTTCTTTCTTTCTTTCTTTCTTTCTTTCTTTCTTTCTTTCTTTCTTTCTTTTTCTTTCTCTTTTCCTTTATTTTTCTTCCTTCCTTCCTCCCTGCCACCCTTCCTTCCTTCCTCCCTCCCTCTCTCGCTTTCTTTCTCCTAACTCTGAGTATGCCTATCTACCATACTACTCTGTCTCATTATTTTATATGCATTATATGCATGCAATATATAAAAATTTCCCCAAGATATTATAAAAATATATTAATATATTTCAATTATATAATATAAATAAAGCACTTTCTAACAGCAAAACACTTTAAGTGTAATACATTGTCATGTAATTATAAGAATGATGTTTGATTTGAAACATTTACATTTATCTACATATCAAAGAAACTTGATATTCAGTAAAATTAATGGTATAAGTCCTCCTTCCCTCCATAGTAGCACTGGCAGTGAATTATTTTGTCTAGGATTCTCTCTCTCTCCTATTGAACATCTTAAGAATGTTAAGAAATAATTACTAGATTAAACCCCTATCCTACTAGGAAAAAATGGTCAATTATGCTAATTACTATTCTAGGTATGGAATTTGTGTAGCTGACTGATTTCTGACTATACAACAAAGGTACAAAAGAGATATCCAGCGCAAACTTTCTAACTTTTACATACAACAAATCATTCCCAGGGAAATGCCAATCATAAAATGATAAAATGTCCTAACTAGTTCAAGAACTTGCTTTACACTTTAGCAGCTACAACTGTTTCAGTTAGTTTTCAGTCAGCAAAACATTGCTCCTCCCATTTTTCTTCTGGGAAAGAGCCCAGCAAGAAACAAGTTCAAGAATGCACAGGTACTTACTCCAGGTGTTGCCCATGTAGTAATACCTATTTTTGAAAAATTTTATTATCTAAACACCACAAAGAAATTCTGAGGAAGACTTCCCCCCCGCTTTTTCTTAAACTAGGTTGTGGGAGATAAAACTGGAATAAATTATATATATTTGGTTGAGTTTTTTAACATGTAGAAATAACTTATCTGCAGGAAGCTATATTTCTTGTCTGATCTGTTCAATTTGGACCACCACCTACAAGAATCTCATCTCACAATTCTTTGAACTAATTTTCATGGCTTAAAGAATTATAGCATCATAGCATTTTAGAATGAGAAGGGATCTTAGTGATCATACAGTCATTCAGTCATATAGGCTCAGTCACTCAGGCAACCATTTATCTAGACCAATATATACCTATAATAAGGAACCCTTCTACAATTTACATGGTAAAGAAACCATCCAGTTTTTCTTCAAAGATTTCCATTTCCCCTGACCTATTGGGGCAGCACATTCTACTTCAAGATAGCTCTAATTTGTAGGAAGTCTCCTTGCATTGAGCTTAAGTCTGTCTCAATTTATGCAACTTTCAACTATCGGTTCTAGTTTAGTCCCCTGGGATCAAGCAGAGCAAGTCTAAATTTATCTTTCAGGTGACAGTCCTTCAGTCTTTCCATCTCTTCTCCAGACAAAACAGTCGGTTTCTTTTTCTAGATGCTTACTAACCATCCTTTTGAAAACACATTTTCGAATTTTGCTAGAAATCAAAGCTTTTAGCTTTCAGAATCTTTTTTTTTTTTAATATCTGGACATCTTCCTTTTCTCTAGACCTTCTACTGACAATATCTCAAGTGATTGACATTTTGTTGAATTTCAATGAGTTCCAAACTCTCATTTTTAAAGATGAGAAAATTGAGACCAAAAGAGACAATGCTCTTTTCATAGAGTCACAGTGATAATGAATGATAGAGCATGGATTTAAACTACAGTTATGAATTCAAACTTCAAATCCAGACCTATTTCTTCATGGACCTTCTTGAATTATAACTCAGAGAAAGTAGTGAAGAGTATTAAGTTCTACCTGTATATAAAACTCGATTAATATTTCTTGAATTTGGCATTAAGCTCCAAAGATAATCTAGAGAAGGTCACAAAAATAGAACTGTGTGAGTAAAGTATGGAGAAAAAGGAGAACTATTAATAATGGCCAAAATGATTCAAATGATAAGCAAATGAAAGCAAAATTGAATGCTATGTGATCATAATTACTAAGCTTGGCCCCAGAGAAGCCAGAAGAAATGCACCTCCTTCCCTTCATTGAAAAGGTGGGGAACTGGTTGGCGTATTGGTTATTTTTGATTAATTTTTTTCTTTGTTACAAGGAAATGTTCACCAGGTGGGATCTTTAAACAGTAGAATAGAAAGATGGAATTCCATGGAGTTCTTTGGTTCAGAAAACTTAATACAGACTATATAAATATAAAGCGTAAGAATCCACATGACACAGTGCAGAGTGTTCCAGTTCTGAAGTCAGGAAGACATTTTAGGATGATCAGACTGAGCAGCTATGTGGACTCAAAAAGACTAAATAATCATTAGGGCCCAATTAGTTATCAGATGTCAATACTGAGAAAGAACTCTATTTAGGAAATGTATTGTACTTTAGGTTAGTATAGACTATCATATTTTATTGTCATTAATAGCATTCACTAAACTGTGCCTTTATGGGACCTCCCCAAGGACAAACAAGGATGGTCAAGTTTACCT
Organism: Macrotis lagotis; assembly: GCF_037893015.1. NCBI lineage: Eukaryota > Metazoa > Chordata > Mammalia > Peramelemorphia > Peramelidae > Macrotis > Macrotis lagotis. The sequence goes on along the minus strand of NC_133666.1, from coordinate 456,718,911 downwards.
TTGGGTTACCCCCTTAGCTGGGGCAGCTAGGTGACACAGAGGAAGAGGGCACTGGTCTGGAATCAGGAAATCCTGAGTTCAAATCCTACCTCAGACACTGTGAACCTGGGCAAGTCATTTAATCCTGTTTGACTCAGTTTCCTCATCCATAAAATAAACTATAGTAGGAAATCCCAAATGAGGTCATGAAGACATGGACATAACTGGATAGGAACAACCAAAAAATATAAAGAGTATACCAATCTTCTATCTAAACACTTTCTAACTAACTCCTTTTACCCACATTGATGATTTTCTTCTAGATGAGGAGGTAGACTACTATTTAATTTCGAACAACTGGATGATAGTTGATGTGTAAGGAAGACAAAATTTGTGAAATGACAAGCTAGTCATCAGGAAGTTTATGAAATGAATGGGTTAGAGTGAATTTAATTAACTTGTATAGAAGATGTGAGTTCATTCTTTCATCAGCATATTCATTCTTAGCTGAGTATATTTGTAACAACCTATTCCCCAAATGGCTCGAAGCACCTCTCAGTCTATACACAGGCACAGACCTGCAGGGTGAAGTGTCTTGACTTAAATAGCTATTATGACTTACCTACTTCACTCAGAATATGAACCCAAGGGAATAAATAGGGGGTTAAAGTTATTCCATAAAAACCATGGAAGCATTGCTCAATGACAGGAACAATAAATAAAGAGGGGGCAGCTAGGTGGTGCAGTGGATAAAGCACCAGCCCTGGAGTCAGGAGTACCTGGGTTCAAATCCGGGCTCAGACACTTAATAATTACCTAGCTGTGTGGCCTTGGGCAAGCCACTTAATCCCGTTTGCCTTGCAAACACCTAAAATAAATAAATAAATAAATAAAGAGGCAGTGAAGTAATACAAAAAGTGTTGCATTTGGAATCAAAGTATCTGGGTTTGAATACTGGCTCTGTCACTTAAAGTCTTGTAATATCTTTGAGGAAATCACTTCATTTCCTTGTGCCTCAATTTCCTCTACTATAAAATTAGGGTGTTAAGATTAGTTGATCTCTAAGGACCACTTCAGCAAAATCTATTATCCTATCATCTCATGAACTATGCAAAACTCTAGCATTTCCTATTCTACCCAAGACTAGATATTGGTAAAGATGGTGGCATCAAACAGATTTTTTATAATACTTGCCTTTTACTTGTTGTTCCGGTAAATCCTTCATTCCTTTCAATAGTTCAGTAATCATGTCACTAATACCTGCCCAAACTGATTTGCTAAAATCAAAAAACATCTGAAAGACATTGGGTATCTCCCAGCTTTTCAGAAGACTTTTGTTTTGGGGGGTTGTCTCTGATAAAGCTGGCAGGAAGTGGGGCTCTGTTAAGTCTGTGTCTGAGAAGAAATATGTTTGGAAAGCCTGGTCAAATTCTTGCGGTATCTGTTTGAAGACACTGGTGCTCCTGTCAAAGAGTATGTTCACATCCCTGGTCAGTTGGCTGAATGTGCCCTCCATTTGAGATAGCTGAGCATCCTCTTCATTTGACTTTCCAGTGACAGGAAGAACTTTTGCTTCATCATCATGAAAAGGAAAAATTAATTGAGGTATTTTCTTGAAGAAACTTTCAATCTGTAGGGGAATAGAAATGGAGTCAAGTTCTTACCACCTTGCATTCTATGCTCTTAGCAAATTTTGAAATTCCTATGTTAACAAAGTAGAGTTCAGACTTAGCTCTATATAGGAGACACAATAAATCATGACTGAGTTGAATTACTAGAAACCTTATGAATAAGAAGTAAATATTTAGGAAATATATACTAATATTCATTTCAGTTCTATTAAGTGCTTACTGAAGCAACTAGGTGGTACAGTAGATAGAGTTCTAGGTCTAAATTCAAATCCAGCTTCAGATACTTCCTAGTTGTGTGACCCTGGGTAAGTCACTTTACCCTGTTTGCCTCAGTTTCTTCATTTGTAAAATGAGCTGAAGAAGGATATGACAAACCACTCCGGTATTGTTGACCTCTCAATAGGGATCACAAAGAGTCATTCACAACTGAAAAATGAGTAAATGACAACAAAGCAAAAATTTTCAAAGTAGAGTTAATTCATGTAAAGTTCTGACTTGAGAGTCTTTTTAGGTTTTTGTTTTTGTTTTGCAAGGCAAATGGGCTTAAGTGGCTTGCCCAAGGCCACACAGCTAGGTAATTATTAAGTGTCTGAGACTGGATTTGAACCCAGGTACCTCTGACTCCAGGGCTGGTGCTTTATCCACTGCACCACCTAGCCACTCCCTGACCTGAAAGTCTTGATGATGAAAAATTAGCTCAAGTTTAATGACGTTACTAAGGAACACAACCTAAGAATGGAATTTAGAATATCAGAATACTAGAAAACATATAATGTAGTATCCATATAAGATTTTTGAAAAAAGAAATGACTAAGCCCAAGTTGTCTAAAGTCTTTTCTTCAGTTTCTTCTTAATAGCATGCTCAGTCCTTTTCTCTTTTATCTTAATCTATAAAAATGAGCTCTTGGGGAAGGGATCAGGTAAAGTAACACTCTGAGATATAGATATATACATATACATATATATATACATGTATTATAAATATATCTATGTATATAATCGTATTTTACTTCTGCCAAGACAATTTACATTTTCAAAAATAAAAGCCAATGTTTAGTTTAAGACAAACTAATTGCTGGATTTCAGATACCAACAAGATAGCATGGGAGGTATTTTGGGAGGCAAAGAGGTTTTTCTGGGTGCCTTTGAAAGCAGACCACACATACCCTTCTATTTTACCTCCATATTTAAATATCCCTATACCCAAGCCAGAAGAACATTGGCTGAATTGGGGCTTTGCAACAGGGCTACAACTCCATACTAGAGATTCCTGTCTTACTATTCTGAATTTCTTCCTCTTCCTGCAGGACTTTGCAACACTGCTTCATTTAAATCCAGTCCACCCACACATCAAGACATTATTGGTGATATCATTGGTCCTCTTCAAAAAATAAAGGACAAACAAATTTATGGAGACATGAGCTTGATGACTAAAATTTCATGCCCAATGTTGGACAATGCAGCTGCCTTGGTCATCCACTATTCTTTTCATTGCATTGCAACACCTCTCTATTTTATCTGCCAACTCTTCACTCTCTTCACATTCAGCTCCCTCCTTATCTATAGAGAAACCTTATGATTTTGTTTAAAATCAACAACAAGAAGGAACAAGCAATGAAAATAAATTTAAGGTAGATCTCCACCCCCAAAGAAAAGTAATTCATACTGAAAACCATCTGTGGCCTGAAACATATATTTTACTTTAATCTTTTGTTTTTCCGACAGTAATTGTCTAAGAACAGAAACCATGGTCATCTTCATTCTGATTAGGTTTTGTCAACAGCACAGCAAAATAGGGAATTTAAACAAATATTTAATTTATTCATTTCCCTTAAATCAACTTTAAAAAAAATCTGCTACATATAAGGCACTGAGCTAGGTGTTAGTGATTAAAAATGATAAAAATGAAATAAAGTTCCTGTCCTCAAGGAACTTGTATTCTATTGGGGAAACAACAGGTATACTTATAAGTATACACAGAATATATGTAAGGTAGATATGAAATGATTTTAGAGGAAGGTATCAGCAGCTGACAGGGTATAATCAAGAAAGCACTCATAATATGAGGTGACCATTGAGATGATCTTTGAAGAAAAGTAGTTTCTAAAAGGCAGAGTTGTTGAAGGAATAAATTCCAGGTTAAATGAGTCAACTGGCTAACATCTTTTCAGCAGATAAGTAGATCGTGCTCATGTTGTTACATCTTTAGACTAGACATAGCTATGTTTATTTAATAGATGGTTGTTATTTTCATTACAGTTTTGAATTATAAAAAGATTTGGAGCAGGGCAGGACAAAATGTCAAATACTGGGGAGCTCAAACTGACTTCAGGGATCTTCCTTCAGTTCCTGATTGTCATAAGGGAGTTAAGTTTGATGTCCTTTTAATTTTTATATCATTTTTATTTACAGTTTTTATTTTATCATAATGAAAATATATATAATTTTCTTTATTATACTATTTGTTTTATGTATAACATTATGTTATATTTCTATTATTAAATTAGTTTTGACAAAAAAGGTTCTTAGAATAACAGTTTCTTGAAATAACAAAATAACAAATAACCAAAATTTAGTCTTGGGAAGAAAAATAAATTACCATTGATCATTTGTTAGTCTCAACAAATATAACTTTGTATGCTGAGAGCAATTATTTAAAATGAAAATAAAAACCCTATACTTTGTCTTATAAGGTATTTGGTTTGTATCTACATTTAGCTGGAGTACCTTTAATTATGTTAATAACCTTTTGTAGTGTTTTATAGAATAAAAGAATGTTAGGTTTGAAAATGACTGAAGGAATCATCTCATCCAAGTTTTACAGAAGGGAAATGAGGTTGAGGGCTTATGTAATTTGCCCTGATCGCAATGATAGTAAGGCCTCTACTCTTCATAGCATACTATGGATGGATTAAAGATGGTAGCCAATCACAAAAGTCCAAAAGATCCAGTCAAGGAAAGAATCAAATAAACTGAGCTTCTTATTTGTCCTGGGGATTACTTTCTATGTAGTTGGGTATAGCATTGACAAGCTGTTCTGACTACCCTTGACATTGTCCAACATTGAACATGAAATTTAATCATTAAACTCATGTCTCCATAAACTTGTTTGTCCTTTATGAATTTGTATGCCCTTCATTTTTTAATTGATATTTTATTTTATTTTTCTAATTACATGTTACAAATTGCAACAAATATAATATTTGTTGATGGTTTTAGATAGATGTTGTTTATTATTTTAAGGAAAGCTCCATTTATTCCTTTACTTTCTGGTGTTTTTAATAGGAATCAATGTATTTTATCAAAGTCTTTTTCAGCATCAATTGAAATAATCATATTATTTTTTGTTGGTTTTGTTATTACAATGTTCAATTATGTTGAGTATTTTCCTAATATTGAACCATCCCTGCCTAACTGGTATAAATTCTACCTGATTATAGTGTATTATCTTAGTAATAACTTGCTATGATCTCTTTGCTAAAATTTTATTTAAGATTTTTGTATCAATGTTAATTAGGGAGATTGGTCTATAATTTTGTCTGGTTTGGTTCTTCCTGGTTTAGATATCAGCACCATATTGGTCTCATAAAAGGAATTTTGAAATTCCTTCTATTTTAGATTTTTTTTTTGCATCCTTCTCCTATTTTTTAAGAGAGTTTATTAATGGTTTCTTCAATTTCTTTTTTAGAAATGGGGTTATTTTACTTCTTCTGTTAATGTGGGCAGTTTGTACTTTTGTAAATATTCATCCATTTCACTTATTGGCAAACAGTTTGGCAAAATAGCTCTGAAATATCTTTTTAATATCCCCTTATTGGTGGTTTGTTTACCCTTTTCATTTTTGATACCCTTATTGTGATAATTTGATTATCCTCTTTCTTTTTTAAAATGAGATTAACCAGATTTATCTAGCTTATTGATTTTTTTCATAAAACCAACTCTTAGTTTTATTTGTTAGGTCAATGATTTTCTTACTTTCAATTTTATTAATCTCTCCTTTGATTTTTCAGAGTTTCTAATTTGGTATTTAATTGGAGATTTTTAATTTGTTCTTTTTCAAGTTTTTTTACTTGAATATTCAATTCATTGATCTCCTCTTCCTCTATTTTATTTATATAAGCATTTAGAGATATGAAATTTCCCCTCAAAACTGCCTTGACTGCATCCCATATATTTTTCTATGATGTCTTATTGCTATCATTTTCTTGGAAATAATTATTGATTATTTCTATGATTTTTTGATCCAGTTTCCAATTAATTTTTGATTTATCTTTCATGAACTTTTATTACATGTAATTTTTATTGTATCATAATCTGAGAGGTATGCATTTATTATTTCTGCCTTTCTGCATTTGACTACAGGGTTTTTATGCCCTAATACATGATCAGTTTTGATATAGGTGCCATGTACTGCAAAGAAAAAAGGTATATTTTTTTCTATCCCCGTTAAGTTTTCTCCAGAGGTCTATAACATCTAAGTTTTCTAAGATTCTATTCACTTTTTTAACTTCCTTCTTATTTATTTTGTGGCTAGATTTATTTAGTTCTGAGAGAGAGGGAAGTTGAGGTTCCCCATTGTTAAAGTTTTGCTGTCTATGTCTCCTTGTCATTCACTCAGCTTTTCCTCTAGGAATCTGGATGCTATACAACCAAGTATATACATGTTAGTAATGATATAGCTTCATTGTCTTTTTTTTTTTTGGTAAGGCAATAGGGTTAAGTGGCTTACCCAAGGCCACACAGCTAGGTAATTATTATTTTTGTTTTGTTTTGTTTTTTATGTTTTTGCAAGGCAAATGGGGTTAAGTGGCTTGCCTAAGGCCACACAGCTAGGTAATTATTAAGTGTCTGAGACCAGATTTGAACCCAGGTACTCCTGACACCAAGGCCTGTGCTTTATCCACTATGCCACCTAGCCGCCCCTGCTTCATTGTCTTTTAATAAGATGTAGTTTCTTATCTTATCCTTTTTAATGAGATAGATTTGTATTTTTGTTTTATCTGAGATCATGATCACTACCCCGATTTTTTTTTTTTACTTCAGCTGATGTGTAATGTATTTTGCTCCAACCTTTTACCTTTACCTTCTGTGTATCTCTCTGCTTCAAACATGTTTCTTTTAAACAACATGTTTTAGGATTCTGGCTTTTAATCTATTCTGCTGTCCACTTCCATTTTATGGGAGAGTTCATTCCATTCATATTTACAATTAAGATTACTGTATTTCCCCATGTATAAGACACTCCCATGTATAAGATACACCTTAATTTTGGGACCTAAAATTTGACGAAAAATGTATTAATAAAGTTAATGAACTCAAGTTTTATTCATCATAAAATTCATACAACTCCTCATTTCTATCAAAACTCCTATCCATTAGCTTGTCCCCATCTGTGTTTGATGATGAATCATTGTTTTCATATATTGCCTCATCCTCAGTGCCGTCTTTGGTATTGGAAATGCCACACTTCTTAAATGACTTGACAATGATCTCAATCTTGATAATTATTCCAGGATCTTTTCATCCAGCTACAAATTTCTCCTATAAATGATTTCTTCACTCTTCCTGCTGGTGTCAAATTGTCCCCAGAAGATTCATTCATTGGTTTCAATAGTCTCTCATGGCAGCTTTGAAGGGTGTGGTTGCAGCTGAATGTCAAGTCTCCAGGTATAATGGTGAGTTTTGTTTTTTTCTCTGCAGCAATCTTTTTTTGTCTTTGTTGTTATATGTGCCCTGAACTGATCAAGCATAAATAGGGCAGGTTTACATAAGAGCCCACCTGGTCTCCTATTCCAAACTTTCCCAAACCAGATAGATCTTCATCTCATCTTGATCCGTCTAACTCTTGTCTTGAATGTGGACAATCACTCCTCAAGGAATGTCTTTTTTTTGGCATTGTTTTGCATTTGAAAATCAATATGGCACAAAGCTTAGTTCTGTTGGCACAACAAACTAGAACAACTGTAAAATGGTGCTTTTTATGTCTACTTATCTTCACAATTATACAGTTTTTACTCCCTTCTTATCAATAGTTCTTTTACTTGGGACATCAAATTGATGCTTGCACATAATTTTCAATGTGTCCCAACTCAAACTGATGTGTCTTCCTATGTTGAATGACAAAAGAGAGTAGGATTTCTTCTTTTCTTGGATTATTTTCTCAGTAGGAAGAGGACCAAACTTATGTTCAGCAACATGATTTCCATTCACTTTTGCAAACTGAATAACTTGAAACTTGAATTCAGCATTGTACAAAAATCTTTACTGAGCCATTTCTGGGCAGAATATGGCAAAATGTATAAATGCAAAACAATGAGCACAAACACAAGTGTGAAAAAACACGGAGTGCAAGTAAAAAAATCTTCAACCACTATGTAAGATGCTCCCTGTTTTTAGATCCCAAATTCATAAAAGGGTATGTCTTATACATGGGAAAATACAGTACTAATTTTGTATTTCTCTCCATTCTGAATTTCCCCCCTTATAAGGGTATGAATTTTCCAGCAATGGTATGAATGTTTACTAAGGAGTAGAAGGGTTGTCATATATATTTATGGAGGAAGTGTCCGAACTGATAAACTTATAGTTCCCTGAAATATTGAAGAAGTATGTAGGTATGTAGATCTATATCTTAGAATGGAGGGCAGAGGAGCCCAATTTGATGTCAACACTCTGGAACCTCTCCAATTTTGCTTCCTGACCAGGGACCTTAGTTCCTAGATAATATACCCATAAACTAAATCAACTCTATTGAGTTGAGACTGAGTGAAGTAAGAGGGCAAGAAGATTCTTGTCTCTATGGGTGACAAAATGTAGGAAGGAATGAAATTTTATTTTATAGCAATAATATAGCATTGTATAAATAGCATATATTGATTATGAAGAACTGCAAACTATTGTAGCATAAATACATTAAACTATTAGCACAAAAATTTGCTAATTATACTTGTTTAGTTACAGGTTCCAGAGTGTTGACATCAAATTGGGCTCCTCTGCCCTCCATTCTAAGATATAGATCTCATTGGCAAGAGTAATTACCTCTACTTGTATGAATGTTAAGAAATCATGTACTCTTACCTTGTGTGATTCTTGCCTGTCAGGTTGATCTTCCAGTGGGATTTAGCCATCATACTGAGGGTGTCCATGTGGATCTTTTTAGTATTATGTTGATATCACAGAAGACTTGGGTAGTCCATCTCTTCTCCATCCTCCTCTGGTCCACCTATCACTTCATACCTCCTCTTTAATGTAAATCACCCCCTGTTTCTTCTCCATATTATTTTTTTTGTTAGCTTTCTCTCCCCCCTTGTCCTTTCCTCCCTGCCCACCTCCTCCCAATTTGGAGCCAGAAGGGAACTTAGTTGAGTTCTAGGAATTTTGAAATTCTAATTTTTTTCTCGTACCTTATTTATCACAGTAGACCAACTTGGTTGGCAGGCTGTATAAAATCTCATGCAACTGCTTTCCAGACAAGACTTGCATTCATCCCATAAACCTGTCAAAGACACCTGGCATTGCTTTTCCTCCTCCTCCAGTCTTTCTTTAACTTCATTCATAAGTTGGAGGGCCTCCTAATTGAGGGGGGGGAGAAAATGACAAGTCATTTCAAAGTCAAGCATCTTAGTACTTACAACTTTTGAAGTGAGTGTTTCTAAGCTACACCCCCCCCCCCCCAATCATGCTCATTTTCCCTTTCAGCAGCTAATAGAGTAGATTCCATTATCTATTTGGATAGGACAGAAGTGGTCACTGGTCAAGCAGCTGTTTCAGTAGGTATATAAAAAGGCAACTAGGTGGAACAGTGGATTTAGGAAGACCAGTGGGCAGTTTTCTGCTTCAGATAACAACTTTGTGACTTTGGGTAAATCATTTAATCCCTCTCAATCTCAATTTACTCATCTGTAAATTGGGGACAATAATAATTGCATCTATTTCCCAGGGTTATTGTGAGGATCAAATTAAATAATATTTATAAATTGTACTACAAGCCTTAAAATGCTTTATAAATATAGGAAAAATAAAAACCTAGAGGTTCTAAAAATGTAAAATAATAATACCTTACATTTATATAGCTCTTTTAGGCTTACTGTGATATCTATATCTATATCTATATCTATATATCTATATCTATATCTATATATATATATATATAAAGTGTGTGTGTGTGTGTGTGTGTGTGTGTGTATGTGTAGACTCCTTTAATTCTACAAACAACCCTGAATTAGGTTCCATTATTATCATCATTTTACAACTGATTATTATCACCATTTTTACAACTGAGACAGTGAATAAGTAATTTGCCAAGAATCACACATCCTGTAAGTGTCTAAGATAGGATTTGAATTCAGGTCTTTCTGACTCCAAATTCCTCATGTTTATTGTACAACCTCATGGTGAACATGTAAACTTTAACTATGGTAGTCTATAAAATGATGAGTTCAATTGTACTGAATGAGTGAATATATTTTTGACTACCGTATGCAGCATGTTTGGGCAAGGATGACCCCTCCACTTTAGAAGTATCTGGACCCTCACATGCCTGTAGGTACTACTGTCTTTCAAAAGACAGGTGTGTTGGAGCTGTCCACGAATGGAGCTGAGGACAGATGGCCACTGGCTTGATATAGAAAGGGAAAGCGCTCCCTCTAGTGGCTGTCGTCCGCTGGTGATGGGGTAGAATTTCCCCTTTTCTGTCTTCCCATCCCTTTTATACAGAAAGCAGAAACAACAGGGAACAATCTACCAACTGGTCTACATTCTGTCATAGTAACTTGGGATGAAACATCTTTCAAAGATTTTTCAAACTTCGTGTGATCGTCTCCTCAATCTGAACTTCAGCTTTTCCTTGAGTTAACAGATGATTAGAAGAAAAACCAGTTAATACTGAAAAAGTCCTTTTAGAATACTTAGCAGGAAGCCTAAGCATAGATTAAAGAGCATCATCATCATTATTATTAATAATAAAGAATTTACAACTTTTGAAACTGTTAAATAATACAAAAAATCCTGAAATGCAGAATCCTGGTTTGGAAAAAATGTGAGTCAAAAACCTTTGTAGAGTAAATCCTAGCTCCTCCTCCCTTGATCAATCTTATGAAATGTGTTCTGTTAAGTAAGTTAAATTTTTCTAAATCAAATTTTCATATTTTCTTACACAATGATTTCAGAGTCACATAATTTTTGTTTTCCATCTTCTTTTGGGCAACAGGTGGAACATTGGCTAGAATGCCAAACTCAATTTGAACTCAAGATAGACCTAAATTCAAATGCTGACTCAGATATTTATTAATCAACTCCAAACTTATCTCTGGTCAGGTAGTTAATGTTTCTCAATCTCAGTTTCCTCATTTATAAAATGAAGATAATAATGGCACTTACTTCCTTGGGATAGTATGAGAATCAAATGAGGTAGCATTTGTATGTATAGTTTTACAAAGAACATACCTGGCAATTAATAAATTCTAGTTGATCGACTAGTTAACTATGATTATTCTTTTCTGTTTATTAAGTATTTTTATCTAGCTATTAATTTTGACTTTTTTATTTTTATTTTGGAGGGAGAAGTTCTTCCTGCTTGGTTCCCACTCTCTCAGTTTATGGAGAGATATATTTAACAAGTGACTTGTTTGGAGTTGGCTGGCTCCAATACTTCCCCAGAATGATCAAGCCCACACCTCAAGAGAGAAGTTGGCCTCAGAATTGTAGAGGGGACTCCTAGCAATGAAGATGACCAGGAGACAAAAAGTTTTCATATCTAGGGTCAATGACTGGTCTCCAGTTTTTGTTTGTTTCCTTTTTTAACAAATAGAAATAGAAACAAACTTTGCCCAAAGAATCTCCTCTGGCACCACACTTTTTCAGCACCCTTTCCTGTAGAAATATGCTATTTTCCCTCCTGCTTGGTGTGAAGAGAAAGGAGCAATCTCATCTCAAACAGGAAAACAATGTTCCTAAATCTAATGCTACATGAGAATGAAATATATTGAAGATTCCAGGACATTTCTGGGGATCAGTAGAAAGAACATAATTTAGTATCCTAAGTTTCTGTTCCAGATCTTTCACTCTTTAGCTTAGTAACCTTAGACTAGCCACTTAATTTCTCAAGGTCTCAGACTTCATGGCCTCAGACGTTCTATCATTCTTAAATCGTTTTTATTTTTAAATTGTTGTTCTTATCCTTTCTTAAGACATGTGAGACGGAGGTCACTTGAGGACATAGTCTGTTAGGCTCTGACCTCAGACTCTTACTACCTGTGTAACTCTGATCTTGACCTCAGTTCATCATCTATAAAGTGAGGGGGAGAAATAGCATTTACCTCCAAGGATTGTTATGAGAAGACCTTGGGCAAATCATTTAACCTCTCTTGACCTCAGTTTACCCATCTGTAAAATGGGCATATTGACAGTAACTACCTCCTAGGGTTGTTGTGAGGACCAAATGAAATAACATATACAACACTTTGCAAACTTTGATGTACTAGTCTGACATGAAACAAGTCTGACATGTGTGGCTCTTAATAAACTCACGATAACTTCTAGAGATCACTGTTTTCCTTTCTATAAGCTAACACAAAATCCATTAAAAATGTGTTCTAGACTATTTCCAAGCATTAAAATCAGCCCACAGTTTGATAAACTCTCTTCTTTCTTTTTGACTCAAATAAAAATTTCATAGTACCCCTGAGTCTTAGGAACAAACTTCTCTCATGTTCTAGCCTTTTATTTGTCACGGTATGGGATTAACCCTAGTATTTAGGTTCAGGGCATATATTAGCCACATTATTACCAGATTACAGAGTAAGGTCAACAGAGAATAGTTATGTATATTTATATAGTACTTGAAAGTTCATAATACATTTTATTTAAATTTATTCATTTGAGCCTCATCAACTCCATGAAGTCAATAATTACAGTTATTATTATCCCCCGTTTTACAGATGAGGAAACTGAGATTTGGAGAGTGACTTACTTGTTCATGGTCACACTACATATGTTTAGTAAATGTTGAAGGTGAATTCTATCATGCAGTAGAGTGCTTCTTCAAACACCCACATCTTATCACTGTTAGAGTAAGGAAATGGATCCCCTTTAGGAATCTTTAGTGAGAGATGGAAGTATGGGGTCAGTTTCCACCTTGGAGATCTACTAAGATATTATTTGTCTTTGAGATGAATACGTTTGGAAATTCCAGCAATTGCCTTCTTGGGAGGAGTATACAGGAGGAGGAAGCAAGGGTTTTTCTCTGGTTAAATGAAGAACATGGAGATGATAATTCAGGGGAACCCTCCCCACCTACCCTGAAGATAAGAGAGAAGGGATAATTTGTTAGGTTGCTGCTTTGTTCAGACATGGTGCTGCTATTGAGAAGACTATACTTTCCCAGGAAAAGCAGATTTTGGGGAAAAAGTGCATTTAGACTCTATTCTTCCTAGTAGGGTTTGTACTGATAGTGATGTCATTTATGTATGATGAATACAGTCAATGCCTTTTTGGGAAGCTGATATTTGATGTAACCAAAACAACTGTCAGCATATGAACACTGGAGGAAATAGTTGTTCAACATGGCTAACCATCACAGTCTATTTCTTGGCTTGTTTAGGGACTGAGACTATTTTCAATCACCTGTTTTTCTTTACTGCTTTTCTTCAGGGTTTTCATTAGCTCTTTATGTTTCACTTCATTTCTCTCCATCATGATTTTCATCTGCTTAATTCCAATCAAAGCTTTCTTTACCTCTTCATCTGTGTATTGCTCTCCAACCACAGACAATCCTAAGAGAATCACAGGATCTGTTTTTGTTTTTGTTTTTATTTTTGCTTTGATTACACAACTATATTGCAAAACCAGTTCACCAATTTTTCATTTTCTTAAATAGAGATCTAATTGCTCTTTTACAGCATCTTATTCTGGAAGCCTTTCATAATGAATCAGCAGTAAGCTACCACCCTGATAATACCTTCTGTTCATGTGTTGTGAGCTTCTCAGTGAGCTGTAGTTAATTTGACCTCATTCTTGGCACTTGCATCAGTGACCTATTTTTATTTATCCAATATGGTTTTTAGTTTGAGAGTCAAACTTTGCTATCTAAAAATAAAAAAAAATGCTATTTTAAAAAAAAGCATAAATTGAATATATACAACCAGGATACTCAAAATAATCTGTAACCCCAGTCTTTGTTCAAATAATCTCTATGGAAGCATCCAACAAAGGGCTATGCCTGGAAATTTCTGAACCTGAGTCAAGGTGGGTGGTTGGGAATGAGAGACATAAATTCACTTGGAGTGTAGTACTTTAATGCATCACTGTGGGTTAGTGTTAGTGCTTTCCCCCAAAGCTCTTAAATTTAGTACCCTAAAGCAAAGCCCTAGTCTCTCCACTTTGTTTATAGGTCTGAACAAACATAATTGATTCATTGTAATGATCTTTTCCCCAGTAATGAGATTCTTTAATCTTTGAATATAGTGTTTCCTCATTCATGATGAATTGATTTAAAAGAATTCATTGTCTGGTATCCCCTTTTCTTTACAAGAGTAAATCTAGTTTGTAAAGAGTAATTATAAATTTTCAAAACATTTTCTAATTTGCTCCATTTCAGCAAATTTAATTGTCAATATATGTTAAGTACCCCTTATCAAGCAAGGTAAAGACCACATTTAATTCTTGAAATGAGAACTCAATTAATGATCCTCAGACAGCTAGATACAATTTATTTGTTATTTAATCTTGCACAGTGTATGGATCACTACAAAGATGATCTTCATTGCTTAACTTTTTTAAAAGCTGGAATATCATTTCGTTGTTCATTAGTCTTTATCTTGGTAACACTAAACATTTGGATGAATACTGGACATCCTGTCAAAAAATGGTCAGTTTTATCTCTACAAAATCAACCAGCTGGCTATGGAGAGGTATTAAAATAATTGGCTGAATTTTTCCATTTTTGTCCAGATGTTTGGCATAATGTCTCTGCAGCCTTTTTGTTTAATGTCAATTGGCCCTAGAGAAAGTTTTACAACACCATGAAACCAGAGGGCTGTAATGAAAGCTGTTATCTCTTAACTATGAGCTCTAGTAAATGCCAGCAGGGCATAGAAACAGGGCAAGGGAGATAAAGAAAGCAAACCTACTATTCGGGTTTTCACCGAGGTCACTCATGTCTTTCCAAGGAGGTGCGCCCTGACAGCCTTTCAACCATAATAGATGCACAATAAATATCAGAATTGTAGGCATCATGTTCCCCATTACTGAAAAAGAAAAATAAACCTAAATTAAGTGCTAGCTGTTAGGTTTTTATTTTCAATTCAGCATCAAATGGAAACATATGTTATTCCAAAACATGTTTCAGTTAAAAGTTTACTACTTTCACTTTATGAGCTGAGACCACATGTATTTATTTTAATACTTCTATGTGGGAGTATTGAAAATACTGAACTTGATGTCAAAAAGCAAAGATTATTGTATTTGCATTCATGTTGATGGAGGACACTATCCAAAGAATTACCATAAGGTCTCATAATCTTCAGAACCTTATTTTTAAACTAACTTTCTTAAATGTGAAAATCCCTAAGAAAAGTGGAAATGTAGCCATAGAAATGTTATTCCAAAAATAATAATTTTTCAAATTGGTTTGTAATTTCTATTACTCTAATTTACTTATTATTATGAAAGCAAAACAAGCTATATATAATTGTTCTTCTTTAAAACAACAAAAACCTTAAGCATTGATAATAACATATGTGACAACAAAACTTAAACTATCTCAAAGCTTTTCTATAATTTTCTATAATGTCTGTTCTCTACAGTTTCTATCACTCTTTTTTAGTGTAAGGATATAGTTCTTAGAATTTTGCAAATGCATGTGCTTTCCTTTCTCACCCTGAGAAATGTTAGGTGAATCAATTTTCCTTGCTTGAAAGCATACACATGCATACACACATTTACACATAACTATTAATAGATCCATTGAAATTTAATCTCCTCCTTCTCTATAGAATTTGAGGTAATACTTTATAGGTAGAATCCCAAGGGGGAAAGTGGAATAGCCTTTGAAGCTGCATTTCTGAGAATAAATTCAGATTATAAGATCTTGAATACTTTTTAAAAATAGTATACCTAACCAATATCGAATCAGATTTCAAGTTCATGTAAATTATTATATGTAAAATATGTACAATACACATATATCATATAGCTCTGATTTTTCTGTTAAGAATAGCTATTCAATTAATTTCATAATATATTAGGAGCAGTTACTGAAATAAATTTAAAATATATACTCACATGCATAATTATATCTTATATTTACCAGTAGTTTGAAATATTTCCTTTGTAAAGTTGCTTCTCAGTGGCAGGAAAGAACCTCACTTTGCTCTGGTCTAATTTTCATCTGTGTCAAGCATTTAGCTTTGTTCTCTTTATCTGATGACAAGGTCCCTAATCTCATTAATGAAATGTTTTGCTGTTGGTCTATGTACTAAAAACCTTTATGGACTTAAAAGTAAACACTAGGGGGAGTGTTGTACAAACTGTTAGAACCAAAGGCATGTGTCATTTCACTTTTCAGATATATTTTTTTTCTATAAACGATTTTGAGTCAATTCTATATTGCTTAAGAAAATATGTGTTGATAATATTAATTTAAGGTCTTAAATGTTTGTGCATTTAAAAAATCTCTGGCATGTGGTCCACAGTTAAGAGAAATTTTATGAAGAATCTAAAAAAAAATAGATCCTCATATAGTTAGTTATATGAGAAGGCATGCACCAGGGAGAAAGATAGAAAATGCTTTTGGAAAATATAGTTCAGGATCAAGGAAATGAAATGGTAAATGGTCTGTAGAATCCTCAGACATTTCTTGTCTGTATATAATTCTATTTTTTTCATGAAGAGAATCGTTTGGGTAAACATAAATGACATTGCAAAACATTAAACTTACTTAAATACAATGGATTCATGATATCACTGATGAAGGTGCTTTGTCCAAAAATACAGAGTTCAAGCCACCAGTGTCTACTTATCTTATGTAACTCCTGTCCGTGTTATCCTGAAAATTCATTACAGTGTTCTAGGAGAACTTTTTTATGTTATTTTGTAATAACATGGATAATAGACATTTTTTCTACTTGTCTCTCACCATTGCTAATGCAAATAGAAAATAATGGTTATTAATTATTTGTATGATTACACACATCTCATTTTTGACTATATATATACTGATATATATATATATATATATATATACTGAGATAATTGATTGGCTAAGGCAAAACCAATTTAGAAGATTAAAGATGACAGATATTTGTGGTTATAGCAGTTTGAACCCTACTTACGTGAACAAACTGTTGCCTGAAAAACTGGAACTTAACAAGATGACTTTGATTCAACTACCCTAATTCTGAATTCACCACAAGAATGGTGATAGAAATAACAAAGGCTGTAGTACAAGTTGAATTGAAAACCATTGTGGTGGAGGAAGAGGAGAATGAGAGATCAAGAATTATCACCTCACTAAATAGTGAGGAGTAGTTGAGAAGAAAAGGGACCCGAAAAGAATTTGTCATGAGATCCAGTTAAACTAGGACATCCTAAAGGCATTCATAGATGAAATTTATAGGAAAAAAATAGATGTCAAATAGAACAGATGTATGGTAGTCTATTTTTGATCAACATGAATAGTGAAATTAACTTGGGCTCTACCACCTAAGTATTTTGTGTCCTATGAGGAAGTGGTAAGGAATCTTTAAGAATCCAAAGCAAAAAAAAAAGCTGCTAGATTTAAATAGAAAAAAATTTGTGCTGGAAGTAATACAAAATTTAAAGGTAATAAGCACTGATTTCTAGAGATATTTAAAAGAGAGTAATTAAGAAAGAATGGAAAATATTATAGCCCCCCAGAAGGAAAAAACAAGAAAACATTGGGAATTTCCAATCCAATACCCATCTGTATGAGAATGGTTAATACCCATCTTTATGAGAATGGTCAATGCTTACATATTAAAGGTATATTGAATGAAAATAGATGAAGGGAATAAATAGGCTTTCCCAGCCTCAAACTACACTCTGAATTCATGAGTCCTTTGGAATTGCCTTGATCTTCATTACAATATTGATGTTATGTACACAGTAAACATTTAACAAAAGTTTGTTTGATTGACTGATTCCTTAGCAGTACAAAGGGTCTCTAGATGACCAAGTATGAGTACATTATGAACCCCAGAAGACAACACCTCCTCAATGAGATCCATCACCATTTGAAAGTGATAGCTTACCCATGCACAAAGGAAAAGCTACATATATATACTTGTTCATTGTTCTAAGTTCATAGACAATAGTTATAACAGGAATAGCAATAGGGAAACACAGCAATTCTTAGGAATTTTGCTTTTTACTGTTCTGGTGCACTTTTCATGTAATATTGGTGTGACTTTGATATCTATGTTGGTGTCTTATCCTGCTACTAAAAAGTTTTAAACTCTGGAGTGGAGGTTCTTAATTATTTTTGTATCATAGACCCTTTCAGCAACCTGCTGAAGCCTAAGGAACCCTTTTCAGAGTAATATTTTTAAATGAATAGAATAATAGGATTGCAAATAAAAATAAAGGATATATTTATATTAAAATTTAGTTATCACCTCCAGGATCAAATATCAAATCCTATTTATTACTTGATCCTTTCCTACTTTTCCAGTCTTCTACTCACTATTCTGTTCCCAAACACTGAATTAGCTCTGTCAATGCAGGTGAAAACTTCATTTCCAGTAGAGAAGAGGTATTAAATTAACTACCACACTGAAGGTCTACAGAAGCATTGTACTGATATCTTTGTTGTAGGCCTGTGAAATTTGGATAATCTACATGCACATGCCAGGAAATTAAATCACTTCCATTTAGATTGTCTTAGGAATATTCTGAAAATCAACTGGCAGGAGAAGATAGCAGTCACTGAAATCCTTTCTCAACTAATCTGCCTAGCATTCAAACAGCAGTGCAGAGAATGCAACTTTGATGGGCTGGCCTCATTCAAAAGCCAAACAAATGCCTGCCAGAATGACTATTTTATGGAGAACTCACACAGGGCAAATGCTCATGGGGGCATGGAGAGGTGGTCAGAGGAACAGTACAAAGACACTCTCAAGGTCTCTTTTAAGGTCTTAGGAATTGATTGTGCAGCATGGGAGTCACTGGCACAGGATCACCCAGCATGGCATGTCCTCATCAGTGAGGGTGCTGCACTCTATGAGCAAGGCAGAATTAAAGCAGCTCAAAGGAAACATGAGATACATAAGTTTACAGTACCCATCCCAGGTGTTCACATGAACTATTTGTGCCCAACCTGTGGTAGAGCACTCCAAGCTTGTATTGGTCTGATTAGCCACAATTGGACACCCCGAAACTTATCTCTAACAATGATGTCATTTTGATCTTCTCTGATAACAAAAGGCAAAATATCAACCCTGAGGTTCAGTGACTCTGGTCTCCTTTCTGTTCTTTACACAGACACTCCATTTCCTAATTCCAGACATTTTCACTGTCTATTCACTGTTCCCCATTCCTGGAATTTTCCTCTTCTCATCTCTACCTCCTGTTTCCTTCAAGGCTCAGGTGAATTCTCTCAACTTCTACAAGAAATCTTTCCCAGTTCTCCTTAGTCCTAGATTCTTGTTTTTTAGATTAGCTCTAATTTATTCTTTTTAAATTTTATTTGTATATGATTGTTTATATATTATTGGAATATGCTTTCCATTAGACTTTGAGCTCCTTGAGAGCAAGGACTATTTTTTTGCCTTTCTTTGAATTTGTATTTTTAGCTTAGAATTTGGTATATAATAGTGTCTTAATAAATTCATCTTGCCTTTGTTAGCTTTTTTTTTGTATTAAGTAGTCATGAATTAATTATTTTGGTTGGAAATCTCTCAACCCCATGACAAAGCAAGTTGAGTCAAACCAAATATTTTGCTAAGACATTCTTGGAACCATCTGGTTTAAGAAGTCACTATCCTTCCCTACACACAGGTTTGGATTACCCTAGAGAGTGATTGGCTATTTGCCCAGCAGCCAGTGGAATAGCCAATACTTTTGGTACTTTTCTCAGAAAAATGAAGGGCAGCTGTAGTTTACTGCTCCTGAAGAGGCACCCTAGTAGGGTAGTTGGAAATTTTGGGAATTTGCCTGTCCCAGAATCTACCCTGCTGTATGCATCAGTCTATTCATCCTCAGAATGTTGTCCACTTTTATGCATACACTCTACTAGACAAGTCGATAATTCCAAATCCACATTTGATTGCAAAATAGGAATAGCTTTCAGAAGTTCAGCTGGCTCCCTAACTGACTGTAGATATTTTTTTCTCAGTCCTTGTTCCTCCTTTAATATAATTTCTGAGAACAGAACTTGACCGCAAATTAGTAGTAATGACTTTTAAATTATTTTGGTGTTTCCCAATGTTTTCCTTCTTTAATTACCTCATCTGTTTTTATAGCTGTTTTTTTGTCCTTAAAGACTAGGCAATACTTCACTTAGGTCTTGGTTTTTCTAATGTTATAATACATAATTTGTCCAAAATTTAAGTGTTTTTGTTTAGGTTTTAAATATTAAAGATAGATGTTTAACCTGTCCAGAGACTCAGAGGGAAGGACATGGGGCTCGGCTAGGTGGCTTAGTGGATAAAGCACCAGCCCTGGAGTCAGGAGTACCTGGGTTCAAATCCTGTCTCAGACACTCAATAATTACCTAGCTGTGTGGCCTTGGGCAAGCCACTTAATCATGTTTGCCTTGCAAAAAACCTAAAAAAATAAAAATAAAAATAAAGGGACTATGAGAAGACCCAACAAAAAGAAGCACACACACACACAGACACAGACACAGACACATTAGAGGGAGGACAGACAAAAAAAGAAAATAAGGGAAATAATTAATTTAGTTATAATTAGTATGTGTGGTGTCTTGAGCCCACCTATTCTTCCTTGCCCATGACATCACTCTTTGTTGTCTACTTGAAAACATGGCTCACTAACGCCCCCATTTGAATCTTTGATGGCTGCAATTTTCTTCTTTAGATCTTGGATCACTGCAGAAGAGAGCTAGGATCTTTCCCTTACTCTATGACAACAGCCTACAAAATAAAAAAAAAAAAATCTGCACAACAGAGAAACATAAGTGGGAGTTCTAATGACTAAGGGCAAATTTATAGGATTTGCAAATATCCAAAAGTTTTTCTTAGACAATGTGTAGGAAACTTGGCAGGCAATGTATTCAGCTCTTTTTGTGTAAAATTCCTTTGCTCTGACAGATTCCCTCTGATCTAGTGGAGTACACACAAATGAACCTTTTCTGTCCTAACCAGGTCTATCTTTACCCCTGGCTTATTGGATCAGAATACCTTTTTTTCCCCCCTCTTTGGTTTCCCAAGAATAATGTCCTACAAATTTCGACTGGAATTCCCAAATTGACATACCCATCTCACTCCTTTGCTTGGAGCTTTTGAGACTTTGTTTGATTTTCTATTTAATAAGTATCTGTTAACTCAATTCAACAAAAATTAAGTAGCTACTAGATCCATGATACTGGGGAAGGGCAAGAGATGCACCAAAGATCAAGGTTTGAAGGTTTCAACTCTTTTATGATCAGAACTTAATTAATGACTGGGTTTTTTTCCTGGCCCACAATTTCAGAAATGTTTCACCAACAGCCAACTCCACCAATTATAATAATAATCTTTTTCATTGCCCCCTACACTCCCAATTTGTATTTTTGTCTTTCCTACTACAATGTAAACTTCTTAAGGGTAGGTCTATTTTTCCTTTGTATTTGTCCAGAACTTCATACAATATTTGCTATATAATTTATATAACACTTTAAAATTTGCAAAGCACTTTGCACATATTGCCTTATTTTATCCTCATAACAATCCTTGTGGTTGATGCTTTTTATTACCTCTACTTTTCCACCTTTTACTTCTCAATCCCTGGCAATTTAGTTTCTGATTTCACTACTCAAATAAAGCTGCTTTCTCTAAACAATAAACAGAAAATATATTTTTGTTAAGGCAATGGCTTTTTCCTTGTACTTAGTCTTCTTGATTGTCACTTCCATCCCCAGTCCCACCCTGGCCCATTTACTCTCTTTCCTGCATTTTCTCTTCCTATCTGATTTACTGATCCTTTTCAGTCTCCTTTGCAGGATCATCTTCTTCTTTCCTTGGGGTAGACCCAAAGCTCTGTCTTGGACTCTCTTTTCATCTCTGTCATTATTCTTGTTGACCTCATCATTTCTCATAGTTTCAGCTATCATCTCTTTGATGATGACCTCCAAATTTACAAATCCAGCCCTCATTTCTCTCTTGAACTCTAATCTCTTATCTCCATTTACTGCCTGATATTTCTCCCTATAGGCATCTCAAGGCTGAAACAGTTAAACTAAAACTAAATAACCTATATTCTTTATGAACTTCCATATTATTATCAAGGATACCACCGTCCTTCCACTTATCTTGGTCTTTTACCTTTTTTATCCTTTACTCTTTATTCTCACCTCTTCATTCTCTCTAATCTGAACTATTACAATAATTTCTCATGTGGTCTCTTTACATCACTCTCTTTCCTACCTATTCCTCACCCCAATGCAAAACAGACTTTTCCAAAAGCAGAAGTATGACCCCATGACACTCTACTCAGAAAAATTCCATGGTTATTACTTCTAGAATAAAATACAAACTCCCCAGGTTGGCATTTTAAGCTCTCTATAGTCTGACTCTTCCATTGCTCCAAAACAATTCCATGTAATTGTTCCCAAGGCATTTTATATACCAGTGAAATTTGCCTCCTTGCTGTTTCCAGGTTGAATGGCATAGTCAAAAGAGTACTGGCTACAGATTTAGAGGACTAAGTTCAAATCCCACCTTTACCACTTACTGTATAACCTTGAGAAAAATCACTTTACCTTTCTGGGCTTTAATTGCTTTAACTTTCAAGTAAGGTGATTGAACTAGGTGACTTCAAAGGCCCCTTCCACCTTTAGATTTATGTTCCTATGATCTACAAAAAAAAAAGAGCATCAAATGTGCATTAACCCTTGCCCTCACTGCAGACCTGTACAGCCTGCAGAACTCCCCTAGAACTTGAACTAGATTAAAATGTAATTAAGAAAATTTTGAAAATAAATAAAAATATAATAGAACCTAATAATATTAAAAGCACTGAATAAGATCCAACCTATTGGACCTAGCTTATGTTTATCTTATAATTTTATGTTTTTATAATTTTATAAATTTATAATTTTATTTTTGCTAATTCAACAAGCTTTCCATTGTTTCATGTCATAATAATAAAAGAATAATAACTAATATCTATATAGAACCTTAAGGTGTGAAAAACACATAGATATAGCATCCTCATGGGATTGTAACAACAACCCAAAAGTGTAGATACTATATTGCCATCCTCATTTTACATATGAGAAAACCAATACAGGAAGAAAACAAACATTTATTAGTCAACTGCTATGTACTCAGATCTTTACAAATTCCTCATTTGATCCTTACCACAATCCTAGAAGGTAGGTGCTATTATTGCTCTTATTTTACAGTTGAGAAACTGTAGACTTGCTTCGGGTCACACAGTTAATAGTCAGGATTCAAACTTAGAACTTCCTGAAGTCAACTACTCTACCTACTATGTCACTTAGTTGCCTTAAATCATAATCTGATTTATAACAATTTTTGAGCAACTTGCTTTTTATTTAGGGTAGATCAGTTCTTTTAATATTCAAATATCATTGAGGAGACTTTGTAGTTTTATAGAATTCGGTACAATTAATACAATGCCATCTGTAAAAAAGGATTAACTGGAGAAATTTATCTTCAGTGGGGAGTCTTCTTTTGTTTAGACCCTGTTCAGAAAGTCTTTATTGATGCTGGAGAAGATTGCAGGTGAACGGATATCTCTAGGATACTTCTAATTTAATAAACTACAAACATTTATGACTTGATTACCAATTTTGTTAACTAATGTATTTCTAAAAATTTATGCATTCATATTGTTTGAGTCAAACAAAATAATGAAAATTCATACTGAAAACCAATTGAGCATAATTTTACAAATGTGGAATTTGAAAATAAAAACCATTTTTAAAGCCCCAAAGCCCCAATGTAACTCATTTCTTATTAGGGCAGATGAGTGGCGTTTAAATTCATGCACACGTCTTTGTTTTGGAGTGCAGAGATTCTTTTAATTTAAAGGTGAACCCATGAAAAATTGAGAACATCTGTAGAAAATTGTTTAGGAACTCAGTGCCACAGTCATTTTTTAGGTTAAAGCACATAACCTCAGGGAGATCCCACCCTGGACTCACCACTATTCTGAATCATCAAAGACAAAAGTCCCTATTCTCATTGCTACAAACAAGATGCCTCCCTGGTATTAATTTCTCATTTACTGATACAACCTAAAGGAGGATAAGGGTGGATGGGAAGCCAAGTAACCTTTGAGCAAGAAGCAGCACAGTCTAATATAGACTACAGATAGTTTGTCCAAGGCAAGTATAAAAAGGATCAGTTCTATTCATTAGATAGCAAGATAATCTCAATACTTTTTTGAGGGACCTAGAAAAACTTTATAAAGTCATGTCCCTTAAGTTCTTAAAGGTCATTCAAAGTTTAAGTGATTTTTATTATCCCACATTCCAACTTGGACTTTTCTATCAATTCATTTCCTGTGCTATTTCATCACACACTATATTTATTGCATTTTTATTGGGTAACAACATCTAATTGCCTCCCAGTAATTTGTACTACCTCATATTTCTGGAAGGTCATTTTAACTTGTTACTCTCACTAACTAGAGGACATTAACTATTCTGGGAAGGCAGCTAATTTTTTTTTATCTGATGGAAACTTAATGTAGTCCTAAAAACTCAGATTAGGTTTTCCATTTGTAGACACCAAAATGATGTCCCTGATAAAGAGAAATGAACATGAGCAAATTGTAATTTTCTCTCATAAGATGTTTTAGTAAAATCTTTTTCAATTACACTCTTTTTCCCACCCATCTTCTACCTCCTCCTTACCACATTAAGAAAGAAAGAAAAACCAAACTAATATTACAAAATGTAGTCAAGCAAAAAAGATTCCTGCATTGGCCAAAAAGAATATGTCTCAGTCTGTACTTTGAGTTCTCTTAGACAGGAGGTAGGTAGGCACATGTGTGATCATGAGTCTGCATCTTTTGCGAGATTTTCAACTTTATACTACTTTAAAAAAAGTAGGCTAAGTCGGACTAATCAGTCTAATCTAGTCCTATAAATACTTTATACAGCATCTTTATTCCAATAGTGCCAGCCAGCTAATATTCTGCTTAGAAGCATAAATAGTAAATGAAATTAAAGGGGGGAAAATTATATTTTTATGTCTAGTTTAACCGACTGGTTGAAATAATAGTCTTCTTAGTCCCCAGTATAAGATTGTAATTGTCTTAGAGTATTGTATTGCTGGGAATAGCTAAGTCATTCATGATTGACCATCACACTGTGTATAATGTTCCCCTGGTTCTGCTCACTTCACTTTTTACCAGTTCATGCAAATCTTTTCAGGTTTTTCTGAAATCCACTTGCTTATCATTTCTTGTAGCACAAAAAGTATGTATATGCATATACCAAAACTTGTTCAGTTATTCAGTTGATGGGATCCCCTCAATTTTCAATTCTTCACCACAAAAAGAACTGCTATAAATATTTTTGTACAAGTAGGTCCATCTCCCCCTTCCCTTTTGGGAGGGATTTCTTTTGGATACAGTCCTCATAGTGGCATTATTGGATCAAAGATTATAAATACAATTTGATGGTCTTTGGGGAATAGTTCCAAATTATTCTTCACAATGATTGGATCTGTTTGCAATTCCACCAACAGTACATCAGTGTCCCAATTTTCTCACATTCTTTCCAACATTTATCATTTTCCTTTTCTGTCAAATTATTTAATCTGTTAGGTGTTAGAGTTGTTTTAATATACATTTCTCTAAAGAGAAGTGATTTAGAACATTTTTTCATATGATCACAGGTAGCTTTGATTTCTTATTCTGAAAATTGCCTGGTCACATTTTTTGATCATTTTCAACTTGGAAATGATTTGCATTCTCATAAATTTGATTAGATTTTCTATAAATGAGACCTTTATCAAAGATACTCCCTTTAAAAATTGTTTCCTAGCTTTCTGCTTTCCTTCTAATCTTGATTGCATTGATTTTATTTGTGCAAACCGTTTTTAATTTAATATAATCAAAATTCATTTTATATCTCATAAAACACTTTATCTCTGTCATAAATTCTTCTCTTCTTTATTGATCTGACAGGTAAACTATTTCTTGTTCTCCTCTTGTACATAGTGTAAGATGTTGGTCTATACCTAGTTTCTGCCATATTGTTTTCAGGCTTTCCAAGCAGTTTTTGTCAAATAGTGAGTTCTTGTGCCAAAAGCCTGGGGCTTTGGGATTATCAAACATTAGATTACTATGGTCATTTACTGCTGTGTTTTGGGTACCTAATCTATTCCATTGGTCTATCACTCTATTTCTTAGTCAATGCTACTCTATATTTTAGTTTGCAATATGGTATGGCCAGGCCATCTTCCTTTATATTTTTTAGTATTACTTCCCTTCATATTCTTGACCTCATTGTTCTTTCAGATGAATTTTTAAATTATTTTTATAGCTCAATAAAATAATTTTGATTGATATGACACTGAATAAATAAATTAATTTAAGTAGAATTGTCATTTTTATTATATTCATTTGGCCCACTTATGAATAATTGATATTTTTCTAACATCTTAGATCTGACTTTATGTGAAAATTGATTTGTAATTGTATAGTTCCTGGGTTTGTCTTGGCAGATCAGTAACAAAGAATAAAAAAAGAAAGAGAAAAGAAAAACAGTTCATCAAAATGCATCATCAGTTGTCTGATAGTGTATTAGACTATCACATCAGTAGTCCCCACTGTTTAGCTACTTTTCTCAAATTTTCTTCAGGATGAAGCATAGTCATTCTAATTAATATCTACTACAATTATTTTCTTTTGAAGTATACATTTTGATTGATCTATTTAGTTTTAGAAATCACCTTCATTCCCCAATGTATCACAACCCTCCTCCTCAGAAATACTAATGGCAAATACTAAAAAAAAGGAAAATACCACTCAGCAATTTATAGGTAAGTCAAAGGGTAATTTGTGGGTAAGTCATAGGCATATGACCATTTTTCTCTTCTTTCTGGACTTGTTCAGTCATGATGGCAGGTGGCATGATGTTAAATGTATAACAAAAGACTCTCAAAAAAAGTACACATGATATAGTTTTGATTAATCTGTATATATTAATCTTCATAAGTTTCTTAAATTTAGACAACAAACAAAATCAATCCCTGATTTCTAGCACTTTGCTCATTTCTGATGTGTAAATGCCAACACAGAATATTTAATTATTGTATTTTGTGACTTGGTTCAAACTGACTCTCCTAGCCTGGTTCCTGGATGGGATAGTCATGCTGCTATAACTCATTTTCCTATTTTTCTTTAGGGACAATGTTGGAATAAGGATGCCAGGTGATACAGTGGATAGAATTCAGGCAAAGCAGACAAACTTGTTTTGCCTCCACCCAGTTGTGTTAAGAGGGAAAGACTCCAATTAGCTCCCAGCAGTGATCCTGTTTCTACAATAAGCTCCCAGTAGCAAAGTTTTTTATCTAATCAGTTTGACCATGGGGAGAGATGTATACTCTGTTCTTCATTTCTGCCCTTTTCCACAAATTTGAATCCAAATTTGAAAGGGTAGGTACATTGCATAACCAACACATCAGAAATGTTTTATGTCTGTAGAGTAGTGCTAAATTTAATTTTAATGATAGGGTGCATCTCTAAGCAGAAAATGGCAATAAGGAATTAGGAAGGCTGAGCTGTCAATCAATCATTAAACTAGAAGACCTCTCTGAACATGCTCCGATAATTTGTGCTATCTTCATTTCTGTAGGCCATTTTTCTAATAGCTCACTTTAGGATCATGACTTTCCTTTTCCAAGCATATCATTCCATGCTCTCTTCATAGACTGGTGGCTTTCCTTTCAAACTCTAGTGTGCCAAATATTAAGATATTAAGGAAAGGGAAAGTAACAAATATGCCATACCTTTTTTCCCTTACAGACTAGGGTACTTCCCAGTTTGCCCTTTTATTTTTAGGGGCACCTGAACTCTGGATCTATTGCCAGGCTTAAAGCATTTAGTTCATTATTGATTCCCTTCACTCTATCCTAATGCTTTTAAAGTTTAAAGATCTGAGTCTGAGTTAAACAAACTCCCTTACCTTCAGAAAGGAAATTCTGTTGTATCCAATTCTTTATGACTCCATTTGGAGTTTTCTTGGCAAAGATACTGGAGTGGTTTGCCATTTCCTTCTTCAGTTAATTTTGCAGTTGAGGAAACTGGGGCAAAAGGGTTAAATGTTTTGCTCAGGGTCACAGAACTGGTATATGTCTGAGACCAGATTTCAACTGAGGAAGATGAGTCTTCCTGATTCTAAGTAATGTGCTCTATCCACTGTGGCACAAAGATGCTCAGTATTAGAAATTGTAAAACTCTAAGCTCTCTCTTTCTTTCTCCCTTCAATTTTATATTTGTAAAATATTAACCAATATATAACACAGAGTGTTATGTAACCCTACACAAGGTTTGACTTAGAAATCCCCCAAATAGACGTGACTTCAAAGAGCACATTTTTTTGCTAACATTCTAAATATGTAACATGTTCCATGGACTGTAGTCCTTTCCAGAACTTTTGGATCAGACCACCAGGGGGAACTATTTATAAGGAGCCAGAATTCAAGAGGTTATATATATATATATATATATATATATATATATATATACACACACACACACACACACACACACACACACACACACACACACACACACACATATATATATAAAATTTTAAAATACCTGTCATATTACTTTAATCATACAACAAGTTACAAATTTATCAGATAAGAGATATATGATCAAACACATGGTGGAAACTTTTTCTCTAGGTAGTAATGCTCTCCTTTGTTAGTGTTTGACTAGTGTTTTTGTTTTCTCTTGTCTTTAAGTAAGATGAATTCTGTTTTATTATTGGGAATAATGAAACCCAAACTGAAAACTGGGCTTGAAAAGTCTATATCTAAAATTCATTTTCATTGTGCATCAGAAAAACATCTAGGAAAGCAGAGATCCTTGTTAAGGTATTTCAGCTTTCATAGTCTGCAAAGCTTCCAAGTATGATGATAAATGTCAGAATAATCAGAATTGGTTTTAATCACTTGAAAACAGATGCAGGGAGGGGAAGGAAAGGAAAAGAAGAAAAATATTAAAAACCATATAACATGAGTTCAACACTGCACAAATAAAAAGACATTGAATTAAACTGGATATCTATAAAATTTATTACAAAAATAGAGCAAGGACTTTTGCACATATAATATCCAACATTTAACTTTCTCCCTGTCCAGGGTTTCTGTGGAATATCTTAGTGTGGTCATATTCAAAGAATGTTTTCAAGTCCATATGTTCAGCTCTTTTTTTCTTCTACCATTCCAAATAAACTATATATATCCTAATACTTTTTTAAACCTTGAAATGCATCATTTTTCATTTTCACCACAGAACCAGGAATGTTATAGAATATACTGAGCTTAGGTGGTAGATGTTGAAGAAGGAAGATCTAAGATTTGGTTTTTTTTAATTAAAATTTTTTTTTCCAAACAAAAATCTGTTTTCTGTCACTTTGCTTTTCCTCTCCCTCTAATGGGAAAGCAAGAAAAACAAAACCTCTATTTTAAACCTATATCATCAATCTGAACCATGATTTCATCATCTTCCGTCAAGAGATCTCTGGAATTCTGGCTCGTCATTGTGTTGATCAGAGTTCCCTAGTCTTTCAAATTTGGTTTTTTTTTTAAATGATATTGTCATTATGTAAGATGTTATCCTGGTTCTGCTCACTTCACTTTGGACCAGTTTTTAAGGTGTCCCCAGATTTCCCCATTCTATTCATAAGACAATTTCCTTCATTGTTTCTAACAGCATAATAGTATTCTATCATTCATATACCATACGATGTGTTCATTCATTCCCCAATTGATGGGCACCCCCTCAGTTTCCAGATCTTTGCCATAAAAAAGAGCTGATATTAATATTTTTGCTTAGCTGGGTTCTTTTCCTCTTTCTTTGATCTCTTGGGGGTATAGACATAGTTGTGGCATCTGGATCAAAGGTATTGGGTGCTGAGACTTGTGCAATTTCCTAAAACAAATGAAATCCTTTGATGGAGGGAAAGAATAGGAAAGAATGAACAAAAAGAAGGGCTACATGGCCCTATCAAAGATTCTACTACAGTCCATTACCTAATACTTTCACAAACAGCTAAAACTGATTTATTTGACATCCAGTCAAGTAATTGATTAAATTATTACTTCCAGCAGAGTGTGAAGGCTTGCCCCCTACAATTTCTGCTCCTGTAAAAGTTGAGGCTGGTGGAATAATTTAATTTAAGAAAAGAGGGAGACCTACTCTAAAAATAAATAAGGACATACAATTTTTAAAAAAATCACCTCACATCTATAGCATAATGATCATTCAACAAATTAAAGTCAGCAACTATTTATTTTATCTGTGTGCTATGTGCAAAGCACTATTATTGTTCAAAAATGATAAAACAGAGGCATTGGGGCTCCCTGAGGTGTCTTCTGCATCATCAAAGAAAGCTTTAGTTGTGTTTAGGTGGGCTTTAGTAATTAATATTTGTAATTGTATGTCAATACATCTAAAAACTGGTCAGCTGAGTATGATATACAGGCTCTCTTAACCAGAATAACATTATCTGACCATGATTGTATGAGAGAATCTTTACTGAAACTTGATGTTCTTGGAAAAATCAGCCTTCTGGCATTGCCAGACTTCTTCCCATCCAGAGATCTTGGTTTTGGATTAGTGGAGATGGTAAGATGGAATTGTGGTTGTCAGTCTTCTTTAGTTCATGTTTCAGATGGGCAAGGGCAGCAGTTTATGTGAGTAGAGTAGTCCTGCCTTCACTTTCCCTGATAGATACATACTTACTTCTCTCAAGTCTTCAGTCTTCCTCCAAATCAAATACACTTATTTCCTGTGAATTTATTGTTCTTCACAATTCACAAACCCTGTTCACCTCCCATTGATAGTCACAAGATGCTGGTGGAACTTGTCTCAATTATTACTTAATGTTGTAATTTTGGTGTGTGTGTGTGTGTGTGTGTGTGTGTGTGTGTACGCCCACTTGAGCACTCTATGGCTTGTTTTTAATATAATTAACCTATGGAGGCAAGATCCTAGAAAAGTCAGTACAGTGAAGCAAGAGGTATATGTGAAATAGGGAAGAAGACAACGGAACGAGGGGCAGCTAGGTGGCGCAGTGGATAGCGCACCGGCCCTGGAGTCAGTAGTACCTGACTTCAAACCCGGCCTCAGACATTTAATAATTACCTAGCCATGTGGCTTTGGGCAAGCCACTTAACCCCGTTTGCTTTGCAAAAAAAAACAAAAACAAAAAAACAAAGAAGAAGACAATGGAATGATGAGTTTTCAAAGGGGACCTCAGGGAGTATATGAAACTAGTAACTTGAGATAGCAAAAGTTTAAAGATTTCTAAGTCCAAAACTAGGAACTTGGTGGGAAGTCTTAAGGGAATTGGGGGTTTTTTTTGGAACAGGAAAAATTGGAAATCTGCTGGAGCCTGTGGAGAAAAATGTCATTGAATATTGGCTCCAAAGGATAACGGTTTACTTACAAGGCCACATATTCTCTGGAGGGAGAATTTAGTCTAAAACATTAGTTAAAGAAATTGAGCTTTACTAGAAGGTAGAAATAGCCTTCACAACCAGACAATTAACTTAAAGGATAATAGATTAAAAACTTAAAGGGACTAGAGGTCACTTAGTCTAATAATTCATTTTACAGGTAAGGAATTCGAGGAGAGAAGTTTTGAAAGAGGTCCAAGGTCCAAGAGCTACTATCAGAGGTAGAATTTTAATCCTGATCCCCTTAGTTTCCAATAATTCCAAACTCCCTTCAAAATTGATGAGAATAGAGAGAAACAAGCTAAGGGAAAAATGACTTGCAAAGGACAAGATATATCATTTCCAAGTTGGATAAAGGTGGCAATTAAAATGCTAGAGAAAATAGAAAAAAAATCAAATAAGAAAGTGGCTTATTCCGGTAGATTCCTCACATTTCCAGGTAAGACTAGATAGCAGGACATTGAAGAACTAAAACTAACAGCTTTATCAACAACCATCCTACCTTAGGACTTCTACTTTAAAATGCTCAGCCTCTGGAGGCAAAAGTTGGGTTCAAATTCCACCTCTTATGTTTAACCTTTGTGTGATTTTGAGAGGTCTTTTGGTCTTTCTGGGTCCGTGTTTAATTATTTGTCAATTGAGGCATTGGGTTAGATGGCATCATGGGTCCCTTCCAATTCTAAGTCTATGATTTTATGATTACTTGTCCAAGCTGAATATAGCTGAAACTAGGGGACTCTGAGATAAGAATTTAAATAATGAAAAAAGAAGAAGAAATAATATAAATTAGTAGAGAGAAGCTAAAAAGGAAAATGATTAGCTTCATTTATGTTTTCAGTAAATATTTAGATGAGTTACAATGATTCTTTTTAGCTGTAACTTTTCCATCTTATTTTATATCTGTATCCCTTGTTCCTAGCACATAGCAGGCAAATAATAGATGTTTGTTGATTTGATTATTTGCTATTTGCAACTCCTTTGCTTTCTCTAACATTGCTAGCATTAAAACCTTTAAGACTAGTGAAAGAGGGTTTATATTTATTCTTGAAATAGCTTGGTAGAAGAGAGGGTTGAAGCTTGTATCTCCTGCTGAAGAGCAATGGGAGGTGGGTGGGCATGTATGGAGAGGAATTGAAGATAGAAAACAAGAATTTTGGCAGGAACCATCAGAGATAGAATAAAATGGGACTATGGGGTACCAGCTGGAGTATCTTCAAGGGATTACCACTTGCAGAAGGTCCCCACTCATAACAAAGACCTCCCACTCTTTGCTCCAATTTGAGTCAGCATAACTTGCAGTAGGGGAAAATGGACATTGCTTTATATAATACTACATCTGGACAAGGTAGGACCCAAAGCAATACAGTTATCTTAGAGTCCAGATGTATCCAATCAAAACTTAGACTAGTACCATGAGGTTGCTTAGCAGAAAATTGTAACTTTGAGAGAAGATGGTTGAATACTTATTCCAGAGACAGCAGGGTGGAAGAGAGGTTGGCAGCCTGCTTCCCCTCCTGCAGAGAGAGCTGGGGGAAAGGAATTAAGGATAGAAGACAGCATCTTAGCTTTCTACTATAGCTAATCATTCTGGCTAACTAGGTGCTAAGCTCAGCTGTTTTTACCAGTTGAAAGAGTGGAAGTGTTGTCAACACCCTCTAAATTTGGGGGCAAAGATTGTTACTCAGTCTTAGTTATGTCTCAGGAAATGGGCATTTGGTTATTTTAAATTTGTTAAGCCCTTACCATGTTTGCCTAAATACTGCAAGAATCTGGACTGGTTGGAAAATCCCTTCCTTCCAAACAGTAAATAGAGTTCTAGTTATGGCTAGGTTTGAAAGAGGGGGGAAGGGAACAGTTTTAATGCCTTTATAATACACACATTGAGTTGAAGAGTTGGAATTCCACAGGATGGAATAAATATTATTGTTATTAATGTCAGCTATAATAATGAGGCTAACAGTTGCTAATCTATAGTATTTTATGGAGATTACGTTTAAGTCAGACTGGAGAACCATGGGGGGGAATGATGCTGGAATTTCCCAATTCATACCTTGGGACCTGTGCAAACCAGAAAAAAGAACCATGCAGCTCACTGATTTTAGGGGTTTCATTTCCCATTTGACTTCCAAATCATGAAGGAGGTGAAGTTCCCAAGTATTTTTAAGTTTAAGTTGCCCTCATTGAATTCCAGGTGTCAGACCTGGCTTGAGTTGACCCCTCAGAGAGTGCCCTTTGTATTTTAGTTATTTATGGCTGCCATTTCCCAACTAATTCAGAAGAAAAAAACAAACAAATGCTTGATGTTTCTTCAGTTTGATGACAACAATTCTAATGGGATGGGGGTGGGGAGCAGCTGAAATATGTGTTCTTAAATATGTGGAGTCATTTACAAGAACTGGACTCGGCAGCAGGGAGTTTTACAATCCCGGTGGTCCTTGAATAGGAATATAAAATCAAATTGTGTGACTCAGTATGGGCCCTTTTGGCAAGCCTGGAAACAGACATAAATGTCCAGCCAAGGACTACATAACTTCTCATTCTAGGAACCCTAGAAATAAAGAAACAGTCCTCTCAGATATAAAAAAACAGATTATGTTGTTATGAGTGCTAGACTCAATATCCTAGCAAGAATCCACAAGATTTGGAAAACATAGATATTTATTTTGATGCACAGCTTGAGATGTGGGGGAAGTAATATAGGGAAACAAAGGGAAAAAAGTATGGGTAAGTACCCTATATTTGATGCCACGATTCCTGGTTTGTATCAGAACTTTAATAATTCCTTACTTTGAGACTATGGATAAACCACATAGATTCCCTGAGTCATAGTTTCTTTATCTGTAAAATGGGTATTAATAACTGCATTTCTTGGCTCAAAAATTGTTGTGAAGGAAGAATATTGTAAAGAAAGTAAAATTATTCCTTTCTTTTACTTCCAAAACTGGCCATGTCTGGAACCCCATCCATCTACAGTTAAAAAAGAAGGAATATCATTTGCTTGACTATTCATTCCTACTCTAAGGGCTTCCCCCCTTCCTTTTTTCCCCCCCAGTTGTGGTACTGGGATGGGGAGCGAGATAACTAGTCAATAAACATTCATTAGGCGTTTACTTTGTGAGTTAAAATCTGGCCTCAGTTACTAGCTTTGTGAGCCCGGGCAAGTCATTTAACCCTGCTTGCCTCAGTTTCCTTATTTGTAAAATGACCTGGAGAGGGAAAGGGTGAACCACTCCAGTATCTTTGCCAGGAAAACTCCAAATGGGTTCATGAAGAATCATATATAACTAACTGACTAAACAACAACTCTGTGCTAAGTTCTGGAAATAGTAAATAAGACAGAAGTCAGTCCCTGCTCTCAAGGAACTCTCATTCTAATGTGGACCCACATGTACAAATAAGTTATATTAAGATCTAATTGGAAAATATTCTACAGAGGGAAGGCACTAGAATTAAATGGGATCAGGAAAGACTTTCTGCAAAAAATAGGATTTTAGCTAAGACTAAAGGAAACCCAAGAAGCCAGGAGGCAGAGATGAAGAAAGATGAAGAGAGAAAGATATAGGGATAGGGGACAGGCAGATTAATTTGCCCAGAGTTTGAAGAAGGAGTTTTTTGTTCAAGGAACAATAAAGAGGCCATTGTCAATAGATCATAGTGTATGTGATGGGGTTTAAAAAGACAGGAAAGGGGTGGCTAGGTGGCATAGTGGATAAAGCACTGGCCTTGGAGTCAGGAGTACCTGGGTTCAAATCTGGTCTCAGACACTTAATAATTGCCTAGCTGTGTGGCCTTGGTCAAGCCACTTAACCCCATTTGCCTTGCCAAAAACCTAAAAAAAAAAGACAGGAAAGATTGTAATTGGGGAAGAGTTTGGTAAAGTTATAAAAAGCTTTGAATGTCAACCAGAATCCTGGTGGCAAAAGGAAACCACAAATTTTATTGAGTAGGGAGGTGACATGGTCAGAAACCCGTATTTTGACAGCTGAGTGTGGAGGCTGGATTGGAACAAGAAATACTCTAGTAGGTGCACCAAACATCAAGATATTGCAAGTAAGGTAATGAAGTCCTGAAACAGAATGGTGGCAGTGTCAAAGGAGAGAATAGAGAGTATTTGAGAGATGTTACAAGGGTAAAATAGTTAGACCTTGGCAACAAATTGGTTATGTGAGGTGGGAGAGAGTGAAGACTGGAGAATGGCACTCAGATTGAAAACCTGGGTGACTGGAAGGATGTTGTGCATTCAACAATAATGGGGAAACTCAAAAGAAGGGAAGGTTTAGAAAAAAAGAACAAGTTCAGTTTTGGTCATGACTTTCAGATGTCTATAGGATATCTCTTTCAAGATTTTTAATAGTCAGTTGAAAATGTGAGGAGTCCGTAGGGAAGTTAGATTTGTGGATAAGTATTGATGTTAAGTGAATTCACTGGGGATAATGAGATCACAAGGTAAAATAATAGGGGGGGGGAAGAAGAGGGTCCAGGATAGAACCCAGGGGAACATAATTAATGGATGTGACCTGGATGAAGATACAGGAAAGGAGACTAAAGTGAAACAATCATATATTTAAGAGAACCAGGGAAATGTAAGGTCACAAGAACCTAAAGATTCCTCCCTATGAAGAAATAGAGAAATAATTGATAGTCATAGCAGAAAGATCAAGAAAGTTGAGGATTAAGAAAAGGTCATAAAATTTTGACAATTAAGAGAGTCTTCATAAATTTGAAGAGGGCATTTTCAATTGAATAAGGTTGGGAGTTAAGACTGAGAGAAAAGAAAGTGGAAACATTGATTGTAGATAATCTTTTCAAGGAGTTTATCTACAAAAGAGAGAAATATAAGGGAGTGGGAATGGAAGATTCATTTTAGGGTTTTCTAAGGACAGGGGAGACATGGGCATGCATGTAGGTAGTAGGAAACAGCCAATAGAAATTGAAGGTGAGTGAGAGAGTAAATTTGCTGGAGAAATGGGATGAAATAGGGTCACTGGTACATGTAAAGGGATTAGATTGGGCAATGAGAAGAATCCCATCATCACGTGAGAAAGGGGTGAAATATGAGATTACAAATGATATGAGATGAGGAGGGGATAAGAAGGAGCTTTTAGCAAATGTCTTCAAATTTTTTTAGTAAAATATGAGACAAAATTATGAACTGAGAGGATGGAGGAATAAGAGATGAGGGACTTGAGAAGAGATCGAAGGAATAGTGAATTAATTGGGGACATAATGAAGGATTTTCTAGAAGCAATAAGGGCTTAATAGAGGATATTTAACATCATATTATAGTGTATTCAGTCAGAATAGTTTTGTGATTTTTCTCCACCTTTGTTCAGCAGTACATGTATGGGAACAAAGGCATTGGATGATGGTGGTAATGATCTGAGACTGAAGCTTGTCAGGGCTTTATTGTCAATACAATAAAAAGGCAAATGAGTTGAGGACAATGCTGAGTTGAAATAGTGTAGGGAGGGGCGGCTAGGTGGCAGTGGATAAAGCACCGGCCTAGGAGTCAGGAGTACCTGGGTTCAAATTCAGTCTCAGACACTTAATAATTACCTAGCTGTGTGGCCTTGGGCAAGCCACTTAACCCCATTTGCCTTGCAAAAAACCTAAAAAAAATAGTGTAGGGAAAGGGAAGGAAGTGTAGTTAGGGATAGGCAGGGAAAGAACTAAGGGGTAGAGGGATTAGAGGTCATCATGAATAAAGAACAGGGTTTGGTTTTGCAAGGAAAGAGTTGGAATTATGATCAGATAAGAGAATTTCAGAATTTGTAAAGATGGAAGTAGTATATTTGTGGGTGATGGCAAGATAAAGAGTATGTCTTTCTTTATATGTGATTGAAATAGGGTTGGAGTGGGGCATGAGAAACAAGTAAGTAGAGAATGGCCAAATTAGAGTGTTTGAAAGAATATCACTGTGTTTGTCGATACCTCTAGCAAGAAGGTAAGATTTGAGGAGGAGCAGAAAGAAAGATTGTGAGCCAAGCTCTGAAGTCATTAAGAGAATAAGCAGAGTATCCTGGAGGTTGGAAGGTAAAGCTACCAGAACTTTTACATTTTAGTGGAGAAGACAGCAAACAAAAGGGAGTGGTGCCCAGGAAAGGACAACTGGTCAGTGTAGTCATCAAGAGTAGATAGATGCTCTTCCAGGGGCAAGGGCAAAATCGATTTGATCATAGTTCCTGGGTTCAGAACTATAGGGTGAGAGAGGGAAGGAAAGACTAGGAGAAGGAAGAGGGTTAAGTGACTTAAGTAACTTAAGGTCCCACAGCTAGTAAGTGTCTGAAGTCAAATTTGAACTCAGGAATATGAGTCTTTCTGACTCCAGGTTGGGTGCTCTATCCATGGTGCCATTTAGCTTCCTGTTACCTGAATAACTCTATCTAATTTAAGAAGCTTCTATAGAGTACCAGACCTGAGATCAGGAAGACCTGAGCTGAAATCCTGTCTCAAATATTTACTAATTGTGGGATTCTGGACACACGGGTACAATTTTGCAATAGTTATTTGAGAAATGACCTATAAAGGGACAATAAACTCAAAGGTAGAAGCACATTTTTATAGCTTATACATTCCAAACAGTTGGAGATTATTATTAGTAATAATGGTTAGCAAGAATGAGAATAGAATTCTATTATTATCATATATTAATAATTGAATTAATTATATTACTATAGAATTTAATTAATAATAATAGCTAGTATTTATATAGTCCTTTACAATTTGCAAAGCACTTTATACATGTTGTTAATGTTGATTCTCACAAGAACTCTGAGAGTTATTATTATCCTCATTTTACAGTTGAGGAAACTGATTCAGGCAGATGCTAAGTGATTTGTCCAGAGTCACATAGCTAATAAGCACAGGATTTAAACTCAGGTCCTTCTGACTTCAGGTCTAGCAACCCATCCACTGAATCACTTAGCAGCTTCCTAAATTAGGTAAGGTAATTCAGACAATGGACAGCTAAGTGGCAAAACAGATAGAGTGAGAGACCTGGAGTAAGGAAGACTCATCTTCCTGAGTTCATATGTGACCTTAGACACTAGTGATGTACCCTGGAGAAGTCCTGAACCCTGTTTGCCTTCGTTTCCTCATCTGAAAAATGATCTAGAGCAGGAAATGGCAAACCATTGTGATATTTTTGCCAAGAAAGCCTCAAATGGGGTCATGAGGAGTTGAACATGACTAAACAACAACAGAATTCAGTAGTGGTGTAATCAACTGTCATTGGAAAGTTTGGAGGATGGATTTTTTTTGGGGGGGAAATAGTCACCCTCACGCTTTCTATGTTTTTTCTAGATTTTTGTTTAATTCCAGGAACTTTTTGGCCCACGTGGCATAATTCATAAAGCAACACAGAAATGGATTGTTACTCATTTGTAGGAATTGTCATTATTCTCCTGTGAAAAGCAGCATCATGAAGTAGAAACCACACTGGATTTGGAGTCAGAGGTTTTGGTTCTGGTATGGGTATCCTACTTACTATGTGATCATAAACATGTAAGTAATTTAACCTCTGTCACTCTAAACCTTGGTTTCCTCATCTATAAAAGGGAAATTATACTTATACCACACACTTCACATTTTTTTTTTTGGTGACCAAAAAGCTTTGCAGACCTTAAAGCATTACATAAATGTCAGTAATTATTAAAATTTGGGAGTATAGCAAACCAAGGAAAAAGAGCAGCTGAGGGAGTAGAATTCTCTGTCTTGTCCTTTACGATGAATGTCTAGTGGACTTCCTTTGGAAGATTAATCTGGTCTCTAATTCTCAAGTCAGAGAGTTAGGTTCAGCAAACTTATTTTGAAAAAAATATGGTGAAACATGGCAAAAGTCTAATGGTGATGCTTCATAATCATAAAACAATCCTGTGTTCTTGTAGGTTTTGTCAATGAACCATTAGTTTGGGACAGATTAAACCAAGTCTGAAATGCTTCGAATACAGGCTTGGTGATAATCTGAGGATGGAATAGTTAATTTTGGAGACCAATTATCCCCATCACCCCTTGACTAATTCTTTTTTTGTCATAACTTTCTCTTATGAAATCATAGAGTAGTTGTGATCTCAAATCTTAAATGGGTGACTAATTGATAGGAGGCTATCCTACAGTGCCTTGCAAACTGTAAAGGACTACATAAAAGCTAGCTATTATTATTAATTATGTTATAATTACTGTATGCTATTATTAATTAATATAATTATATTAGCATTATTGCTAACAAATTATTATTAACTATTGTAGAAGAAACCCTCTAGAAAAAGAAATCTGAGAGTGAAACTATGTTCCCTGTTCATAGAAGACATAATTAAAAGAAGAGTCGGGGGTGGGGAGAAAGATCACTTTTGAACTAATAGCTAGTTTGCCTGCATTTCAAGGTTCAAATACCATCTTAGAAATACATCAAAGGAAAATCAGGAGGTCATTTTGGTCTTCTCTAAAGGCAGAGGCTGCAAATTCTTTCACTCAAAGTAATCATATCATATAATCCCTCGCAGGGCTTCTCAGTAGGGGGGAAGAGGCCCACAATTAGAGCAGGAGAAGATGTGGATACACAGGTCTTCCTTTCTCTTGCTGGTTGACAGCTGATGCTGACCACAGATTTTTCATTCAGATGTCAGTGAGAGGCCTTTCCACCCTATGTCTGCTCACCAGCTTCACTTTTGACCCTAGTGGTTTCTTTTATGTTCAGTATTCATTAATTTTCAAATGCAGAGTTATTTCAAAATTCCTTTACTTTCTGATCCTTTCTTATCTGAAATCCCCATTCCTTCCCCCCCACCCCTTGTTTTTTTGTTTTTCCTACTTGGCCTAGCCAAGGTTCCATATGCTCATAAGACTGAATGTAGTGCACAGTTTAAAGATGGAAAGTGGTCATTTATTTGAGATACTTTCCCCCCCTCCTTTAATAGCATTCTTCATAGGAGATGCCTTGGTTCCCATGTGACTTTGCACCCCATTCCCCCCATTTCCGTGTGGTATCAAGACTCTCCTGTTTTTAGGAACCACTTGAAACATTACTTTGCATAAAGGGATTAGAATAGGGACTGGACTTTTGATTTCTTTTGTATAAGCTACTCCCAGGGGAGGAAATTCCTTGCAGTTTGTAATCTCAGATGTCTTAGAGCTCTAAGAGATTAAATAACTTGTTTAGGGTCACACAGCCAATATGGATCAGATATGGGACTTGAGCCCACCAAGGGTTCTCTGACTTGGAAGCCAGTTCTCTATTTACTGCACCATGGGAGTGAAAATGAGTTTTGATTTTCTCAAAACCATTTTATAGTTTCACCATTTTATAGTTGAAG
This sequence comes from Macrotis lagotis, assembly GCF_037893015.1. Lineage (NCBI taxonomy): Eukaryota > Metazoa > Chordata > Mammalia > Peramelemorphia > Peramelidae > Macrotis > Macrotis lagotis. The sequence goes on along the minus strand of NC_133666.1, from coordinate 456,678,141 downwards.
AAACTGAAACAGATAATTATATGTTTTGCCCAGGGTCACACAACTAGTAAGTGTGTGAGGCAGCATTTCAGCCTAGGTCTCCCCGACCTATGGGCTAGTACCATATATAAGACTGAGAACAATAAAAGAAATTCAGTCTCAGATTGATAATTCTATCTTTGTTTTAGTTTCCAGGATCTCTGAAATAAGTCCTGTTTTTCCCATCTCATGCAAATTTATGAACTTAAAAAAAACCTAACTGAACAAAAATGGAAATATTCTTGAAGCTTCTAGGGAACTGACAGTCACCAGTTTTGCAGGAAGTAGTAGACCATTGCTGAGGGTCCCCTTTTTCAATTTGAAAATGGAGAGGTTTACACCCAGCAAAACCTTAACTAGAAGAAATTGCAACTGGACTGCTTCATTGGATCAACGAGAAAGGATGGAACCACAAGGCTTTGAGAACAGGTTGATGAGGGGAAGAAATTGGGTGTTCACAGCTGAAGGAGTGGTCTGTTCCTCAGAAAGGCCTACAGAGGCTATTGAACCCCACTTCTAGGGTGGGTCATAATGGTAAAACAAAGGGAAGACAATTGGGATGGAGCATAGTTACTACTCTGAAGTTAGTACCCTGGGGCAGATGACCATTTGTCCCATACTTGCTATGGCTCCTACATCCAGTGAAAATTTTGGAGATGGTAAAAACATCAACTATATCCTCACAAGCTACATTGTCCCAAAATGAGGATATGAATGAGAATTAAGAAGCAGCAAATTTAGTAGAGCAAAATTATGGAGGGATTGACTTATGTAGAGAGACCCACATGTGGCAAGGTCCATTGCTATGTGGCTAAAAAGGAAGTAGAATAGGGCAGAGACAAGAAGGCACCACAAAGGCAGGAATTCCTGGAAACTCATTCCCCTAAATCTCCAAAAGTCATCAAATCTAGAGGGGCAGAATCCACAGTAAGACTGAGTGATACAATTTCCCACTCCAAGACAACTTAGAAGTGTCCCCACCTCCCCACCCCCATAGTCTTGGAAGTGCAGTAAATCAGTCATAAGCTGAGGATATGAGCAAACAACAGAAAAAGAAGAATCTGACCATAGAAAATTACTTTAGTTCCATGGAGTATCGAAATACATATTCAGATGATGACAAAATTGAAATTTCTGTATCTAAAACCTCCAAAAGAAATAGAAAATGACTCAGGCTATGGATGAGCTCAAAAAAGACTTTGAAAAGCAATTAAGGGAGGTAGAGCAAAAATTGAGAGGAGAAATGAGAATGATACAGATAAATCATGAAAACCAAGTCAACAACTTGGTGAAAGAAATATTAAAAAAACACTGAAGAAAACAACATATTAAAAACCAGTGTAGGCCAAATGGAAAAAAGCAACACAAAAGGCAAATGAGAAGAATGTCTTAAAAAGCAGAATTGACCAGCTGAAAAAAGAGATAAAAAAAGTTCTCTGAAGAAAATAACTCCTTCAAATGCAGATTGGAACTAAAGGAAACTGATAACTTTGTGAGAACTCAGGAAAAAAATTAAACTATACTAAAAAAAACCCCAAATTATAAGAAAATGTGAAATATCTCATTGGAAAAAAAAAAACGGGCTTTGAAAAACAGAGCCAGAAGAGATAATTTAAAATTTATTGGGCTACCTTAAAGTCAAGACCAGGAAAAGAGCCTAGACTTCCTTTTTCAAGAAATAATACAGCTGTTTTGGGGGAGGAGCCAAGATGGCTACAGGAGAAGATCCTTGCCTAAGTGTTCTCTCCATATTATTTCAAAAATCTTAAAATTATGACTCTAAGTTTTTGAGAGACAGAACCCATAGAAAGATCCAGTGAGGCAATTCTCCAGACCAAGGTAACCTGGAAAATAGTGGAAAGGCTCTGTTCCATGGAGTTAGAGGGGCAGCCCACCAGAATGAAAAACCTTCAGCCTCCCAGAGGCAGCCCCAGGATGCCTGGAAGCTGCAGCTCAGAGCAGTGGGGCAGTTTCCTGACCTACACCCCAGGGAATACTGGGAACAACTTGGGGGATCAGAGGTGGGGACCTCTGCCAGAGTGAGTGTGTGAAGCCCAGATCATGAGGGTGGTTGCCACAGTCAGCACAGTCAGCACAATGGCAATGGCCTGGGCAGCCCAGATCCAGGAAACAGAAAAAGATGTGGAACCGGCCAGCAGGAGTCTCCAGGCAACTGAAGCCCGTTGAAGGTGGGGGAGACTTCCTAGATTTTTCCTCTGTACCTGGGACTCTGGGGCTGTGACCACATTCAGATCCTGATTGCAGTCTAGGCACCCCATAGAACAGGTCCCCCCACCTCAGCCCTATGTCAGAGGGGTGTACTTGTGGTCATTCACAGCCCAGGAGGGAAGTCAGAGCTTCACACACTGAGATCCCTGTTGGGGGGGTGTCCCAATAATACTCAAAAGCTCAAGAAGCACCCCAAAACCAGACGCAGGTTGGAGAAATGAGTAGAGAGAGAAAAAAGAGTAACACCATTGAGAAATACATTGTCTATGATTCCAAGGAGGATCAAAATACTCAATCTGAAGATGAGGAAGTCCAAGATCCTGAATCTAAAGACTCCAAGAAAAATGAAAGTTGAGCTCAGGCTATGATAGAGCTCAAAAAAGATTTTGAAAATCAAGTAAGGGAGATAGAAGAAAAATTGGGAAAAGAAATGAGAGAGGTGCAGGAAAAACATGAAAAAGAAGTCTGAAAAAGAAGTCAGCAGCTTAGTCAAGGAGATCCAAAAAATGCTGAAGAAAATAACATGTTAAAAACCAGCACAGGTCAAATGGATAAAACAGTTCAAAAAGTTATTCAGGGGAAGAATGCTTTAAAAAGCAGAATTGGCCAGATGGAAAAGGAGATAAGAAAGCTCTCTGAGGAAAACAAATCCCTCAGCTGTAGAATGGAGCTAAAGGAATCTGATGACTTTGTAAGAACTCAAGACACAGTACTTCAACACTAAAAGAATGAAAAATTAGAAGAAAATGTGAAACATCTCATTGAAAAAATAACTGATCTGGAAAAGAGATTCAGGAAAGATAATTTAAAAATTATTGGGATACCTGAAAGTCATGATCAGGAAAAGAGCCTTGACCTCATTTTTAAAGAATTCTTATAGGAAAATTACCCAGATATCCTAGAAGCAGAGGGCAAAATAGAAATTGAAAGAATTCATTGATCGCCCCCAGAAAGAGATCCAAAAAAACCCCATTATTATTATAGCCAAGTTCCAGAACTCCCAAGTCAAAGAGAAAATATTACAAGCAGTCAGAAGGACACAATTCAAATATTGTGGAGCTGCAGTAAGGATCACACAGGACTTAGCAGTAACTACATTAAAGGCTTGTAGGGCTTGGAATATAATATTCTGGAAGACAAAAGGCCTTGGAATGCAACCAAGAATCAACTACCTAGCAAAACTGAACATCTTCTTCCAGGGGAAAAGATGGACTTTCAATGAACCAGGGGAATTTCAAATGACCAGAGCTGAACAGAAAGTTTGATCTTCAAATACAGGACTCAGGTGAAGCATAGAGAGTGGAGGAGAAGGGTAAAATATGAGGGACTTAATGATGATAAATTACATGTATTCATGCATAGAAAAATGATACTGATAATACTCATGAGAAACTTCTCATTTAATAGAGCAGGTAGAAGGAGATTTTATAGATGAAGCACAGGAGAGAGCTGAATTTGAAGATATAACATATTGTAAAAATGGAGTCAATGACTAAAAGGGAAATGTAATGGGAGTAAGAGAAAGGAGAGGTGGAATAGGCTAAGACAGTTCATATAAAAGATTTTTTTAAAATTTTATTGCAATGAACTATTGTAATGATATGGAAGAAAGAAGGTGAGGGGGAATGAGGGAAACTTCACTTTCTTCAGAAATGGCTCAGAGAGGAAACAGCATGTACACTCAATAGTATACAGACATCTAGAGTAAAAAGGAAAGAAGGGGGAAAGGGGGAAGGGGGGATGTGGGTAATAGAGGAGAGGGTAGATCATAGGAGACAATAGTCAGATATAACACATTTTCTTTTTTACTTCTTGCAAGGGGCTGGGATTGGGTGGCCTGTCTGGGACCATGGGGCTGGGAGGTTGTTGGGTCTCAGGGGTGGTATGTGGGCTCGGGGTCTCTTGGCCCCAGGGCCAGTGATCAGTCCACTTCGCCATTCAGCTACCCTACAACACATTTTAGAAGAGGGACAGAGTGAAAGGAGAGAGAAAATAGAATATATGGTAGTGGGGAGGTATGGATGGAGGGAATTATGATCAGTAACAACAACAGTGGAAAAACATGGAAGTAACTTTTGTGATGGATTTATCATAAAGAATGTGATCCACCTGAGACAGAGCTGATGGTATCAGAACACAGACTGAAACACATTTTTTCTCTCTTTCTTTTACTTTCTTTCTCATGAGGGTCTATATTTTTTTGGGGGGGAGGGGTATTATGTTTACTCTTAAGCAAGAATAGTTTAGTAATGTATAAAAAAACTTGTACAAAAATAAAAAATTTTAAGAAAAATAAATAATACAGCAAAATTGCCCTGAGATCCTAGAAGCCAAGGGTAAAATAGAAATTGAGGGAATTCACTGATCACCTCCGGAAAGAGATCCCAAAAGAAAAACTTCCAGAAATATTATAGCCAAATTCCAAAATTCCTAAGTCAAAGAGAAAATGATAAAAGCTGCCAGAAACAAGCAATTCAACTACCATGGCTCTATAGTCAGAATTCATCTGGGAACATCATCTGGGAACATCTACCTTAAGGGCTCATAGGGCTTGGAATATGATATTCCAGAAGGCAAAGACCTTGGTTTACAACCAAGTATCAACTGCCCAACAAAACTGAACATCCTCTTTCAGGGAAAAAGATATATTTTCAATGAAACAGGGGACTTTCAAACTTTCCTACTAAAACAACCAGAGCTGAACAGAAAGAACTGATCTCCAAGTACAGGACCCAGGTGAACCATAGAGGGAGTGGACAAGAAGGACTAACCATGAAGAATTTAATGATGCTGAACTGCTTGTATTTCTGCAAGGGAAGAAGATAATGATAACTCATATGAACTTTCTCATTTATAAGAGCAGTTAGAAGGAGCATATATAGACAAGGCACAAGAAGGAGCTGAATATGGTATGATATAGTAAAAAGATGGAGTCAATGGTGATAAAGGAAAATATTGAGAGGAAGAGAAAGGAGAGGAAGAAGAGGCTAAGATATTTCACATAAGAGTCAAGAAAAAGCTTTTACAATGGAGTGGAATGGAGGAAGGTGAGGGGAAATGAGTGAGCCTTCATTCTCATCAGAAATGGCTCAGAGAGAAAATAAAATATGCACTTAATAGGATATAGCAATCTATCTTACCCTAGAGGAAAAATGAGAGGAAAGGGATGGGATAAAGGGGAATGGGGAGAGGGAAGGGGAGAATAGGTGATAGAAGAGAGGGAAAATGGTGGGAAAGATACAACACACTTCTGAACAGGGTTAGAATAACAGGAGAGAGAATGGAATAGATAAGAGTGAGGAGGAATAGAGTGGAGAGTAATACAACTAGTGATAGCAACTGTGGGAAAAATATTGAAGCAACTTCCCAGAGACAGAGCCATTGTAATCTGAATACAGACTGAAGTACACTTTTTTCCCCTCTCTCTCACTCTTCTTGAGGTTTCTCATCTTTTTTTTGGGGGGGGGGGTTATGATTACTCTCACAGCAAGATTATTGTAATAATATAAAATAAATAAACAAAAAAAGTATAAAAAAGGAAGTAAAATAGGCATCACTAACCTTCTCCCTGTCCCCCAAAGGAAACTTATTCATATCAGAAGAGGAAGCAGGAAGGTGGAACTTGAAATTACTCTGCTCTTCTTAGAGAGAGGGCTAGAAGTATATCTATCTGCTCACTTAAAGATTTTTTGGTAGGGATATGATTTTGTTCCATCTAACTTCTGATCACTTTGTTATTTTGGAGGGTAGGGGGACCCTTTTTATATTCAAGACTTGACTTCTTTCCCACCTAATGTCAGTTTCATAATGAACATTCATAGAGGACAGCAAAGAAACTCATTTATGAAAATCACAGCAAAACAGAAGTCAAAGAAAAGACTCATTTCTAAAATTTAGAGAGATGAGTCAAATTTATAAGAATACAATTTCTTCCCCCAATTAATAAATGCCAAAGGATATGAACAAGCAGTTTTCAGATGAAGAAATTAAAGCTATCTGTAGTCATATGTAAAAATGCTCTAAATCATTATTGATTAGAGAAATACATCTTAAAACAACTTTGAGATACCACTTCACACCCATCAGATTAGTTAAAATGAGAAAAAAAGGAAAATAATCAATATTTAAGGGGATGCTGGAAACTGAGGACACTTATGCACTGTTGGTGGAGTTGTAAACTGATCCAACCATTCTGTTTGGTGTTTTTTTGGGGGGGATTTCAAGGCAAATGGGGTTAAGTGGTTTGCCCAGGGCTACACAGATAGGTAATTACTAAGTGTCTGAGGTTAGATTTGAACCCAGGTACTCCTGACTCCAGGGCCAGTACTCTATCCACTGCACCACCTAGCCACCCCCAATCCAACCATTCTGGAGAACAATTTGGAGCTATGCTGAAGGGGCAATAAAGCTGTACAAACCCTTTGAACCTGCAATACCACTACTAATCTGCATCCCAAAGAGATCACAGGAAAGGGGAAAAGACCCATAAATACAAAAATATAGTATTTCTTTTTCTAGTGGCAAATGGAAAATGAGGGAATGCCCATCAAAGGGGGAATGACTGAACAAATTGTGGTATATGAATGTGATGGTGTACTTTTATTCTGTAAGAAATCATAAGTGGGCAGACTTCAGAAAAACCTGGAAAGATTTACAAGAACTGATGCTGAATGAAGTGAGCAGAACCAAGAGAACTTTGTACACATTAGCAGCAATATCATGTAATGGTCAACTATGATGGATGTAGCTCCTCTCAGTAATCAAGAACAGTTCTAAAAGATTTGTGATGGAAAATGCCATCCACATCCAGAGTTTTTACTTTCCTCTGGCATCTGAATGCAGACCAAATCATACTATTTTCACTTTTTTTTTTGTAGGGCAAACGGGGTTAAGTGGCTTGCCCAAGGCCACACAACTAGGTAATTATTAAGCGTCTGAGACCGGATTTGAACCCAGGTACTCCTGACTCCAGGGCCGGTGCTTTATCCACTATGCCACCTAGCCGCCCTATTTTCACTTTTTTAGAACTTATTTTGCTTCCCCTCCCTTTTTCTCATGTTCCCCCCCTTTAGTTCTGATTCTTCTTTCAGAACGTGACTAACTTGGAAATTTGTTAAATATGATTATTCAAATATAGCCTATATCAGATTACTTGTTGCCCTGGGAGAGGGAGGAAAGGGAAGGACATAAAAATGAACCCAAATTGAAATAAAATAACTTTTAAAAAAAACCACCCCAAAATAAAGAAGGAAAAGGAGAATATATGTCAGACAATACTGAATGAAGGAGCTCTCATTGTGAATGAGAGAGCTCAAGAAAGAGGGTCCTGGATCTCACCCAAGGGGAAACTCCCAAAAATTTCTAGTGTAGCAAGCTAGGACAGAGACATGATAAAGACTGTGGGTTCTCCTCTTGTTTTCCTAGAGACTTTTCCTTCAGTGACCATAAGTGGTGTTGACCTCTTTCATCTTTTCTCTTGAATCTGGAAGCCAGAAACTCTGAAACTGCCTCCACTACACAAAGAAGAAACAAAGATTAAGATTCCTCAAAGGGGTCAGGAAAGGGGATTGGCATAGATTTGAGTTCTCTCACGTCTCCCAACTCAGTCCCAAACCTCACACAGGATGGGATCTTTATCTCCTCTAAAAAGGAGAGAATCCCATACCAATGGGCCTTGGGACAGTGGTTATATTAGGATATAAAAAAGGGAGTTTCTATGGAGGCCCCCCAGAAATTTACCAAATGTAGTAATGACAGATATGGTCTACTGGCAATATGTTAGAGAGGATAGAAAACTGACCCCAGAATGAAGAAGACCAGGATTCAGTCTTACGTCTGAAACATGCTGGCCATCATTACCTCCTGGCAACTTGACTTTTTATTACATCAGACAATTCTCCTCTCAGACTGAAAGTTATAGATCAGGGGTTTTTCATGGAAGGTGTTTCATCAGAAACTCTCAGTTCCAATAAAATCATGGTTCAGTTAAAAAAAAAGTTTAAATCACTATTATAAGAAAAATTTCAGGAGGACATAGAAAGTATAAATGTGTGTGTGTGTGTGTGTGTGTGTGTGTGTGTGTGTGTGTGTGTGTGAGAGAGAGAGAGAGAGAGAGGGAGGGAGGCAGAGACACAGAGACACACAGAGACAGAGAGACAGAGGCAGAGAGACACAACACAGACACAGACACAGACTCAGAGACAAAGAAAGATACATGAGAGAGACAAGAAACAAAGACAGAGACAGAGAGAGATGATAGATAGAAAGAAAGATTAATAAATGGAGAGATCTACTGAAATCAGCTTAGCCTCAGCCTTTACACCTCAGAAATTAGCAAACACTACAAATTAGATCTTGATTTTATTTTTTATTGATTATCCAAACTTAAGAAAGCAATGAAAAATTATTAATAATGTACATTAAACTTCATATGTGTCATGTACAGTTTTTGAGAGCCAATTGTTAAACATTTACATCATCTCCCTAGATAGAAAGATAAATAGATAGGTAGAGCTAAGTGATGGGAATATAAAAATAAGCAAAAGGAAAGACAGTTCCTGCCCTTGAGGAGCTTACTGTCTAAAAGAAGACAACACATAAAAAGGAACTGGAAAGCTGAGTAGGGAAATTCCCCCTGAGTCAGTAGGGTTTAAAGGGAGCATGGTGCTCATGGTGACTTACTGAGATGGAAGTTCTGGAGAGGAAGTCATCAATTAGAGAAGGAGGCTATACCCCATCAAGTTATAGAAGTGGAGAAGTCATGGGGGGCTCATAGGCTGCATTTGAAGATATCATTTATAGTTTTTTAACTATAAAGTAAATCTTCAGCAAAGAGGAATTCTTTCTTTTCATGAGAAACTGAAAAATCAAGGGTTATTTGAGCCTAGATATTGATTGAAACTGACCAGATACTATAATTCTTTTGATCACCTTCAGAGATTAAACCAATCAGTGGAGGTTTTGATATCTTGGGGAGTCAATATCTTGTATTGGAATAATCCCTGAATTTGGAATCACGGACTCAGGTTCAAATTGCAGCTCTGTTGCTTATCAATTGTGTGACCCTGAGCATGTCATTCTATGTTGAGATTCAGTTTTTTCATCTGTGAAATAGAGATATTAGCATCTGCATTAATGTCTTCTTTTTTGTTGCTGTTAAAAAAATCCTTTGTAAACCTTTGAGTGGGGTGTGCATATGAGTTATCATTATTTTAATTTTGTAATCATATTCTTTAGTATATACCAATTAAAGCATTAATGATTCCTTTGTATAACACAGGTTAATGAACTTCAATAAAGTAGAAAATCAAAAGCGGATATATTTTTATTGAATATTCTGACAAAGTTTTATACACACACACACACACACATATATATATATATATACATATGATAGAGTTTTTATTAAACAATTATTCTATGTCAGGCTCTGGGGATGCAAATAACAAGGAAGCAAGATAGTCCTCTTCCATCAAAAAGTTTCCTTTCTAATAGGAGAAGCCTAATCATAAATGGATGCTGGAAAGAGGAAAGTCGTGATGGTATGGTGAGATGATTGCAGAAAAAATGGTATGGACTCAGGCAACATAAAACCCCAAAATTCTGGTTGGAAGGAGAGGAGGACGATGACCTGAAAGCAGAAGGCATGTCCCGCAGATGCTAAGAAGGAACATGAAGGTCTGGGCATGAGCAAAATAAGGATGCAAAACAAAAGGGCAGATTATTCACTGGGCTACATCATGGAGCTTTGATTCTAGGCTACCTCTGAATATAAAATTCCTTTCTTATTAATTAATATCACCAGCAGCACATATTGTCCAAGTTTCTTCGTTGCTATATGGGAAGCTGCTGCTGCTGCTGCTGCTGTTTTGCTACTGGGGAGATAGGAGAGGCTTAAGCCTCATTCATGGGTCCAAGTTTGTACTGATTAGGGACACCCAAGTTGTAGACAAATCAGATTGGGGGAGAGGGAATTAGTTTGACCAATATAAGCTTTATAGTTGGATGGGCTATTTTAGTACTTATTTATGTTGTGTTTTTTGTTTTCTTAGACAATTATAAATTTTTTTAACCTAACACCAAAACAATCTCATTAGTTCTGTGGATTCGCAGAGATAGTGAGATCCCATTGGAAAAGTGCTAGATTTGAAATCCCAAGTCCTGGGTTCAAAACCTAGCTCTATTGCTGACAACTTGCAAGCCTTCTAGGTCTCAGTTTTCTCATTTGTTAAATGAGGGGTTGGACTAGATGACCCCTAAGATCCCCCCCTTTCTAAATCAATGACTTCTCTATTCATGTCTTAATTGACCACAAATCACAGTTATTTATACCCTATAAATATGACAGCTATCATCAATATGTATTCAAATGGTGGCATCACAGGGATTAATCTCATTTTCACATTTATTTTTCTGATTACTCAAAAGATATGCTAGTTCTAGCTTTTTGTAGTTGTTATTATTTGAAACAAGAAGGAGGAAAATAAAGAGATTACCCTGAAATATTCATTCTATGAGCCAAAAAGAGAAAGCCACATTCTCTCTCCCCATCAATAACATAAACTTTCAAACATATAAGCATAGTTAAAGATTCCTTCTGGCCTATTTTAAGGAACAAATTTATTGGTGCCATAGCATCTCGTAATCCTGAGGTATTTGGGAAAACTGCATTCCTTGGATTCTGGGACCCTTGCCGTTTCCCCTGCTACTTCAAATAATGTTGGTTTTGCTGATAATGCACTCTGTGAGCCAGCCGTGTTGTTTAATTGTAAGTAAATAATCCCAAAACAAATCCATCCCTGACATACTGTCATATGATGTTTACTGCTTTGGAAGGGGGATTTATTTTGAGGATATTGAAAAATTCCATTGCTGTTTAGGGGAAACAGCAACAGGGAGCCTTCATAAATTAAAGTGATTGACCTCTGTACAGTATATATGAACCAAAGCATTGCACATGTACAAAAATGTCAAGATAGAAAAAGAGCAGTGCTAGAAGAAAATAAATAATGTAACTAAATAAAAACAGATACCATAGAGACAACTGAGCTGCTTAGATTCTCCAGGTCCAGACACAGCTAATTAAGTCTTCCTAGAATTAATAAAAATATAAGAGTTTGATAATGAGGAGGGAAACTTGTTTAGTTCAAAAATAGATTTTGTTACACATGATCATTTCAATTGCAACCTTGATTCTTAAACTGAAAGTTTTATTCTTTTATGATTTAGTCTCATTAATAATTTTTAAAAATAAAAATTTTAATGCTTTTTTGCTTTTATATTACAGTAATTTGTTGAAGTACTCCTTCACTCCTCTTACCTACATATCAACAGAATCCTATCTTTTAATAAAGAAAAATAATTTAACAATAACATGCAGATAAGGGCCCTCACCTTATAATGTATACTCCATTCCACTTTGGTCTTCTCTGTCTACAGGAGGGAGCTATATTTCTTTTTTGCTTTTTTAAAAGATAAATTTTTATTATCTTTTGTCTATACATCACCTATCTTTCCTAAGCTTATCCACCTTACTTACTGCATCCAGAGAGAGTTGTCCCTTATAGCAATAAAAAAGAAGGAAAAAACAGTTCAACAGGACAGTGTTTTTATAGTTGAAAAAGTATGATCTTATATGTAGTAAGTGGTACAGTGGATAGAGCACCAGCTCTGTAGTCAGGAGAACCTGAGTTCAAATTTGACCTCAGACATATTTGATACTTACTAGTTGGGTGACCTTGGGCAAGTCATTTAACCCTGATTGCCTTGAATCCAGGGCCATTTCCAGTGATCCAGTTCCTCCCCGCCCCCCCACTCAAATCCAATTTAGATGCTTGTCATGGTCTCAACTGGCTGATGTCTCAGTCTTCCTTGAGAACAAAGGACAAACATTCCACACTTGTAGTCTCTCACCTGTACAAAGCAGAGGGTAGGGATAACTTCTCACATTTCTTTTTTAAATCTAATCTTAATTTTGTGGTATTTAGTTTTGATCGTGCTGTTACAATTCTTTCAATTTGCATTGTGCTACAAGCAATTGGTGGGAAAAATATCCAAGAGGCAGCATGCATTAACTCAGTCAAATATCTGCCAACACTTCTCCTCAGACTTGAAGGGGAGTCTGAGCCCCCAAACCCCGAAAACTGCAGCACCTCAAGACCAACAGTTAACTCCTAGCCCTTATCCCTGCAGCCTTAACATAATTGGAGAAAATAATTCCTCCATCATTTTTTCCCCTTTTTTGCAAGGCAGTGGGGTTAAGTGACTTGCCCAAGGTCACACAGCTAGGACATTAAGTGCCTGAGGAGGCATTTGAACTCAGGTCCTCTTGACTCCAGGACTGGTGCTCGATCCACTACACCACCTAACTGTCCCTTCTCCTATCATTTTTGCTAGTACCAACACTAACTTCTGGCCAGTTGCCACCTATGGGCAAGGAAACTCAGGGTCCCCAAGAATAGCAGTGACTTAACCTCATTTGCCTGTATTCTTTAACTGTAAAATGAGCTAGAGAATAAAATGGTAATCCATTTTAGTATCTTTGCCAAGAAAACCCCAAAATGGGGTCATGAAGAATTAGACATGACTGAAAAAAAATTGAATAACACCCACAGTAACTTATCAAAGAGCCACCTCTCTCAGTAAAGAATTTTTAAAAGGAAGAAAAAAATCAGCAAAATAAATAACCTATGGAAAAGCACTACAAAAAAAGTAGATAGAGATATCTTTTCATTTCTCTTCTTATGCTACAGTTTTGATTGTGATAATATCAATGCTCACCCTATTGTTTGCTTTCGTGACTTTGACTTCCTTATCATGTATATTGTTTTCCTCAATCTGCTTATTTCACTTTGCATCAGTTCATGTCTTTTCATGCTTCATCATATTTATTGTTTTCCTGTACCACAGTTTTGTTTTGTTTTTTAAGTCATTCCCCAACTAGTGGACATTTACTTCATTTCTAGTATTTTATTATTTTTAAAAAAAAGTTATATGAGAGACTTAGGGAGTTTTTTTTACATGCTTATTATCTCACAAAAGGTTATGAGATTCAAATAAGAATATACACACACATTATATATATATATGCATATATATATATATATATATATATATATATATAGAGAGAGAGAGAGAGAGAGAGAGAGAGAGCGCTTTGCAAACCTTAAAGAACTATATAAATGATAGTTGCTATTGCTCACTTTCTCCACATAATTCCAAAATGGTTTTCAGTATGTGGGATCAAATAATGCTCCATGAACAATACACTAATATACCTATTTTTCCACAATTCCTCCAAGCTCAATTTTCCCAATCTTTTGTCACGTTTGACAATTTTCTAGGTGTTAAGCAAAACCTCAGGGTTGTTTGAATTTTTATTTCTCTTATTTGTGATTTGCAGCAATTTTTATATGATTGTGGATTACAATTCTTTGGGGAACTTTTTGTTCCTATCCTTTGATCGCTTATCTATTGATTAATGACTTTTGGTCTTATGTATTTCTTTTAGTTCCTATATATCTTGAACATCAGATCCTTATCAGTGAATTTTGTTACAAAGATATTTTTCCAGATTATGGCTTCACTACTTCTTTGAATTGCAATAATTTTGTTCATGGAAATATTTTGTTTCATCTAATAAAATTTATTTCAAATTTTGAAATTGTCTCTATCACTCATTTTATTAGTAACTCATCTATTAACCTAGCTTTAGAAGATATATTGTCTGTTTCTTTTCTATTTTTTAAATGACTTGATCTTTACTATCTAGGTAACATATCATTTAAAAAATTTTTAAATCATTATCAAATGAATTTTTGTGATAGCAAGAAGTTTAAAAGTATTATTCTCCTGTCAAAGTCCTTCCACCCCCATATATTTATATAATTATGTTATTTTATGGGGTTTTTTGTTTTGAAGGAAAGTATCTGTAGTTAAAAGACTTGTTGGGAAGATCTATCTGAAATATAAATATGAATAGAAATATAAATATACATCTGAACACAGATACTTACTAGCTGTGTGACCCTGGCTTGAACAAGTCACTTAGCCTCACCTGCTTTATTTTTCTAATCTATAAAAAGGGCATTATGATTACAACTCTCTCATAAGGTTGTGTCTTCGAAGATAAGATGAGATAATTTTTGTAAATCTCTTTGCAAACTGTAAAACATTACCCAATTATAACCATTATTTTTATTTTGAATAAATTATATTATTTTTCTATTATTGAACCATCCTTGTATTTGTGATATAAATTTTACCTATCATAATTTTTTTTTGTTAAAAATCAGTTTTTTTATTTTTGTCAGAATTTAATTTCCTTATGATATGCTTTAATGATATTGGTCTATAGTTCTCTTTCTTTTCCCCCCTAATACATTTATTTATTTATTTGTTTGTTTGTTTGTTTGTTTATCTTCCAATTACATGCAAAGATAGTTTTCAACATTCATCCTTTTGTAAGCTTTTGAGTTCCACAGTTTTCCAACAATCTCTCTTCCCACCCCTTTCCCAAGCAGCAAACAATCTGATATAGGTTGTAAAATTTAAAATGTAAATGTAAAATGTCATTTAACATATTTCTATGTTGATCAAGTTGTGAAATAAGAACTAGAACTAAAGGGGACAAAGGAGAAAGAAAAAAAAGTTTTAAAAAGTGAATATAGAATGCTTTACTCTACATTAAGAATCCATAGTTTTGGGGTGGCTAGGTGGCGTAGTGGAAAGCACTGGCCTTGGAGTCAGGAGTACCTGGGTTCAAATCCGGTCTCAGACACTTAATAATTATCTAGCTGTGTGGCCATGGGCAAGCCACTTAACCCCATTTGCCTTGCAAAAAATCTAAAAAAAAAAAAAAAGAATCCATAGTCCCCCCCCACCATGTGGATGACATTTTCCTTAATGAATCTCTCAAGATTGTCTTTGATCATTGACTGCTGAGAGGAGTTGCATCTATTATAGTGGATCATCTCACAATGTCATTGTTAATGTAGACAATGTTCTCCTGGTTCTGCTCACTTCATTCAACATCAGTTCATGCAAGTCTTTCCATGCTTTTCTGAAGTCATGCCGCTCATGATTTCTTACAAAACCATATACTTCATAATATTCATATTCCATAGCTTTTTCAGTCATTCCCAAGTTGGTGGTTATCCCATCATTTCCAGTTCTTTGTCTCTACAAAAAGAATTGCTATAAATATTTTTGTATATGTAGGTCCTTTCCCCTTTTTCATGATCTTTTTGGGATACAGATCTAGTTGTGGTATTGCTGGATCAAAGGGTATGCAGTTTGGGGCATAGTTCCAACTGGTCACCAGAATGTTTGGATCAGTTCACAATTCCACCAACAGTATTTGAGTGTCCCAATTTTTGAGTTCAAATCACTGGGGCTCAAGGAGTGTAGCATCACAGATTTTGGGCTGAAGGTGATTTGAGTCTAATCCCTTCATTTTACAGATGAGTAAACTGAGCCTGAAATGTTAGTGTCTGGCCCCAAATCAACTAGCAAATCAGTGTTTCAGGCAGAATTTGAACTCAGGATATCCTGACTCCAATTCCAGCATCCCACTCATTGTGCCATCTACGTCACTACTGTCAAAACAGTTCCTAGATTTCTTACTATTACTACACCTAACACTGAGCCTTCCTATGGTAGTGGGGTTCCTTTGGATCAGAGAAGAGGTATTAGAAGTGGCAGTTGTTACCGTTGTGGTTTGAAAAAGTTACATGAAGTGTTAGTTCATGTTTTGGAATGGAGAAAAGGCATTCCCCAGAGGGGTCAGTGGGAAGGGTCCACTGTTATTGAGAAATGAAGGTCAGCTGTGATTCAAGAGCTATTTAAAGACTAATTTCTTTGAGTCATTATTTTGGGTGCCATGATTACATCAGAGTTGATTTATTAAAGAATTCTTTAATAAAAACCAGAGTTGTTAGAGATTTAGGCAGGGAAAAATCTTTCTACCTTTCCTTACCCCTTCCCCAGTGGCCTTATAGTTAAAAAAAAAACTCCTTTTGTTCATGTCTGTCAACATTGTTCATGTTGTGCTGATCCATGAGTCTTCTATGAAATTTTTTTCCCTTGAGACTTTTATCCAAGATATTACAAATGACAAATTATTATAGAGTACTCTTAGTGCAATTTAACTATGAGTGTGTAAGGCCTTGATATGAAAAAGACAATAAATGTAAATTCTTTATATAAGCAAATTAATTAAAAGATAATTTATAGGTATTTGTTATGATTTTTTTTACCTTAAACCTAAGACCTAGCTAGACCAAAGCAAGAGGTAACATCATAGATTTAAGACTTGACTCTCCTACCAGGCAAGGGTGATCTCAGGGAAATATACTTTCTTGGTTATTATGTGGCCCCACAATAAGCTCAGGCTTTGTTAAAATGAATGGGGATGAACAGCCCTTCCACTTCTGAATTTTTATCTGCTTCTTTTCAATACAGAAATAAAAACAGAAATAAAACCAAGCCACACTGTCATGTGTCACTAGTTTACTTCATCACCTCAAGAAAACATCCCCACAGAGACAGATTTCTGAAATATTATTGCTCTTCAGTCCAGCTTTCTATCTAATCTTCCCAGAAGCATATTTCTTAGTCCAATGGTATTGTTCATGATAATTCAGCTTTTGTGCCTTTATCTTTCAGGAGATTTGACGGAATATATTTGGGATGGGTAAGGGGAAACAGTAGTTTTTATCTTTCCCTTTGTTATGAGAGAAATAGCTTCTCTCTGAGTTCATGGGGTGGGTAACTGCTTTCTATGAAATTTTTAAGAAACAGTAGGGACAATACCTCCCAATCTTTCAAAAACCACAGTTCCACATGGGTCTTGATCCCAACCATATCAGAGACACACCCCAGAGAATAAAGAGCTGTCCATACATAGTTGGAGTCAGGAAGACCCTAGTTCAAATCTTGAATCTAACATGTTCTGACTTTGTAACTAAAACCTTAAAACACTATGTAATAGCTAGCCTTTAAAAAAAAATCAAACACATTTTTTAAGGTAAACACACACAGAACCATCCTTGCCCTACCATACTAACCATTACCACTTTCATCCTATCCCCCTCCCCTCCCTCCCAGTCATTGATTGGAGGCACTCACATGATAAGCACACTTTAGGATATTGGGGGAATTTCACTCTTGTTATTCCCAACTCTCTACAAAATCTGAGAATTTCATTTAGATAGCACTACTCAGTGACTTATAACCAGCTCCTTTTATTCATGTCAGACAATACATAAAGCTCAGAAAAAGAAAAAAAATTATTGATAGGCAAAAGGTCAATTGATGTCTTAGTAGAGCTCATGGAAAATATAGACACCCAATCTCTTTCCAGACACCTATACAGCCTCAGACGCTTTAGAATCATGCCCTATGCTGAATTCATAGTCCATTTCTCCTAAAAACTTTTCAGTTATCCAGATCACTTTGCCTGTAGGTCTACAGAGTTCCAGCAGGTGGCAGTATTAGCCACATTTTTCTCCCCAGAAAAGAAGCATTTGGGGACATTTCAGTTCTCAAATTGTTTCCTCCAATCTGAAGCCACTCTGTCCTTCATAGTACATCTCCCAGGGAAGAATTTGCATGATCTTAGTTTGTACTCAGTCCATCCACATCAGATCCACCACGTCTATTGTTCTGGGTGCCACACTTTTGTTGTTACTGTTCAATTGTGTCTGACTACTTGAAGTTTATATTAGAGTGGTTTGCCATTTCCTTCTAACAGTTTATTTTACAGATGAAGAACTGAGGCAAACAGGATTAAAAGACTTGTCAGCATTACAAATCTAGTAAATATCTGAATCTAGATTTGAACTCAGGTCTTTCTGACTCCAGACCTGGTGCTCTATCCACTACCGAGCTGCCAATATTTTAGGAAGGAGTTTTTGACAGATTGAAGGGTGTCAGAAGGAGGAAAAAAGAGGGAAATGAAGAACTTTGAGTTCTTGCCATATTAGCTGAAGGAACAGGAGCTATATTCAGCCTGTAGGTATCTGAAGGACATTCTTGACCAAGAGAAATTAGGTTTGTTCTGTTTGATCCCAAAGGGCATGCCCCAAAGCAATAGGTGGAAGTTGCAAAGTCAAATTTAAACTTCCTAACAATTGGGCTAACTAAAAATTGAATGGGCCTGTTTATGGAGATAGTTCTACCTTATTGGAGGACAACTGGCTTTTTTCTTGTCCATATGTTGCACATAGTATTGCTTTGTAAGAGATGGAATGATCTAGGTGGCACAAATTGATATAGATGGATTAATATAGTTCATACTTCTGAGATTTTATAATTCTGCAATATTCAAAGGGTCATGAGCAGTGTGGTTTGTCCTTCTTTCTCAAAGAGGAAGTGACACTATGACATGCATGTGAATTGGATTTAAGTGAGGGAAATATTGTGCTAAGTCATCAGCCTCACTTTCTCCTCCAGTCATCTTAGTCCAGTGGCAGATATGAATCAGGACAACTGGAGATAGTCCTGCATGCGAGGCAATCAGGGCTAAGGTCACACATCTAGTATGTATCAAGTGTCTGAGGGCAGATTTGAACTCCTACCCTCCTGACTCTAAGGTCAGTGCTCTATCCACTTTGCCAACAAGCCACCCTGACCAGGGGAGTGGTTGATATTTTAAGGATGGACTGTCTTCAGAACTCTGAGTACTAAAGAAGTAGGGGCAAAAGGGATTTGTAACTTGTTGAGTACCAGAGTTTTGAGTCAATTAGGATCCTGAAAGCAAGGTCTTATAGGAAATTTTAGTCAGACATTAAATGGCAGCTTTTCTCTATTTTTTTCCTCAAACTTAAAAAACTTCTTAACATCAACAGAAACAAAAATTTCAAATAAACAAAAGTCATAACTCTTGCTAAGTACATTTTAAAAATTATTTATTTTCCTGTAGTATGTATTTTGCATGTTTATTCTCTCTGTCTCTGTCTTTCTCCTGTCTCTGTCTCTGTCTCTCGCTGTCTTTGTCTGTCTGTCTCTCTCCCTCTATCTATCTATGTATCTATCTCTACCTCTTTCTCTCTCCCCCACTCTTTACACTAACTCATAAATTCATACCTATATAGAAATTCTCCCTTTTAAGAAATAAGGATAGTTAAGCAAATCAAATAAATATATTTTGGTTCACTGAGGGAAGAAGGAATTGTATTTTTCTTTAATCTTGGAGTCCCAGTATATAATAGGTGCTTAATAAATATTTCTTGAATTTGGTTGGAGTAAGCTAAATAGAATTCAAAGTCACTTAAATTTTAAGGTGCCTGAGATGAGCTATTTTCTTTACTTGGGATACATTTGAGTTTATCTATATATTTCTTCTTATCTGGGCTTCTAAGTGAATAGTAGCATTTATCTACCTTTTTTTTTTAAGGTTTTTGCAAGGCAATGGGGTTAAGTGGCTTGCCCAAGGCCACACAGCTAGGTAATTATTAAATGTCTGAGACCGGATTTGAACCCGGGTACTCCTGGCTTGAACCCAGGTACTCCTGACTCCAGGGCCGGTGCTTTATCCACTATGCTACCTAGCTGCCCCACATTTATCTACCTTTGGTTATTTTTCTGTTCAATAATACAATAATAAACAATTTAGCAAGCACTATATTTAATAGGGCAGTCTACATGCTTCCCAGATGAAGATTGTATAGTGTTTCAAGGTTATCCCTTGTTGCCTGTGGGTTGAAGTGTATCTCTGTCTTTGTCTTGCCTTGATTGTCTTCACAGATGAAAAACCAACAAGAGCCCTGATGGAGAATTCCCTCCTACTGCGTAAGCCTAGAAGTTCATGTTGGGAGAGGTTTTGGTAATATCCCAATCCTGACTCACTTCCATAGGGTCAGACTAACTTTAGTTAAGCATAACAAGTGGGTAGAAGTCAATAGTCTTCACAGTATATAGTCACTGGCCACTCACCCCTGCCAGGAGCTAACATTCCATTCCATGCTGAGATGGAGGAGAATATGATTAACGTCTCTAACACAATCACAATAGTTACCTAGAGTGGGATTCTAGCAATGCTATGAGTTACTTTAATCACAGGGATCCCTTGCTGTGAAAGTATTTGAATAATTAAAGACATTCCTCTGCTAAACAAGTCTCCTGATTGTAAAAGTTGTTACTTCTGTTGTTTTTCTTCTTTCTTGATCAAAATCTTCAAACCAAAGAGGTAGCATCTGTATCAAGTACACAGACGGCTTTTAATTTTTTACTTTTGACAATGGTTGAAGTCTTTGTCCTGAAGAACCTCTCATGAGAAGGCCCACAATTGTGACATTAATTTATTTGAATTCTTATTCTGACTCAGAAAGGTAGACTCTCAAAGGTTTGGATAAGAATGATTAATTGAGTCATATAAGGAAATATTTGTATTTTTCTGTGAGTATAAGAGGACTGGTTTTGCTTACACAAGAAAGAGATGGGCAGAAAAACTCAGAAGTAGAATTCAGAGTCAATCAGAATCTCTGCTTATGGCAAACATGGATGTGGCCTTGCCAGTGGGCAAGGTGATACTTATATTGGGCTATAGGTCTAATATAAGAGGAAGTAAATGACTTAGGACAAGAGTGAATCAAAATCAAAGATTAGGAAGATAACACCACACCCAGATCAGAGAAGTACCATGCTTAAAGACAGAATCTAACAAGAATCTACACACCATAGGTGATATTTGAAGGAAAGAAGAAGCATAGTATTATAGTACCATCAAAAGGGGAATAGTGAGATAGCAAGAGGGAATATGAGATTTAGGGCAAGAGAGAACCTGGAAAAACAGTCAGGAAGATGACATGATAATATCAGAAAAGTGTTTTAGCCTATCCTCAAGGGAATGAGGATGATAAAAATTGAATATGGATAGGGAAAAGCACAATGATAAGAGTCAATAGAAGGAAACTTGTGTGCAAGCATGGAGTCTAGAAATGTGCTTGAGAGTTTTCCTCGAGGTACGGTGTCCTGAAAAGCAGACACAATTCTAGGTGCTCACATGTTTCTATAATGAAGATGGACAATTTACCAAACTACTTAGATGATTGAAAAATGTCCCTTAAAACTATCTGCCAACTTTGTTTTATAGTTCATATTTATTAAGCTACTTTTTGCTTATGAATGAGTTTTCCTTGGTATCCTCAGCAGGGAATTCTGAGTATTATGGTCATCAAGACATGTATATCACTTATTATTCAATCAATAAATTAACTTCCTTTTTTTGCAAGGCAATGGGGTTAAATGACTTGCCCAAGGTCACACAGCTATTCACTACTGACTTCAGAGCTAGTGCTCTATCCTCTGAGCCACCTAGTTGTCCCTTAATTCCTTTTAACGATCAAAAAACTCATGAATTTGGAAAAGTATGATTTAATCCTCAGAAACCAATTACCTCTGGAGAACTCTTAAAATCATTATATTATATAAAAATTAAGGAAGAGATCTTTCAGGATACCAAATTCATTTTAGAGATGAGAAAATTGAATCTCAAAAAGGTCACACAGTAAATGTCTTAAGGTAGTTTTCAAGCATCTTCTTGATTTTATGCCAGACTCTTTGTCCACTGCACCTTGCTTTCCATAGGTAACTGAAGCTATTAGGGCAAGAATTGGACCCTACCCTCTGATGACCCCAGGCCTCCACCCGAGGAATGTAATATTTTTATTCCATAAACAAATTTTGATCAAGAGAGATTAATATAAATAGCAAATGTTCAGCTGACTAAAAAGTTACAGGAGGAATGACCCTGATTGTGAACAATACATGAAAGGGATGAGGGCATACCTTTCATCTTGGCAAACAAACACCTTGGATCAGAAAGCTAGAGCAATACAATAATGATAATTTATATTAAATATAAAAATTATATTAAATTATATTTCCGTGTAACCTGGCAATATATGTCCAATGTCCCCTTAATAAAC
This sequence comes from Macrotis lagotis, assembly GCF_037893015.1. Taxonomy (NCBI): domain Eukaryota; kingdom Metazoa; phylum Chordata; class Mammalia; order Peramelemorphia; family Peramelidae; genus Macrotis; species Macrotis lagotis. The sequence goes on along the minus strand of NC_133666.1, from coordinate 456,655,966 downwards.
ACATTGCATTTTGAGTTCCAGATATTCCATGTAGTTGTCTGGTCCCTGGAAACATCTTTCCTTGGACATTCTGGAATGGGCTTTGTTTCAGTACAGTGTTGAAGAAGGTTCCTGCTAATGGATCTGCTTCTCTACTTCCAAGATCTTTACAGATGTTCTTATGCAAATCTGCTAAAATCTGTCAGAAACAGGACTCAACACAATTTAGCATAAACTCCTAATTTCCTTTTTCCAAGAAGACTTTTTTTGTTTTGTTTTTATTTATTTAAGGCAATGGGGTTAAGTGACTTGCCCAAGGTCACACAGCTAGGCAATTATTAAGTGGCTGAGGCGGGATTTAAACTCAGGTACTGCTGACTCCAAGGCCAGTGCTCTATCCACTGCACCACCTAGCTGCCCCTAATTTGCTTTTTCAATAGAAAACTAGTTCAAATCTTATGGATCTAACTCTATTAACACCAGAGCTATAAAAACATCAAATTAATAACCCAAACATCACTTTAAATTTAAGAAATTATCAGTTTTTATATATGACTTACTCTTTCTATCTCTACCCAAACCCTGTACCTGATATAGACAATGTCATCAAGAGACTGAAGGAAGAATTTTTAAAAAAGAAAAATTGATCCATGTAGGTCTGACATAAAATGAGACCTGTCTCTAAATAATATCATAGAAGTTTTGAAAAAAGGAAAAATGATTTAAAATTCTTTATAATTTTAATGTAATTTTATCTGTAAAATATTTAATCTGATTTTAAGAATTTATGACTAAAACACTCTCAAGGTAAGCCAGTCATATATGGATATATGTATATGTATGCTTAATGCATGTATGTATATCTCCTAGTTCTTTGAGAAACAATCCAGTTGTTTTCTCAAAGTTTACTTATTCCATTAATTTTTTTAAAATTTACGTTTTTGTCTTATCTCCCTTTTTTGAGGTCACATATCATCCTGAAGGAATGAACTTAATCTTATACATGAATATATGATTATTAGCAAGAGTTTGGCAAGACCAAGAACTCATTTATCTAGTTGCTTAGAATGTGGAGTTGACCACAAATAAGATTAAAAATAAAAAGGTCTTTCAAATCTGTGTCCTATTACAGTAATTCAGCATTAATTCATTAAATAATAGATTTAGTATTACAACAACAAAACTTTCACTGTTCACCTGACCTGATTATAGAAATTTTCTATGAAAGGAAAAATGGAGGGATAATGATATCAAGACTGTCCCTTCGGGCGGCTAGGTGGCGTAGTGGATAAAGCACCAGCCCTGGAGTCAGGAGTACCTGGGTTCAAGCCAGGAGTACCTGGGTTCAAATCCGGTCTCAGACACTTAATGATTACCTAGCTGTGTGGCCTTGGGCAAGCCACTCAACGCTGTTTGCCTTGCAAAAAAACCTAAAAAAAAAAAAAGACTGTCCCTTCAAGGAGTAGACAGATCTGACCTTAGCCATAACAGGGGGAAAAACTTTCTTAGTTTTATTGGGTTACAAGAGCAAGTCATATTTAACAGTCAATCATTCAGCAAGGTTCTACATTATTCACAGGGTATAAAAACCAGACTCAAAATGAACCAGATGGGAACATTTTTTATTCAGAAAGGAAATAGCACAATGTCTTTGGCTATGCATAATCATCCCCTCAACTTTTTCAAGCTCAGACATCCATTTGTAACAGTCCTCAGATATTAACTCTGAATGGTAGACTATTGACTCAATAATAATTTAGACACTCATACTTAAAAAAAATTCAGAACAATGTCAAATTACATTCCCAAGATATTTTACCTCAATTACTAAAAATTTACAAATCCATATTAAAAAAGGTTATTATTATTTTTTCATGTTTCAATAATTATAACAATGAACACATAGGACATTTTATTTATCTTTCATTTATAAATTTAAGATGATCACATTCTGAAATTTCACAATATAGTGAATACATGATAGTTGACTTAAAACCACATAAAATAATGGTTAAAGTAAACTTCTAATCTGTATTGCCTACTAGCCACAAGGCAAAAAAGAAATCTTTTAAGCTAAGATCTATTGCTACTGAATTGACTCAAAGATGTAACTTCAACACATTTTGTTCATTATCAGGTACAATTTTATTATTTCCATAAGTAATAGCCAAATAATCTATAATATAAACCCACTCTTTACTGTAAGTAAACTTGTCAGTCCTCCCCACCACTCCTACTTTGATTAGGAGTGGGCCTAGCTTCTCAGAGTTCATTACTGTAGAATGTGACAAAATGGAGTAAATAAGACTGATAAGATCTTGTGAATCTGCCCAATTGGAAAATCCCAAAATGTTATACATTTTTTTTTTTTTTAGGATTTTGCAAGGTGAATGGGGTTGAGTGGCTTGCCCAAGGTCACACAGCTAGGTAATCATTAAGTGTCTGAGGCCCGATTTGAACTCAGGTACTCCTGACTCCAGGGCCGATGCTCTATCTACTGTGCCACTCACCATCCAATGTTATACATTTTAAAGCAAAATATACCCAATTAAATATTTAGCATTTTCAAACATTATGTTCAAATTCTTCAACCACCCAATTCATTATGTAACAGTATCCAAATTAAAATGGAAATTATTTTCTACATGCTTTGGATATAATTTTTCATTTTAACAGCGATTATTACATGCTAATTTTCCAAAATTCATAATGCAAGAAAATTTAAAAGTCTAATAATAGTGTAAACAATATAAAATATTTAAATAAATATAATAGGTCCTTTTTGTCAATCAAATAATATTCATTCATTTGAATGTCATTCTTGAATTTTCATATAGAAAACCAGCATATATAAATTTGATATTCTATATTATTCATATTCAAAATCCATTATAGAGTACTCTTGTTCAAAGAAAATAATAATATTCTATATATAGTGCTTATCATGCATAAGACACTGTGCTAAGCACTTTACAATTATTATATCATTTGATTTGTATGACAACTCTAGGAGATAAATGCCATAGATATATCTTTTATAGATGAGGAAATAGATAAAAAGAGAAGTTACTTGCTTAGATCTCACAATTAATGAAATTCTGAGACTGGATTTGAACTCAGATTTTCCTAATCCATACATTTTCCTAAGCATTTTGCCTTAGTGCAAGTGACAAATTTATTTCACATTAAGTTCTGATTTAACATAATTATCCTTATATAATACTTATTAACTACTGTGATTTTTTTCAGCAGTAATAAAATATTTATACCACAATTTGGAAATTTGCAATAAAGATTACATATATAAGTTATAAAAGTTTGTTTCCAATTAATTTACAAGACCATAAATTTCTGCAAAGCAGGGAAGAAGGAAAAGAAAAACATTTTCCCCTTTTTTTGTCTTTACCTCTACAATCTCCAACCTGAACAGACTTGCAAATCAGAGAGAAAGAAACTCACAGTTTTTCTTGTCATCTTCCACTGAAAGTCTATTCAAAAGTCAGTAGAGTAAACTGGGTGTGATGTTTGCAAGGACTGTAGTTGTCAAAGCTAGGGTAGGGTAGGGGTTCTATGTAACATGTAGTTGCCCACCAGGACACCCTTCGAATAATTTAGGAGATGTCGACCTCTGCTGGAGCCTTTATCTCACTTGTATTTCCTGTGATCCCTCTCAAGGGTCCCCTGTTAAAGTAAAGCATATTGGCCTCCTTCCTCCCTTGCTCTAAATCTTCTTTATAGGTCTTTGTCCATTTTCTTTTCTTAAGTTCCTTTTTCTCCTTTTTCCCTACAAAAGTGATTGCTTAGCCTCTCTCTCTCTCTCTCTCTCTCTCTCTCTCTCTCTCTCTCTCTCTCTCTCTCTCTCTCTCTCTCTCCCTCCCTCCCTCCCTCCCTTTCTCTCTCTGGCTTTTAGGAGCAGTTTCAATTTGAAAATTCTATCCCACTGTACAAATAATCCATTTTTTTCTAAGTTCTATTTCTTTAAGTCTCATTTTTAGCAGGCAGAGCTGATAATAATCAAAGGTCCTACACTTACCTGACCAAATTTATTTCCCACAATTATACAAGTACTGAGTCCAGTAATGAGCTGAGTTTTTATCTCTTGAGTTATGTACATCCTTGATTGCATGGACAGTTTTGCCTTATCCCAAACTTTTAACAATTTACCTTACGGGAGTTATTTCAATCCCATATTGAAACAATGTATCCCTTTGGGGTTCTTTTCCTTGGCAATCTAATATTGGAGAAAGAATAATTCTCATCCTTGCTCCATTTCCCTATGCTTCCTTTCATTTCTTCATGCACAAAGATAGAACTTAAGACCTAGTTCTCCTTATCCTTACTGAGTTTGAGGAGCTTAATTCTCTAACGGCTCCACAATTGGCTAACTACCAGGAAAATCCACTCCAACCCATGACTGGACAAAGGTCTAAATGCCAGCTGACCAATGGAGAAGGCCCACTCAATGATAGTTATGTGAGTGAAGGGCCCCTCTTGGAAGACTTGACAAATTGCAAAAGGATTTCTTTATATGGGCCTCACTGTGATTAAAAAAGAAAACTCAGGACAATAAAATTCAAAAGGAGTTTATTCGGCACACCAAAGCAACTAGCTTTTGGAGTGTGATTGGACACAATTCAAATTGCATGCTGTTTTATAGACAGGAGACCATGGTTCTTGTGTAAGGGAAAGACAATCCTAATTCTTCCACATTTCAATGAGGAGATGGGATTAGTATAGCCTTAGATCCTTCATAAATATTTTGATTGGTACATTTATCAATGAGAAGATGGTGTGAGTGAGTATGTACATCTTCAACTCTTGTAAGCTAGCTGCCACATATTCAGTCTAATTAAAATGGAGTTACTTAGACTGATTCAGCACAAATGTCAATATCCTTCATTATTTCTTAAAATATAATAGCATTCCACTGAAATCAGCCATTTCCCAATTGCTGTGAATCTACTCAGTATCTATCACAAAAGAGATTACATATATACATATATATACATATATGTATATGTATATATATATGTATATATGTATATGAATGAAATTTTTAAGCATGGGCCCTTTCCCTTTTTCTTTGATTTCTTTGGGGTATAGACTTAGAAGCAGTATTGCAAAGGATAACCCTTTGGGAATAGTTTCAAATTGTTCTCCAGAGTGCTTGGAACGGTCACAGCTTCACCAACAGTGCATTAATTTACTTATTTTTTCACATCTCCCCCCAGCATTTGTCATTTTTCCTTTTCTGTCATGTTAGTCAATCTTAGGTTGTGCCTCAGAGTTGGTTTTTTTGTTGTTTTTTTAGATTTTTCAAGGCGATGGGGTTAAGTGGCTTGCCCAAGGCCACACTCAGAGTTGTTTTAATTTGAATTTCATTTCTTCTTCTGAAAGCTGCGTAGCATATTCTTTGACTATTTATCAATTGTTATTGGAATCCATTTTTATTTATTTGAGTCAGTTCTCTATATGTGTGAGAAGCTAAATATCAGAGAAACTTATTGCAAATATCTCCCCTCCCTACCAATTACCTGATTTTTTTTCTTATTTTGGCTACATTGGTTTTTGTTTATACAAAAGTTTTTTAAATTTTATGCAATAAAAATTATCTTTTTTTTCCCTCCTGTGATCTTCTCTCTTATTTGGTCATAAATTCTTGTCTTATCCATGGATCTGATGTAATTTCCTCCATTTCTCCCCTAATTTGCTTAAATCATATACCCATTTTGAACATATCTTGATATATGGCATGAGATGTTGATCTATGCTTAGTTTCTGACAAACTGCTTTCCAGTTTTCTCAGAAATTTTTGTCAAATAGTGAGTTCTTGTCCCCAAAGCTTAGATTTTGGGATTTATCACTAGGTTGCTATAATCATTTATTTCTGACTGCTGTGTACCTAATCGATTCCATTGATCAACCACTCTGTTTCTTATCCAGTACTAGATTGTTTTGATGATTACTATTTTCTGGTATAGTTTAAAATCTTGTACTGCTAGGACTTTTTTCCAGTGATTCCCTTAATATTTTTACTTTATTTTTTGGTTGTTTTCAGATTAAGTTTTTTTATTATTTTTCTAGTTCTATAAAGTAATTCTTTGACAGCTTTATTGACTTGGCACTGAATAAGCAATTTAATTAAGTAGTATTGTGATTTTTATTATATTGACTTAACAAAAATAAGAGCAACTGACCATGAGTAAGTAATGTTTCTCTAGTTGTTTAGACCTGCCTTTATTTCTGTGGAGTGTTTTGTAATTGTGGTCATATAGTTCCTGTCTTGACAGGTACACTTCTAAGGATTTTATATCTCTACAATTTTAAATTCCTTTAAATTCCCTTAAAAAGAATTTCTTGGGCAGCTAGGTGGCATAATGGATAGAGCAACGGCCCTGGAGTCAGGAGGACCTGAGTTCAAATATGACCTCAGACACTTCATAATTACCTAGCTGTGTGGCCTTGGGCAAGCCACTTAACCCCATTTGCCTTGCAAAAGCCTAAAAAAAATTTACAAAAAGAATATCTCTTTCTATTGCTTCCTACTTGGTTTTATTGATTAAAACATATATATAGAAGTACTGATGATTTATGTATGTTTATTTTGTATTCTGAAACTTTTCTAAGGCTGTTAATTGCTTCAACTCGTTTTTTTGTTGATTGTCTAGGGTTCTATAAGTATACCACTTTCTACTTTTATCCCCATTATGGATAATACTTGAACTTAGTTCTGGATAGATGCTGATTATCATTTTAAGAAAAGCTTTATTTGTTCCTATGCTTTTTAGTGTTTTGAATAGGAACAAGTTCTGTATTTGTCAAAACCTTTATCTGAATCTATTGATATAATCATATGTTTTTGTTATTTTTGTTAAAAATAAGGTCAGTATTATCTATGGCCCTTCTCCTGCTCTCCACAAGGCAGAAAATACAATCCCTTAAGAGAAAGATGACTCATATTCAAGTTATCTATCTATACATCTTATATAACTATATATTTTTGACTACACCAAAACCATACCTAAACACTTTGAAAACCCATGTTGATATACATATCTTACATGGGCATATCTGAAATTTGATTTCTGAAGATAATTTTAGATAAGTACAAAGTGACTCATCTCCATTAGGATAACTACTTGATGATGATTTTGGCCATTTGTGGATCAAAGAAAAATTTAAAATCATATGAAATGACTTTTGGTACTAGGAAGTGACTCTTTTATAGTAATGGTGGTAGAGTGATAGGGGGAGGGTTTTTAGAATCATAGTTTTTAGACTGCATAATTAACCCTATCTTTAACTTTAAATTAAAAAGTTAAATTAAATTTTTAAAAAAACAGCATTTTCATGGGTTTACATGTAGAGCCTATGTTAGATTGTTCTCTGTTAGAGGGAGGGGGAAGGGAAATGAGGGAGGGAGAAAAATGTAAAATTCAAAACTTGTAAATAAATGATTATTGAAAACTACCATTGCATATAGTTGGAAAAATAAATACATAAATATTTAAATAAAAAATAACAGCATTAACTTAGCAATTAAGACTTCAAATATGAGATCTTCATCCAATGATCAATAAGTAGAAATACAATTATTAAATTTTCATGATAAAGAAAATCAGAAAATAAAAGAAAATTATAGCAAAATGGTTGGATGACACGAATTCTCAGACAAAATAAGTTTATCAATCAAACACTGAAAAAGTCATCTATAATTGATGCCTCTACTTCTCCTCTCACTCAGTCCTCAATCCTGTACAGTATGGGTTCAGATTTCATCTCTCAGTCTAAATTATTCTCTTCAAAATTATCAACAATGTCTTAATTGCCAAATATGATGGATGATCTTTTTTTCATTTCTCATCTCTCCCAAGATTCTGCTACATTTGACACTATTGACTACTCTTTCCTTATGAATGTGGTTTGCTCTATGGTATTTAATAACACTACTCTTTGTTCCTTCAACACCCACCTGATCCTTCCTCAATCTCTTTTTCTAGTTTATAACCATATTATATCCTCTTCTGATAGTTTATTGTTTCTGTTCTAAGCATTTTTTTTCTTTCTCTACTCTCTTGGTAACCTTATCAGCTCTTATGAGTTTAACTATCTTCTCTATGCCTATGATTCTCAATTTCCCTTGATTGAAGGCAATCTGTTTCTGGAGTCAAAGGACTTGTGTTCAAGTCCTGATTTTTCTAAATACTATCTCTCTGGCTTTGGGTAAATCATTTGGAATGTGAGTTCCTTTGAGAGTTCTTCCCTCTTCAAGGTTTCTATTTGTATCCCTCAGTACTTGAGACAGTTTTTTGCAGTTAAGTCCTTAATAATTGGTTATTGGACATTTTAAATAGAATTCCCTGGAGACACCTTTAATTGAACTTATTCTATCTTTCTTCCAAACTTCCCTATATCTGTCTAATCACCACCATCCTTCTAGTCTTTGAGGTTTATAAACACATTATCCTGAATACTGATCCTCACCATTCTCCTTCAACTCATATATACAACTGGTTTGCAAATGTTGCTGTTTTACCTTCACAAATATCTCACATCCAACTTTTCCTGCTTATTCACTTCATGACATCTCACCTAGATTATTGCAAAGCTTCCTTTTGGGGCTTCTTGTTTTCAATCTCTTCCCACTCTAGTCTATTCTACAAATTTCTAACAAAATAATTTTACTTAAGAGCACATCTGACCATGTTACCATCCTACTCGAGCAACTCCAGTAGCTTCCTTTTATAGACTTAAGGATAAAACATAATTGCTTTTACAACCTGTCCCCAACCTTTCTTTCCAATCCCAGTGGACATCATCTCTCACCCTCATTCCATACTCTGCAATTCAGTTGATTCAGTCAGCTCTCTATTCCTCACACATGCCACTTTATCTTCAATCTCTACTCCTTTGCATTGGTCATCCCATATGCTTGGAATGCATTCCTCCTTAGAGTCCCTCTCTTTCTTTAAGATGCAGTTGAACACCATCTTGATTATTCCAAATACTAGTACACTTCCTCCCAAACTACCTTGTTTTTAAATAATGTGTATGTATTTGTACTGATTTACTTTATCTTTATGCTTTATATATTATTCAGTCTTTCAGTCATGTCTGACTTTTCATGACCCCATGAGCCATAGCTTCAAGTTCTTTTGGGTTTTCTTGGAAAGATTTTGGAGTAGTTTGTCATTTTCTTCTCTAGTGGATTACCTTTTGTCAGAACTCCCCACTATAACCTTTCTTGGATAAACTTGCACAACATAGCTCATAGTTTCATTGAGCTATGCCAGCCCTCCACCATGACATGGCAGTGGTCCAGGAGGATCTATATCTATTACAAATATACTTATTTTCTCCCCATAAAAATGTCAGTTCCTTCTGAATGAGATTGTTTCATTCTTTGTCCTTGTATAGTCTCAGTGCTTGGCACATCTGTGGTTGATTAGTCAATTAGTCAAGTTTGACTCTTTGTGATCCCATTTGGGGTTTTCTTGGCAACAATGCCGGAAGGTTTTGCCGTTCATTTCTACAGCTCATTTTACAGATGAAAAACTGAAGTAAACAAAGTTAAGTGACTTGCTCAGGATCACACAGATAGTAGACTGAATTTGAACCCAGGACCTCCAAATTCCAGGGCCAGTGCTCTAGCCACTGTGCTACCTAGTTGCCCACCTGGCACACATTATGCACGTAATAAATGTCAATGGTTTATGAAAGTTTAAAAGGAGAAGTTAGGGTGGTCATAAGGAACAAGAGAGAGCAATGGCACAGAAGGAAAAAAAAAACTGAGTATATCCAGAACCACCTTCTGGGTGATTAATACTGTCAAAAGTTGTCATCCTTTGAAAACAGAGCATCTTGGATTGATGATAGGGGTAAGGAATGTGCTTTAAAGATAGGGAGACTTCACTATGTTTGTAGGAAATGAGATAAGAAATCATAGAATTCTTGAATATAAGTGAAATAAGGTAATTGATGGAAATAAACTTAGAGAGGATAGGGAAAAGATGAGATCAATGGCATCAGTAGAGGCCTTGGCAAGGAGATGGACTACTTCATCCTCCAAATCAGGAATAAAAGAAAAAGACATAGTTTAAGTATAAAAAGGGACACAGAGAAGAATGCTGTTAGTATCTTCAGGGAAAAATGAAAGAACAAGCAATTATCCAAATGATTTGATTAATGTATTGATGAATATCAATAATTTTGAGGAAGAAACCCACCTATTTTTCCCCATAAGAGATAATTGCCTTAACCCTCCCTTTTGCTTTGCTAGTATAGATATAGCCTAGGGTTTTGGCAGCAATGAGATGATTTCGTACTAATTAGAAAAAGGAGAAATTGGCAGCTGCTTTTTCAAAGTGCTTTGAACAGCTCTCCAGAGAGCACATTAAATAGCCAAAAAAACCAAAGCAAAAATGTACATTATTAAGATCATATCCATTCAAAAGGCAATTGTTCAGCATTAGTTCCAAAAAGAATAGAGAGTTCAGATTCCCAAAATTCATCACGCCAAATCTTTGCTTTCCAAGTTTTCCTGCTTGTTCTTTGCCTTACACATTACACATTACAGTTTCATTCCATAAGATGTAAGTGATATTTATAGGAAATCCTGAGCATTGCCAATGAGTGAATAGTTAAACACATTTTAAAACAACCTTTTTCTCACAGTTGTTTAAAATAACCTCTCAAAACTTGGAAATTAAAGTCTGTTTCCTATCTAGCCTTTCTCTGCTCACACCTCCCCTTTCCCCATTGATTAAAGCCAAAATCTTGCCCTTGAATCTGCTTCAACTGCCTTGGCCCACCACCCTCCAATGCTCTGCAGCTGATTATTCCAATCCCCTGAAAATTAGTCCTTCTTGTCTTCCTGGGTTTCTTTCTCATGGCTCATGTTCTTTGGGTTCTTCTCTCCAAAAACTTATTTTTGCTGTCCCCTCCCCATTTCTATCCCCAAAGGACTAACTCTTTTCTTTCTTCTCCTCCCTCTGATTCTCTAACTCTTGTTCGGTACTCCCCAAATTCTTGGCAATAGAACATTTGAAAAATCGGGCTTTCCACCAGAGTGTTACACGGTATTCTTTCACATAGCTCAAAAACAATAGGGAAGAGTTGGATGCAGAGGACAGAAAAGATAGTCTTGTCTGGAGAGGTTCATCCCTTAGAGATTCAGTTCTTTGCCCTTGTGAGATTCAGGAAAGGGGTATGCCTAGGAAATGGTTACTACTGTGATGGAACCCTGATAATGGTGATATTTCCCATATGGTTGGGAGAAGTTCAATGAACTGTATGGAATTTTACACAGGGAAGCAGTATACCCTCTGGAAAGGAAATTCAACCCCTGTATTTCAGGATCCTAGGGCAACCTATATGTTACTTAGGCCCTATTTCCTTACCTCAGAAGCTCTTCTGACTCACTGATATTCAAGACTATTATTTTATTTCAGGTTGCAGTATAGAGGCAAGATGGCTCTAAATACTATATCCTTATTAGAGGAGAACAAGGAATACATTTTATTTAATATTTGCATTTTCCCCAGTCTGCCAAAAGATATTTGCACATAATAGGTACTTATTGTTGAAAGTGAAGTAAAAACTTGTCCCACTTATACAGAAGTAAAGGATTTAGAACTGGGACAGCTAGGCAGTATAATGAATAGAGCACTAGATCTGGAATCAGAAAGATCTGAGCTCAAATGTGACCTTAGACACTCACTAGGTCACTTAACTCTGTTTCCTACAATTTCCTCATTGCTGAAGAAGAAAATGGCAAACTGCGCCAGAATCTTTGTCAAGAAAACCCCAAATGGAGTTATAAAAAGTCAGATCCAACTCAACAAAAACAATAACAAATATTTAGATCTAGAAGAGACTTTAAAGATCATTTTGTTGAGTTTCCTCATTTTATAGTTGAGAAAACTGAGACCAAGTGAAATTAAATGACTTGTCCAAAGTTACATAGATGAAATTAACAGATCTGAGATTTTAACCTAGATTTTTCTGATTCCCAGATCCAATATTTTTATTTTATCATCCAGTAGCATGTAACACAATGGAGCATATAGACTCCTTAACATTTGGAAGATTTGGACAAGCTAAAATTTACTATTAATTTCTGCTTCTGCTACTGCCTCTCTCAATGAACCATGTCTACAACTTTACCCTAAGCTACCAAATACTCAACTGACACTTCACCTAGTCAAAAATCTGCTAGCAATTTTCCTTGGAGAATATTTTTGACCCAAGGGTTTAGGCAGAAGAGTGTGTTTTTAGTCCTAGAAAAGTCAGCTTTGTGCAGAATTATCACCATTTCCTTTACATTCATCTATTTCTGCAAGATCTGCAAAAAACTCTATTTGTAGTGAGTACTGGAAAGTGGTGAAGAAAATTGTGAGGCCACACAAACTACCTGTTGGGAACAATCAGGAATGGGGTAGAGAGAGGGATTTTTTATCTTCTCAATGCTTGGAGGTGTAGTGCTGTATTCTGTGGAGTTTATAGGTGAGAAATTAGCCACAAAAATATTTCTTTAGGAATACTTAATTCCTCTGGAGATATTACAGTTCCAGACCACTGTAACAAAGCAAAAATAATAAAGTAAGTCACACAGTTTTTTTATTTCCTAGTACATTGAAAAGTTATATTTATCTATATTATATAATCTTTTGAATGTACAATAGTATTATGTCTAAAATATACATAAGTTAAGTAAAAAAGACTTTATTTTTTTAATTTATTTAAAAACAATGGAGTTAAGTGAAATGCCTAAGGTCACATAGCTAGGCAATTATTAAGTGTCTGAGGCCAAATTTGAACTTAGTTCCTCCTGACTCCAGGGCTGCTGCTCTATCCACTACAGCACCTAACTGCCCCTAAAAATATTTTATTGCTAAAAAATTGCTAACCATCATCTGAGCTTTCAGAAGTCATAGACTTTTTGCTGGCAGAAGATCTTGCCTTGTAGTTGATGGCTACTAAATGACCAGGAGAGTGGTAGCTGAAGGTTGGGGTGACTGTGACAATTTCTTAAACCAAGACACAATAAAGTATGCCACATTAACTGATTCTTTCAAGAAAAATTTCTCTGTAGCATGCCGTACTGTTTGTAGCATTTTGTCCACAGGAGAACTTTTTTTTAAATGACAAAAAAGGTTTATTTAAGTATTGCTGTAGTTAGCAGAAGCTAAGGGGGAGAGATATCCACGAGAGGATAAATAGTAATGAAGGGCAAAAGGGCATGAGTGATAATTTAGGGGATCATGCTTCCCCAGAGCAGGCTTCTCTCTCAAAGGAAGAGTCTAGAACTTCTTTCAAAAATTGAAGTCAATTCTAACAAATGCTGACACTGCTTTATCAACTAAGTTTATATTGTATTCTTTAATATTGTTGTATCATAGGATTTAGAGACCTGAGGAGAGGGAGAGAGATGGAATTGTCAGTTGGTAGAGCAATCAGAACACATACAACATTCATGAATTAAATTCTCTATCTTATGTAACTGCAGTTTGTTTAGTTCTTCAAAAGCAATTACAATAGGGATATCAAAGATCATTGATCACAGATGACTATAACAGATATAATAATTATGAAAAACTTAGAAATATTGTGAGAATTATCAAAATGTGACACAGAGTTATAATATGAGCACATGACTTTTGGAAAAAACTGTTGCTGATAGACTTACTTGATGCAGGCTTGCCATAAACCTTCAAATTACAAACAAATGAATACAATATATGGAACATGTAATAAAGCAAAGAACAATAAAACAAGCTATGCATGAATATATTCTACTACTGTCCTATTCCCTATCCCCTCACCTCATTTTCTTCTCTTTATTTTTTGTCAAGGTAATGGGGTTAAATGACTTGTCCAAGGTCACACAGCTAGGTAATTAAGTATCTGAGGCTGGATTTATCAGATGAGGACTGGACTCCAGAGTCGGTACTTTATCCACTGTGCCACCTAGCTGCACCTTCCTTTATTCTTAATACGATTATAGTATTCAAACTTTCATGATCATTGACCAGACAATTTCAATACATTTAATAAATATTTTATTGATGTATTTTGTTTTTACATTACATTTTTATGTATTTAATTTTACAGAGTAATTTGCAGATTACTTCCATTTCATGAGAGGTCTCTTGTAACACAATAAAATAGTTAAGTAAAACTAATTTAAAAAAATGCATGCTACATTTCACAACTATAGCATCTATTTAAAAAAATTAACAGCAATTTTCCTTTCCATCCCTGTCCCCCCAAAATTCTTGGAACAAATATACTTAGCCAAACAAAATAAATTCCTTTAATGTACATATATGTATTTATCTAATTTTGCAGGTGATTCATCATCATTTCTTTTGAGACACAAATGGTCACTGGATTGTCAGTACCCTTATTTAAAAAAAAAACAGAATCTTTTGTCTTTATTCTGCCTTAATTTTCTCCTTTATCCTTCCCCTTTTCTAGAGAGCCACTTTATTTGCATCTTTACATATTGCTTTCCAAAAAGATTGAATAAAGACAATATATTATTATATCTGTCTTTCTACAATCCTTCCAACACTGACTATTATCATCTTTTGTCTAGGCATGAAAGTGAAACAACAGGATTGCTTTGGATTTAATTTCTCTCATTACAAGTGATCCTCAGCATTCTTTTTTATGGTTATTAGTAATTTGCAATTCTTTCAATAACTGTTCATATCATTTGACCAATTATTGAAAAATGGTTTTTGTTATTGAATGTCTTTTACTTGTTTACAAAGTTTAATACAAAATCTACCAAAGTAGTTTTTTCCTCATCAGACCTTTTATTATTATTCTAGAAATTAATTTTATATATTCAAAAGCTTTTAAATTTCATGTAATCAAAATTATATTTTTATCTTTTATAGTGACAAAGAATTCATCTTCCACATATAATGATGGGAGGTATACAATTTAATCTTCTTCTTTTCATGGTATGATCCTTAATATTAAAGTTACATTTTCATTTTGAATTTATTGTGGATTGTGGCCACCATGTTGATCTAGGTTTAATTTTGGCCAGGCTACTTTTTCACTTTTCCAAAAGGTTAAATAAAATAGGGAGGGGTTTTTCCCTATGTAATTTATGTTTTAAGATTTATTGAACATTAGGTTACTGAGTTTAATTGCTTCTGATTCTCTCTTTGCTAATCTGTTCAATTGATCTAATTTTCTGTGTTTCAACCAATACCAAATGGTTTTTATGATTGCTATTTAATAATATAGTGTGAGGTCTGAAAGTCATTGTTTGTGTGCCCTTTTGTTTATAAAGTCCGATAAAGTGTCCCTTTGATAATTTGATTGGTATATGTTGTCAGTTTTTCTTATTTTGCCACAACCTATTCATGACCACTGAAAATTGTTCCATCTATTTAGATTATTTATTTCCTTAAGGACCATTTTGTAATTGAATCTATATAAGTAGGGATATACTTAAGGCACCCAAATATTTTATTTATATCAAATATAATAGCTATTTTGAATGATTTCCCATTCTATTATTACCTCTTGTATACAATTATCATATAGAAATATTATAATGTGAAATTTTGTTGAAGTATTATCTTAGTTTCTTAACTGATTCTTAAGGATTTTATAAGTAAATCATCTATCATCAGTAAATAAGGAATTTCAGTTCCTCTTAATAGACTTTTCTGTGTCCATTTTTATTCTCTTAGTCTCCTCTTCCATTGCTTTATAATCTTCCACTGCTTTATAATCTTGCTTTATAATCTTCCTTCTTCATAGGTCATATCATGTCACTACAATAATAATAATAATAATAATAATAATAATAATAATAATAATAATATTCAGTTCCTGCCAAACTCTTTTGCTTAACATTCATAATCTGGAAACACCCTATCTTTCCATCCTTATTTTATTCCATTTCCAGAAGGAATTCTCTCTTCTAACCAAATGGAATTAATTCTCTGTTGCTTGAAGTGCTCCATTATCACTTCCTGTTTTTATACCTTGACTCTTTATTGTTTATAAACCATTTTTTTTCCCATCCTCACTTTTTAAAATTACTACCATCATCTTGGGACAACTATACAGGAGCCAAGAAGACCTGAGTTCAGATCTGGTCTCAGACACTTCCTACTTTCTGTGTGACCCTAGGCATTTAACCTCTATTTGCCTAGATATGTCAGTATCTTTGCCAAGAAGACCCCCATGGTTGGTATTGGTGTGCGATGGTCCATAGAGTCACAAAGAGTCAAACATGACTGAACAACAATACTCATCAGTTGGCACTCAAGTCAAATTAGGAGGGTCCATATAAGATCCTTAACAATTTTTTAAAAATAATATGTATGATTCTAATATGTAAAAATAGCATCACATTAAAATAAAACACAATTTCTTTTTCATTTTATTGTCATGGAAATATCAACACTTCATTTTCTTTTCTCAAAAACTTGCATGAAAAACCAGTGTCATGATAACACCTATTTATCACTCTCCTGTTCTCACTCTGTTCTGGAAATTCCATTCCAATGATTTTAGTATTTTCATACCCTCTTTGAATGAAGGGTATTACTATTTATATCCCACTCACTACTACCATGGTTGGCCAATTCAATTTTTTAAAAATCCATCTATACAGAGGTGGCTAGGTTGCACAGTGGATAGAGCACTGGCCTTGGAGTCAGGAGTACCTGGGTTCAAATCCGACTTCAGACACTTAATAATTACTTAATAATAGCTGTGTGGCCTTGGCAAGTCTTGCAAAATTCTAAAAAAAAAAAAATTCATCTATACCAAGTTTTTGATTGCTAATGCTTTGAAGGCCACTAATGCCACTCAAAATGTTGCCATAGTGACAGTCCGCCCACTAGGAATTGATGGCTGGCCTACCTTGTATCCCCAGAAAAGGACCAGCCTCAATAAAAAAAAAAAAATAGAAGTACACACCCTCCCATTACATTTTCTTCTTTTTTTTTCTCCTACTTACTGATATTGTCTCACCTCTGTCAGTTTTTGGGCTCTTGGTGAGCCCTGATGAAATTCTTTTTCTTCCTTTCTCAAATCCTTTTCCCCTAACAGGAAAAAATATCCTATTTTTTTCAATGTGGTTTCAGTCTCAGAAGGAAAGTAAACTTAGAATGATTTTAGACTAAGGTATGGAGTACTGATAATGCTGAGGTAGGAGTGTGAAGGGAGGTATTTTAAAAGGATATTTCTTAAAAAAAACTTCTAATATGAGCAGTTTTATACACTGTGGGAGAGTGGAATGAAGGATTTCAGGTGATGGGATATAGACCACTATGGACAAGGAGAATAGTACCCTTTATATCATACCACATGGAGCAGATAACTACTGGGTATTGCAGTGGATAAAGTACCCAGTCAAGAGTCAGGAAGACCTGAGTTCAAATTTAGTCCCAGATACTTACTAGCTGTGTGACCTTAGATAAGTCATTTAACTTCTATTTGTTTCACTTATAATAGGAATAATAGCACCTATCTAACAAGATTGTTATGGGAATCAAATAAGATAGTCTAGGGTATGGTACATGATCAGAATGATAAAAATATAAACTATTATTTTTATTATCTTCCTTTAAGGTTGTCTCTGATTCATCCCCTTCTGCCTTGGATCCCCTGGTTGGTAAAAGTACTTTTCAGTTTGGATTCACTGAAAGTATCATGGACAGATCCCCTGTTCACTACCTTTCATAAGCTTCTACCCCTTTTGTATATGCCAACTACCAGTATTGCTGGGGTTCATTGCATAGAAAGTACATGAAGGAATAATTATAACAATAATTAAGAAATGTTGTAAAGCACTGTTTTATTTATTGAATCCAATAACTTTCCCAGAAATCAACAAATAACTTATTTTTTTCCTTTTGAAGTGTTTTTATTTTGCTTCATATATTCATTTTTATTCGTCGCTGTGGAGAGTGAGGCTTGTACTGATTTAAAATTAAGCCATCTGGATTTGTGCTTTTAACTGCTAATAATAAGTGGTCCAAATCTAAGAAAGAAATATAATAAATGATTTCTAAGGGATTTTCATTCACTTTAATAGGAAAAAAGATATAGATTATATATATTTTAATGTATATTTTAGCTTTTTTTCCAAAAGTTTTAAAATAAAATCTTGAGGTAAAAATTTAGTTGAACTATCACATTTAATCTTTTAAATAAGAAAATATAACAAATTAACTTCACAAGGAAAAGGAGGGGGAGAGATTGACTCAAAAGTATTTTATCTGAAGTATATTGGAGGGACTTTAATGGACTGCAAGCTCACTGTGAGTTGACAGTGTCATATGTTAGCCATAAAAGCTAAAACAATCTTAAATTGCATTAAGAAGGAGGCAATGCCTAGGACTAAGGAGGTAAAAGTCTCATTGTGTTCTGTCCTATTCATCCTACATCTGGAAGGCTGTGTTCAGTTCCAGCAATCACACTTTAGGAAGGACATTAAGATAATGAGAGGGGTCATCAGAACCAAGGCCTGGAGAGGATGCCCAATGAGGATTAGCTGAAGAAAAGGAAGGGGACAGAGAGAGAGGGACATAGCCTGGAGAAAGGAAAACATGGAAGACACATTAACAGTTTTCAGGCATCTGAAGGGCCATCCCTGGAAGAAATTAGAATTGTGCTTAGCCCCAGTGGGTAGACTCAGGGATAATGCAGACAGGCAGACCTAAATCTAGACTAACACATGGATCTCCAAACAGTAGAATGTTCACCCTGAGGAAAAAACAGCTTTCCGTTCCCTGGAATTATTGAACACAAGTCTGAATGACCACTTGTCAAGTATGACCCCAAAGGCATCAGAAAGATTAGGAGGCTTGCAATATCCTTTCCAAATCTGAGAGTATGGAAGAAGACAAAATATATCTAAGTGCAAGAATAAACAGCCAGTATTGTTCAGTCAGTCAACAGGCATATGGCATACCTACTGTTAACCAAGCATTGGAGATGCAAAAAGAGCAAGTGACATTCCCTACCCTCAAGGAATTACACTGTAATGAAAGAGATAATATGAAAACAATTCTGGACAAACAAAATATTTACCAGACAGGAGAAAGCATTTTCAAAAAATGGAACATTTGTGGGAAAAGTTATAAGTTCCTTTTTTTTTGCATGTTTCATTGCATTGTTATATCTCTACAGTTTAAAGAGCAATGACTACACAACAATCATTATAACATGCTGTAACTAGGTTCAGGATAAACACGGATCCACTCTTTTTAATTGATGTTTTATTTTATTTTTCCAAAGTTTTTCAGCAATCATCCACATACTTAATCATAAATTACACAATTTCCTTCCACCTTCCCTTCCCACCCCCTTCCCCTCAGTGACCAACAGTCTTGTGAACTTTGTACATGCACATTTGTGTTTAACAAGTTTACATATTTTCTGTATGAAGAATTAGGACTAAGAGAAAAGAAAGAAAACCAGGGATAAGAAGGAAAAACATAAGAGAAATGTTTAAAAGTGAACATAGTGTTCATTCAGATTTTGTAGTTGTTTGGGTTTTTTTTTTTTTGTCTGAATATGGATTGTGTTGTCCATAACAGATTCCCCCAGGGTTGTCCTAGCTCCCTGAAACTGCTGAGAGGAGATGCATCCATCAAAGTTGATCATCTCACAATGTTGTTAATGAGTTCAATGCTCTTTTAGTTTGGGGCAGCTAGGTGGTGGTGCAGTGGATAGAGCACTGGCCCTGGAGTCAGGAGGACCTGAGTTCAAATCCTGCCTCATTACTTTAAAACTGCCTAGCTGTGTGACTTTGGGCAAGTCACTTAACCCCATTGCCTTAAATAAATAAAAATTTTTAAAATGTTCTCTTAGTTCTGCTCTCATGAATCTACTCTTATGGGAAAGGACTGGTACATTATCCGGGCTTGGTGTTGGCAGTCATTCTCTTCCAAAATGTATCTGGTAATATCTTCACACCTGGCCTTTTAAAAAAAGAAGCCAAAGATATGAAGGCATTAGATACCAAGGTTTTGAGTCAGGGTGTTAATGAGAAAAGGACTTGGGAGTTCTAAGACATGGTACAGAAATTATAAACTCAACTAACTGCCTTAAAGCAACATTTTGTTGGAAAATAATGTTAATTTTATATAATAACTTTAAAGTTTGTCAAGTGCTTTACTTATGTTAGTTCACTTTATGATCTACCCAGTATACTGGTAAATGGGCATCTAAGGTGGCACAGTGGAGAGTGCAAGACCTGGAGTCAGGAAGGTCTGAGTTCAAATTTGACCTCAGACACTTACTAGCTGTTTGATTCTGGGCAAGTCACTTAACCCTGTTTGCCTCATGTAAGATGAACTGGAGAAGGAAATGACAAACCATTCTCTGCCAAGGAAACCCCAAACAGGGTCATGAATAGTGAGACGTGACTGAAAAGCAACTGAATAATAACAGCAAAAGGACTGACAAATGTTTAACAACTAGATCTTCCAAAAGAATGTATATACAACACACTTATAAATTTAATTTTCATTATTAACATTTCTTAAACGTTAATAATTTCTTAAATTATTTCTTAAAGTCTAGACTATCAGTAAAACAATAAATCAAGTTCTGTTTTATAGCATTTGACAGTTTCCAAGACATAAATCTTACAAGTTCTTGAACCTATCATGATAACTGAACTGTATGGTGGACCAGATTCTGAATCTGGAATCTAAGATTTAGTCCTTCATCTGCAACTATGTGGCATTGTGCCCATCACTTAACCTCTCTGGGACTTGGTTTTTTTAAATGTGTAAGATGAGAAGATTGAAGTACATGAACTCAAAGGCCTTTTCTGACTCTAAAATTTCACAATTCTGTGCATTTGATTCTTCATATTTGACTACATTTAGATTTTAATATAGTGAAAGAATAGTTTATCCTGAAGTTATATGCTGGGGAAGGCAGTGATGAGGAGAAAAAAAAGGTGCAGGGATGGAATACAGAGCTCACTTCAGGGAACACCCACTGAGCTGTCCTAAAAATACCCAAAAGATCCTCTGTGGGGCCTCTCTCTGGGCAGACGCTGTCATTCAGAAGACCCAGCCCATTTCTGCCTAAGTTACAGAACCCATCTATTCTTAATTATAGGATGGTAGATCTAGCCCTGGAAAGGACCTCAGAGGATGTCTAGTTCATTTCCCTCATTTTCCAGATGAAGAATTGAAGTCCCAGGGAAGTCGAGTGATCAGCCCAAGATCACACGTTCAATAAATATCAGGGGGAGGATTTGAACCTAGAATCTGACTCCAGAACCAATACTCTTTGTTTGCACAATGCTGTCTCCCCGCAATAAAGACAGTGGTTCCTGAGGCACTCCTTCAAAGGCCCTATTTTCTCCCTGTGGTTGTAATTCAGGGACATCTTGTCACAGTGGATATTTGGATGGAAGAAACCCAGACCACAGTCTGGCTGTGTCCTCATAGGCAAAGGGAAATAAACAGTCAAGCAATGCATTATCCATTATATTCAACCACGATGGACAGACAGTATGATAGTCGGGGCCAAAAAAAGAGTGCTTTTCCTGACTAGAACAAAAGCATTTGGGCGGGGTGGGGGGTGGGGAGGCTGCTTCGATTATCTATATAATTACCTTAATCTCTCTGTTTGGCTCGTCCAAACTCAGGTAAAATGATATTTTTCCAAGAGAAAATATTCAATTTAAATTCACATTTAAACAAAACCAAAGTTGTATTCTGAAAATCAAACCAAATTTTATTATTTTCAGCCAAATACTCATAGAGTATAGAGAAAGAATTCTGATTTTTCAGAATAAGTTGTAGAATCTTACAAGAACGCAATAAAAAATAATATGGATTATACTCCAACTTGGGAGGGAAAGGATTCTTATGGCATCTGCCCTTAGTCATAGCATATATATGTCTTAAGAAGAAATAGTCTCAGTTCTGTTCAATCAAGTCAATAAGCATTTATTAACCAACTATTATGCCAGCCACTGGGTTACACACTGTGAATACAAAGAAAGGTAAAGAATAGTCCCTGCCCTCAAGGGGATCACAGTCTAACGAAGAAGGCAACACGCAAACAATTAGGTAGAAGAGATATACTGCATAAATTGGAGATCATTGCAGACAGAAAGCACTAACACCAAGGAGGATTAGGAAAGACTTTTTTTTTTTTTTACAGAAAGTGGTATTTTAGCTAGGATTTGAAGGAAGCCATGGAGGTGGAGGTGAGGAGTGAGAGTATTGCAGGCTTTGGAAATCCAAGTCAGATAAACATCCACAGTTGGGAAATGGAATGTCTTACTTGAGAAATAGCAAGGTGGGTCAATTGTCCCAGAGGTATTAATCAATCACCACTTTATTTATCTTCCCCCTAACAAGGGTAGGACACAACCATCAAATTCATCACATTGGCAAGAGTCTTTCAGTGTCCCATCACATGCAATATCTTGGGGAGGTCCAGCCGATGCTCGAACTTTTCCACATGGCTGTTAGGGTATATTATCTAGCAGATGCAGGCACTTTATCCCTGTTATTATTGTTTTTATCTCCAACAGCTTCCAAACATTCAAGTTTTTCTAAATGCCATTACTACTTCTCCCCAACTCTCATTTTCTTGGGTTCATACTTCTGACATCAGCTGGTGCTCTTTAAAAACAAAACAACAAAATTAAAAAAACAAAACCAAAAAATCCCTCTTGCACTCAGAATTATTCCCTTGCTTAACTCATTTATAGTTCCCTGAAATTTTCAGTTTAGGACCTTCTCCTAATGAGTAAGTCTCTCTGAGTCCCAAAAAGTTATTGGAAAATGGCAATCCTTCAAGGAGAGGCCCATTACAAATATGTTTTAGTTTGTGGTAGACCACATGGCTTAAATACACACACACACACACACACACACACACACACACACACACACACACACACACACACACAAACTTGGGAGTGGAGTTTTATAGAATCTCACTATCTAAGCTACACTGAAAGAAAGGGGTAAGTTATTCATGGAAAAGAAAGGTTTTTCCTTTCTAATCTTTGGGACATCAATTTGTGACAGTTAAAATATTTTTCTTTCCTGAGATAATGTATTTTGAACGCTTTTCAAGACTTGTGAAATTTTGAAAATTTGTGTCTTATAGATGTGACTTTAGGTTACTCACTAAACTTTTTATGACTTCTCTTTCCTCCCTTATAGACCTTGGGCTAGAGGGTCCCAAAGATCTTCTTCAACTCTAAAATTCTATGCTTATGAGTGCATTTTGTATATTTGAGAATTGAATTCTGGATAATGCCATTATTTTCTGTAATCTCTTATAGTGTATTTAATTTATCTGTTTCTGAAAGTCAGGAATTTGGAGAGTTCTACCCAAAAGTGAATGGCAGATATTCAGTCAGTAAATCAAGGGGTAGTCATATCAAGGGGGTAATGGTGTCATGGTAAAGGTGTGGTTCATAGATTCAGGATGATCTGGTGACATTACTGACATTAGAAATAGAATAGATAACTCATGTTAGGAAATCTCAGAGTTTGAGAACTTAAGAGTCTAAGCTCTACAACCTAATTGACAAAAGATTATCCACTTCAGTTGAAGAGCTCTAAACAGGGGAATCTCACTGCCTTCTAATGAAACCAGCTCCACTTTGGGCTAATCTAATTGTTCAGAAGTTTTTCCTTATGATAAACCAAAATCTACCTTTTTGTGATTTCAACCCATTGGTCATAGTTCAGTCTTTTGCAATTACACTGAACAATTTCTAGTCCAGTTCCCTCATATGAGGTTTCCTTTGAGGAATTTGAGGGCCAGAGGGACCAACATTTTAAAAATGACTTGTCCCTTAAAGAGGGATAGCCCCTCCAATGTTCCTCATATTTGTCATGCAGAACATAAAAAGTGTGATTTTTGTCTCCAACCCTCAGAGGAAGCTAAGGAGGAAATTAATAAGCAACTCTAACAACAATGAATGAAGCAATTTTGTGTTCCAATTATACAATAAGCAGTAGAAAAGACATAGTGTCATAGCAGAGTTTTATAAAAGATTTTAGAGGCTATAAAGTTCAACCTCCTTATTTTACAAATGAGGAAATTGAGGTATAGAGACAATAAACTTAGGGGCAGCTAGATGGTGCAGTGGATAGAGCACCAACCCTGGAGTCAGGAGAACCTGAGTTCAAATTCGGCCTCAGACACTTAATAATTACCTAGCTGTGTGGCCTTGGACAAGCCACTTAACCCCATGCCTTGCAAAAAAAAACTTAAAAAAAATAAAGATAATGAACTTACCCAAGATCACGCAGCCAGTGTATCAAAGGTAGCATTTGAATCTAGGTCTTTCTGACTCCAAAGACCAGTGTCCTAGAATCCACTATAACATGTAGGAAAAATGCATAAAGAATTTCCACTTTCCACTGACAAAAGATGATCACTTCAGTTGATTTCCAGTTCTCTTTTTTTTGTGTCCACATCAGGGATGACCCACCATGATAGTCAGATTAGTGACTCAGAAGCAGCCTTCCTACCCATGACTTCTAGCCTCTTTCCCCCACTCCCACCTTCACACACATGCTCTTCTTTTTGACAGGAAGATCATCATCCAGATGAATCACTTCCTTTGACTTTTCTCTCTGACTTACCAAGTCAAGTTCAGTTGTGGCTTCTCTCTACACACCCAACTCCCAACTTAGTCTGGAGATGATATAGCTCCATGACCTCTTGCCAGATGAATGTAGATAGGCCCTAGAAGTACTAATTTGTTTTATAGTTCTCTCTTCAAAGAATCATTTTAGACCTGGAAGGAAATTTAAAACTAATTTAATGCAATCCTTTATTAAGGGCAAGTAAAATTTATAGAGCACCTTAAAATTTGCAAAGCATTTTACATGTCATCTTGTTTGATCCCCAACAATTTTGGGAGATAGGCGCTATAATTAATCCCATTTTACTAATGAAGAAATTGAGACTGAGAACTTGTGACTTGTCCAGGGTCACACAGCTAATAAGTGTCTAAGGCAAGATTCAAACTTCAATTTTCCAGACTCCAAATCAAACATTCTTTTCCCTGTACCATCTAGGTATCCAAGACTTGCAAATGTCACACAGCTAGTAAAAGGCAGAGAATAGAACCTGTCTTCTAGTTCTAAGTCCAGTGCTCATTCCAACTTACTTTGTCTATACCTATAGGGTTATTGTTAAGAATTGTGTTCTCAACTGAGAAGCATTTTTAAAAATATATTTCCATATTTTTTTGAACAAAAAATACTTCAATTCACTTGCTGTTGTCATCATTTATATAGTACTCAATATTTGCCCCTTAAGTGAATCTTGTTTTATTAAGATATTTGGTCTGCCACAAGATCCTAGGGATTCTGGGATTCCTGGATATTGAGGAGAATCAATCAATTAAAATTCAATTTTTCCTCAGAAAAGCTCTTAAGATATTTGAGAGATGATGAGTATTATTCATAATTCTATGCAACAGAGGTGGGGCAGCAAATAGAGAATGAGACTTAGAGTTAGGAAGATAAATCCTGCCTAATTCACTAGCTGTGTTACCCAGGACTTTATACCTTGGTTTCCTCATCTATAAAATGGAAATAATAATAGTACCTCCCTGTAAGCATTGTGAAAATAAATGAATTAACATATGTAAAGTGTTTTGTGAATCTTACAATGCTATATAAATACTATTATTATTGTAAGAGGGAAAGTGATTAAAGAATGGAGGATGATACACTTTTAATGTATACATATTTGATATTTTAACATTTAAATATTTATTATTAATTTTTTAAATATCCTTTTTATTTTAAATTTTGAGTTCCAGATTCTCTTCCTCCCTTCCAACCCTTCCCCACCCCTGAAAAAGCAAACAGTATATCAATTATGCATGTGAAATCAACCAAAACATTTCTATATTAGTTATATTGCAAAACAAACCAAAAAAGAAAGAAAATGAGAAATTTATCCTTCAATTTGTACTCAGAGTTCTTTACTTTCTGTATGGAGTTGAACAGCATTTTTTGTTATCAAGAGTCCTGTGAAATTATCCTGTATTATGATATGTAGTCAAATCTTTCATAGTTGATCATCATTACAAAATTGCTGTTACTATGCACAATGATCTCTTTGTTATTCTCACTTGATTTTGCATCAGTTCAAACAGTGCTTCCATGTTTTTCTAAAGCCACTCCCTTGTCATTTCTTGTAAAACAAAAGTACTCTATCACAATTATATTCCTCAATTGATGAATATCTCCCTCAATTGCCAATTCTTTGCCATGAGCAAAAGAGCTACTATAAATATTTTCGTACAAATGGATCTTTTTCTTGGAACTCTTTGAGGTATGTATCATCTAGCAGTGGTTTTCTTGGGTCAAAGGGTATGCACAGTCTAATTGCCCTTTGGACATAGTTCACCAATTCACTACCAACAAGTATTTAACATTTCTGATAGCTGTGAGACAGTACCTCAGAGTTGTCCAAATTTTCTTTCCTCTTATCAATTATGATTTAAATTATTTTTATATTACTATATATAGATTTGATTTTCTGAAAACTATTTGTTCATATTTCTTATCCATTTCAAAATTGGATAATACATTGTTGAAAGAACTGTCCAAACATAATTCACTGCGGTAGCAAAGGCTGGAGATAAAGTGGATGTCTATCAATTTGGGAATACCTTAAAAAACTATGATTCATGAATGAAATAGAATATTAATTGTGCAGTAACAAGGGACAATATGAGAAAATCAAAAAAAATGAAAATATTTGTGTTAAACCACAATGAGTCAAATAAAGAGAACCAAAAGAACAATATATACATTGATTACAGAGTCAATGAAAACATCATTTAAAGGAGTTGTTTGAAAAACCAATAAAGGGCCTGGAGAACAGGTCATGAATGACAAACTTCTCATAATTAAGAAGTTAGGGAATTACTGGAGCATTGTATGCATTG
This sequence comes from Macrotis lagotis, assembly GCF_037893015.1. Taxonomy (NCBI): domain Eukaryota; kingdom Metazoa; phylum Chordata; class Mammalia; order Peramelemorphia; family Peramelidae; genus Macrotis; species Macrotis lagotis. The sequence goes on along the minus strand of NC_133666.1, from coordinate 456,629,031 downwards.
CCAGATTGGCTTACAATATTAAATAATTTTGCTTAATTGTTCTTGTCCTAAAGGAGGATTCATTCATTTTGATGGGGGCGGGATTCTCTATGATTTTAAAATAAGATGTTAGTAAGACACATTTTAAAAAAGTGAAATAGCTGGCAAGAGTCAAGAGTGTGAAAATAGGGAAATGGAAAATAATGACAGTTGGCATTTTTGGATTGCAGTTTGGCATAGTGTTTCTTTGTTTCTCTGGTCTTTTTGTCCCCTGTGGAGAATGCCAATGGTTATCTTGCTTGATGGAAGTGAGGAGTCAAGGTCCTAAGAGGTGAGATGGATGAGTTCAAGAACTTAGTAACTGAGAGAATGGATCAATGGATCATACTTCCCAGCTACCAGAAATGTGAATTAGAGGGTCAAGGACAGAGGAAAAAGGGGAATATAAAAGGCTAAGTGAGAAGCTGGATATAAAGAATTTCTTTGCTAGTCTGACCTACTCTTTTATATATGACTGCTAATTGTATTGAGACACACAATTGGTTTTGGTTTCTGCCAGCAAAGACACTAAAAGAAGAAATCCTGACCATCAGGAGTTTTAGCCTCCAATGACTGACTGAATCACAAGTATGAGGGGTTAAGAATTAGGTTCAAAGTTCTTAAGTCTTATGACTACTTGATGATCTGCCTAATGTATAAAATAAGTCAAAAAATCAGTGGAGAATTGTTTTGTATAATTTGCACTGTTTAGCTTGCTTGTGGGAGGATGGCCATGAGTATGGTGTGGACTATGCCTTTCCTTAGGTTTAATAGTGTATATGCAAGTGAAAGGAAATTGTTTAGATCTAAATTTTGTTGGTGCACAGTTGTGACATAGATTTTTATTATTTATTTTTTATTGTTCCCATAACAAGAGGAAACCTATATGACTGTGAATGCTCTATATGTTTCAATGGAGAAATAATCACATTTTGTCAAAATCTTGTAATTAGAACACAGTGAACAATATCATATTTAGAGAGAAAATGGCTTCCTGACACAATATGGGAGCTTGGAGCTGATTGTGATTGGGAAAATCTACATTAAACACTAGTTTCTAATCTATCTTATATTTAGTATCAAGGAAGTGCTATAGTTTCCCAAGATAAAAAACTGTCCACTCTCTGAGAACTGCAAAAACTTAATACTTCCTTACCATTTTCTCTTAGCAGAGAGAAGTACATAAATTTTTGTGTGAATGGGACTTGGGCTGAACATTTCCCTTACAATCAAATAGAATCAAATATTACTAATAGTTGAAGGTTATGTTTCCTAATTTAGTCTGCATAATAACACTATAAGTGGCTGTTCATCCTTCATCTTCAAATAGGACCAATGATGTCCTGAAGGTGATGTCTTGACTTAGGCATGTATTGGATTTAAATGAGATAGAGTTGTTAGTCCCATTCTCTCTTCTAGTTGTCAAAGTCTAATGGCAGGACATAAGTCAAGACAATTGAGAAGGACTAGGATGCAGTGAATGACCTTGGTGTCTTCAATGTCTGATCAAGCTCTAAGCAATCCACAGCACCTGCTTCATCCACCTTCATGAGCTGCTAAACAAACTTTTTCTTCTCCTCCTATTTTACTGGGGCAAGTCTTCACATGCGTGAGGTAGTCATCCCCTTAATTTACCACCAGGTTTAATGCCTGTCAGTTACCCTCAACATGATTTAGCCCATCTGCCATGAAGGTTTTACTGGATTGTGACTGCTATGCAAACTACAGCTTCTTGAGTTGGGTGATAGGTGGACACCAAAGATGAATGAGCAGCCCTGAAAAGGGTTTTGGGAGACCTCACACCAGAGGAGTTAGTCTTCCTTAAACACCTCAAACTAAAGTGGGTTGTCATTTCCTTCTCAAGAAGATTAAGGCAAGCAGAGATTAAGTGACTTGCTCAGGGTCACACAGCTAATGATTGCTTAAGAACAGATATGAAGTCAGATCCACCTCCAGGCTCAACACTTTTACACTGAGTCACCTAGTTGTCTCATCATATTCCTAATATTAGAGGTAAGGAAACTGAGGCTTAGAGAAGTGAAGCAATTTACCCATGATTACAGTTAGAATTAGTAATGGATCTGTCCTGACTCCAAGTCTAATACCATGTTGTGTCTCTGATGAAGAACAGGAGTTACGACAGGAATAGTAGGGACCAGAGATTATGATGAAATCAAAGAACAGATTTAGGAGAGACACAGTAAGAGAACAGGCCAAAGGAGAGTGAGGATGGAAGGAGAAATGAGGAAAGTAATGAACTGACAAGATAAAGGATTAGAAGAGCTATTAGTATTAAGACTGAAATTACTAAGGAATGATGGCAGGGGCTTGGGTGGAAAGGAAGATTGTAAACACTTATTACAGCTACTGAGAAAAGAGGAAGACTGACTTGAAGGTCAATATTTGATAGCAAGAAGGACTTAGATATTATCATTAAACTGCATCTAATAGGCAGTTAGGCTCCTGGAACTTAGAGCAGGAAGAGTTCTAGTTGCTGAATGATGGGATGTAGAACTAATCCTCTATCTCCTATTGGCATTTGACTCATTCTGGACACATTCTTAAACCTTTTTCAAACCCAAGTCATGCCACCGATACCAGAACTCTGATACTTTGCTTCCTTAGATCTTTGATACTGCTAAATTTCAAGAACTGAAATAACTTTATTCTCAGAATTCATCTTTCACTGCTTTAAGCCAAAGGCAGTTAGGTGACATAGTGTAAAGTACCTGGGTCTTAGATTCAGGAGAATCATCTCATGAGTTTAAGTGCAGCCTCAGACACTTATAGCTGTGTGAACCTGGGCAAATCACTTAACCATCTATAAGATGAACTGGAGAAAAATGGCAAGTCATCCCACTATCTTTGTCAAGAAAACCCTAAAATGGTGACAGGAAGAATCAGACATGCCTGAAAAATGATTGGAAAGAGAAAATAGTTTTTAGCCAGCATAGGTAGTTGCTTTTCATCATTCTAATTTGTGTCATCCATGATCATTGCCAAGAAAACATGACATCACAAAACACTGGGCACAACTAATCAACTAAAACAAAAACAAATTCAATTCAATCTAAAAGAACTATTGATTGCCCATCTATCATGTGCACAGTTTATTTTAGGAACAAGTAACAGTACAAATCAGTTCTGGCTTTCAAAGAGTTTACAGAGTAGTAGGGGAGAAAAGATGATGTACAAATTGCAGTGGGAGGTAATATGTACATTAAGAAAGACACAAATTTTATAAGGATTCAGATGAAGAAATAGCAGTTGGGGGAGGATTGGGGAAGGTTTCACTGAGGAAGTACCATTTGAACTGGATCTTGAAGGATGGAGGAAATTTCTATAAGCAAATATGTGAGGTAAAAGTGAGGGGTTTCCAGATAGAGGGGATAGTATGAGCAAGAATTATAGACTAAATATTTTGAACCTCTAAAGCCAACTTCACTTTGACACTTGAATGTCAGTACTAAGATTGTAGTGGGAAGAAGGGAATATGGAGACAAAGTAAGAAGCCAGAACCAAGAGCCCCAGAGATCTGCTAAGATTTTGAGGGCTAGATGATGGATCTTCAACTAAGGGAGTAGTCAGAAGTTTGGAGGTATACACTAATTGAAGTTTAGTTTGGAGATGTGAGTCAGAAAATGATCACATAAACAAATGTCAGGGTAGATATAAAGATTTTAGAGCTCAGGGCAAGCAGAGGAGCGATAATCAGACATACACAAAGGAATATGGAGGATGAGAGAGACAAGTCCCAGAGGAGGAGACAAAAATGAACAGAACATCAGGAGAGTCATAGGAGTTGAAGGGATAAAGACAAAAATAATTTGGAGAAATATTGTGGGGGTGGAGGGGTGGCTGGGTGGCACAGTGGATAGAGCACTGGCCCTGGAGTCAGGAATACCTGAGTTCAAATCCAGTCTCAGACACTTAAAAATTACCTAGCTTTGGGGCCTTGGGCAAGTCACTTAACCCAATTGCCTTATAAAAACTAAAAAAAAAAAACAAAAAAGAAATATTGTATAAGAAATATTGTATATATAGTATATTAGCATCAGCAAGACCTATATTGAGGGACAAATTTTTGTCCCAGTCAAAAGCTTGTCGTGTGCTTCCTGTTGGGAGAACAACAACTTATGATTTGTATGTATACATGTTGGTGTTTTTAGGCAATTGGGATGGATGAATGATGGGATGCCCAAGGTCACACAGTTAGGAAGTATCTGAAGTCAAATTTGAACTCAGGGCTTCCTGACTCTAGAGTCAGTACTCTATACACTACACCATCTAACTACCCTATGATCTTGAGTTATAAAGCCCACAAGTAGAAGCAGGAAAATAATAACACTGGCTTGAGGAAGGTATAAATTGAAAACTAAGGCAACTCAGGGTAGCTGGGTGTGAATAGATCACTAGCCCTGGAGCCAGGAGGACCTAATTTCAAATCCGGCCTCAGATACTTAACACTTACTAGCTGGGTGACCCTGGACAAGTCACTTAACCCTGATGGCCTCACCCAAAATAAAGTAAGGAAGTTCCAATTGAATAAAATTTATCTGACTGCTGTCTTCCTTTAACTGAAATTATTAGGGAGATGAAAAAGGATCCACATAAGGCTGGACTTTTATAAAGCTTGATTTGACCTATACCCAGAAGTAGACTGGCCAAAGAAAGCAGCCCATAAATATAGAATCATTGGGATTCTGTATAAAATATCAAAATTGTTGATTATCAGTATCAAGTGGAGATTTTTAAGTGTCGGTCATAGGTAAGAAAATCAATAGGTACACAAAGTAAAAGTCCAGTTGAGGCTCTTCTATAAAAGCCATGTAAAGTCAATTCAAATCAATTTGATAGCTTCAGTTTGTTTGTCCTTCATTCTAGAAGACCATGACATCAGGGGAGGAGATGCCATGACAATCACATGAATTGGATTTGAGAAAGGGGTGCTATGCTAAGTCATCAACCTCACTTTCTCCTCCAGAGCCACTTGGGCCCAATGACCTAATATGAATCAGGACAACTGGAGATGACACTGAATGGGAGGCAATCAGGGTTAAGTGTCTTGCCCAAAGTCACACAGCTAATTAGTGTCAAGTGTCTAAGGCCAGATTCAAACTCCAGTCCTCTTGATTACAAGGCCAATGCTTGATCCACTGTATCTACATGATACTGTGCCAGATGCTGGAGATAAAAAAGGTGAAAAATAATAGTTTCTTTGGGTGGGAAGATAAATACCTTGACATTAAAAAAAACTAAACAATTCAGCAACTATTAAACAAGGCAAAACAGTTCCAACCAGAAACTAAATAAGAATACTTTTTAGAATTATTCTCCCCCAAAAGTGAATCAGTCTTCTATTGTAGACTTCTAGTGAAAACAATCTACTACTTCTCAAGGAAGCCTGTTCCATATCAGAACAACTTTTCTTATCAGAAGTTGTTTTTTGTTATATCAAGTTCACATCTACTTCTCTTCTATTTCATTTTTATTTTTTCTTTTCTTATTAATTTATGGAATAAAATAAGTATTTCCAAAGCAAAGCACCATAAAGACTATCTATAATAAAATAATGTAAATTTCTTTTTTCCTTCTTCATTCTCTGCTCCAGAGATGGCTACCATTAGACACGTGCATGTGTATTTATCTATGTTTATCTATCTATCTATCTATCTATCTATCTATCTATCTATCTATCTATCTATGTAAAGCCATTCTATATGTATTTCTATTTATCAGCCGTTTCTCTGGATGCAGATAGAGTCTTCCTTCATACATCCTTGTAGTTATTTTGAGTACTTATGGTAGTCAAAATTACTTATTTGCTCAAAGTTGTTCTTAAAACAATATTGCTGTTACTGCATACAATATTTTATTGTTTCTTTCCACTTTGCTTCTATTTGCACCCATTATTTTTAGCTCTAGATTATCAGGATAAGAAGTTCAACCTATTTCCAAAATGACAACTCTTCAGATACTTTAAGGCAACTATCAAGTCCACCCCAAATCTTCTCCAAGTTAAGTATCTCAAATTATCTCTATCAATCCATATGTAACATCATTTTGAGACATGATCATCCTGGTAACTTTTACTATTTCTCCTCCATCTTTGAATATTTTTCTTGAGATGTGGCACCCAGAACTTTACTCAACCAGCCCTTCAAAATATTCTATAAGCAGGGAAGAACACAGATATGTGTCACCTTTCTCTTTCTGGGTTTGGGCAACCATATCATAACATTTCTCCGAAAAATTATTTTCTATCACTCATGGTATGTGGATGACCCTGGATTCTCAGAGGCTACAAGATAATATTAGTTAAAGTGTTTACGTGGCACATAGTAAGCACATTATAAATGCTTATTGCCTTCTTTTCCTTTTTTCTCCTATCCCCATGTAAGTGAAGCAAAATCACTGGAAGACTCTTTCATATTGGAAAGTCTTGGAATCTGGTTTATTGTCCATAGCTTGATCCTGGTGACACATTCTTTGGCCATGATCACCCACAAAGTAAACAAAGTTACAAAATAGTCTTCAGTCCTATATGCTCCCTTCTTCTGTTTGGTCAGAAGCTCTTTAGCTACTACCTTCTTTTCTTAGTAATCATCCTCTTTGTTTTTTTCTGAAGTTTTTAAGCATTATTAATTACCCAGAAAGTATCTCTAAATATATCCTCTTCTCTTATCATTTTTCTTTGATACTGCTTTCTTCAGCTCCTTTTCAATTTTCAATCACTTCATCAGTCAAGCAATACATGATTGAGTACCTATTACGTGTTAAAGTACTGAGGATACAAATGTGAAGATTGAAATGGTCCTTATTCACAGGGTGCTTGGTTGGTTGGTTTTAACCCTTCATTACTGAAGAAAACCAAAATGACATCACAATATTGGAGACAAATTACAGTGTATTCGACTGTGGCTAATAAGACCAATATGAACTTGGACTGCTCTGTCACAGATTGGACACAAATAGTCCATGTGAACACATAGGGTGATTACTCTAAACTTATGTATCTTACATTTCCTTTAGGTTGTTTCAATTCTGCCTCTGATGAGGGCACACTATTCTGGATGCTCCCTGTACAAGTGTCTCCCATGCTGCACAATCAATTCTAAAGTTCCTAAAACAGACCTTCAGAGTGTCCCAGTATTGTTTCTTCTGATACCCTTGTGAGCATTTGCCCTGTGTGAATTCTCAATAAAATAGTCTTTTGATAAGCATACTTTTGGCATTCCAACAACATGGTCAACCCATTGTACTTGAACTCTCTATAACAGAGTTTGGCTACTAGGCAGTTTAGCTTGAGAAAGGACCTCAGTGTCTGGTATCTTCTCCTACCGGGTGATCTTCAGAATCTTCCCAATACAATTTAAATGGAAGCAATTCAGTTTTCTGACATGGCGCTGCTAGACTTTTCAGGTTTCACAGGCACATAGCAATGAAGTCAGAATGACTCTGTAGAACCTCAGTTTAGTAGTCAGTCTAATACCTCTTCTCTCCCACACTTTCTTTCAGAGCTTACCAAATTCTGAGGTAGCTCTGGCAATGCTGGTGTCAATCTCATTGTCAATGTGTACCTCCCTGGAAAGGACTCTACCAAGGTAGATAAATTTGTCCACAGAGCTCAAAACTTCTCCATCTTCTGTAATCGATGGTTCCCCATATGGATGGTATGGTGCTGGCTGATGGAGCTCCTGTGTTTTCTCTGTGTTAATTGTTAGACCAAAATTAGCATAAGCAGCAGAGAATGATCCATATTTTGCTACATCTCAGCTTCAGAAGCTGTACAATTGACTGCACAATTATTTGCAAACAGAAGATCATGCACCAACACTCCCTCCACTTTTGTCAAGGCTTATAGTCTTTTTAGGTTGAAGAATTTATCATCAATGTGGTAGCTGACCTTGAGGCCATGTTTATCTTCATTGAAGGTGTTTGATAACACTGAAAACATCATGCTAAAAAAGCATGGGAGTAAAGAAATAGCTTTGTTTTACTCCACTGATGACTGAGAAATCACAAGAGCATCATCTACTATGCAGAACCTGGGCATGTACACTGTCATGAAACTCATGTACAATCCTAATGAACTTCAGGCAAGCAAATTTTGACATAATTTTCCATAAATCCTCGAGACTGACAGTATCAAACGCCTTAGTCAGATCTACAAATATTATATACAGACCTTTGTTCTGCTCCAGGTATTTTTCCTGGATTTGTCTGGCAGCAAACACCATGTTGATTGTTCCTCAACTTTCTGAAGTCACACTGGCTCTCAGGTAGGTGCCCATCTTCCAGGTGAAGGATCAGTCTATTGAGAAGGACTCTGGCAAGAATCTTATCAACAATGACTAAAAGAGAAGTATCCTTTTGGTTGACAGAGGACAATCTATTCCCTTTACTTTTATAGAGATGGATAATAGAGGCACCCTTGAATTCTTGGGGGGATAACCTCTTCATGCCATATAACTTGGAAAATTTCAGTCAGTTTTTGAATGAGCATGGGCCCCCTACCTTGTAGCTCTCAGCTGGAATAGAATCAGCATTAGGTGCTTTGTCCCTTGAAAGGAGACTAATGGCATTCAAAATCTCTTCTTCAGTTGGAACTTCAGCTAGGGATGGATTGACTACAGAGGTAAGCAGTCAATGGTTTCTGCATTTATTAATAATGGTCTCTTAAGAACACTATGGAAGTTCTCAGTGTACTCCTAATGGAAGATACGAATATGTATATATACATATACATATACATATATATATATATATATATATATATATATATATATGAGTGTGCTTGTGTGTGTAATAATTATAGGACAGGGGCTAGGTGGTACAGTGGATAGAGCACCGGCCCTGGAGTCAGGAGGACCTAAGTTCAAATCTGGCCTCAGATACTTAATAATTACCTAGCCGTGTGGCCTTGGGCAAGCCACTTAACCCCATTTCCTAGCAAAAACTAAAAAAAAATAATTATAGGACAGTATAATTATAGGATTACTAGATAGAACAATGGATAGAGCCAGGCTGTAATTAGGAAGATCTGAGTTCAACTCTGATCTCAGACATATGCTATCTGTATGACCCTAATCAAGTCACTTAAGCCTGTTTGCATAAAATGAGCTAGAGAAGGAAATAGCAAATGACTCCAGTATCTTTGCCAGGAAAATCCCAAATGTGCTCATGAAGAATTGGACATGACTGAAATGACTGAACAACAGCATAAATATAAAATGAATTAATATGAAATGTATTCAAAAATAGTTAAATATGAGGTAGAATGAGAAAGAAGCCTTAAAAAGTTTGGGTCATCAGAAGAGGCTTTATGCAGAAGATAGTGCTTGAGTTGAACCTTAAAGGAAAAGTGTTTAAGGAGGAGGCAAGGAAAGAGTGTATAAAAAGCATGGGAGACACTATGGAAAGGAGTGAAGATGGAGCAGCGTGGGTAAGACCGATTTGATTGGATCACAAAGTGAGGAGGGATTGTAATGTCCAGAGTGTCTGGAAAGATAAGTAGGGGCCAACTTTTTTTTTTTTCACAAGGCAATGGGATTAAGTGACCTAAGGTCACCCAGCTTTATTAACTGTCTGAGGTCAAATTTGAACTCAGGCCCTCCTGACTCCAGAGCAGGTGCTCTATCCACTGCACCACCTAGCTGCTCCTGGGATCAACTTTAAAAGTTAAACTGAGAAGTTTATAATTTTTATCACAGTGGCAATAGGAAGGCTCTGATGTAAACTGAAGAGAGTCACACGACAATTAACGCTGTATCTTCTAGACTTTAATCTGGATCTGATTTTAAATTCACAACCCAACAAGCTGTGTCATAGGATCAGATTGGAGCTAGAGACAGTAGAGCAAGTGTGAAAGGTCATTGCTCACCTTTACTGTTATATAGCTTAGAAATTAGAATAAAAAAACCTGTACTAGAGAAGAGACGGGGTTTTTTTTGGTTTTATTCTCATTTTGTACAAATGTTTTTCTTTACATTAATAAAATATATTTGTTTACAAGTAAACAAAATACCCCTCCCCCACTGAATATAGATAGACTTGCTTGGGCAAAAAAAAGTAAAGGGGGGAGAAAAAAATTAAAATTAAAAAAAATAATAGTAATAATTGTAGGTATGGCCAGGTGGTGCAATGGACAAAGCAACAGCCCTGGAGCCACGAGCACTTGAGTCCATATCCAGCCTCGTAAACCCAATAATCACCCAGCCATGTGACATGCAAGCGACCCGATCCCCACTGCCCTGCAAAAACCAAAAAGAAGAAAAAAAAAAGACCCAAAATAAAATAAAATAGTAATAATAGTAGGGGTGGCTGGGTGGCAGACAGAGCATTGACTCTTGAGCCAGGAGCACCTGGGTCCAAATCCGGCCCCAGACACCCAATGATCACCCTGCTATGTGGCCCCAGGCAGGCCACCCAGCCCCACTTGCCCTGCACCCTCCCCCAAATAATAATAACAAAAAATGTGTTTCAGTCTTTGTTCCAACACCATCAACTCTGTCGTGAGTGGATCACATTCTTTATGATAAGTCCATCACAAAAGTTACTTCCATATTTTTCCAACATTGCCATTGCTGATCGCAACTCCCTCCTTTCTTATTTCTCCACTACCATGTACTCTATTTTCTCTCTCCTTTTACTATGACTCTGCTATAGGGTTGCTGAGTGGCGCAGCAGACAGATCCCTGGTCCTGGGGCCAAGAAGCCCTGAGCCCCCATACCACCCCTTAGGCCCAGAATCCACCTGGCCCTATGGTCCTGGGCAGGCCTTCCAATCCCAGCCCCTTGCAAGAAGTAAAAAAAGAAAATGTGTTAAATCTGACCACTGTCCCCCCATGGTCCATCCTCTCCTCCTTTATTCACATCCCCACCCCTTCCCCCTGCTCCTCCCTCCTTCTTACTCCAGATGTCTATACCCCATTGAGTATATTTGCTGTTTCCTCTCCTAGTCATCTCTGATGAGAGCAAAGGTTCCCTCATTCCCCCTTGCCTCCCCCCTTCTATATCATTGCAATAGCTCATTGTAATAAAAAAAATCTTATTATGTGAAATAGCTTGGACTATTCCCCCTATCCTTTTTCTTTCTCCCATTACATTTCCCTTTTTTTCTTATTGACTCCATTTTTACACCATATTTTATCTTCAAATTCAGCTTTCTCCTGTGCTTCAACTATAAAAGCTCCCTCTACCTGCTCTATTAACTGAGAAGGTTCATATGAATATTATCTGTATCATTTTTCTATACATGCAGTTCAGCCTCATTAAGTCCCTCATATTTCCCCCCCTCTCCTCCAATCTCCATGCTTCACCTGAGTCCTGTATCTGAAGATCAAACCTTCTGTTCAGCTCTGGCCATTCAAAAAGGAACTTTTGAAATTCCCCTGGTTCATTGAAAGTCCATCTTTTTCCCTGGAAGAGGACATTCAGCCTTGCTGGGTAGTTCATTCTTGGCTGCATTCTAAGCTCTTTTGCCTTCTGGTATATTGTTTTCCAAGCCCTACGAGCTTCCAATGTAGTTGCTGCTAAGTCCTGTGTGATCCTGACTGCAGCTCCATGATATTTGAACTGTGTCCTTCTGGCTGCTTGTAATATTTTCTCTTTGACTTGGGAGTTCTGGAACTTGGCTATAATATTCCTAGGGGTTGGTTTTTTGGGATCTCTTTCTCGGGGGGATCGATGGCTTCTCTCCATTTCTATTTTGCCCTCTGCTTCTAGAATATCAGGGCAATTTTCCTGTAGTAATTCTTTGAAAATGATGTCAAGGCTCTTTTCCTGATCATGACTTTCAGGTATTCCAATAATTTTCAAATTATCTTTCCTAAGTCTGTTTTCCATATCAGTTGTTTTTTCAATGAGATATTTCACATTTTCTTCTAATTTTTCATTTTTTTGGTTTTGAAGTATTGATTCCTGATTTCTGGTAAATTCATCAATCTCCCTGAATTCTATTCTTTGTCTGAAGGATTTATTCTCCTCAGAGAGTTTTCTTATCTCTTTTTCCATCTGGCCAATTTTGCTTTTTTAAAGCATTCTTCTCCTCCATAATTTTTTGAACTGTTTTATCCATTTGACCTAAGCTGTTTTTTAGCATGCTATTTTCTTCAGCATTTTTTTGGATTTCCTTGACTAAGCTGCTGACTTCATTTTCATGTTTTTCCTGCATCTCTCTCCTTTCTTTTCCCAGTTTTTCTTCTAACTCCCTCATTTGATTTTCAAAGTCTTTTTTGAGCTCTATCATAGCCTGAGCCCAATTTCTGTTTTCCTTGGAGTCTTTAGATGCAGGAGCTTGTGCTTCCTCATCTTCAGACTGAGTATTTTGATCCTTCTTGGGCTCATTTGCAAAATATTTCTCAATGGTCTTCCTCTTGTTTCTTTGTCCATTTTCCCAGCCTAAACCTGTTTTTTGGGGTTGCTTCCTGAGCTTTTGGGACACTCCCACAAGGGTCTCAGTGTGTGAGATTCTGTCCTCCCTCCTGGTCTGTGAATGACCATAAGCGCCCCCCTCTGCCACGGGGCTGAGGTGGGGGGGCCCTGCTGTTCTATGGGGGGGCCTAGACTGCGATCAGGATCTGAATGTGGTCAGAGCCCCAGAGTCCTGTTCCAGGGGCAGAGGACAAAGCTCTGCAGTCTCTCTCCACTCCCCTCCCTCAGCTCAATGGACTCATGCCCTGGGGGCTCCTGCTTACCGGCTCTGCTTCTGTTTCCAGGTCTAGGCTGCCAAAAGACCAGGCTGCTGGCTGTGTGCCCTGAGGGCTGGGCTCCATGTGCTCACTCTGGCAGAGGTCCCCAGCTGTTCCCCCACTTTGTGCCGGTGCTCCCCGGGGTGCAGCTCAGGAGACACCCCCCCCTGCTGTGAGCTGAGGCTCCCAGCGCCCTGGGGCTGCCTCCAGGAGGCTGAAGTTCTTTGGCTCTGGCGGGCCACCCCTCTGGCCCGGGGAGCAGAGGCTTTCTGCTCTTTTCCAGGCTACCTTGAGTAGGAGAACTGCCTCAATGGGTCCCTTTGTGGGTCCTGTCTCTCCAAAGTTTAGTTAGAGTCCTTAGTTTATGAGTTTTTATCAGAGAGCTCCTAAGACTCGATCCCTTCATGTCGCCATCTTGGCTCCGCCCCCCTGAGAAGAGACGTTTTGTAGCATAAATTCAGAAAGATTAGTGATGACCAAAATCCAAGATTTAAACATGTATTAAAAAGAGAAAGGGGGCAGCTAGGTGGCTCAGTGGATTAGAGCACTGACCCTGTAGTCAGATGTCCCTGAGTTCAAATCCGGCCTCAGACACTTAATAATTACCTAGCTGTGTGGCCTTGGGCAAGCCACTTAACCCCATAATTTTTTAAGTATTTTAAATTCTTAGAGATGAAAGTATTAAAATAGATCAATAAGTTCTACTGCCTGCAGAGCCAGGATCTTCACTAAGGATTATTAATGGATGTATATCTTGAATGATCAAAGTGATCTCTTTCCAATCCTCTTTTTTTTTTTAGTTTTTGCAAGGCAATGGGGGTTAAGTGGCTTGCCCAAGGCCACACAGCTAGGTAATTATTAAGTGTCTGAGGTCGCATTTGAATTTAGGTATTCCTGACTCCAGGGCTGGTGCTCTTTCCACTGCAACACCTAGCAGCCCCCAATCCTCCTCTTTCAATGAGAGAAGGAAAAACTGTTAAGAAAATCTACACATCCTCAATACATATCTTACTTAATATGTTTTCTTTTTCAAAATATGATTCAGGGTTATTTAGGGTCATTGCTGACCATGGAACCCTCTCTCAACAGGACCAAGAAAGGCCAATGGAATTAAGAAACCAGTGTGATTTCTATTGATCACAATGATTAAAAAGAAACTCTACAGCAACTGAAAAAGAAAAAAATCCTTTTCATTTATTTTGTTTTTTAACTATACTTTAAGAATTTTATGCCAGAAAATAAAGCAGAAAGAAAATAAAGTGATACTCTAGAATTCATTGCCAGGTTTTGAATTAAAACATTTCATAATGATCCATCTAAGATCATTTTATGAAAAGTATTTCTTTTTTAATTGTATTATTCTTCCATGTTATGAGTTCAAATGATGCAGATCATCTTCAAGAGCCAGTGGTGAAAAGAACTTGGAATCATGTCCCCAACCACAGATGGTGGGTGCTTGTCTCCAATTAAAATTTCCATGTAACACATGGTTTTATTCAACACAGAGAATTAAATTTCAAATTTTTTAAAATAAGTCTATAAAGAAAAATTCCATCAAAATCATGCAAGTATTCATCACCCAAATAAAAATATAAATACTATTATCAGATGATCAAGATTTTAGTCTTTAAAGTAACTCATCTGTCTGTCTTCCTCTTTTGCTGTATCTTTAGATTTAAAATCACCTTGTCAGAAATAGTTATTAAAGCAACCCTAAATTACTGTCATTATGTCCCCTGTCCTGAGACTTCAAAGGTTACTAATCTTGTCTATAAATAATAATTTACATAAACCACAGATTATTATGCATCCTAAGTATAACAGTAAAAAACCCACAGACTTGTAGAGCTAGAAAAACTCTTAGTCTAACTCTCTCCTTTTGCAGATTAGGAAACTGAGGACTAGAGAGTTTAAATGAATTGTCTAGTTTTGTGTCTAGGTAGAATTTCAGAGAACTAATTTTTTTTCACTAAGAAGTTTCAAGTTTGAACTGAATGGAAAAAACCAATTGAATTTTCATACTTATATGGCTCTATGGATATTTAATAATCACATTTTACACAGTGTAATTAGCTAGAAAAGTCACAGTTCTTACTTTTAAACTTCAGCTTAATGTTTTTATTTTCCTACACCAGTGAAGAACAAACATAATTAGAGGCAGCTTTTTATTTAATAGTTTGGTATATAGTTTGCCCTGGACATAATTAACACAAAAGTCTAGTTTCAATTCTGCCCCTGATTTTTTATATATTTCCATATTAATTAATTAAAATATATCATTTGGGAGTTTTAATTTTAACCATTTGAGAATATTTCTCTTTTTTTAAGTTTTTTTTTGCAAGGCAATGAGGTTAAGTGACTTGACCAAGGTTACACAGTTAGGTAATTAAGTGTCTGAGGTCAAATTTGAACTCAGGTCCTCCTGACTCCAGGGCTGGTGCTCTATTCATTGTGCCAACTAAATTTGGGAATATTTCAATTGTATTTGACTAAAATAATAATCACATTGTCTGAGTCTAAAGAACAGTAAAATCACTTGACTGTTTTGAGCATTTACTAGTTACATTTTTTAATTCCCAAGGGAAAACATCATAGAAGATGTGTAACTATTATTTAATACATTTACTTTCATTTGTTTATCTTTGTTTTTTTTATAATAGCTTTAATAATACTAAGGTATACCATAAAACCTCATAATAGGTCAAGACAAGCATGGGATATGTCTGGGACATAATGAGTAGTTATGTTTGACTGGGGTGGCTGCTTGAACAAGACAATACTCTAAGTGTTGTGTGGAATACAAAGAAAGTATGAAATGCTGGCGTTTATTTCAGTAGAAAGAATATGAAGAAAATGCTATTTCTTGAATTCAGAAACTCCAACAAACATCAACAAATTACTGAAATTAAATCCTTGCACATAGTAAGTACTCAACAAATATTTACCAAATGAATGATAACTGCTTGTATTTTCAATATTTGCATCTTTTCCCAAGAAAAATTTCTTTATGCATGGGAGAAAACATCTAGCTTATGAAGATATATGGTGAGTAAGATGATAACTTATTAATAGTAATGAAGCAGCTAAATGAGCAAAGTGGATAGTGTGTTTGGCGGGGAGACTGGAGTCAGGATCATTTCTCTTTCTGAGTTCAAATCTGGTCTCAGATACTTAGGAGATATGTGACTGGACAAGTCATTTAACACTGCTTGCCTCAGTTTCCTCATTTGTAAAATGAGCTGGAGAAGTAAATAGTGAACCATTCCAGTATCTCCACCAATAAAACTCCAGGTTATGTCATGAAGAGTTGGTCATGACTGAAAAAATGTTTTAAAAACTTAAAAACAATAAGGAGTAACACATTTCTATAGAAATGTAAAAAAAATTATATTAAAAGTAATTTATTCCAACCAACGTTTAAAGGTGTTTACCTTGATGCTAGGTACTGGTTATAGGAAAGTTATAGGAAGGGATATAAAGTTAAATAAGACAATACATACTTGGAATAGAAATGTGGAGCAAAACCAAAAATTAGGAATTTATAATGATGGAAAATGATTGAGCTGGAACACCCTTTGTGTGGTGATCAGAACTCAGTTTATAACACTAATAATACCAAAAAATGGTTTGTTTTGACTTAAAAATTCCTGAAAATTCAAATTGATCAAATAGAAGCCAAAGATTCCATGAGGCAACAGGAAATATCAAAACAAAATCAAAAGGCTGATAAAATAGAAGGAAATGTAAAGTGTTTCATTGCAGAAACAACAGATCAAGCAGGAAAAAACCTTAAGAATTATTGAATCATCTAGATTTCTTGAAACCAGAAAGCAAAATAGAAAGAGAATCACCTCCTGGGGAAAAAATGAAAATTCCCAGGAATATTTTAACTAAAACTCACAGCTTCCAGATTTAAAAAAATGCAAGCAGCCAGAAAAGAAAAGAAAAATTGCTTTGTATTCATAGTCAGGATCACATATAATTTAGCAGTCACTACTATAAGGAAGTGGGAACTTGGAATGATATTCCAGAAGGCAAAATGACATAGGCTAAAAGCCAAAAATAATTTACTTATGCAGAAGAAGTGAGTATAGAGTGCCACAGGAAAAAAAGGACTTTTTAATGAAATAGAGGACTTCCAAGCATTCATGATGAAAAGACCAGCACTAAAGAGATTTGGAAGTACAATAAAAGGAGTGAAAAGAAACATGAAAAGGTAAATTCGAGTGAACAATGATAAGGAATTAAATTGCTTAATTCAAATATAGAAATATATATAGAAATATAGAAATATAGAAAACACTTTTTTTTGATTCCTGCCATTAGCAAGGTTTGCAGAAGGAGCCTAATCAGCCAGAAGTTCTGGGAGTCCTGTTTAGACCTTGTTCTTAAAAGAAGAATGTAAACAGAGGGAGAGGAGGGAAAAGGACAGGAAGATTAGGGGAAATTATATCACATAATTGACATGAGCAAGTACAAGTCGATGCAAACAAGAAGTGGATGGGATGAAGCAGCTGATACTTGAACTTCACTCTCATCTGAACTGGTAAAAAGATGAATGCACTTTCAGAATTGTACACAAATACATTTGACTTAATAGGGAAAAATAAGGGAAAGGAGTGGAAAGGAAAATAGGAGGGGAATAAATTAAAGGAGGAATTACAAATTCTAAGGACACAAAAATATTTTAACTCTTTCTGAGTTGATAAAGAATGGGAATTTGAGGGGGTGTTCATAAAGTGATATATGATGACTAAGTCATGGCATACAAATATAATGGAATACAATTGTGCTGAACTTTTATCAGGGTAATAACCAACCAAATCAGTCTTTCCATCAGTAACTAATGAGGAAATATGCAACATTACTCCTGCTAAAGAGGTAAATGACTTAGAATGCAGAAAGAAATAATTATTTTGGTTGACTATACACATTGGTAATGGGTTTTGATTCTTGTGTTCTTAATAGGGAGTAGGGTGGGAGTGTGAAAAGATGGATTCTTTGTGTGTGTGTGTGTGTGTGTGTGTGTGAAAACTTGGAAACTTTGATCAATACAATGTCCAACCACAATTTCAAAGGACTCATGATGAAGCGTACTACTCATCCCTTTATAGAGAGGTGATGGACTCAGAATTCAGAGTAAGATATGATTTTTTTTAGATACGGCCTATGAGAAATTTCATTTTACTTGACTACATATACTTATAAGAAGAATTTTGTTTTTCTTGCTTTTTCGTTGGGGATAAGGAGAAAAGTGGAAAACTGGTCTTTTTTAATAAAAGAAAAAATTTAAAAGACTGGTGTTTATACAGAATATAATGCAGTTAACATGGGATGCCATGGACAGGTCCATTAGAGGGTGACTGGGATGGTTTTATAACAAAAAGACTAAGGATGGTGGTGGTGACTGAATATAATAGAGCAAGTAACTGAAAACTCCACCTGCTTTGTGTTTTTTAACCCCAGGATGAAAGTAGAGGCTGAGATGAACAAAGGGACTGGGGTAGCCCTAAATATAGAGAACCCTCTAAGAATAATCTAGTGGACAGAACCAAGCTAGAACAGGAGTACTGAGTTATAGGAGGTAGAAAGAATGCTCTTTCAAGAGAAAAAAGACCTTGGATAATCCTCAGGTAAGAGAAAGAAAGACAAAAGGTTAAACTGATAGGATAATATTATGCCTCTATCTGGTCCCTAGACCAGCTGTTCTCTTACAAAGGATTTAGGTAATGATGGAGTTTAGTTTCTAATGCTTTTAAGAACATTAATATGAAATGACAGAAATCAAGATTTGTACAGGGTATAATGGAGGATAGGAAGTTGGGTGGCACAGTAGAGTGCCAGGCCTGAAATCAGGAAGACTTATCTTCATGAATTTAAATTTAGTTTCAGAGATTTACTAGCTATGTGACTCTGAGCAAGTCACTTAACCCTGTTTGCCTCATTTTCCTCATCTGTAAAATGAACTGGAGAAGGAAATAGCAAATTCCAGTATCTTTGCCAAGAAAACCTCATATGGGGTATGAAGAGTTAAGCACAACTGAAAATGACTAAAGAACAAATAGTGGAGGATATAACTGCATGGGCTCCATGTTCTCTTTGGATTACATGTACTAGACAACTATATATGAACTTTACTCCATGGCTGGCTCTACCTAAAACATACTCTGGCATATGAGTTTAAGGAGAAAATAGTATTCCAAGATTGGTGAATGTATGTATGAGTGTACATGTATGTAGAGTGGCTTGGGATGGAGAGGGAGATAACTGGAAAAACAAAGAAACAGAAATAATATCTCTAGACAGTGCTGAGAGTAGAAGTGTGGGTGGTGATTCTCAGGCTGATTTGAAAAGGGCATTGAAATATAGCCAATGACAACATTAACTGGCTGAGGAATCAAAATGGAAACTTGAAGGCTTCAACAGAGGCAGCTTATAGTTGGTATTCTCTAATATTTTGCTATATGTTTAAGTGGATTATGTCCACTTGCCCAATATGTTGAGGACACAGTGAAGAAATAGAAATTTGATATGCAATCTATTTTGGCGGCCGGAAAGGGCAGCCATCTGGATATAAATGCAGAGGACTTTTACTACTTAATTCATTTCCCTGCTATTTGCTTTGCATTTCATTTTATTCAAATATATTTTTTTGGTCTGTACCTTGGTGGGGTGACAAATGATGCAAAAATGATTTGTGAGACCCTCCTGAAGAATGGGTCTAGTCTATGAAAACTCAGAGTGAATGTCCTCAGCCAAGAGCTACATTTTGTGGGAGTCTCATCTAGATCTATTATTGAATGAATGGTTAGGTTACCTACTCTAATATTACAGGAAACCTATTGAAGATTTATCATTTTTTCCTTTTCATATTTTTTAAAGACTTTAAAGTATCAGTAACAAATTACAGTATTACAGGCCAGACAAGTTGATTCATATAACAGTAAGACTTTTGTGTATCAAAGAGCTATTGGAGTTTAGGGTATCCATTGCTCTAGATGAATTATTGAATTATCATTTTAAATTGCACATTGGACGAAGTAGTCACTCTACAGATGAAGCTCTTGGAAGAAAGGACAGCTTCACAGAACTGGACACTCATCAATGACTATTGGTTTGTTAGGGATTTTGTTTAGTCTGATGATGATGATATTATAAAAACTTTACATCATGCTACTGACCCTTGGAAGGATATAAAGTATAAGCCAAAGGGATGAAAGAGAAGGATTAACTGACTTATATAAATTATCCCAATTAATGCAACATTCCATTATTCCCAAAGAGACTATTTTGAATGGAGTTGTGTGGAAGCTATTTACTCAATCCTCTACTACTGACCAAGAGAAAATAATAAGAAAACTTAAAGCCTTCTTTGTAAAAGAAGAGGTGTTTAAAGATTTTATAAAGAAGTCTGCTGGGAGGAGGGATACCAACCTTAAGAATTCAGGGTTCAACAGTAAGAGTGCCATTCTCAGTTGCTCTGATTTCAGTGAAAGGTAGTGTGTGTGTTTGAAGACCTCAGGAGGGACCTTAGTTCAAATTCTATCTATACCATTTACCAGTTTTGTGACTATGAAAAAGTCATTAAAATTCTTCAATTTCTTCATCTATAAAATAGAGATGATAATAATAATTGAAGTACATATATATATATATATATATATATATATATATATATATTAAGCTAACACCTATATAGCACTTAAAATTTGTAAAATTCTTTCTAAAAATCAACTCATTTTAGCTCCTAGAGACCCTCAACTGAGTGTCCCTCTTAATGCAGTACCTTTTGAATATACTTTGTATTTACTTGTGTTAAAATGTTATCTGACATGAGGTCCTTTCTCCACTGCTAAGCATTCAAAGTCTATTGCAGAGAGAGCAACTCTGATGGGTTGGTCACATTGTTCTAATGTCAAATGTATGCTTGCCAAAAAGACTATTTTATGGAGAATTCACACAAGGGTCACATAGAAGTCAGAACAAAACATACAAGGAAACTCTCAAGGTCTCTCTTAAGAACATGGTAAGCACTGGCAAAGGACCACTTTGCATGACATGCCCTCATCAGAGTAGATTACATGCTCTATGAGCAAAGCAAAATTGAAGCATCTCAAAAGAAACATGATATGTTCAAATTTATAGACTCTACCCCCAGGTGTTCACATGATTTATTTGGGCTTGACCTGTGGTAGAGCATTCCAAGCTCATATTGGTCTGATCAGTCACAGCTGAATACACTGTTATTTCTTATGGTTATTTTATTTTTTCCAATTACATGCAAAAATGGTTTTCAACATTCATTTTTGTAAATTTTTGAATTACACATATTTCTACCATTCTCTCTTTCCTCTCCCCTTCCTCATGACAGCTTGTAATCTAATATGGATTGTACATGTATAATTGAATATACTATAAATTGACTCTAACATACTGAAGTCATTTGAGTCCTCTTCAGAAACAAAGGACAAAGACCAACCTACCAACTGATCAATCAATCAAAATGTTTCATCCTTCAGTAGAATGTGACCTCCTTGGTAAGGGTGAGTTTTGTTGTTTTTCTATTTCTAATATGCAGCACCATACCTGTTATGACATAAGGCACATGATAAGTGCTTTATGTATGATTGTTGAATTGAATTGAATGAAAATGTTCCATAAGATCTCATCAAACTGTAAAAGTCGGTGAATCTATTTTTAGACAATAACTATCACTCTTTCCAGATCATATGACATACATAATATAATATGATATAATATATGATATAATATAATATAATATAATATAAATTTATAATATATAATAAAATGATAATTCTACCTAAATTAATCTACCTAAATCAAACTATCAAAAATTATTTTATAGAGCCAGAAAAATAATACTAAAATTCATCTGGAAGAACAAAAGCTCAAGGATATCAAGGGAATCAATGAAAAAAGTATAAAAGAAGGTGGTCTGGCTGTACCACATCTCAGATTATATTATAAAGTGGTGATTACCAAAACAATTTGGTTCTGGACTAGATTAGTTACAAATTATATTACAGTAAGTGACCATAGTAATCTAGTATATGATAAACCCAAAGGTCCAGTCTTTTGAAACAAAAACTCATTATTTCACAAAAAACTGGGAAAATTAGAAAACAATATGCCAGAAACTAGGTATAGACTAACATCTCATACCATATACCAAGATTAGGTCAAAATAGGTACATGATTTATACATAAAGGGTGATACCATAAGAAAATTAAGAGAGCATGAAATACTGTATGTTTCAGATTTATGAATAAGTGAAGATTTTAGAACTCAAGAAAATATATTACAAAAAATATTACAAAATGTAATTATTACAATTATTACAATCATGACAAAATGTAGTTGTTTTATTATATAAAATAAAGAAGTTTTTACACAAATAAAACCAATGCAACCAAAGTTTTAGAAAAAACAGAAAATGGGAGATTTTGCAACAAATATCTCTAATAAAGGTGTCATTTCTCAAATATATATATATATATAGAGAGAGAGAGAGAGAGAGAGAGAGAGAGAGAGAGAGAGAGAGAGAGAGAACTGAGTCAAATTTATCAAAGAAAGAACCATTCCCCAGTTGATAAATGGTCAAAGGATATTAATGGGCAATTTCCAGACAAAGAAATCAGAGCAATTTAAAGTAATATGAAAAATGCTCTAAATCACTGTTGAATAGAGAAATGCAAATTAAAACAACTCAAAGCTGCCATCTCACATCTATAAGACTGATTAATATGACAAAAAAGGAAAATGTTGAACATTGAAGGGAATGTGGGAAAACTGGGACAGTAATGGAACTGTTGCTGAGTTATAAACTAATCTAGAGATTAGTTTAATCTAGAGAGTAATTTGGAACTAAGCCTAAAGGATTATAAAACTATGAATACCCTTTGATAAGCAATACCATTGCTTTGATATCCAAAAAAGGTGAAAGGACCTATTTGTACAAAAATAGGTGGTTGAGAATTGAAAAATCAAAGGGATGCTCATCAATTGAGGAATGGCTAAGCAAGTTATGGTGTACAATTGTAATGAAATATAATTGTGCTTTAAGAAATTACAAGCATTATAATTTCAGAAAAACCTGGAAAGACTTACATGAACTGATGCATAGTGAACAGAACCAGCAAAATGTTGTATTTATAAATAGCAGAACTGTGAATGATTGTGAGAAATGTAGGGTATTGGTCTTCACAGGGTGTGGAGGGGAGCCCTTAGGGAATCCATTACAAAGGGGGAATGGCCCAGCCAATCACAAGACTGGAAGAGTCTTCCTAATCCCATTTCAGGGATACCAAACCCCAACAGTCAGGAGTGGTCTAGAGATCTTGACCTAATGCTACTGAGTTTGAGCAATTAGATAATTGAATATTAACCCACATACCCCCTGTGATGATTGGGGTTCTGTGGGGGGAATCATATTAGGGGCATATCATGGAATGGGCGGACCTTTTAGATTGTAACTCAAACTCTGAGAGCCTATGAACATCCAAGAGGGAAGGGGAAAGAGTTTCTGAGAACAATAAATTACCTGACTCCTGAGACTAAGGTGTGCCCCATGCCTAGGAGTGAGGTACCTGGTACCTGTATCTTGTAAGGTGTATCTTGCAAGGTTCGTGAATAAAATGTACAATTTTTTCTCTTACTCTAGCAGGTTTTTCTTTTCATTCATTTATCACAATTTGGGTGCTCATCCCGGATCTTCAGAACACCCCAAGGAAGCCCCCAGAAGAGACCTGAGGGAAAGAGGCCTCATAGCTTGATTTCAAGCCAGATCCTCGTTTCTTTTCCAGGGTTCCCTCAGGTGCATCTCTGAATGGACCTGAAACCCTGCCATTGATGGGGAGAGTAATGGAAAATTGTGGAAATGACCCAGAAAGGTAGGGAAACTTCAGTTTTTATCTATGGAAGCTGATTCTAGACAATTCCAGGAAAGGAAGTCCTAGATGGGAGGCCAGGGGTCGAAAAGGAGCCTCAGGGAGGGGAGGAAGAGACCCTGCCCCAATCCAATACCCAAGGAGAGGCCTTTGGGTAGGAAATGAGCTAGTTGGAACAATGAGGATGCTGTCCAGGGTAAAGAGAAAAGTAAGTTCATCAGATACTGCTATTCTGAATGGCCACAAATCCCCATCCAAAGACAGTCTGTCTGATGGCCAAGTTTTGGGTCTGATGAACGGTGAACCATAAGGTACTTTTAAATAAAGAGGAGGTGGGGGCAGCTAGGTGGCATAGTGGATAAAGCACCGGCCCTGGAGTCAGGAGTACCTGGGTTCAAATCCGGTCTCAGACACTTAATAATTACCTAGCTGTGTGGCCTTGGGCAAGCCACTTAATCCCATTTGTCTTGCAAAAAAAAAAAAACTAAAAAAAAATAAAGAGGAGGTGGAATATGCAGCATGCTGGATAATTGGGGATACTAAATTATTTCTAAGCAAGTTAGAAAAAGATAAAAAAAACATAGATGGGATCCTCTGGCTGCTCTTAGAGAGGAGGCTAACAGGGGGGCCCAAGAGGAAAGGGAAAGTCTGGAGAGAGGAGAAAAAAGAAATGCTTTCTAAATTAAGGAAGCTGGTTGGATCCAATGCTGTGTGAGTGAGTTTGAATGTTCCCGCGGGAGTGTGTATTTTTTCTATGTCTTGTCTTGTGTGTCTCTTTTAGGGTCTGAGGACCCAGTTCAAGTTTGAAAAGAGGGCTAGCTGGGAGTTGGGCCCAGGAGTTTCAGAAGGTGGGGGAGAAGGAAGTAGTGTGCAGTGGCCCCCACGTGGAAATCAGCCCTTCCCTCACTCAGTGCTACTATGCTAGATGTGTAGAGTTAAATAAAGGGGAGGGGGATTCTTAGAGAAAAAAAAGCAAGTTGTGCTTTTGGGGAAAGAGTTTAGAAGAAGTTCAAGAGAAGAAAGAACCTTTAAGGGAAAGAGTGAGAAGTTAGAGGAGGGAAGATTTCCTATCCTTATGCTTTCTCCCTGGGTTGGGGGAAGGGGTGGTGGGTTGGACATGTGGTAGGCGGTCTCGATCACATCCACCATCTTGTTAAGACTTGAACCCAAGACTGAGTCTACCTAAGTGCCCCACCCACCCATGGAGGTGGGGAATAGACAGGAGAGCTCAAATGCTTAAGCCTTAAAAGGAAAGATCCCTCCATAGGTGGGATGTGTGATTGGGAAAGAAAAAAAATGTATCTAAGATCCAGGGGTTAAGAGACTCCTTTATTGAGAGGAAATCACATTTAATGAATATCTGCTGGCCACGTGGCCTGAGTGATGACTCATTGTTTTTAAAGTTTCTGAACTAGAGTTTTGGGAAGCACGCTGAGGGTTTTAAAAGAGGGATACTAGTGTTGTAACATTCTGACAAAGTTTGTACAGAATGGGAGGAATTAAATAACCTAGATTGTTAAATTAGTTTGGGATTAAACTATTTTAACACTATTGTAACTTTTGCAAGGAGTTATG
The DNA here is from genome assembly GCF_037893015.1 of Macrotis lagotis. Taxonomy (NCBI): domain Eukaryota; kingdom Metazoa; phylum Chordata; class Mammalia; order Peramelemorphia; family Peramelidae; genus Macrotis; species Macrotis lagotis. The sequence continues at coordinate 456,603,838 of NC_133666.1, read as the reverse complement.
TGGTTTGGGATTTTAAACTCTATTGTAACACCCTTGGGTTAAAGAAAAGTGGTATTGGGTTACTAAGAAGAGAAATACCTAGGTTATCAGGGATGTTTACTGATGTCTTTTGGGGAAAAGCTCTAAATGGTTTTTTAATGTTAAGTTGAATAATGCTAACAATTGTATTTTTAATTTGGATAGAGCTTTGGGAATGTGAGTGCTCGATTCTTTGTATAAGGTACTCTAAAGTTTTTATTAAATTTAACTATTGGGAAGTTAGAGTTGTAATTACATTGGGGTTTTAAATGTATCATGTATGATATTGGATTCTGAAAATTTGGGTAAAGAGACAAAAGTGTAAAGAACATGGGATATTCATTTTTCTCTTGTTCTAAGGGAAATGAGATGTTTAAATAAGAATCTTAGTATTTAATGTATATTAACAATGTATGTTTAATTTTAAAGAAGTCAAGAATGTGGACTTCTCGGGAACTGCAGGCAGCTGATGGGGGGGCTCTGAACAAATGGTAATTGTGGGCCCTATTGTAAAGTAAGTTATTGATGAATAAGATGTTTTTTATCATTTATGTGATATTCTTTTGTAACTGCAAAGAGATTATATTTGCAATATTTAGTTATCTCTTGTGAATGTTATTTAAATACTGTATTGTTAAAGCCTGGGATTAATGTGTAATTGCTTTGAAGGGCAATAAGGAAAATGTGAAAAAGTATGACCCTTTCTGGGATAGATCTGTGGGTTCATGAATAATGTAATAATGGAGGGATTGCTTTGTAAAATCTAATAATTTGTGTGTTACTCTGTTACTGTTATTGCTGTTCTGTTATAATGAAATTAATAACGCATGTTGGAAATTTAAGGCTACCTAGGATGTTTTAATGGTTTTAAAGAATTCTGAAAAGTAAATTGCATGTTAGGGGGCAGCTAGGTTCTGGTCAGGCTTCAGATACTTTGTGATTGCTTAGCTGTGTGACCTTGGACAAGTCACTTAACCCAATTGCCTTGAGAAAAATAACCATTTGTATGTTGAGGATGGACAGTGGGTAAATAAGTTTATACATAGAAGTTTCTAGCTATGTATGTGAATTGGGAATATTTTGGATCTATATATGTATATTCCAAAGCAGTGGTTATTTGCTTTAAAGTAAAAGCACTATATAATATAGGAAAGATAAACACAAGATAATTTGATATTTCTCTGTGCAATCTCCTGGACAAAGGAGGTTTCTCTAGCCAAGGGGAATCCAATATGCCATCTTTATATACAGATGGAGTAGATATGATTTCAGACAAAGGGATGTCTCTAGTAAGAGGTAGGAGACAGGCCTGTAGGGCCAGTCATAGTTAGAATACCAGGTTTTAGGCAAAGACTCAGGAAGGATAATCTGAGCTTTAGGTAGGGGTTTCATTAATTGGGATTCCATTAAGATTATAATTGGAATTTAGTGAATTGTATTCACTGGAAGTTCTAACTAGGTAAAACAACTATTTTAGATCATGGGACTTTTCATTTTCTCTTATATCAGATACCAGGATGGTCAACAAAAGGAAATGCAACTGGGTAAATGCCATGTTCTTGGAGCCAATGGGCCAAGGATGTCAGGTGACAGGGATGGGCAGCCGAAGGGGTGGCTTCTCAGTATGGCTGAGGTTGGACCCCTTTGACTTGATTTCCCCAAAATGACATATGGATAATGTCTCACCTGGAAGAATAAATCTGGCCTAAGACATTTGACTTATCCATGTGACCTCTGCCTGGACACTGACAGTCAATACTCATGAAGGAACTTTCCTTTAATGTCCTGGAAAGTTTTAGGTAAATCAGATCTAATATCCAGAGATGGGTTAGGTGTCTGGCTCTGACACCTACTATCAGCTACATGCTAAGATAGGAATTAGATTTCCTTAGTTTTTGTATTAGAGAGGATATTTAGGTAAGAAGAATGGGAAATTCTTAGGATAATTACAGTTTCAAGTTCTAGTTTAAGGACATGAGTATGAGTTAGATAAGTATACCAGGAAAAGGAAAATGTGGGAATATTTGAGAAAAAAATTCATTTTGGTTAAGGATGCCATTAAGAAATAGTTATTGTAATGAGAGCAAAGGTTAAAATTGTTTTATTTTTAAGCCAGATGCTGGGTAGTCTTAGAGCAAAGAGGACTGTTGAATGTATGTGTATGGAGCAAACTCCTAATGAGAATGATCACATTGACTCAAGCTTGTGAGTTTGCTCATGTAGTAAAATACTAATGGAAGTTTGTGTCAAAAGTAAACTATGTGTGTCAATATGGCAATAAGGCAAAATGTAAATTGTAATAAGTTCCAGAATCTCATTGTTTTGTGATGGAAACATATGTTTTGATCTGAATAAGATGTTAAGCAGTTTCTCTACCAGAAGACAAGGTCTCAAGGAGTAAGAGCTGAAGAGGACTTTTTTGGAACAGATTCAGAAGATGCTGAAGGACATTGGATGCCTCCAAGGGAGAAGAGAAGAGAGGAGAGACACTGGACCAGTTATCTCCACCATCTCTCACCTATGTGTACATTGTTTATCTGTAACTTCCCCTTGACTCTGTAAGTGTGACACCCCTACTTATGCCCTTCTCCTTACAGAAAGGAGGAGGGGAGGCAAGGTAAAAATGTTCTTCATTGAGAAATAAAGAGGGAGATTATTGGGTGGTATTATTATAGCTATGTGAGTCTGTATAGGGAATGAGTCCTATCTCTGATTTAGACAACAGGGTGTTAGTAAAGGTAGCAGGAGAGTCTAGCTGGCAGAAGTCAATGCCCAGTCTTTTGGTGTTGCTGTTGAACTTGCCATAGTTCACAGCAGTTTGAGAATTGGCCTTGGGTACCCCTGGGTCTGGCCTAGATTCTCAGTCCCTGGTCAGAGGTGCACTGTGGGGCAGAATACTGTTCCAGAGGAAAGAGATACCAGTGGCATGTGACTGAGTCAGTTCGGGGTGACTATTGTTTATAACTGACTGGCCAGGATAATTGCCTGGGGAGTAGCAAATATCTGGACATGTCCAGAAGCAGGGCACATATATTCAGGACTCAACAACAAGATGGGGGCCTCAGACTCTGTGAGATTAATGATGATACCTGGATCCCTTGTAAAGATGTGCAAACTGGGGCATTTGTTACGGGAAACTGATTATGAGTCAGTATGGACTTGCAAGGAAAGTGCTGAAAAGGCCATTTGCAAGAAAGATAGTTTAAAGAACATCACTAGGTATATTAGCTATCCTTAGGGTTGATCCAATGGCACAAAATCAGGAATTTAGTTTGGATTTTGGAGCCAGGAAGACCTTTCTAAAGACATTGGTATAAAAACTTGCAGTGGAAGGAGGTACAGCAACTTTGGAAATGTACCTATTATCATGGTGATTACATGGCCTATTTAAGAGGGCCCCTTGGAAGTAAAGAGGAACAGTATTATTCATTTGTTGGAAACTATTCCTGGAAGACCAACTAGCACTAGAGGGATATTATTGGATTTGTAGGACTACTGCCTAGACCCAGTTGTCCAAAGAGTTGGTCAGGGAGTTATCTAGACTTAAGGGCCTACTACCTGGGCACAGGATGAGAGTTGGGGCTCTGGAACACCAATTTATATCCTGAATAGGCTAGTAAGACTCCAAGCTATAGTTGAAATAATTACCAATCAAACAGCTAGGGTCTTGGACTTGCTGTCTACCCAAGTCATGCAAACAAGAGAGGTGAGTATTCAACATAGATTGGTACTGGTTTATGGTGGAAACAGTTACTGGGTATCTTACTATTGGCCCTAAGGAGAATCCTATTAGCCGTGTGCATCTCCCATGTATGATCCAGTTAATAACTCATAGTACAAGATTCTATCAGCAAATTAGTATAGGTGTACAGTTCTAATAAGGAAGAGGTAAAGATATTGATAGGGAAAGTCAGTCTTTCTAGGATGAGGATTGTGAATTAATTTGAGAAAGACACTGCTGGTGAAGTGTGAAGACCAAGTTGTTATTAAAAAGAAAAGGGGGGGAGTTGTGAGAAATGTAGGGTGTTGGTCTTCACTGGGTGTGGAGGGGAGCCCTTAGGGAATTCATTACAAAGGGGGAATGGGCCAGCCAGTCACAAGACTGGAAGAGTCTTCCTAATCCCATTTCAGGGATACCAAACAGTCAAGAGTGACCTAGAGATCTTGACCTAATGCTACTGAGTTTGCGCAATTAGATAATTGAATATTAACCCACATACCCCCTGTGACGATTGGGGTTCTGTGGTGGGGGGATCATTTTGGGCCATATCATGGAATGGGTGGACCTTTTAGATTGTAACTCAAACTCTGAGAGCCTATGAACATCCAAGAGGGAGGGGAAAGAGTTTCTGAGGACAATAAATTACCTGACTCCTGAGACTAAGGTGTGCCCCATGCCTAGGAGTGAGGTACCTGGTACCTGTATCTTGTAAGGTGTATCTTGCAAGTTTCGTGAATAAAATGTACAATTTTCTCTTACTCTAGCAGGTTTTTCTTTTCATTCATTTATAACAATGATTTAGCTAATCTTAGCAATATAATGATCCAAGACAATTCCAAGGGATTAATGATGAAGCATACTATCTGCATCCAGAGAAAGAACTGTTACTATTTGAATACATACTGAAGCATGCTTATTTTCATTTTCTTTCTTAACTTTTTCTTTTATTCAAACTTTCATGTTCAAAATGACTAATATGAAAATGATTTACAATATTGCACAGGTATAACCTTTTGTCTGAGTGTTTAACATCTTAGGGAGGGAGCAGAGGAGATGAAGGTATGTATATGTATATACATATATACCTTCATATATATATATATATATATATATATATATATAGATATATATATACATTCCTTCTGGTACTGGATAAGTAACAAAAAGATAAATCAATGGAATAGGGCAGATATACAATTTGTAGCAGCAAATAAATACAATAACCTTGTACTTGACAAGTGTTAAAACTTAAGATTTTGGAATAAGAATTCATTATTTGGTAAAAATTGCTGGGGAAACCAGAAAGTAGTATGATAGAAACTGGCTATATACCAATATCTTACACCATTTACTAAGATAAGAGCAAAATGGTTCTATTTTATGTTCTATTTTACCTATTTGAATTTTCAGGGAGTTTGCTGTTGGGGGATGGTTTGTATCTCCTAGGCCAGACTCTAATTCTCTTTCCAGTTTTTTTTTCCTTCTGTGACTTTCATGTCTTTTCCATTTTTTAGGTCTCCAAGGCTCTGATTACATTTATAAAAAATTTACTTCATTTCGTTTATGGCTCATTTCATTTATATTTAAAAATTATTGCTTCATCCTTTCCAGGAATTCTGGTGGAATTTGTCAAAGCTGTGAGGGTTTTTTTTTTTGAGTACCATATTATTCCAATATCTCAGGGACAACTAGACCAGGAACCTGTAAACTTTGAATGCTTCCTAAGTGGTCTGATAAAGGACAAAGTCTGATTGTTGGACCAAGCTTTGCAAGTTCCTGAACTGGCTTGGGTCTAATAGTGGACTACTGATAGAATCAGCTTCTACCAAACATCTGGGAAATTTTGTTGGTTTAGAGTGATAGGAGTTGAGATTTCCCTTTGATCTGAGATTCCTGCCTCAGTTATTCCTCTTCAAACTTCGGACTTGGTGAGAGACTACTCCAACTTTGTATTACACTAAAGTTGCTTGCTTCTGAATCTCTGGACCTGGAATTAGTTCCTGACTTTGGACTCTCTCCTCTGGGCAAGTCTCCTCAGGCCATCTTGATCTGAGCCTGGGACTGGAAAATGTTGACTATGCTACAATAGCCACTTGCTAATATTTTACTTAATAGTTGGCATTACTTTTCATTAAAGGCCAATTGTTTGTGTTTGTGTTTGTGTGTGTGTGTGTGATGGAACTGGTCAACAAAACCTCAGTCATTAGTCGTCGCATAATCAGCCTACACTGTTCAATGCAGTCTCACTTGTCTGTTGTTCTCATACTGTGTGTCAAAGCGAGACCTTTGGATTGACTATTCAGGCGGCAATGAGTTTGCAGACAAAAGGCCCTTCACTCCCACTCCTTGTCTGTTTAATCAAGGAAGATGAACTACTGTAGTCCTTTGTTGACAGGAGCCTTGTGTCTTTTCTCACCCAGAACAGCCATGAAATAGGTCAGCATATGGCCTCCCAGGGAAGGAGGCTGCCTCTTGTTTGTATTTCCTTTGATAGAAGGTCTTACAGTATTTCAAAGGTTTGGAAGATCAAGGAAGTAGAGCCAACACCAGAATTTAGATGACAAAATTAATAGAGCACTGAGTCCGGAGAAGGAAGACTTAAGTTCAAATCTGACTTCACACAATTAGTAGCTGTGTGACCGTGTCTGCCTCAGTTTCCTCATCTATAAAATGAGCTGGAGAAAGAAATAGCAAACCACTATAGAATCTGTCAAGAAAACCCCAAATGGAAGCATGAAAAATTGGACAAGACTAAAACGACAATACAACAACAAAATTTGGGTGAGGAAAACAGCCCAGAGTTAGGAGGTTCTGTCCAATAGAAGCTCAACTCAGTAGTACGCAACCAATCCTGAAGCAAGAATTCATCAGCTAAGCCATTTTTGAAATGACCTGGGGCAGTGGGGAGAGGGGGGGAAATGCTTTTTTAAGCTTGAGCTCACATTCTCTAATGATTAAGGGGGTGTCAAAAGGAGAGTGTGGCTCCACTATGGGAGGATCTTTTTGTATTTATGTTATTGTTATATTTTCTCAGTAAATATTTCTTTATAAAAGCTCATTGACATTAACTAGTTACACTAATAGTGGATAGAAATAACTGAGTCAATCATTTATATAGGGTAAGTACTAATTGTAACGGGCAATTGTAACTGAAAACAGACTGGAATAGAGCTAGTTGATAGTAGTGGGAGTATAGTTCTTCCAGGGTTTCCCTAAAACACAGAGGGGGAAATATAGCTTAGCCTCACTTTAGAGATTCCACCTACTAGTGAGTGTAGCTGTTCAGTCATTCCCAATTATGACTGACTCTTTGTGACTCCATTTGGTTTTTAGTTTTTGTTTGTTTGTTTGTTTGTTTGTTTTGTCAAAGAGACTGGAGTGGTTTGCCATTTCCTTCTCCAGCTCATTTTATTCATAAGGAAATTGAGGCCATCTGGTTTAAGTGACTTGCTGAGGGTCCCCTAGCTTCTATCTACTAGTGTGAATAGGAGTTGAAATAAGGACTTAGGAATCTACAAATGGGCTGTGGTCACTTTATATGTCCCTAAGCAGATTAGGACCTTATTTTTCTCATGGGAGGAACTTGCTTCCCTTCCATCTTCTCCTGCAAGATAGCCCTATCAAGCCTTAGAAACCACTTTCAGAGGTGATCTGTCCCTCCCTGGAATAGCATCTCCATATTCCCCATAGTCAACAACCATCGCATTATGTCTTTTTTGCTTAAATTCTTGGTTCTCTTACCCTTTATCAAGAAATTCTGGGCAAGCCACTTAACCTCATTTGCTTTGCAAAAACTTAAAAAAAAGAAAAAAGGGAAAAAAATTTGGGAGTCTAAATACTGTCTGTTCAATGATTCAAAACTCTCCCTCAAGTCTTTATAAATCCCTTTGTAGGTGTAAATAGGCTAGAGGTACACTAATTTCACTGCATCACAAAATTTAAAAATTGGAAAGGACCTGAATGACCTTCTAGTTTAGGGGAAACACTAAAGCCATCCTTATTACAATAACGTATTTAATGAATGAGCATCTAGTCTTAGCTTGAATTCTTCCTGGAAGATTTCCATTGTCTCTGGAGGAAGTCTACTCTCTTTTGGAAAACTGTTAGGAAGTTATTTTTTTCTTTGCAATCTCTACCCACTGTTCTTGGTTCTGATCAATGAAACCAAACAGAACAAGTCTAATATTCTGTGTTCATATACTTCTTTATTTCTTCTCTAATTTCTTCAAACAAATTTTATATAAAGTGTACTTTAGGCCCTTTGTCAAAGGGGCTGGCCTAACAATGTCCTTAAACTGAATTGCCCAGAACTGAATACAGTATGACTCTATTTGAGATCAGATAAGGATAGAATATAGAAGGATTATCACTTTCTTATTCTGGAAGCTCTACCTCTTTAAATACATTAGTTTTAGTAAGTCTACATTAGTTTTTTTATGGGCTTTTTTGGTCTGGCAGCAGTCCTCTAGACTCAAATTTACAGAATTTTTCAAACTTCTGTCTAATCATGCTTCCTCATCCTATATTTGTGCACTTTATTTTTTATTTTTTATTTTTTTTTTAAGGTTTTTGCAAGGCTTACCCAAGGCCATACAGCTAGGTAATTATTAAGTGTCTGAGGTCACATTTGAACTCAGGTACTCCTGACTCCAAGACTGGTGCTCTATCCACTGCACCACCTAGCTGCCCCACACTTGATTTTTTAAAACCCAAATGTAAGGTTTTATGTTTATCCCTGTTGAATTTCATTTTATTTGATGCCCATGTTATTAATGCCATCTTTGAAATCATTAATAAAAATGTAAAAATTTTATAAAAATATTTTTTTATTTTTCAGAACTTTTCATTTGCTTGCTATGTATTAGACTTCCCTTCCTTTTATTAATATCAGTGTTCATGGAAGCAAAGTTTCTTGTTTTCACTGCAGTCTGTAAATTTATATTTGCCTCATTATTAAATTTCTATTACCATCATTATTTAGTATTTTTGTGTTTTATCTTTGACCTATTTATTTTTAGAAAAATATGATTTAATCTTTCAAAATAATTTTCTTTATAGAGATCTATTTTTACTTTTTTTTCTAATAATTCTTATTCTTTTGATTCTCATTTCCTCATTCTATTTTTCAAAGCGTTTGTTGTTTGCTATTTTTGTAGTTACTTTTGTTAAACATTCATTTTCTCCTCTGTTTTGTAAAATTTAAGTTTTATGTCACATTGAAGCTCTTCAAAGTTTTTCTTTTTAAAATAAGACCTCTGAATTAGTTCTCTGGGTCTTTTTTTTTAAAAAAAGGATTATAGCTCTAGATCTTAGAGGAATGTCTAGACCATTTTACAAATGAGGAAATTGGAACCCATTGGGGTTTAGTTTTCTCAAGGTCACATAGGTTTTAAGTGTCAGAAGCAGGTTTTGAACCCAGGACTTCACACTCCAGAGACTGTTTTCTGGGTTTCTAGCTGTAATTATTGCTGAATTATTTTCTTGAGATTTCTCCCCAAACATTTGTTAACCCTAAAGTGGAAAATGGGAACTTATCCATTTCTTCAGCTTCTCTGACAATTTTTCTGTGGGATTGCCCTGCATTTCTTTTTTTACTATTATTCTTTTGGCATCTTTCTTGCTGTTTTGAAGTGATGAGAGGTTGCTTGGCTTAGCCACAACCTCTAACTTGCCAAAAGTTACGGTTGGTAAATTTTGGACTCTGAAAGAAGTTATCGTAGAAAATTGAGTAGGTTCCTTAACCACGACAGACCCTGGTTTTCTCATCTTTAAAAAGATCCCTGAGATCCCTTTTGACTTTAACAATCTATGGATCCATAAAATTTGGTATTGCATAAAGGAGAAAGAAAGGGATAGCATAAAGGTGATAAAGTACACATATGGAAACAAACAAATTGTGTGGAAATATGTTAAACAGATAATCTTGCCTGGAATACAAAGGTTGTGATAGAATAATGAGAAAGGAAGCCTGGGAAGTAGAGGGAAGAGCCAAGTGTGCGGGAGGGCAAAGACAGAGCCTACTGATGGAGGTTCCCAAATGCTGAAGTAGATAAAATAGAATATTTTATATCATCACTACTGTTGGTACTGTTTTTCTAGTACAATGAGAAAATATTAGCAACAATAATTTGCATTTCTGGAGCACCTTAGGGTTTGAACAGTACTTATCTCAGAGCAACTCTGTGAGATATGTAGTATTAGTAATTATTATTCTCATTTTGTAGATGAGAAAGCTAAATTTTCCTCATTTGGCCAGGTTCACACAGAAACTGTTTCAACAAGGATTTTATTTCAGGTCCTCTAACTCCATAACAGTTATCATACCCTTTTTTCTCTTATCCTATTCTTGAGTTTTTGAGCTTCAAACCATGTCTTCTTTGTTGCTGGCTCATCCTGGAACCTCCTCAGGGTCCGGGGCCTCCTTGTAATGACATAGCCCACCTCACCTGCAGACGTTCATCCTGAAATAGTCTACTGCAAGGCCTCCCCCATCTTCCAGCTCTTTCACCCCATTCTTATTAGAACTGCCATTTTGTGTAAGGACCCAAGCAACCTTCCTTTTCCCTTCTTTCCTCTCTTCCCTTCACTCTCCTTCCCTCTGTCTCTTCCTTTCTCTCTTCCTCCCTCCCTCTCTTCTTCCCTCCCTCCCTCCCTTCTTTCTTTCCTTCTTCCCCCCTTCTTGTCTCCTCTCCTTCCTCCTCCTTCTTCTTCCCCTCCTTCTTCCACTCCTCCTTTCCTTTCTATCTCTCCCTTTCCTTTCTCCCTCCAACCCTCTTTTCTTTCCTTACCTCTTTCCTTCCTCTCTCAGTCCTTCCTCCTTCTTCCCTCTCTCCCTCCCTACTTTGACAAATGCCTCTGAAATCCTTTACTTTTCTTGCTATATGTCTGGAATCACTGATTTCCAGTAAAATGAGAAACATGAATATAGAACTCAAGAATCAGATAAAACCAGGGGCAGCAGTAGCCAGGACTTTCAGTCCAGATAAAAAACTCAATATCAGAATATTTTAGTCCAATACCAGACATGTGACAATATGCTAAAATAATCTTGGCTTTGAGATAATATTGGAAATCAGTGTGGAACAGTGATGGATTGAAGTAGCTGAGCCCCTGCAACAACATTGGTCCAAATAATCAAGAAGGCAAATAAAGCCCGTTCAAGTTTAAGTCTCCCTGAAAACAAAAAGACAGGGCCAACAGGCAGTCTGCCACAGGATTTCCCCACAAAGGGAGAAAAACTACTAACAAGAAAGAAAAAAAAACAGGAAGATCTCACTTCCAGAAAATATTGAAAATGAAGGGAATTCTGCTGTAGCAGAATTTGTGAATTTGCCAATGCCAATGCCAAGTTCCTACTATGCATGTATAGGGTAAAAGCTGTTGTCCATGGATTTCAACAAAGCATTAAAAGTATCTCTCATTCTTTTTTTGAAGGCAAGGCAATTGTCTCTAGCACACAGTAGGCACTTAATAATGTTTGTTGAATTAAAGATGGACTTTATGCTAGTAAAGACTAGAAGATTCAAAACTAACTTAGATGACTGAATATTAAGAATAGTCCTCAGTGACTCAATAATGCTCACCTTGGAGAGAGGTTTCAAGTGATAATAATGGGATTGACATTTATAAAGAGTATAAAAATTTATAAAGTTTTATATATATATATATATATACATATACTTTCACTTGAGTATCACAACAATATGATGAAGTAGGTGCTAAATGTATTATTATTTTTCCAAGTGAACCTAAGAAGGATTAAGTAATTGTCCATGATTATATAGAGAAAAGTATCAGAGATGGGATTTGAACCGGGAGCTTCCAGATTCCAAATCCAACTTTGAAATCAAAAGTGCCTTGGTTGTCTTCAATCCTGTGCTGTTTAAAAAATTTATAAGTAATGTGGAAAAAAAGCACAATGTCATACATCAAATTTACAGATGAAACAAAGCTGGAAGAGGTAATGATGAATGACAGAGTATAAATCCCAATATATCTTAATCATTACAACAACGGGCCCATTTCATTTAAGAAAGTCCAATTTACTAAGGAAAAATATCAACTTAACCAAACTCCTATATTTAGACATATAAATCCAAATTTACAAATATGAAAAGAAATTGACTAATAATAGGTCCTGTGAAAAAGCTATGAGTACTTTAGTGGGACCCAAGATTTATATAAATCAGTGATGCCACATGGCCACAGAAAAAGCTAATATATTACAAATGTATAATATAATTTTGTTATAATATTTAATATATTGTAAATTTATATATAATATAACAAATATAATTGTATTAAGAGAGGTACAGTGTTCAGAACATAGAAGGGAACATGCTGGCTATATTCTATTCTATTATCTGGAGTATCTTCTTCTGAGCATCATTTTTTAGGAAGCTAAATAAAATGTATTTTAAGAATGGCAACCAAAAATTATGATAATACTAGAAAACAGACTTTAGGAGGATTGGCTCAAGAAATTGAACATCTTTAGCTTAGAGAAAAGAATTAGGGATCATATGACCTGATGGGGACATAACTGTCTTCAAATTTTCAATCAATAGTCAAAAACATTTATTAAGCACCTATCTGCTGCCAGACATGCTAAAAACCAGAAATATAAATAAGATAAAGAATCACAATCTCTGCCCTCAAGGAGCTTATAATCTAATGAGAGAAGACCACACACAAAAGGGGAAAAAAGTGGAAAAGCTAAATGGAAGGGAAGGTGTCTAGTTGGGGCCATGCTGGAAAAGTCTAAAGGCAGCCTGCGGGGAATGAAGAGACTTGGGTGAGTCCACAGGGATGGAGAGGGCACTGCTAAGTGTGAGTGCCAAGGTTTAACTGATGATGAATTTCTTTGGGTATAATTGAGAAAACCAGAAGAGTGAGGACAAGTGGGAATTAAAGAAGACTGGCATGTAGAAGAGGGAGTAGACTTGGTTTCCTCAGACAAAAGATCTTGCCTTGTCTGTTTAGTTTCTGATCTTTCCAAGTTATTGTGGCCAAAAAATCTTCATCTTTTGGCATTCCATTTCCTGATACTAAGCTTTTCTGAACTAGTTCTCTGGTCTGATTCTCCTCCTATCTCACTAATTATTCTTATATTTCCTTATTGCAACTGTTTCATACAAGTGTTCCTTAGAGGGCAGAACTAAGAGCAGTAGGTAGAATCCTCAGAGAATCTTATTGCACACAATATCAGAGAAAAATTTTTAAAATTGCACTTATCCCTAGGTGGAGTCAGGAGGATGGGAGTTTCAATCCAGTCTCAGATATTTGTATCTTACTAGTTGTGTGACCCTGGACAAGTCTCTTAACCCTGACTGCCCCACATCCAGGACCATCTCCAGTCATCCTGATTTATACCTGACCACTAGACCCAGATGGCTCTGGAGGAGAAAGTGAGTCTGGTGTCTTAGCACAGCACCACCTCATTCAAATCCAATTCACAGGCTAGTCATGTCATTACCTCCCTGATGTTGTGGTCTTCTTCAAAAATGAAGGACAAACATTTATTTAGAGTCATCTGGAAAATTCACTTAAAATTTTTTGAACCTCTCTTTGTACCAAAGAAGAAGTGTAATTTTTTTTGTTTTTCTTTTATGAAGTGTTTACTGTACTTTATTGTAAAAATTTGGGTTAAGTATTCGGTCATGAACTTTGTGTCTTCATCTGGCCTTTGTATGTCCTCTGCAGCCTCCACAAAAGTCCCCCAAAATTCCCATTTAATTCATTATGCTGATCCATGATGTATCAAAACTGAGATGGACAAAGTTGTGATGTAAAAGGGATAAATGTAGAGCTATCCAAAAACAAGGCAGTCCTTAAGGTATTTATGTTTTCCTATGGTTAGGAGAGGACTATAATGTATCAGTGATTCAATAAACTCCTATGGGTCAGACCCTGTGCTAAGCATTGAAGATAAAAAAAAAGAAGCAAAAGACAGTCCCTGCCTTCAAGGATCTTACAATCTAAATAGAAGTATGTATAGCAAATAAATATATGTAAAGCAAGTTATGTATGTATAATGCACGGAAAGACTTGCACAAAATATTGAAGAACGAAGTGAGTAGAACCAGCATACATATACAGTAATGTTTGTTTTAAGAATGACTGGACAACTGGACAAGTGATTTTGAGTATTATAAATACCCAAATTAAAAATAAAGTACATATAAAGAAAGATGCCACCTTGCACCCAAGGAACTGATAAATATAATTCTATACATATATAGCATAGTTTTACATTTATATGTATATATCTATACACACACACAAACACACACACACACATATATACACATAGGCAAATTTGTCTTAATGGTAAGAAGTTCTGAAATGGGGGAGGGAAGGAAGAAAAAAGAAATTTATATGATAACTGCTGTATATATTTGAAGGTAATAGCAAGTTGCACATGGTAATTTGCAGTTTTATGTGCAATCATGTTTTTTTTATTGTACTTTGTTATAGAAATGCTAGTTTTGTTCTGTGTATCAAAAATAAAATAAATTTTAAAAAAGAACACAACCTTGAAGAACCAAGTGAAATGCACACATATATTTATGTGTGTGTGTGTGTATGTATATACAAAGTGAGATATAATGAAGGCAATCAGACCAGTAGAGCATGCACCTGAACTAAGATTCTGAGACTTCTATAAAAAGAGAAAGGGGGGAAGAGAAGAGAAGGAGGATATAGTACTTCTGGGAATGGGTGGTGGCCAGTCCAAATGCCAAGAACTGGGAGATAACCTTCTAAGTATAAAAACAAATAATTTAGCTAAAGAGATTTATGTCCCACAGGTGGTCTTACTCCTCCCCACTTTGTCCTGACTTTTAGGTTGAGATACATAGAAAATATTGTAGATGGAAGAGGTCCAAAGCAGGCCCTAAGCCAGATTACCCCCACCCCCGCCCTGTGCAACTGAAGCACTCCACTGCTCTAGGAGTAAATTGAATCAAATCCAATTTTTAAGCAAGTCAGGACTTCATCTTTGTGATGTCATTAGTCAAATCTGGCTTCATACATTTGACACTTACTAGATGTGTGACCCTGGGCAAGTTACTTGACTCCATTTGCTAAATAAATAAACAAACAAACAAATGAATAAATGCTTATTTACAAAAAAGAATAAAGGACCATCAATAATTGATCTAGGTAAAGCATTATGAGCAGAAATGGTTCTAGGCATAATTCTGATAGTCCAAAGTTTATCTCTGGTGTTTCCTATTTTGGTTTCCTTTGCTCTTTTCCTTTTTGATACCTTTTCCAGTGCTCTCCAGAAGAGGTTTCCTCATAACTCTTCAACAATCTCGTCTGGGGCAGCTAGGTGGCATAATGGATAGAGCACTGACTCGAGTCAGGAGGACCTGAGTTCAAATGCCATCTCAGACACAATAATTACCTAGCTGTGTGTTCTTGGGCAAGTTACTTAATCCCATGTCCTTGCAAAAACCAAAAAAAAAAAAGTTTTTCTACAGGAAGGATCTGATATCAATGACTTAGGCCTTAGTCTAAGGTCTTAGGTACCAGCATATCATATTTACATTTAAAACTTTATATTTATATCTAACTGTAGAATGGAAAATATTATTTTTTTAAATTTTAGAAAGGTTTTATTTCTTTTCAGTTTTTGCCCCAATCTTGCTTCCCCCTCCCCCACAGAAGGCAGTCTGTCAGTCTCTACTTCATTCCCATAGTATGCATTGATCTAAATTGAATGTGATGAGAGAGAAATCATAACCTTAAAGAAGAAACATATAGTATGAAATATAGCAGAATTAAATTAATTAATTTAATTAATACATTAATTAAATTAAAGAGGTACATAGAAAGTCTTTGGCCTTTGTTCAAACTCCACATCTCTTTCTCAGGATACAGATGGCATTCTCCATCACAGATATCTCAAAATTATGCCTGATTGATGCCCTGTTGAAATGAGCAGGTCCATTGAGGTTGATCATCACCCCCATGTTGCTGTTAGGGTGTACAATGTTCTGGTTCTGCTCATCTGGCTCAGCATCAGTTCATGGAAATCCTTGTAGAATGGAAAATATTATTGAACAGATTACAGTAGTAGTGATCACTAAAGAAGTAGTGATTTTAATTTCTTTCTTCAATCCTTAGTTAGGAATACTTAACTTGAGATTCATGAATTTGGTTTTTAATAATATATATCCATTTTGACAATTCTACTTTAATATAATTGCTTTCTTTGAAATATTAGATATTTTGTTTTGGGCATTTGAAAACATTAATCTGAGGTGTCCTTAGTCTTTGTCAGACTTTTGAAGGGGTCTACGATATGTACAAAAAGAACCTAAGAACCTTTGCTTCAGATAATCAATCATGAGCTGTTAACATGAAAGTCAGCAGGAAGGGTAACTGCATCTAAATCCAAACACCGCTATCTGGAATTTCACCAACTGAGATGCATGTCTTTGTATCTTAAAGGACATCTACTGGCTATGTAACTGTGGGCAAATCACTTAACTTCTGTTTCCTTAACTATATAAAGGGAATAATAACAGCCCCTAACCTCCCAGGGTTAATATTTGTAAGTATTTACCAAAATTACCTGCATATGACCAGCATAAAATAAGTATCTATTCAGTTATGATGTATATGCAGCTAGTTAGTGGGAGGCTGAAATCTATTTGATTTGATTGAAGGATGAAACACACCCGTAGGCTAACATGAGAACTGCCTCATTATCCATTAGGGTCAGAGATGAGAACAGTAACACACCAGCTTCTCTGAGAAACTGAAGCACACTAAGTATTTTGTAGTTATTCAAGTGTTGGTGTTACCTTGGTGTTGGGTGGCATGAACTACAAAATGATGATCTAGATGCAAAAAGTAGCATAAAAGATATCATCCAGGAAATGGATATATTTATTAGGAAAGAAATAGGTCAGTTATGTAGCAGAAGTGAGGAAAAACAGCCAAAATGATGCCCTTGTGTAAAGAAAATGTAAAATAGCCTAAGGGAGGCCTCCTGGTCATTGGGCACATCCTCCAACAGGGTTTCTGGGAGACAAGACTCACTGGAAGAGAAAGCATTGAAGGAACCATCATGTCAATAGGGGTTGCAGATCACTGAAGTTTGTGGTAAAAAGGATAAGTAATTGGTCATTTAAAGCCTCTTTGTCGATTTGATCTCATTAATGTCTATTGCTATTTCCACATAAAGCATATCAGAAACTGAAATGTTAGAAAAATGCTTTGTTTTCACTACCATTAGTGGTGATCATAAATAAATTGCTATAGTCTGACAAAATCTATTGCATTTTGCTTCTAAATTTTTTTCTCTTTCCAGTTTCACCTATAAATTACCTGAAGATGATTTCTGGCTGCAAAGTGACACAGTGGAGAGAGGGCCAGTCCCTGAGTCAGGAAGACCCAGTTTCCAATGAAACCTTAGACTAGGTTTCTAGTTGTGTGACCCTGAGCAAGTCACCTAACCTCTGTTTGTCTCAGTTTCCTCATCTGTTAAAGAATAATAATAGCACCTACTTTCCAGGATTGATGTGAAGTTCAAATGAGGTCATAATTGCAAAGCCTCAGCACAATGCCCAAGCAATAGTAAGCAAAAGTAAATATAATTTTATTGTTGTTTAGTTGAATCTCATGCCAAGCCTTCTACAGGCTATTTTTTTCTTTCTGATCCTTACTGCTATTTTTCAGACAGAAGTGTTGGTAACCCATTGCCATCTTCCTCAGGAATGCTTTTTCAAATGAGCTTGTATTCTAGATTGGTATCTATCTCGGCTACTATCTCTTTTGTCAAAGAGATTAAGTATTTGCTGATTTAGGCCATATTATTATGTTGGGTATAATGACTATCTTTGTCTTTTATTCTTTTACTAGACTACAAATCCCAGAGGGCAGAGACTTCCTCTTATCTAAACTTTGCATCTTATCCAGTGCCCCAGCACAATGATCCACATATAATAGGCACTTAAAAGTCATTTTTATTAATGTTTGGTCCAAATATTATTCCAAACATATTCCTTCCTTCTTCCCCCCTAAAAGAATAATTTTTTGGAAGAGAGACAGAGAGACACAGAGATAAGGGGGGAGAGGGGAGAGGGAGGAGAAAGAAAAGCAATTTAGCAAATTAAACCTGATGATATGTGCATTTTTTCACACCCATAGTCCTCCCATCTGCAAAGAAGCAGGGTATGCATTTTCTCATTTACACTTTGAGACCAAGCTCAATCAATTTTAATCACACAGCATTTAGTTTTGGGTTTTGTTGTTCATATTAGTTAGCCTTTATAGAATACTCTAGGGTTTTGTTATTATTGTTCAGTCATTTCTTTCAAGTCTGATTCTTCATGACACCATTTGGTGTCATGAAGACACACTTTTCTGGGCAGAGATACCAGAGTGGTTTGCCATTTCCTTCTCCAGGTCATTTGACATATGAGGAAACTGAGGCAGAGTTAAGTGACTTGTCCAGATACAGCTAGTATCTGAGACCAGACTTGAACTAAGAACTACATGAATGATTCAACTCCTGAGCCATCTTGCAGTCTGTATTAAGGTCTATAGTGAGTTGTTTCATTTGATTCTCACAACAATTCTATGACATAAGTGCTACCATTATCTCCATTTTAAAGAAGAGAAAACCAGGGTCAAACAGTAAGAGTCTGAGGAAGGATTTGAAATCATACCTTACTGACTCTATCTCCATTTGCTATTTCTTTGACTTTCATTGTTGCAGTATTTCTATTTTTGTGTGAGATTTGTTTTTTGATCTTTATTTTTCATCACTTCATGCAATTTCCCCATACTCCATTGTATCTTTCATGTTCATAATTTTTTATGATCTCATAATATTCCATGTTTAACTGTACCCTGGGAAATGGGCATGCAACAGGAAGTTAATGATGCATAATTCATCATTAGGTCAGACTTGAAGTCTATTGAACTTGAGAGGGGCTTCCAGAGCTTGTGCTCATAATCTTCTAGAATTCAGGCTCACTTCCTTGGAAGTGATTCCTAAAGAATCAATGCAAAACTGAAATTTGACTGATGATTCCAATCAAGTAGCAGTATTTAAATAATTTTATAAAAATGGTCACCTTTTCAGAATATTATCAGCAAAAGTCATGAGAATGAACTAGAAAGAAAAAGTCCCACTTAAGATAACAATGCATTATATATCCAAGAATTAACCTACCCAGAATAGATATAAGGCTTATATAAATTCAACTATAAAACAAATTTTAGTATAAATAAAAGAGATCTAAATGATTGAAAATATATTCAGTGTTCATGATCAAACTATAATCAAATCAATAAAAATTACTAAATACTACAGTGGATTTGTGACCTCAAGTGATTTAGGGTGTCTTTCCAATGGCATGAGTTATAACTCATCATAACCATCCAACTTTTATTTATCTCTCTTAATGTTTGCTTTAGGCGTACTCAACTTGACTGAGGGATTTTCTCCATTGCCCCTGCCACTGTGAGAGCTCCAGGGAAGCACTCTGGCTACTCCATGTCACTTAAAATAAATTGGGTTCATTTACTGAAACCTTCTACTCCTGCTCTCATCTCACATCAAATGCCCTATAACATCTCCATCTTCATTCTTGTCTCACATGAAAAGATCTGCCAAAGTGGATACTTTGATGTGTACAAGTGATCTCATTCCATAACTGCTCTAGCAGATTCTTCCTCCATCTCTCTCACTTATCTTTACTCTTCCTCTGGCTTCTGGTTGCTTCCCTACATATCCATATCTACCCCATCCTCAAAAAACCCTCTTTATCTGTCCATCTCTGGTTTCTCTCCTCCCTTTTGTGGCTAAATTCCTTGAGAAGGCCCTCTACACTAGTGCCCTTTACTTACGTTCCTCTCACTCTCCTGATTTCTTTATTGTCTGTCTTCCAAACACATTAAATTGCAGTAGTCTCTTCATTGCCAAATCTAATGGTCTTTTCTTGATTTCTTTGCAAGCTTTGACAATGTCAATCACTCTCTTCTTGTTACTCTCATTTCTCTCTCTTTTTTTCTTTTGTGACCTAGTACAGGTTACTAATGTTTTAATTCTCCTATCTTGTGATCTTTCCTTGGTCTTCTTTGCTGAATTCACATGTAGGCCACAGACAGTAGAGTTTCCCATAGCTCTGACCTGAGCCCTCTTCCCCAGTACTGTACAATTGTATTAGATCATCTCATTAGTCTTGGGAAGATTCAATTACCATTTCTGTATGAGTCTCACACCTCCAGTTGCCTTTTGGATACCTTAACCTTGATTTCCTAAACATTGAATACGTTTGTGCTTGAAGAGGATCAAAATGGCATCGCTATTCTGAAGCCAAGTTACAGGGTACAGTGTTTGTGACTGATCAGATCAGCAAGTTCGGAAGATTCTACCCACGTTGGGCACAAATAGAACACATAAAAATTTGAAGTGGACAGTCACTAAATCTCATGTTTCTTTTGATCTTCTGCAATTTTGCTTTGCTTATAGTGTAGACTTCCTTCTTTGATGAGAGCTTGCCATTTTGGGCAGTCCTGTGTCAGTGTCTCCTGTGTTCTACAGTAGATTCCAGAATTCTTCAGAGAGACCTTGAGAGTGTCCTTTTATCACTTCTGACCTCTTTGTGAATACTTGCTTTGTGAGTTCTCCATAAAATAGTCTTTTAGGCAAACATATTTGACACTGGAACAACATATCCCATAGGATTGTGTTCTCTGCAGTAGAGTTTGAATACTTAGTTATTCAACTCAAGAAATGACCTCAGCATCTGATATCTTATTTTGCCAGGTGATATTCAGAATCTTGCTAAAATAATTCAAATGGAAGAGATTCAGATTCCTAGCAGGCTACTACCATACTGTCCAGTTTTCACAGACATATAATCCAAGGTCAACACAATGGTGCTGCAGACCTTCAGTTTGATATGCAGTCTAATATATCTTCTCTCTCAAACTTTCCTTCAGAACCTTCCAAATACTGCTAGTTCTGGCAATGTGTGTGTGACAGTCTCATCATCTATGTGGACATATCTAGAAAGTTACCCAGTTAAGTGAACTCATCCATGGAATTCAAAATTTCTTCCTTTGTTGTAACCAGTGGCTCCATGTGGTATTGACTGGTGGAGAATTTCTGTTTTCTTGGTATTGTCAGGTCAAAATTAGCACACCTGAAAGAGAATTGATTCATATTCATTGAATATTCATATTCATATTCATTTCTTCAGGTGTAATAAACAGAGAGAGAGAGAGAGAGAGAGAGCGAGAGCCTCATGCATCCGCAGCCTCAGAGGCTTAATGAGTGAACCTAACCATGGTTAGGTCCCTGATTGGTTCAGAGTGAATATAAATAGCAATTTGTTTCTATTTTGGCCAGAATCTCTTAGGATCTTTCCCTCCCAGATTGATTTTTTTTAACTATATGCAAAAGAGGCTCTTCTTGATCACTGAGGAAACCCTGAGACTGTTTTCTTCCTAGCTTAATTTTTCCCTCTTTTTGGAAGTGGTCATTTTTGACCTCTTCTCTTCATCTCTCTCTTACCTAATAAACTGTGACCTGGGAAAGATCTAACTTTTTTTTGGTTTGGTTTTTTTTTTTTAGGTTTTTGCAAGGCAATGGGGTTAAGTGGCTTACTCAAGGCCACACAGCTAGGTAATTATTAAGTGTCTGAAGCCAGATTTGAACTCATGTACTCCTGACTCCAGGGCCAGTGCTCTGACCACTGTGCAACCTAGCCATTCAAAAAGAGCTAATTTTTAAAAGGCTAAGTTCTCCCAATGCATCCAGTATCATATCCAGTTATTCTGATCCATATTTGGTCACTGGACTACTGGAGGAGAATGTGAGGTTGGTGATTTTGTACAGCATCCCCTCAAACAAATCCAATTCACTTGCATGTCATGGCATTATCTCCCTGATATCATGGTCTTCTTCAAGAATGATCAACAACATCATCATCTGTGAACAAAAAGTCATGCACCAACTCTCCCTCTACTTTAGTCTTGGCTTGTACTTAACTTTTCCAGTTAAATAATTTGCCCTCAGTGTGGTTGTTGATCTTGATGCCATTTTCATTCTTGTTGAAAGCATCTGACAACATTAATGAAAACATCATGCTTGGAAGCTTGGAAGGAAACACACAGATGTGTTTTACTCCATCTGTGATTAGGAAAATGTGAGGGCATTGTCCATTATCCAGAACCTGTACAAGCATGCTATTATGAAACTTATATACAATACTGATAAAATTCTCTGGGCCACCAAATTTGCCATGATCTACCAAAAACGCTCATGATAAACAGTATTAAAGGTCTTGGTTAGATGAATAAATATTTTTCTGTTTTTCTCCTGGCATTTCTCCTGAAGTTGTGGGGCAGCAAATACTATATAGATCATCCCTTGGTCCTTTCAAAAGCCACACTGCCTTTTGGGTAAATGACCGTCTTCCAGATGAAGAATCAGCCTATTGAGGAGGACTCTGACAAGAATCTTGCTGACAGGGGTGGTGGTTAGGTAGCTCAGTGGATAGAGCACCACCTGCAGTCAGAAGGACCTGAGTTCAAATTCAGTCTCAGACAGTTAATAATTACCTAGCTGTATGACCTTGGGCAAGTCGCTCCATCCCTTTGCCTTGCAAAAAAAAAAAAAGAGTCTTGCCAGCAATGACTAAGGGGGAGACCTCATTGTGATTGCCATGGGACAGCCTATTTCCTTTTCCTTTATAGGGATAGACATTGTAGGAATCTTTGAATTCCTAGGGGAAAACTTCCTTTTGCCATATAATCCAGAAGATTCCAAGAAGCATTTTTATGAGCAGTGGACCCTCGCCCTTGTAAATCCCAGCTGGAATAGAGTTAGCACCAGGCAATTTGCCACATGAGAGTAGCTTAAAGGCATTCAAAATTTCTTTTACAAAACCTTTTATTCAGTTGAAAGTTTGGCTGGAGAGGAATTGACTTCAGTCTGAGGTATATGGTTAACGATTTCATCATTGTTAGATGATGGTCTATTTAGAATACTATGGAAGTTTTCAGCCTATCTCTCTCCATGTCCTTTTCACTAATCTATGTGTCTCCATCAGCACTGAGTAGTTGAGATGCACTTTGTGCCATAAACAGCCTTCAGGGCATCAGGACTTTTTACTATCAGCACAAAACTGAATTTCATCGGCCTTTCTACTGAGCCAAGAAAGCTGCCTCTCTCTGAACTGTGCTTATACTTTACTTCTGATGGGGTGAAATGCTGTCTTCTTAGAGACAAACTAAACTCTAATCTCTCTCTCTCCTGTCTCTGTGTCTCTCCCCTGTCTCTTTCTCCATCTCTTATCTTCATTTCCCCCATCATTTTCTTCAAGTTGGGTGTTTGTGAGTGTTCTTACCCAGATGAATAAATTTAATTCTTCACACCAAGTCTCTGAAATTTGCCCTCCCCTTTTCTGTTCACTGTTGCCAACTGTGTGTTGGGTCAGCTTTCCCTCTAAGTTAGCAACAAACTTCACTGGTGGAAAAATGTTCTAATCTGCTGTTATTAAGTTTTCTGATAGTTGTCTTATCTTGAGGCTGCCACTTCTGTTGACTTTTAATATTTAGCTTGGAGAGAATAAGTCTGTGATCAGTCCAGCTATATGAGCCACACAATGCCTTTGTGATTCTCACATCCTATCTGCCTCTTCTCCTTACAATGGTAGATATATTATATTCCAGTATTTGCCTTGAGAGTGCATCCATGAAGTTTTGTTGCATTTAGGTAAATGGAAGACAATATAGGATATAGGAAGAAAATGAAATGCACAAGTTTTCAATAATAAGTGACCATTGTTTTTTATTTCCAATTCCATTCCTCCTAAGGTTCCCTGGCATATCTGATAGCCTGTGTCTATTCTGGTATTAAAGTCACCCAGAATTATAATTTGTCTTCCTTTGACACATTGCTGATGGGAATAGCCAGGGCTTCCTAAAATTTTTCTTCAACCTCATCAGCATCCTTCATGTTGTACTGATGTTTGTAACTTGGTGCTTTCCTTCAAAGGGAAGTTGCATTGCCATTCACTCCTTTTGGTAGGCACACAAACTTGTTGACTAGAGTAGTTTTGATCGAGAAATCTTTGCCACTTTCACAGCATACCCCATCATTGTAGTCACTCCAGAAAAATGTGTATCCAGCTTCTATTTTGGCCTTCATTTGGCAGCCTTGTTTTACTCAGAGTTTCCATTTGGATGTAATACTTGTTGAGTTTGAAGAGCTATTTATCTTTCATCTCTACAGGATTTTGTTATCCATGGCATAGCATACCAATGGCAAGTGCAATCATCTTCACATAAATTTTGATTCATTTTTTTTTTTTTTGCTTTTTGACCATAGGGAAGGATCCCCACATGCCGTGGTAAGTAGACCAGGGTTAGGTTAGGTAAAGCAGACAATTTTAAGGCATCTTTTCTAGCCCCTTCCTTATACCAGGAGCTGAGTAGTTTAGTCCTTCAAAAAGGCTTCTCAAACACCTAGGGGGCTGCTGTTTCAATTCAGTGAGAAGATAACCCTTTGCCCTGGGCTGCCTGTGTGAAGAGTTGTTAGTTAACTCCTGTTCTTTTGTCATTTATATGAGAAATGATTATTTCTCTCTTGTATTAATAAATAATTATTAAATTAGGACCTTTATCTACTTCCTCATCTAGAAATCAACCAGTGTGGGAAATCTCTTTCTAAGATTTAGCCAGTTAGGAAGACTGAGACCTAATTAAAGACAGTAAAGGAAATTTTAAGTTTAGGCTAATGGATGGATTCCTACTCATTGTGTTTACTCATAAGGATCTGGGAAAATGTTGATTCTACCTTTTGTCAGACAGGTGATGTGGAAATCACTAAATCTCTTTGACCTAGATTTGGATGATTCAAGTTATGTATCCCAAAACCTTTACCGTAAAATAACCTAGTCCCTCATTATAATATTCATTTTCTTATTAATTATTAACCAATCAGAGTTCACTGCCACCCTGAGGAACACCTACTCTTCCATGGGTGTATAAGCTGTGATCTCACTACAGGTACAAGTCTTTGGTCTCAAAGAGACAGTTATGTCCAACCTTTTATTAATAAATATATTAACATTATTTATAAATTGATTAAATTAAAATAAATTGATAAATTATAAATTGATTAAATTAAATTAATTAAAAATTAAATTGTCCCTCAAACATTTTAAACACCACACTTGTCTGTCACCACAGGAGTTTTAGGGAAGTAAAAATGATAATATGATCTAGGTGATATTTTTTGATTTGTTCAAAAGATTGTATTTAGGTGAGGCAGAGGGGTGCAAATTTGTGGGTCTTGATCTCTCTTTCAGAATCATCAAGAGTTTGGCAAGATAAGAGTCTAGACAAATGGTGATGACTGGAAATATAGTGGATGACCTTGGCATCTTTGATATCTAGCCAAAGTCTAAATACTCCACAGTGTCTGCTTCTGCCACCTTCTTGGCTCATTGGAACAAATTGTTCACATTCATTAATATCACTGGGGAAATCTTCACTTAACTTGATTTAGATTCCCCAAAGTCTTTGAATCCTATTGATTACCCTTATTCTACTTTAGCCCATCTGCCAAAATGTTTTACAGGTCACTGCTGCTGAAATGCCAACAACTTTTTTAAGCCACAAGTGAAAGATGGGTGACACAGGTAGACATCAAAGCTAAAAAGCACTCTTGAAAAGGGCTTGGCAGTTCTCACACCAGAGGCACTATTGAAACTCAATTTGACCAAAACTAATTTATTATTTTTATTATTAGCAACATTATTCAAACCTTTTCCTCTTCTAATTTCCCTGTTACTCTTAAGGGCAGCCAAAATAACCTAAATGTCAACCTTGACTCATTATTTGTCTTTTCCTTTGCACTATCCCATTCATACCCCATCTCTCCTCTGACATTGCCATCAACCTAAAATAGACCTTTATCACCTCAAGCCTCCATTATTGCAATAATCTTTTGTTTGGTCTCTCTTCTTCAAATCTCTCCCAACTGTAGTGCATCTTCTATTCAGTTATCAAAGGGTTCTTCCTAAAGCCCAGCTCTGACCAGGTTACTCTCCTATTCAATAAACTCCAGTGGCTCCCTATTGCCTCCAGGATCAAATATATCTAGGCAAGGAGAACAGCCAATGAGAATCAATGAAGTAAGAAGAGGTAGTGTAGTGCAAGGAATGGCAAAGGTATTCAAAGTCATTGGTTCACAGGTTATGTGGAAAGTAGTAAAGTGTAAGAAAATTAGAAAGGTAGGAAAGGGCCTGGTTAGGAATGGCTTTAAAAATCAGGGGATTTTAAATAATTATTTGGATATTGTTTCTCCCATTAGACTAAGATATCCTTGAAGGCAGACATTATCTTTTGCCTTTCTTCGTATCCTCAGTACTTAGCATAGTGCTGTGCTTAACAAAAGTATCTGCACATTCTCAGGAAATTATAATGGTCAGATGCTGCCCAGAACCCTGATCAATTTTACCTATGATCGTGTAGCTAATATGTGCCAGAGTTGGTATCTGAACCTGATCTTAGAAAGCAGCAAGTTCACCATTCTTTAGACAATGGCATCATCTTTCCTCCGTAATATTTCTAGCACATTACCATTCAGTCTCTGCTTAAACACCTCTGATCACTTCCACTTGAAGGAAGGCTCACAAACTATATGTATATTTATATGACATTTTGAGGTTTTAAACGTGTTTTTACCTTGTAAGGGCATCACAGAGAAGGTGCATTTGAGGTGGGCACTGAATTTGGGGGGGAAGGGAGGCATTCTAGAAAAAAACAAAGGAAAGAGAAGTAAGAAAGGTGCTAAACTGAGGCAATTATTCCAACAGTAGACAGTAATACATTTTAGCTATAGCATAGCAGAATGGATAGAGACCTCGTCTTTTTTTTTTTTTTTTAGGCAGTTAGGGTTGAGTGATTTGCCCAGGGTCACACAACTAGTAATTATCTGAGGCTAGATTTGAATTCAAGTCCTCCTGACTGCCGGGCCAGTGCTGGGCTACCTGATTCCCCTGAGACCCATCTTAAAGCCTGTAATTCTTGTATCCAAGCCCTAGTACGGCACATTATAGCTGTGTCATTTTGGACAAGTCACCTAATTCCTTAGTGATATAGAGAGAATTTCCTCTCCACCCTCCACCTTTGAAAGTGCAAGTCTAGTACATATTATTAAGTGGTAAATTGGAATCAAATTATAATGGACCTTGGATGCTAATCTGATGAATTTAGAATTTAATTGGGATGCAATGGGGGACCATTGAAGGCAGTAAATTGATGAAACTGACTTATGCATTAGAAGTGACCTTGAGGGGCAGCTAGGTGTCCAAGTGGATAGAGGCCTCAGACATTAATAATTACCTAGCTGTGTGACCTTGGGCAAATCACTTAACCCTACCAACTTGTTAAAAAAAACAACTAAAAAAAAAGAAATGACAATGAACTATAGAATGGTTTGGAAGTAGAAATTGGGAGGCTGGCTTTAACATTACTGTAATAGTTCTGGGAAATGGTTTTGAGAGTCAGAATTCAGTGGTGACATTGAAATTGAAAATGCAAATGAGTGCAACAAAGGTTGCAATTATCTGACTTTGTACAAGGGTGGAGAGAAGAGAAAGATGCAGATTTGAATTCATAACAGAAATTAAAAGTCAGCATTTGTATAGACGTTCATAAAGTACTTTTCTTACAACTATCCTAGAGAGCAAAGTAATATATTATGATCCTCATTTTACAAATGAGAATACTGAGGGTCAAAGAATAGTGATTTGGCCAGAGTTCTCCAGTAATATTTGGAAAAGAAGGTATTTAAACCCTGGCTTTGTGAGAACTTTAGGTCCAATATAATTTTCACCATATCATTAAACCAACAAACAAAAAAGAAGATAAGGTGTTCTAGAGCAACTAGGTTGGGGCAGTAGATTGAGAGTCAGGCCATGAAGTCAGGAAGGCTTCTCTTTCTGTGTGACCTTGGTCAAGTAATTTAAGTTTGCCTAAGTTTCCTCATCTGTAAAAGTGATCTGGTAAAGGAAATGAAAAAGCACCCTAGTATCTCTGCCAGGAAATCCCAAGTGGGGTCATAAAGAGTTGGACAAGACTGAAAAACAACTGAACAACACCAACAAAGGTGCTCAAGTTCTCCCTTCTTCCTTGCTTGTAGAAGTCTGTTCTTTTTCCAGATTCTTCCCCTGGTTGAACCATGAGAGACTATATCAGAGATCAGGCTTATGAGATACTGAAATATGCACTGCTTGTTGCTATAAGATAGACTTTTCTGCTAAAAACAGACAAATAAATACAATGAATGCAATAGATTACCTCTTCTAATTTATTTCTTAGAAAGTAATTTTTAAAATTATAAACTTAATAACTATCTAAATTGAATGAAATCATTCAATTAAATCAAAATAAGGAATAAAGTCACATAAAAAGTCATGGAGTCCACATAAATATTAGCAATATAAGTAATCTAATTTGTTCTTTGTTCCTGCCCAATGCCTTTTTCTGCTTGGGAGTTCTTATTTAATTTTATTGTGTCATATTATATTTCCTCAAACTATTATATGGGCAAACAGAAAAACATGCATTTCATGGATAGATTTCAAAGTTTTTAATGTCCCAGTACATTCATATTTTGTATTTCATATTATTTGAACAAAACACTCATCCGAAATATGCCACTTTGTTGGACCTCCAGTTATTTATTTTTAAAACAGGTTGGCAATGGGATCTGCTTCCAGTGGTTTCCAGGCAAACACATAGACTTCCTTAAATAATTGAGAATGAATGTAGAAAAACCAGCATGGTATAGTGGAAAAACCCTTGGGGGCAAAATCACAAGACCTGGATTCCATTCCTAATTCTGCCACTTACCAGCCCTGTAGCTTAGCTGCTTTGTGCCTCAGTTTCCTCATCTGTAAAAAAGAGGTAACATAGTATGATAGCTAGAAGGCTTTCCCCAGTGTTAGGAAGACCTCTATTCAAATCCCACTTCAGAAACATAGTCTGTGTGATTCCTAAATTCCCTAAAATTTCACTAAAACAGACAATTCCCTAAAACTATAAATTATAGATATGCTATCAAAAGAACTGCAGTGGTTGAGAATTTTCTTATAAGGTGTTCCCCATACTAATGAGGTCATGGTAAAAAAAAAAAATGTTCAGGGACTGAGGAGGAAAATATGTTTTCCTTGCCTGCCAAGTTTGTTTGAACTTTCCCTGTGCCTCAGCTTTCTTGACTGTAAAGTCAGGATAATAACATATATTACCCACTAGATCATAGGATTCTGAGAATCAAAGAGGAGAGTACATGTAAATCATTTTATAAACCTTAGGGAGAGGGGGATAGATCTGTCATTTCATGAGTATAAAGATCTCCTCTATGCAGAAACTCCCCCTCCCAATGCAGGTTAGGATCTTCTCTTCTTAGAAATACCTAGAGCACTGAGAAGTTAAGAAACTTGCCCAAGGTCACAAGGCCAGAGTTTGTCAGGGGTAGAACTCGAACTCAGAATTGCTGATTGTGGGGGAGGCTAGGTGGCACAGTGGATAGAGTACCCGTCCTGGAGTCAGGATTATCTGAGTTCAAAACCGGCCTCAGATACTTAATAATTGCCTAATTGGCCTGGGGCAAGCCACTTAACCCCATTGCCTTGCAAAAACTAAAAACTAAATAAATAAATAAATAAATAAATAAACTGCTGATTTCAAGGTTAATTCTTCATCCATTATGCCACTCTTCCTTTCTTGTGAAGCTTAGGACACTTAGAAATAAATGTAAATAAATTACCCTGATTGATCAAGAAAGTTAAAATAATGATCTGAATTAGTTATCTCCTTTCTCAAAGGAACAGGATCAAATCCAATGTCCAGGAGATAAATATGCAATCCTGATTATTTTGGGGTCTTAGGTGGAAAGGTTATTTTTTTAAAGTATTTTCTTTTATATATAGCTTTATCTCAATACCTTAAAGGCTTCTTATTTGTTGAAAAACGATTAAGTGTGTTTTATTTATTCCCTCTCCAGATACTTCATTTATAGGTATTTCAAACCCCTTCCTACATTTTCATTTCACGTGGTTTTTGCCCAAGTCTTTCCCTCAGTTATCCAAAAAAGGATGAACCGATCGATCTCCCAATATCTTTCAAGCACCCTTCTTCCTTCTTCATATCTGGCTGGGGTAACAAAGTAGCACCCGGATCGCCTATCCTTCCACAGTGCTAGACTACATGTTCTGGTTAAATAATCTTTGTTACAAAGTGTTTGGGGTTTTTTCCTGTTTATACTTTGTCAGCCTGAAATGAGCTTTTGACGCTCCTTATGATGGATAGGCCAAGTTAAGGCTCAGGAACAAGTAGACAACTTGTGGAGCAGATCCGATTTCTCTGCAGCCTCTAGTCTCTGATCTTCAGAGTGCAGCTGAGAGAGCCTTCCAGACGCCCAGGCACTGGCAGCAGCCTGGTTTGTAGGGAGGAACACTCGCCCAGCCAACACGGGGTGTCTGTCCCACAGGGGGAGACCCCGAGAGACCAACGAGAGAGAAAGCCGAGTGGAGGCCCACGCGGTGCGGGGCGGGGGGCTCTGGAGCCGCGACCCCCAGGCTTCTGGCCGCCCTCTGCCCTTGGCTCTGAGGACTGGGTGAAAAGGGGAGGGGATGCTCTTGTGAGCTGCGCCTCCTTTGGTCGGGCCGGGGGAGTGAGCGGCGGGTGATCTCCGAGTCTGCAGAGCCCGGGAGGCAGAGCCCAGCTCAGAGCCGGGCGGGCCGGGCGGGCGGAGCACAGGCGGCGGCGGCGGCGGCAGGAGGGTCCCGGCGGGCTTGGGCCATGGACGTACAGTAAGAAAGAGGACCCCGGCGGACTTCAGCCTAAGCGGCGCCCCGAGGCTTCCAGGCGGCTCCTCTTTTCTGTCAAAATGAAAGGTCAGGCGAGGAGCGCTTGGGCGCCGGGGGTCGGGGGTCGTCGCTCGGCTTTTCTTGGCTGCCCGGGGCTAGGGGGGGCGTCTGTCAGGACCTGGCCGGCCGGAGTGGGGCAGGGGCGAGGGAGCTACCTGCTCCAGAGCGCGTGGGGGCCAGGGAGGGAGGGCGCGGGCTCAGTAGCGGTCCCGGCTGAGCTCCCTGCCCACTCCCGGGGGCACCCACGCAGCTCGCGTGCCCGTGTATCTGTGAGAAGGAATAGGCACCGTGCGGACTGGATGGGAAAACTTGGAAGTCTTTCTCCCTCTCCCTCCCCCTGGTCTCTCTGAAGGAGTTTGAAACCCTAAGTAGTTGTTTACAGATTCCAGTTTCCAACTTTTTAATTGAAAAAATATGGTGAGGAGAGGAGAGTAGTAATAATTCTTCCCAGTCATTTTTCCCCCCCTTTAACTTTCTCTAGCATTTCCCAGCCTCTTTCTTATATTTTCGTTTTTCTTCTTTTGGGCAGTTTACCAGCCGGGGAAGGTTGGTGCGTTGCAGTGCGAGTGTGTGTTTGCTCCACGATTTTTGTGATGTTCTTGGTGCGCCTTTCAAAACATCTGGCAATGATTAGGTGCCAGTGGAGGTTTTTAGCTGGCTTGGGAAATGGATTTGGCATCTTTCTCCATCAGATCCACTGGCTGGAAAAAATAGCTGTTCTTGGTTTTGAATCTCTTAAAGTTGAATTTTGTGTATTTAAGGGTTATTTGATGCACCCATGTGTTTTAGTTGTGACACATTCGGTTTAAGACGCCACTGGATTGGGTCCCCTGAAGTTTTGTTTACGGAAGTATCAGATAATATCTTACCTTAAAAAAATGAAATAGCTACAAGAAAGGCTTTGCAAGGCATCCTTCTGTTTAGGGGAAATTTGGGGTTTTGTCAGCAGGATCATGATTTATATCTCAGATAAATAATTACAGTGTGAGCATCAAAGGAAATTGTTTAGAAGTTAGCATGCAATTGTATATACATGAGATTCAAGTTTCCTTTTCTGTTTTGTTTAAGATAACACATTTCAATAAACATGTGAGCAGGCACCAGTTCAGAGCTCAAATTAGGTGGTTGGATGCTTAAAAATGCCATCAGGATACAGTTACAGTGAGTTTCCAACACTCAGAAGACTAGCGATGTGATCACTTATCCATTTGCCAGAGTCGCTGTCTAAAGGGTGGCGCTTGGTAAGCCCACACACACTTTTAAGGAAACCTTTGGCAACTGTGAAGACTCCTTCTCTTAAAAGACAACCACACCATATTGTTAGGAGTGACAATTTTACAGGAATAATTCTATGTACCTAGTTATTTTAGTCCTTGCCTTAAAAGTTCCTTCAGAAAATATCACAAGCCAGGTGAAGTATACTCTCTGAAAGGGAACTTTCTATTGGATACAGAAATTTCAGGGTTGCTTTTTCTCATGTTGGTAGCTGGCCTAGTACCTTTTAAACAGTTACCAAAAGGGGGAGTGTTCGGATTGCTAAATGTTCCTTTTGTTTTCCATTCCTGTCCCTTTGGACTCAAATTCACTCTCCTTCACCAGGGGCAACATGCCTTACCTCCACAGCTTTCAGACTTTGCAGCCTGAGGGTCACTTCAGCACCTCGCATCAGCAACTCTCACCTCCCCCAAATCCTTCTATTTGTCTCTGCAAATAACAGATAAAGAAGTGAACTTTTTTTCAGGATATGTAATAACACTAGCTATATTTTAAATGTGTCAGGCAGTGTTCTCTGAAATTGTGATTCAACTCTTCAGTAAAAAATGAACACTATTTTCAGTTAAAAAAGCAATTTCCTCTCCCACCCAAAAAAAACCCAAACAACTAAATAATTATTTTGAGAAGATTTGCACTGCAATTTGGACTAGCCTACAGAGAATCTGGAGAATCTTTATTTACCCACTGTGCACTCAAAGCCAGCTTCCTTCATGGTACAATTTGAGGAATGCCTAAAGGCCTCTTGCCCTAAAACATCTCTCCCACTGACTGTCTGATGGTAGGATCTAAAATTACCAGATTATTCAAACTTTGTATAAGACATTAAGGTTAAACTGTAAATTCCATCTGGAGAATTGGCTCTTTTAGTCATTAGCACATCAGCTTGAGTTCATTTATTGAATTCACCCTAGCAGAAAGAATGGGACATAAGTTAGGCACACTAGAGAGACAAATAGGGAACTAGAAACTTGGAGGAGGCACTGCCAGGGGTTGCCCTCTTTGGAAAAAGGCCAAGTGTTCTAGCAGACTGCAAACATCATATGAAAAAGCATCAAAATAGTATAGCTGAAAGAGCTAATTCACTTTTGGACTGGATTAATAAACATAGAATGTTAAAAGTCAGAGAAGAAATGGTTCTATTATACTCTGTCCTGATCAGATCACATATAATACATTGCTTCCAGGTCAAGGTGCTGAATTTTAGGGGAGACATTGGTAAGACAAAAATTTTTCCAGGGGAGTGTAGTAAGGATGATGAGAGGGCTGGAAATCAAACAGGAAACAAGAGAATCAGTTGAAAGAACTGAATATGTTTAGCCTGGAGAAAAGAGCTGATAAAGAGGTCAGGGGGAGATGATAGCTGTTTTTAAGGATGTGAAAGATTATTATTATTAAGAAGAAGGATTAGATTTTTTTCCTGCTTGATCCTGTAGGGCAAAACTAGGAGCAAAAGGTTGAAGTGATAGTGAAATAAATAACTCAATCTAAGTAAACACTTCCTGACAATTTCTGTAATTCATTCCTTTCAGTTAAATTATCTCACTCTTTGTGACCCCATTTGGGGCTTTCTTGGCAAAGATAAGGGAATCTTTGTCATTTCCTTCTCTAGTTCATTTTACAACTGAAGAGTGGAGACAAAGAGGGTTAAGTGACTTGTCTATGGTCACATAGTCAGATTTGAACTCAGAAAGATACTTTTTAAAAAAATATTTTTTAAAAGTTAAAAATTTTTTGAGTTCCAAATTCTATCCCTCCAACTCTCCATCCTTTACCTTCTCCCTCCCTGAGACAGTAATCAGATATAAATAAGTTATACATGCACAATCATGTAAAACAGAGAAATCAACAAAAAATATATCCATGACTGGATTAAGAATAATCAGAGGGGGCAGCTAGGTGGCACAGTGGATAGAGTACTGATCCTGGAGTGAGGAGGGCCTGAGTTCAAACAGACCTCAGTTACTTAATATTTACTTAGCTGTGTGAACTTGGGCAAGTCACTTAACCCCATTGCCTTGCAAAACAACAACAACAACAACAACAACAACAAAAAGAATATTCAGAGGCTAGATGGCCATTTATTATATTGGAAGAGGCTAGTCTCTAAGATCCTTCCCAAATCAAAGAATTCTATAATTGCCTGCCCAATTAATATGACCTTGAAAAATCAGGGACAACCTGAAGACACCCTAGATTTGGTAGGAATAGTAGCTGATGGTAGAAGTGGTTTATACAAATAAGGATGGAATAGGGGTTTTTTTTTGTTTTTTGGGGGGGATTTTTAGGGTTGTTTTTTTTTTTGCAAGGCGAACGGGGTTAAGTGATTTGCCCAAGGCCACACAGCTAGGTAATTATGAAGTGTCTGAGACCGGATTTGAACCCAGGTACTCCTGACTCCAGGGCCAGTGCTTTAGCCACTATGCCACCTAGCTGCCCCTTAAGGATGGAATAGTTTTAAAGGCAAACTTTTCCATTACAATTTTGTCTTAGATTTGCCCTTTGTGTGGCATTGGGGAACCAAAGAAGCTAATGAAATCTTAGGTTCAATAGATAGACAAGAAGATCAAGAGGGTGGGGAGGGGAGGAGGGGAGGTAGGGAACTTGTTAATAGGGTTATTGCACAGTGGAATGAACTTCAGTGGAGTTATTGAGTTCCCTTTCATTGAAGTTCTTGAGGTTAGGGTTATGCCAATATTCTGAGGGCATTTTTTAAGGGTATGAATTGGATGGCCTCTAAATCTGAAGTTCTGTTCTTCAATAAACTATTAGCCTAAAATAGAGGATCAGATGTAGGATTGACTTTGGCTCTACTCTTCAAATTGTCCTTGACTCACCATAAAACATCGAGTCAATCTCATATATATATATATATGTATATATATATATATATATATATATATGATTATAGTATCATAGAATTCTTCCTTCCTGAATAAATTCAGTGCCAGATTCAGTTTTCCCCCAGTCTCTTACTTCATGATCATATTGTTGTGCCCTCAGATACCCTAATGACCTATTTTATTTTCCATTTCATCTATACAAAGAGATGTGTGTGTATGCAAAAAACCCTTGACTTTACTATTACCCACAAATGTTTTACTTCCTTGTCCATGCTCCCTAGAATTCTTTTTGAGGATCACAGATTTTTACTATTCCAGCTATACCTATGTCCTACAATCCCTAACTTGGGTCTTCATCCTTACTGAAACATACATTTCCCCACCAAAGGAATACTGGAACAATCTTCAACTGGCTCCAGAGAAGTTATAATTAAAATTTCAACATAGCATTTATACCTCAGAAATTGTAAAATGCAACAGATCAAGGCTTAATTCATTGTTTTGTTGGTTTTCTTAACACAATGATGGAGGAAAAGGTTGATAATTAAATTAAATTTAAATGTATATGTAATGAGTACATTTTTAAAGAGAGTTAGTTGTTAAATATTTATCAGTACACCCTTTAATCCAACACCTCTTTTATTTCTTAAAATCTAACTCTTACATTATATTCTCCTCCCTTTCCTTGGTGAACTAACTTAACTCCCTTTGGTGAACCAATTCAACTCTACATTATTCTTGAATCCCTTCCCTTATTGTCCCATCACCAATCAAATCTTATTAAACTCCAATCCTGTATTTCTCCCACTATTCACTATCTTCACTGCTATTCATGTGCTGCTGAAGAGAGCTAAAGGAAATCATGAAACTGCATTTACTGGATCCATTATAAATTTATATTATCTAATCTCAACTTGGGCCCTAAAAACAAGGAAAACATTCTATTCCTAAACCTAATTGACTTGCTATCTTACTCTCCACAGGGGTTGTCTCAAACATTCTGATTTCTTCTCATATCATCCTCTGCCATCTTCTCGACTGAAAATTTCACTTTATATTTCACTGAAAATTTGGAGGTTATTCAGCAAGAACTTTATTTTCTCCTCCTCCTCCTTATCTCGCACCATTTGGACAGCTCTGTGACCCTTCTAACTTCTAACTTTGTCAAGGCCAAACCCTTGATCCCATTCCTTTCCATCTTCTCTAACAGATTGCTCTCCTCCATCATAATCACTTTCTCTCTTATCTTCAGTCTTTCCTTATCTACTGATTATTTCCTTTCTGACTATAAACAATCATCTCCATCCTCAATCTTGATCTTACTTGATCTCACATGATCTTACTATTCACATCAGCTATCATCCTATAAGTCTTCTCTCCTTCCTAGATAAATACCTTAAGAAAATTGTCTATACCTAGTGTCTTCACTTCCAGATTTGTGTAGCCAGCCTTAATCTCTTTCCTGAACCACAGCCCTGCATCTCCAACCACTTTTTGAATATTTTGAACTGGATATGCTGTAAGCATCTCAAACTCAACATTTTCAAAACAGAACTCAAGATACTCTACTTCACTTCAATCTCTCCTCTTCTTACTATTGTTGAGGTCACCACCATTCTCCAAGTCAACCTGGCTTCCTACTTCAGAGTTATGGAACTCATCAATTAAATCATCACACATATCTAACCCATTAACAAATCTTTTTTACCTTCACAACATCATTTGTATGTAGTCCCCTTTTGCCCCTACTCACACACCCACCACCCTAGTTCCGATTTTCAGAATATTATGCTTGGATTTTTTTTTGGAAACAATGAGTTTTAAGTCACTTGCTCAGGGTTACATAGTTACTAAGTGTCTGAGGCAGATTTTAGGGACAGTGCTCTTTCCACTGTGTCACCTAGCAGGCCCTCATACCTGACTTATTGAAGTAAATAGCTTTCTAGGGGCAGCTAGGTGGCACAGTGGAGAGAGCACCAGCCCTGGAGTCAGGAGTACCTGAGTTCAAATCCGGCCTCAGACACTTAATAATTACCTAGCTGTGTGGCCTTGGGCAAGCCACTTAACCCCATTTGCCTTGCAAAAAAAAAAAACCTAAAAAAAATTTTAAAAAGAAATAAATAGTTTTTTGATAGGTCTCACTTGTCTCAAGTTTTTCCCACTCCAAGTCATACTTCAATTGGTTGATAAGGTCAATTTAAAAAATAAAGTGTGCATCTCATCATATTGCCTCCTTTTTCTATGAGCTTCAAGATCAACTATAAAGTCTTTTGTTTGTCATTTAAAGGAAACATGTCTTTGACCCTTCCTATCTTTCACTACTTAAGCTTTACTCTTCTCTACTTACTCTTCAATTTATATCTTCTGACCTGCTTGTACTTCCTCACCCATGTTACTCTCCAATGTCTTAGAACTAACTATCTCCCATTCCTGGAGTATGTTGCCCCTTCATCTCTGGCTCATAGATTCCCTGGCTTTTTAAAAGACAACTCAGATTTTTCTTTTGCAGGTAACTCTTCAAGCTTATCCTCCTCCAGACCATATTCTACCTACTCTGTATTTATGTTGATGTACCTAGAAATTTTCATGTTGTCTCTCCCCTTTGAAAGGACTATTTTGGCAAGTCTTTGTATGCACTAAACACATAACTCTGAAAAGCTTGTTGACTGACCAAGAATTAGAAGGTGTCTTACTGTTCTGTTTCTTCTTTCACATGACTAATATGAAAGTACATTTTATACAATTGTACATTATATAACTTAAATCAAATTTCTTCCTATTTTTTTGAATTTTGGTTTTTTGCAAGGCAATGGAGTTAAATGACCTGCCCAAGGTCATATAGCTAATAAGTATCAAGTATCTGAAGCCCGATTTAAACTCAGGTCCTCCTGACTCTGGCTGATGCTCTATTCACTGCACAACTTAAAAGCCCCTGCTTACCATCTTAAGGAGAAGGAAGTGGAAAGAAGGAGGAAGAAAAATTTTAGAGCTCAAAATCTTATAAAAATGAATGTTTAAAATGCCTTCACATGTAATTAAAAATACTATCGAATATATATTAAAAATAAAAACAAAAAAGTCCAACACTTTGATTTTACAAATAAAGAAATTGAAGCTCAAAGAGATTTGACAAATTTTCCCAAGGTCACCTAGTAAGTGGCTGTTGGGATTCAAACTCAAGTCTTCTTATTCATGTACTTTCTACTACTACAGGTAGTTTGTCCTTATGTAAAAGAGGTATTTATCCTGATTTTTCAAAATTTTCTTTGTGACATCTTAGTTGAAAAAATATTATTTTCCTTAACTAGGACAGATCCAAAAAATTAGGGCTGTATGCTCTAACTGAGGTACAATCAACTCTTCATTATCTACAAAAAATAATAGGAATCAATCAACAAGTGGTTATATACACTTTGTTGGGACTGGGAATACAAAAAAATTTAAGCTTTCACACACATAATTAGGTTTAAATTGCATATGACTTTTTTGTTAGAATAGATTTGTCTCCCTAATTAAATTTTCCTATAAATCATTAAAGTATTCTTTTGTGTATCTTGAATAAACATCAAACAAAGATTGCCCTTACAAGAAAAGAATTGAGAATTCAAAATCTGCTACTGGCATTCCCCCAGGTCAATAACCCACTTGAGAGTTCTTCAGAGGCAGAAAGCCCAGCTGGAGTGCTACATAAGGATCTTGAAATCATTTGATCTGACATTGCCACAGCAACAGTAGACCAGACTCTAAATTCAATAAATTTAGGACCTTATTAGGGATGAATTAATTAAACGTTTGGTCAAATATAGCAGACCATTTTATTAAGTTGATAATTTTGTATGACCCTCAAATGATGTTGTAAATATCCAAATGGCTCTTGGCAGGAAACAGGTTCCCCACCCTTGCCTAAGCTAAAGATAATAATAATAATAATAATAATAATAATAATAATAATAATAATAATAATAATAATAGCTAACACTTAGCATTATTGCCAATATTGCAGTTATTGAGATATTTTTTGTCTTCTAATCACTAACCCATGACTCAAGAATCCAAAATTTCATGAATATTTGATTTACAGAATCATGAAATTCAATATCAGCACTGTAAAACAGACTTAAATTAAAGTGTTAATGTAAAGCATTCTTTAACCAAACATAAAATTAATGGTAACTTCAAGAGTTATGGGAGTTCATAAATACTGCCAAAGAAAATCTAGCCCCTATGTTCATCTACTGCCTTTTAAAGATACTATTTGGCTTTCTAGTTCTGATGTTTAAACCTTGGTTGTCATGTTTAAGATAACTAGCACTTTTCAATGAAGGATATTCATTCACTCCTCTTATAAGTAACATTAATACCAGTCTACTGAGTTCAACAAACAACTGCTTCCATTTCTATTTTCTCTATCCCTGGAATAGCTAGTTACAAAATAGTTATATCATTATAAAATTGCAAAGAGCAAATGATTATATTCTGTTGCTAGAATTCTTTTAAATTGATTAAAATATGAAATGCTTCCCCAGTATGGAACTGTACTTAAAAATCTTAAGATTTTCTGATAAATATTCACAGTCCTTGCTAAAGGATCTCTGACTCTTTTAGACTAAGGTATGTCATTCCTAAATCACATTCTCCTGTTCTAAACTTTGGGGATGTTTGTAAGTTATGATGTAGTATTTGTTGCCTAAGAGACAGCTGAAAACAACTGCCACACATTACAACATACATATAGAGCCACTGGACTAATTTGATACAGGGGAAGAAGGACATTGCTATTAAAACATGGTGTTCAGCTGCATATTTTTATGCTTTTGTATATAAACATGTTTGAAATGTTGGTTGGTAATAAAGAGACTTAATTTGCCTTAGTAAGTGCTATACCCCCCCACCCTGACTCCTTTTCCCAAATCCTCCCTCCCCCAAATTCTGGACTCATCTTTTGCTTGTCTAAGATTTTTGTCCTGTTTAAGAACAAGGAAAAACACATGCAGAGACTATTTCCCTACAGGTCTAAGGGGATAATTTTAGCTAAGGGGAAATGAGAAAAGAGAAAAAAAGTCTTTTCCTTTACTGTGGGGGGAAGAGGGAGGACGTTAAGAGGTAGAGGTGGTGGATTGAAATACTACTATGATCGACAGGTTTTTACAGATGAAAAAAGATGAGGTCCAGGAGAAACAAATTGGGCTTACTAAAAATCATGGTCTCAATAAGTGACAAAACCAATACTCAAACCCAGGTTCACAGACTCCAAACTCAGTGCTTTTCCTTCTACACTGGGTAAAGATATTAATTCCTTTTTTTTTTTTATTAGAAATTACCCCTTTTGGCAGAATTTAGGCTTGAATCAAATACAATCCATTTTATTGGAGTTGTGATCACTGATGAATGAATAAATGTAGATAATTCATTGTTAATTATCAGCACCAAAAACAAGTTGAGCATAAGCTGTGCTGACAGTTTTGCCATGAAAAACTTAAATATTGTCAGCAGTAGAATTTTCAGACATAAATCATATAACACATGGTATTATGTCCTTTAACAAGAATTGGTGGCAATAAGGGACAGAAGGATATCTTTATATATATTATATGTACACATATATCTATATAGATACATAATATCTTTATATACACAATCTTTAGAAAGAACATTGTATTTTCTCTTCTTGCTTAGCATACTTCTCCCTAACCACACAAACCAGAAAAAAAAACTGGTGGGAGGTAAAAGATTAAATTTAACTAACTATATGATTTTCATTTAATTAAATGGAATGTGAATAGCCAAAACTAGTTTAGTGCTTTGAAAATGTCCTGTAGATTTTTAAGGGGAATAAAATTTGATGTTTATAATTGCATAGCAACGAATGCCAACAGAACTAGATATTAATATTATAGAATTAAGCTGCCAGTGAGTTCATATGAGTATTCAACAACTACTGTAGACATTCAAATGTGTCATGAAAATTAATTCAACATTCCTTCTTGATATTTGTAAGTGGTAGGGGGCATGAAAAACAAATCATCTGACTCAAGAAAGTAGGTACACTACTGTTATTACCATTCTGCCAGGGAGGTGATGTTTGGTCAAAGAGGTCAAACATTTGAAATTCTAAATAAATCACTGGTTTACCTCCCATGAAACTTTGTGAAAGTTTCTTTACTTCTCTGGCTCTGGGTTTTTTCTTTATATGTAAGAATTTTACAAAGACATTGATACAAGAATGAATGAAAGAATAAAAAAACTACACATAAAATAGGTAAGAGTGATTTTTAAAACAATTATAATTGTAAGCATTTCATAAAACACCATGACATTCAGAGATTTCTGAGGTGGACTCTTAAACTCTTAGGATTGTTTACTCTATGTAAGAAGGAATGAAGGGTTATAGGAAAAACAGGGCCATTTAGTCTTTTTTTTTTTTTTTAGGTTTTTGCAAGGCAAATGGAGTTAAGTGGCTTGCCCAAGGCCACACAGCTAGGTAATTATTAAGTGTCTTGAGACTGCATTGAACCCAGGTACTCCTGACTCCAGGGACAGTGCTTTATCCACTGCACCATCTAGCCACCACCCATTTAGTCTTAAAAATCCATTTAACAAATATCTCAGGTAATATTTCATACTTGAGATGTAAAAATTCATTTTGGGGCAGGTATACTTAAGTAATTACTGATGTATCAGCATTGACCTACTGGTAAATTTATTTGTTTGTTTATTTATTTATTTATTAAGTAGTTGAGGGAGCTGAAATGTACATATGACACACATATGACTAGTTTAGTTTTCAATATTAATATTTTCTCACTTAAGTCTGGACAATCAACAAGACAATGGACAAATTCAAATGTTAACATTTGCTGATTTCCAATGGAAATTTAACAACTACTTCCTGTGCTGGTTCTAACACAACTCTGAGTGTGCTTTATTATTGTAAAGCCTCTGGAATCATAGTTAATCATAAATTCTTGTATTTTCAATATTATAAAATTCTTCTCTCACAGTAAATTATTTATATTTTCCTAAGTAGCCCAGTGAAGGTTCAGATCCTTCATTGTGCCAAGACATGGAGTAGGTATAGATTTCAAATGTGGGAAGATTAGATTTTGAAACTTTATCAAGGGCAATTAACAGGGGAATCACTATGACTGGTAGCAATCAATCAATAAACTTTTAATTGAGTGTCTACTATGTACTGATGTATTCTAGGCACTGGAAACACATTTATAAAAAAACAAGACAATCCTTGCCCTCCAGGAGCTTACAATCTAGCTGAAGGTGTGGTTGCATCATGTAGTACCTAGGGCTGGGGCATGATGTTCCTGGAGTCAAGACTTAGTAGAGCAGTTGTTAAGAAATGAAATTAGCTGGATAATCCTGCACCTTAAACAAAGGGACATTTTGGGAGGAGTTTATTACTCCTGCCTGTTGTCTTCTAATAAGAGGAAAAGAGGCACTCAAGGGTGCTGAAGAAGTGTTGAATGTGAAAGTTGAATTGTTCTCTTGATGATGAGATTTCAGGTGATGAGCTTATCCTGATGGAAGCATTTATCTATACTAAGCATCATGACTGATTGCTTTATGCCAGTTTATATCTGGCAGATCTCATTCTCCATTCTTACCACCTTATAGTGAGCAAACTATAATTTCCAAAAAAAGAATGTAAGAACATAAGGACTATATAAAACATCACACAAATTTGTATCTTCAATATAGGAAAGAAGAGCAAGGTGGCAAGGAGGAATGTGTCCTGGATTTGGAATCAAGGACCTGAGTTCCAATCCTGCCTCTGATACTTTTTACCCAGATAATCTTGTATAATTCCTCTGAGTCTCAGTTTCTTCAT
This sequence comes from Macrotis lagotis, assembly GCF_037893015.1. NCBI lineage: Eukaryota > Metazoa > Chordata > Mammalia > Peramelemorphia > Peramelidae > Macrotis > Macrotis lagotis. The sequence goes on along the minus strand of NC_133666.1, from coordinate 456,561,226 downwards.
CTGTAAGATAAGGGTGTTTGATCATATGGGTTCTAAGCAACCTTCAGATAGGTGGTGCAGTGGATAGAGTGCCAAATGTAGGCAAGAAGCCTCTTCTTGAGTTAAAATCTGGCCTCAGACACTTATTAACTATGTGTCCTTGGGCAATTACCCTATTTGTCTCAGTTTCCTCATCTATAAAATGAACTGGAGAAGGAAATGGCAAACCTCTCCAGGATTTCTGCTGAGAAAACTCCAAATGGGATCATGAAGAGTCAGACATGTCTGAACACTGAATGAAGAACAATAGTTTATCTTCTAGTTCTAAATGTTTCAGATGATTGTCTAAGCCTGTTTGTGGTATAAATTTCACAAAAGCTCTTTTATTACCTAACATTGTTTTCTTTAATGTTTAGAATTTTCTTTGTAATTTGTAATTTATAGATGCTAACAAAGAATAATTAAATATTATCAAAACAGTCTTTATTCACTAAGTATTTATTGGTAATCTACTTAACTGTATGACACTGGGATAGGTATCATAAGGTAAAAGGATGAATGAATAAATTTTAGTTCCCATCCTCAAGCAATTTGCTGATTGGTAAGGGAGATAAGAATTGTAGACAAAGAACTAATAACAAAGGACAGAGCATGAGAAGTGATATCACTAGAAAGATACAAGGGGTTATGAGAATGCAGAAGAAAGAGAGTTCATTTTTTATGGGAATATATCAGAATATGCTTTGTGGAGAAGGAATCAATCAATTGACAAGCAAATACAAAGTTTCTGAAGTGGGATTCATTTTAAAAGATGGATAAGATTTCAGCCAATGGAAATGCAGTAGACTGTATTACAGGGGGAAGAGCATAGAAAAGATAGGTGAAGAGTGACATACACCTTCTAAGGCAATGGAAGCTTTTTTCCATTTTTTAATTTAATATTTATTCTCATTTTGTACAAATAGTGTTTTTATACATTAATAAAATATTCTTGTTTAAGAGTAAACGAAATACCCCCTCCCCCCATAAATATAGACTCACTTGAGCGATAAAGTAAAGGGGAGAGAAAAAAATTAAAATTAAAAAAAATAATAGTAATAATTGTAGATATGGCCAGGTGGCACAATGGACGGAGCACCAGCCCTGGAGCCAGGAGCACCTGAGCCCACATCTGGCCCGTACACCCAACAATCACCCAGCCGTGTGACATGGAAGCCACCCAAACCCCACTGCCTTGTAAAAACCAAATAAAGAAAAAAAAAGACCCAAAATAAAATAAAATAGTAATAATAGTAGGGGTGGCTGGGTGGCAGACAGAGCATTGGCCCTTGAGCCAGGAGCACCTGGGTCCAAATCCGGCCTCAGACACCCAACGATCACCCTGCTATGTGGCCCCAGGCAGGCCATGCAGCCCCATTTGCCCAGCACCCCCCCCAAACAATAATAATAATTAAAAATGTGCTTGTGTCTTTGTTCCAACACCAACAACTTTGTTGCGGGTGGATCACATTCTTTATGATAAGTCCATCACAAAAGTTACTTCCATATTTTTCCACCGTTGCCATTGCTGATCGCAACTCCCTCCTTTCGTATTTCTCCACTACCATGTACTATATTTTCTCTCTCCTTTCACTCTGACTCTGCTGTAGGGTCGCTGAGTGGCACAGCAGACATATACCTGGTCCTGGGGCCAAGAAGCCCTGAGCCCCCCTACCACCCCTTAGGCCCAGCATCCACCTGGCCCTATGGTCCTGGGCAGGCCTTCCAATCTCAGCCCCTTGCAAGAAGTAAAAAAGAAAATGTATTATATCTGACCACTCTCCCCCCATGGTCCATCCTCTCCTCCATCACTCACATCCCCACCCCTTCCCCCTGCTCCCCCCTCCTTCTTACTCCAGATGTCTATACCCCATTGAGTATATATGCTGTTTCCTCTCCTAGCCATCTCTGATGAGAGCAAAGGTTCCCTCATTCCCCCTTGCCTCCCCCCTTCCATATCATTGCAATAGCTCATTGTAATAAAGAAAAATCTTATTATATGAAATATCTTAGCCTATTCCCCCTCTCCTTTTTCTTTCTCCCATTACATTTCCCTTTATTCTATTGACTCCATTTTTACACCATATTTTATCTTCAAATTCAGCTTTCTCCTGTGCTTCAACTATAAAAGCTCCTTCTACCTGCTCTATTAACTGAGAAGGTTCATATGAGTATTATCAGTGTCATTTTTCTATGCAGGAATACATGCAGTTCATCATCATTAAGTCCTTCATATTTTTCCCCTCTCCTCCAATCTCCATGCTTCACCTGAGTCCTGTATCTGAAGATCAAACCTTCTGTTCAGCTCTGGCCATTCCAAAAGGAACCGTTGAAATTCCCCTGGTTCATTGAAAGTCCATCTTTTTCCCTGGAAGAGGACATTCAGCCTTGCTGGGTAGTTCATTCTTGGCTGCATTCTAAGGTCTTTTGCCTTCTGGTATATTGTATTCCAAGCCCTACGAGCTTACAATGTAGTTGCTGCTAAGTCCTGTGTGATCCTGACTGCAGCTCCACGATATTTGAACTGTGTCCTTCTGGCTGCTTGTAATATTTTCTCTTTGACTTGGGAGTTCTGGAACTTGGCTATAATATTCCTATGGGTTGGTTTTTTGGGCTCTCTTTCTCTGGGGGATCGGTGGATTCTCTCCATTTCTGTTTTTCCCTCTGCTTCTAGAATATCAGGGCAATTTTCCTGTAGTAATTCTTTGAAAATGATGTCAAGGCTCTTTTCCTGATCATGACTTTCAGGTATTCCAATAATTTTTAAATTATCTTTCCTAAGTCTGTTTTCCATATCAGTTGGTTTTGCAATGAGATGTTTCACAGTTTCTTCTAATTTTTCATTTTTTTGGTTTTGAAGTAGCGAGTCCTGGTTTCTCATAAATTCATCAATCGCCCTGAGTTCTATTCTTTGTCTGAAGGATTTGTTTTCCTCAGAGTTTTCTTATCTCTTTTTCCATCTGGCCAGTATTGCTTTTTAAAGCATTCTTCTCCTCAATAACTTTTTGAACTGTTTTATCCATTTGACCTAAGCTGGTTTTTAGCATGCTATTTTCTTCAGCATTTTTTTAGATTTCCTTGACTAAATTGCTGACTTCATTTTCATGTTTTTCCTGCAACTCTCTCATTTATTTTCCCAGTTTTTCTTCTATCTCCATTACTTGATTTTCAAAGTCTTTTTTGAGCTCTGTCATAGCCTGAGCCCAATTTCTGTTTTTCTTGTAGTCTTTAGATGCAGGAGCTTGTGCTTCCTCATCTTCAGACTGAGTATTTTGATACTTCTTGGGCTCACAGGCAAAATATTTCTCAATGGTCTTCCTCTTGTTTGCTGCTTGCTCATTTTCCCAGCCTGAGCTTGGTTTTGGGGTGCTTCCTGAGCTTTTGGGACACTCCCACAAGGGTCTCAGTGTGTGAAGCTCAGTCTTCCCTCCTGGTCTGTGAATGACCATATGCACCCCCCTCTACCATGGTGCTGAGGTGGGGGGGGCCCTGCTGTTCTATGGGGGGGCCTAGACTGGGATCAGGATCTGAATGTGGTCAGAACCCCAGAGTCCTGTTCGGGGGCAGAGGACAGAGCTCAGCAGTCTCTATTCACTCCCCTCCCTAGTTTCAATGGGCTCATGCCCTGGGGGCTCATGCTTACCGGCTCTACCTGCTTCTGTTTCCTGGATCTGGGCTGTGCTTGCCATGCTGCTCTCTGTGTGCCCTGAGGGCTGGGCTTCATGGTCTCAGGAAACTCCCCAGCTGCTGTGAGCCGTGGCTCCCAGCACCTTGGTGCTGCCTCAGTCTGGCGGGCGCCCCTCTGACCTGGGGGAGCAGAGCCTTTCTGCTCTTTTCCAGGTTACCTTGAGTAGGAGAACTGCCTCACTGGGTCCCTCTGTGGGTTCTGTCTCTCAAAAATTTAGCTAGAGTCCTTAGCTTATAAGTTTGTGAGAGAGCGCCTAAGACACCATTGTTCTTGTTGCCATCTTCCAATGGAAGCTTCTTGAGGGGAGGGATGTTTCCTTCTTTGCATATATATCCACAGTACCTTGATATAGTAGCTGCCTCATACATTCTTATTGAATGATTGTTTGCATGAATGAATCATTGAATTAGAAGGAGTTTGATGGGAACATGAAATAAAGGAGGAGAGCTGTATGGAAAGTTAGGTCTGTGGAGGGTCTTTAAATGTCTAACTGTAAAGTTTGGACTGAATTTTGTTGTCACCGAGAAATCAGTAATTTTTCATGCAAGTAATAAAATGATTTTTTTCTATTTAAATATTAAAATCTGTAGGGTTTTTTTTTACTCATTCATTGTATATTCTTTATAAAATACTGCCATTTTATTTCTAAAATTAATTTTAGCAGTATTCTTTGCCTTAGCATAACTGTAGATGAGCTATTTATTCTTTTTTGTTGTTCTGGAACATTTATCATATTTTCATTATAATTATAATGTCACCAATATTTATCATGCTTTCTTTATATCTAATAACAATAGTGTTATTGTTACTTACATTGCTTTTGTTATAATTTTAATTTCTATTGAATTACAAATAAAATACTGATCCCTATCAAATAAAATAAGAATTAACAACCTCCTAATGCACAGAGAAGTAGAAAATATTTTCCTATTTTCAGTACTTTTGACACATAGAAAGCAAGTATCATGGAATGGATAGAGTGCAGGATTTGGAGTTAGAAAGATCTGAGTTCAAATCTTCCCTCTGATAAGTATTACCTATTATCCAAGGATAAGTCCTGTAAGTTCTCTAATTTTGTTACTTCATCTATAAAATGAGGATAATAATAGTGTTAGAACCTATTTCACAGGGTTGTTTTGCCAATAATATATCTAAGTTGTTAAAAAAAAAATCCTTAGCACTCTATGAATGACAGCTATTAACAAGTTTTCCAGTGTGTTCAAGGATCTGCAATTTCATCTTTGTTAGCATATACCCTACCAATACCAATTATATTTCCTCTAGATTTTTGATTGTTTTAAAACTTTGGACACATTTTATTTTTCAAATTGCATGAATGTGATAAGATAAAAGTGATTAAGTTAAGAAGAACCATAAGCATCGAAGTTGAACCAGTAGCATCAACCCAAGTCCTCTAAAATCTGTCATTTGAAATGGGGGAGGTAGGGACAAAGAGTTTTGACCCAGAATTCACTTGAGTTGGGTTTCCTAAACCCAGTTTGGGCTCCTCACTTGCACTTAATTGAAGGAAAATAGCTCTTGTTTTTTAGATAAACTAAAAATAAGGCTAAGTGATTTTAAAAGAAAGCACATTTATCAGTTTTCCACCACAGAATTTATCTTTAACCACAGAGCATTTGTGCTACAGAAATACATTGTTTGGTTTACATTCTTTTTGCCAGAGTCTCCTTGCATTGTGGAGTTTTTGAGGATTGTAGAAAGAGGGATTCAGAAAGTTACAAAAAAAGATTAAATGAAAACCTCTCAAATATAGAATGGAAATGTGAGTTATTTTCCATTTAATTTGCTGAGTCCTAAGTTACCTGTTAAAAGGGGCCTTTCAGGACCTACAATTTATTCCTTTAAGCTTTCAGGTTGCAGAAATCAGAGGCTGATGATTTAGTATAGATCATATTTCCCCCCCCTCCCCAAACTAGTTTTATAGATTAAAAAATGACAAAGATTTTCCTAAACTTTGTTCAACTATGAAGGAATAAACTGAACCTTTTATGTTACTTTATCTCTGTTTATCCCCAAAACAAGCATTAGAGCTTGTTATAATAGCCTGTAGTATCATAGTGTGTCATTTTAGGTCTTAATTTTGAATAAATCATTGTCTCTCCTGATTGCAAAACACAAAGTTCAGAAAGGGACTGAAGTCTACTTCTTATGATGCCATTGAGCAATCCATGAATAATTAAATAATCTACACAGTCCATCTACTGTTTGAGGGAAGAACCTGAGGCTGTGGAAGAAAAAGCCAGATATAGTTAACCCTTTAAAAAATCATAAATCTCAACTATTTAGTGATACCGCATTAAATTCATTTCATATGTTTGCAGTATCCTTTACAGCAACCAGCTGGAAAGGCAGATGGAAAAGAAAGCAACATAATAAACTATACACTTAAAATAAGTTTTAGAAAGTTGTAGACTAAGGACAAACATTCCCAAATACAGATTTCATACACTTAAAATTTTCTTTTCTTCCTTTTTTTTACATCAATCAATAAGCATTTATCTATCAAACTGTGCTAAACCATGTTGAAAGAAAAACAGAAAAGAAACAGTTCTTATTGTCAAGGAATGACTTTCTATGGGAATATATAAAAGGTAGCATATGAAGACAAACTTTCATTATTGAATACTTTACATGCAGCACCGGGCAGTAGGAACTTTGGAATGCTTGGGCAGGAGCATATTTTCCATGGTTTGCCTATGTTGTGAGTAGGTGTTTGAATTCCTGGTTAGTACTAGTGGGTTAATCTTAGGACATGAATCCCTCTAAAAGAGGAACTTGAGTTCAACTGAAGAGTGAGCCAAATGCTAGAATGTACAACTGAAAATCCCAGTATTCATTCTGGAAAGAACTAAACAAAAAATATTAGTTCCTTCCTTCCTAAGAACCCATGAACCAGGTTAAACTGAAACCAAATCTATATTAAAAAAGAAACCAAAGCACTTTGAAATAGAACAAAGATGGAGCATCAGTATAATTTCCAAACCAAGCCTGACAAGAAAAGATTCACTAAGTCTCTGTGAGGAGATTTGGAAGTGTTTCATGGTGTCATCTCCAAAGAATTATAGATTCAGATTTTCTCTAGATCACACAAAAGGCATTTATTTGGGGGATACATGCTTCCTGTGGATTCTGCTCCCTGGGGGTTGCAGGATGCTGAGCCAGGTAAAACTTGGTTTTAATAGGGCAAGAAATGCTATATTTCTAATAGAATATGTTTATAGGGAGGAATTTGTTGCTGTGTGAGAGAGACATGTAGCCTTGGTGGAACTGCACATGTGGTTACTCAGAATGAATACAGAAAAGTCCATCAAGAGGGGTATTAATGAACTCAGGGTTACTGCAAAGTAAACCAAATAGTATTTGTGCTTCCCTAGGGAAAGTTCCTTCTGTGATTTTTGTAAGCAAGACCCTATAATGCATTCATTGAATAAAATATATTTATCCAGGGCAACAGGGGATTCCTCATCATCTGGTAATTATTACTGTCACTAAACACAATTGTTACTAATAACATTGCTGCCTCCTCACCTGCTTGAAGACTCACAACAACAAAGTGCCCTGGTATCACTGCTACTGTCCACAATAGCAGGTCTCTCTGAGGCTCTGGATTGTCAATGAAGCTATCATCCAGAATAGAGCACTGACCTTGGAGTCAGGAGGATAGGTGTTTGAATCTAGACTCAGACAATTTATATTTACTAGCTATGTGACCTTGGGCAAGTCACTTAAACCCTGATTGTCTCTCCTCCAGGGTATCTCCAGTTGTCCTGATTCATTTCTGGCCACTGGATTCAGATGACTCTGGAGCACAGAGTAAGACTGGTGACTTAGTACAGCATCCCCCTTACTCAAATCCAATTCTTGTACTTGTCATGGCATCACCTCCCTGATGTCATGGTCTTCTTCAAGAATGAAGGACAAACATCATCAACAGCTAAGTACTTTCAGATAAGCTATAGTATCAGAGTTAAGAAGGACCTTAGAGAGATCTTCTGGCTCAATTTTTTTTATCCAATGCATGAATCTTTCATAAAGATGTAGTATGGTATGAACATGGGAAGGTGAGGGGCGGGGGAAGAAAGGGAGAAGGAAAAAGAAAGAAAGTTATATGAAAGCTTTATTATATATTTAAGAGGAATAGTAAGGTGTACATAATAGCTTTGCAATTTCATGAGCAATCATCTTTTTTTTGGTAAATTCTGCCATGTTATGGGTATGTTGTTTTATTTTTCAAATTAAAAATAAAAGCAAAAAAAGAATAAAGTAGTATGACTTGGGGGGAAGATGAATGGTTCTGGAATCAGAGACCGTGGGTTCAAATACTGCCTTTATAACTGATAAATTCAGCTCATCACTTAACCCTTTCTGGGCTTTAGTATCTTTCCCTTTAAAATGAGGTAGTTTGACTAGATGGCCTCTAAGGTCCAGCCTGAGAGATCTGTGGTTATAAGTAATAGCTCTTGTTTTCATTGTATTTAAGACTTGCAAATTACTTTTCTCATAACTTGTGAGAGAGATATTTTGGGGTTGTTTTTGAGTCATTTCATTCAGGGTCAACTCTTCCTAACCCCATTTGGGATTTTCTTGGCAAAGAACAGGAATCATTTGACATTTCCTTCTCCACCTCATTTTACAGATAAGGAAACTGAGGCAAATAGGGTTAAGTGACTTGTCCAGGGTCACCCACCTAGCTAAGAAGTGTTAAAGACAAGATTTGAATCCTTCTGATTCCAGGCCCAGTGCTCCATCTATTGTGCCAGTTAATATCTCAATAGAAATACAGTTTTAATGCAGTGATATTTTCAGAGAAGTTATGACATGACCTGAAATATAAAATGATACTCCTTCCCCTCAACACCTTCGTTCTTGAGGAAAGTGAGCTAAAAATTAAGGTGGTAACTGCAAAAATTCTTCCCATCATCAGATCCCAGGTGTAATCACCTCACAAGATGGCAAATCCTAACAAGACCCTGTAACAAGAGAGAAGACATAAAAAGTTGGTGACCCCATCCCAGACACAGGCTGATTGCTCTGGGCTGGTCTAGGAGTAGCGGTGGAGGGAACAAGGGAGAGCCTTCCTTTCCCCCCTCATCCCTCTTGAGCTGAGAGTCTTCTTCATACCTTAGCCAGTAAAAAGGAAGGAGGAAGCTTTGACCCATCAGTGATTTTTTGGTGTGCACAATCAGTTCTGGCTCATCAAATAATTAAAAAGCTTTCCATCATCACACAGTAAATTGACAGTAATAACAGAATACCTGTTCCTGCTCAAAAGTGGAAGTCAGCCCCTCCATTCTGCTTTTCTTGAAGCAGAATTCCAAGGCACAGTTGTAGGTGGTTGACAGGCAGAGCATACCATAAATATTGAAAAGACTGCACCTCCCTATCCTAATCCCCTTCTACATGTATATTATTTTCCTGATTCTTCTTGCTTTGTACTGATCCATTTAAATCTTCCCATGCTTCTCTGAGTTAAATATTATTTCATGTACCACAACTTACATAGTCATCCTCAAATTAATGAATACTTTATTACCAATTGCCAATTAAAAATGTCTAAAAATTAAAAAAGTATAATGATTGCTTGTGAAATAGTGAGTTCCTTTTGACCATTAGCCAGAGAAGTTGTGAAGAAGTTCACAGAAGATTTGGGGATAGACTGAAGGACCCTCAGGATCCTTGTATTCAAACCCTAGGAATCTCTAAGTCTATGATGGATCATTTATTCTGGCAGAGCTAGGGAGATGACAGTTTTTGTTCTCCTCAACATTTACTTTGATGTTATAATTTCAAATAGATATTGAAAAAAGGTATAAATGATAAAAAAGAAATGTTCTATTTTGGTCCTCGATAATTTCAAGAATATTAAACAGTCCTGAGACTAAAACATTTGAACACAACCATATTAAAGGATCTGGTTCTCTAATTTTCTAAGAATATCATAGCATCAACTTCATCTGTATAGTTTTTGTCCTTATTCTCCCTTAAGTTCTCTATAGGAAATTTACTCTATTCTGCCCTTCATTTTTATTGTTTTAGTATCTTGAGGAGTATCATTGCACCATTTGGACTATCTTGCTTTGATTTAAGAGTACAGGGGCTGCTTGTGAAGTAGTGAGTTCCCTCTCATTGAAAGTATTCCAGCAGAAGCTGAATGACTACTGGCAAGGGATGTTATAAAGAGGTTCAAAAAACAGAGAGAATTGTTGTCTCTCATTCATGTCTCATGATTGGAATTTCTAAAGTCACATGCTTCTAGCAGGTCTCCCTCAGAGGTATGATACCCTCTGCTGATTATCACAAGTCAAGTCAGTAGGCATTTATTAAACATTTACAATATGCAAAGCATTCTGCTAAACCCCAACAAAACAAAGAAAGGCAAAAATAATCCCTGTGCTCAGAATTCACCCACAGTCTAATGGGCAGATAATATGAAAACAATTATATACAAACAAGATATATGTACCATAAATTGGAAATAATTTGGAAAAGGAGCAATGGAGCACTACCATTGAGTCTCTCTGTGGTATTTTTATTTTTTGTGATTATAATATTCCATGATTTGCATTCCATATTCCATAGTATCCCATGATTTGCATCCATTTGGCATCATGAGGAAAAATATAACTGTTGAAGAGATAAGCTTCTGTGATAGCAAGTCACTCCTTTAGGGATCACTAACAACCTAAATCAAGAAAAGAATCAATGTACACAAGATATATATCTGATAATATAGCAGATAACATACATTTAAATATTTGAAATTAAGGACCAGGGAAAGGGTGTTGGATGGAAGTACCAGAGATATCCCTGAGTATCCCAGATTGCCTCCAAAAAATCATTACCCCCATTTTAAAATTTTTATTCTGGAATCTGGAAGACTGAAATTCACAAACATAGTAAAATAAGCCTTACTTGAACTTGCATTACTATGCAAAAGTAAGACTCAAATAATAAATCATTGGCAGAATTGTTCAACATACCATATTGCATGATCTTGAGCCAGCTTGGCTATGTGCCAGTTACCAAGGAGAGTTGGAGGGAAAAAAATCACATTTCAAAACAATCCAGCAAAATACAGCATACCCCATAGGTATTAAAACTCTAAAATGCATCTGCCAAAGCCAAAATCTATGTTCTCCTTGATATAAATCTTAAATTAAACACTTTTATTGTTATTTAATTTGTTAAGGTCACCTCTTCCCTGCAGAAAAATTTCTGTCAAAGACAAATATCAAGTTAAGGCAACTTCAGTCCCTGGCTCTTAAATCTCACCCAAATTCTTATTTGTTTAGGAATCTAGTACTTGGTTTGACTTTGAATGTGTCAAAGACAGTACTGGAAAAGTGACAGGCTACTCCAGAGACCTGTCTGAGAAGAATATCAAGTTAGAGAACATTCTCTTAGGGAAAAAACTGTTTGGGTTTGAGAAGCCAGAAGAAAGATTTTTGAAAGGATTCTGGCACATTCTCCTGTTATACTATAACATCCATAAAGATGGTTGGGGATGAACTTAACTTGTCATTTCATGACTTGAGAAAAAAGTTAGGAGATCCTGTAAGTCTGTGTGTACTGAGTCAAATATCATCAAAAACCATTTGAACCTTGGAAAAAAACATTGCATGCTTGCCATAACTGAGAACGTTTTATGAAGGAAAAATTCATTTTAACTACTTATTTTGTACCTGGACATTGTTAGACTGACCCATACTCAGAAATAATATTGTTGACTTCTTCCATATTCCACAACTCCATTCCCCAATCCTCTGTGGCTTCCTAGGTCTTCTGAGCCCTTCTTTATAAGATCTGTTTGTGAAGGGAGCTGCAGGAAACTAGTCTACTTGACTTTTGGGTTTAAACACCAAGGCAAGAGCATCAAACACAGGAGCCAGGACTTTCACACCTCTTAGAATATGGTGTAACAAGCAAGGATATAAGTAACTTGGTTGCCTGTCCCATCAACAGCTAAGGTTATTTTCATTTAAATGGAGAGCAACCCAAGTCTCTCATCAATTTAACTAGTAAGAATTATTAGATAAAATGGATAGAAAGTTTGCGATTCCTTTTGTCAACAAACTTTCCAGATAGAACATAAAACTGTGGATTTATGACAGAAAAACCAATTCACTCATATACTCAGGGAATCCTCACAGTCAATCTACTTTACTTCCTCACAATGAGTAGAATTAGCAAAATAGAAAACTATAGAAAAGATGTATTTTCTTATAATAAAATGAGCACCCCCAAGTATACAGTCTCATCCCTCTGAGTATTTCAGACAAGTATTGGACCTTTGAGGGAGTCAAAATTTTCTGGATTGGTTGGTCAGTCAATAAACATTTATTAATTTCCTGCTAGTTATTTGGCATTGGACTAACCTCTGGATCATTATAGATGATTATTTTTAGATCTCTTATCTAGATAGTTTATCTTCATAGACTCATGCTAAGAACACAAAGGACCCAGTGGAAATATAGAACAAATCAGTGGATTAAGGTATCTGAGTATAATTGTGAGGTAGATCAAGATCGGATAAAATAATGGTAATAAATAATCAACAAAATCAACAATCTCAACAAACTTCCAGAGAGCTAGATATGACATGATGAGGTTTAATTTTCCTCATTAAATGTCTTCTGCTATAGTTTTAAAAGGCAACAAAGTCTGCCCTGGTTAATATTGACCACATAACCACACATAATTGAAACTTTAAGATAGGGAGTCTTAGAGTTCAGCCCTCATAGAATAGGGACGGAATAGTTCACTGGAATGTTAAGTATTTATCTGTATCTAGGAGAAAGATTTTAGGCTATTCAGAAGATAGTCTAGTCTACATAAAGTTTAACTCTCAGAGTTTCAAATTTGTCTTAAACTTTTTTTGTATTAAGTCACTGAAAAATTCCACACAACAAGGAAATTACTTGTGCTTCTCTGTTCTATAGTATTCTTTCACAAGATAAGCAAAACAATATAAAAGAAAAAACACTGAAAATGAAGTCAATATTTTTATCTTACTCTTATGCCCCCCCCCCATATAGCGGAGCCAATGCCCTCCACATCTCTGCCATATTGTCACCTTTCCAATCAATCCTTCACTCAGTTGTCAAAATTACTTTTCAAAATGGCACAAGTTGTGGGTCATTTCAATACCTACTCAAAAAGGTTCAATGGCTCCTTATTATCTTTAAGATAAAATATAATTCTTTAACCTGAACTTAAGGCCCTCTCAAAACTGGCTCTAACCTTCCTTTCCAAACCTTATTTAACATTGCCCTCCTTCACTCACTCAGCATTCCAGGCAGATAGGATGTTGTCCTGGAGTCTTTTCCAGCTTTTTTTCTGCCTCTGTTCTTTGAGAGAGGCTATCCCTTATGCTGGAGTAGATTCCTTCCTTACCTCTGTCTTTTGAAATCTTTCTCTTCAAATCTCAGCTACCAAGTTACCTCCTGCATAAAGATTTCCATAATTCCTTAGACTAGAGTCAAACTCGAAGAGAAACTCAAAACAAAGAGGACCTCTAATACAAACATAATGAGCCTTGCTGTTCCATAGTGACTTAGTTTTAAAATATATTTATCTTTAGTTCTTTTATTTTCTTTTTTTTTAGGTTTTTTTTTTTTGCAAGGCAAATGGGGTTAAGTGGCTTGCCCAAGGCCACACAGCTAGGTAATTATTAAGTGTCTGAGACCGGATTTGAGCTCAGGTACTCCTGACTCCATGGCCGGTGCTTTATTCACTGCATCACCTAGCCACCCCCTAGTTCTTTTATTTTCTTAAATATTTCCCAAATACATTTTATTTCCAGATCACACTGGAAAGCGTTGTGGTCTTTATGTCACATGTTTACTACTTCTATCTGAGATGAAGTTGATTTTTTTCCCTCCTCATATTTTCCTAATAACCTGGGTCTCTTCTTTGCCCCTAGTATTATAATTACATTCATGTAATATCTCCATCCATTTAGTAGATTATAAGTTCAGTCCTTGAAGGCAGGACTATTTAATTTTTTTTAATTTTTATGTCTCCAGGACCTAGAATATGTACCTTGTTCACAATCAGTAAATATTTGCTGGTTGAATTGCCTACTGAAATCCACAAGACTTTCCCTGATTCCTGAAGGTAAAGGGAATCACTCCTCTCCTTTCCTGTCTTTGCTCTACTTCTTTGATCTCTCCTCTACACTGAACACATTTTAATTAGTATTATAATAATTATTACATCTCATTAATTTACTAGAATGTAAGCTACTGGCAGTGGTCTTCATCTTTTTATCCTTGTCTGGCATGATTAACACAGAATTTAATAAATATTTGTTGAATTGATTGAAAAGCTGAATTCTGCCATTTACTATTTGCATAATTGTAAATCACCTCTACTACTACTACTACTACTACTACTACTACTACTACTACTACTACTACTACTACTACTTATCTCTCAGGGTTGTTGTGAACAAAGTTTTGAATATGTCAGAGAAAGGAGTGGAAAAAGGACATCAAGAAACAGAACTATAAAAGCTATCTGGGCTTATCCAGCTATGTATAATGTATCTACCTACCTCTATCATATATTTATACAAATGTAAACCATGAGTATTATTTCTAAACAATTTTAATTAGACTTAAAGCTTCACACCCTAGAGAAGAAAATTAAGAGGGTTGTAATTAAAATACCCTCTGAAACTACTGGAATTTATTTTAGGTATATAGGATGTGAGAGTACACTTAGAAAATGTGGTCTTTATTCATCCTTGTTCAACATAACTGAAGGGAAGAAGGCTCTTAAGATCATTTATATGAAAATACACTAATCACTAAGTAGATACTTGTTAAACTGTATTTCTTCCAATGCTATTTTCTAGTACTAACATATCAATTCTCTAACTTTTGTTTCCTTGCAGACGATTTTGCAGAGGAGGAGGAGGTGCAGTCCTTCGGTTACAAGAGGTTTGGTAAGTAATGAATACCAGTTCATCTTCCTTGTTTGTTGTTGCTGAGATAGAGTAAAAAATTGCAGAGTAATCAAAACAAGATCATTGATTGGTATGTGCTAGCAGGGACTTTTCTGTTTTAGAGACGTTTTATATTTAGTTTGACAATGGGATGTCACATCATCAGTGGCTGATGTAACTGGAACTGGTGCCAATAAATAAGCCATTGGGATGCACATTCAAGGGAGATGTATCCTGTAGAGAAACTCATTTTTCTTGAGGAATAAACAATTGTAAAGCCCATTGAGGATAGTAGCAACGAAATAAAGAGGTAGGAGAATGTAATCTCCAAGGGGTTACACACTGAATATAAGACTAACAGACATGTAAACTTTTAACAAGACAGAGATTAAACACATGAGATTTCTTAATTCATCTAATAAGAGAACAGATGTATTTTCTTTACATGATCTGCTGCTCATTTCTCACCCAAATCCAAATCTCACCATGTAGACAGAAGGAATCTGCACTTTTCTTGAATTTTCTTTAAAATCCCGCATTGGTTTTGATGTTTTGTTTTATTTTATTTTTGTGAATCTGAAAAATCAAAGTGGAGGATCCATGAAATATATTCTCAAGATAGACAGCACCTCCATAACTATCTGACTCATGACTTCCAGTTTGCATACTGAAGACGTGTACCATTGATAAGACGATATTAACTACAATGGTGGTGAGATTGGTGGGGGGGAGGCAAGGAAGAAGGGGGAAGATGATAGATAGATGGATGGATGGGGACAGAGAGAGAGAGAGAGAGAGAGAGAGAGAGATTGAGAGAGAAGCAGAGAGACTGAGAAACAGAGACAGAGGAGAAAGACAGACAAAATCAGAGACAGAAAGACTGACAGAAAGATACAGCGAGACAGAGTCAGAGAAAGAGACATGAGAGAAACACTAAAAACAGACAGAAACAGACTACTCTTTGATTAAAGTTAACAATCCCCAGCTGTACTAGCTCCCTACTTGTTTTTACTTTTTTCCTTTCTGAATGTGCTGGTGGCATACCGCTAACCCCTACTTTTTTTCCTTCTCTCATCTCTTTCTGGGTAAATAGTCTTTTTTAGATGGATATACAGTTGTATTCAACCCACAGTTCTATTCTGCTATTCACACTGAACTTCTCTCTACTCCTAGCTAAGACAGCAGAGTCAATATTTTTGGCATGTATAGTTTTGTTATTCTGTTTGGAAGTTCATAGAAGGTGGAGAGAGAGGCAAGGGAGAATGAAGATGAAATCAGAACTTACTAAAGGAAACACTCCAAAAGAAGAGAAAAAAGAACTAGGGAGAATAGAGAAAAATAATATAGTAGCAGTGATTGGTAGAAAGGCAGATATAAAATACAAGGGAGAAAAGCAATTGTGGGGGGGGAATGAGTTTAGGTTACCACCAGTGAACTTAGGTTATCACCAAAAGTATTTTGAACAGTGAACAAACAGAATTCCTTTGGCAATATTGACTTTGAGAGAAATTTTATTTACTATTTTCTGGAGAAAGATTTCATTACTCTTAAATTGTAGAGAGATTAATGGGAGATTTGTAAAAAGCAAAAAAATAAAGAAGACTCTGGAGGAATTAATTTATCATAACTAAGAAGCGAGTAGAAGTTGCTAAGCAGTAATTACTAAAGGAAGAAATGATAACAGCCCACAACTATGTGAATAGTGTAAATCACAAGAAGTGAAAGGAATGATACTGGGTGGTACAACTTAGGGGGAAGAGTAGGATGACTGGGAAAACTGGATCAGGATAAAGAATCTTGATTATTTACAGATAAATAAATGGGTGTTCCTTTCAGGATGAAGTTAAATTTTGCAGCTGAGAGGAATCTAAGACTTTATGTTGTCCAATTACTTCATTTTACAGAAGAGCAACTTGAGGTTCAATGAGAAGTGATCTGACTTAACTAAAATTAGATAATGCATTCTGCTATAGTATAATATATGTAAATTACCTGCCACATAAGAAGCTCTTAATATAAATGTTTATTGATCGAATAAAATTGATGTAACCTACATTCACTGTAGTCACTTTAATATGTCAATATGTCAGCATGCTATAAACTTGAGATATAAATTTTTAGATGTGTAATATATAATACACACACATATATATAAACATGTATATAAGTTATAATGTGCTAGATGATATCTAGGTGGCACAGTGGATAGAGCATTAGGCCTGGAGTCTGGATGACATAAATTCAAATGCAGCCTCAGATACCTACTAGCTGTATGACCATCAGCAAGTTATTTAATCATGTTTACCTCAATTTCCTTGTCTGTCATATGAATTGGAAAAGGAAATGGCAAACCACTCCAACATCTTTTCCAAGAAAAGCCAAAATGGGGATATGACTGAACAACAACCTTCAAGTACAAGATACAAAATCTAAAACATAATAAAGGAATGAATCAATCTGATGTGAATATGGTCAGATTAGATAACATGCATGACTTGTTTCACTGATTACACGTATAACTTCCATAATAAAATGAACTTACAAAAATCTGAATTTAGAAAAATTGTGGAAATATTTACAGTGTAAAACCTTTAATAAAAGATTCTCTACAGAAGTGTTTATTATCTCAGTATCTTCCATTTATTAAAAATACAGTTTTACACATACCTATTTATTGCAGAAAATAAGGGACAGATTTTATATTGTAATTTTATTAGTGTCATTTAATCAGTTAATCATATTAAACACTTAATAAATACTTGTTGATCAACTATAAGGCATTGGAGAGTCAGACAAAAATGATTTTAAGGGCAGAGTTTAGGTGTTTTTCTTTGATTTGGTTTGGTTTGCCTGCCTTTATAGCTTCAGTATTTGACCCAGTGACTAGCACATAGTAGACACTTAATGTGGGTTGACTTGACTTGGTAGTGAGGAGTAGACCTTTGGAGAGTAATCTCTAGGATATTGCCTTAAAAGGAGAAACAAAGACACAACAAGTCTACCCAAGAATAAATATAATGTAATGGAGAAGGGAGCTTTAGGAACTAGTGACTGAGAGGATTGGGGAAGGGTCTAGTGCTTGTGCTTGAACTGAGCTTTGAAGGAAAGTAGGGTTCTGAGAGAGAGAGAGAGAGAGAGAGAGAGAGAGAGAGAGAGAGAGAGAGAGAGAGAGAGGGCTGAGGTGGCAATGCTTTCTTGACATGAGAAGCCAGCCTATGACAAATCTTGGAGGTGGAGATGGATGGTTGCATGTGAAAAGCAGGAAGAAGGCTGTTTGGGAAAGCTGAATGGAGACAGTCGTCTTTGAAGCAAGAGGAAAGATAAAGACACTGGAGTTTATTAAGCAAGGAAAGAAATGAACAGACCAACATGTCAATGTAATGCAATCAACAAAAAAGCAAGAAAAACAATAAATCAACAAGAAAACAGACACTCCCTTCCCATTGCACATATATGATTTCAATAAAACATCCCTCAATTATTCAGGGACTGCTTATTGAATAGTAATATAGAGTAATGGGTAGAATGCCAGACTAACAGAGAGGAGGATGAGGGACCTCATACATTTACTAATTCTATGACTTGGAGCAGACCATTTAATCTCTTTGTACCTCAGTTTTCTCATCTGTAAAAGTAAGGGGTTAAACTCAATGACCTTTAACATACCTTTCAGCTATAAAATCTATTTTTTTTAACCATGAAGAAATTCTTTCTTCCCTCTAGGTCTCAGTTTCCTCTTCTGTAGGAGGAGGGGATTAGATTAGATGATGTCTAAGGTTCTTTACAACTGTATCATTCTAGGGATAACTTATTAATCTTAGTTTTATCCAGGACATTTTTCTGAGCTCCCAGTACTTGTTAGAACTTTTTTCTGAGTCAAGCTAGAGAATGTTGTGAAACTGAAATAGGCCAAATTTCCATTAGTTAGTCATTCTGATGAAAGTTTTAGTGAGAAATATAGAACAATTAACTATCTGAAATTTGGAGATTTCTGTTTATTTCAATTATCAGCATTCCTTGACCCTGATGATCCTGGATATGGAGGTATTAGTAAATGATTTAGGATGGTTTCTTATCTGTTAAGCCTTAAAATATGTATTTGTAAAATGAATCATAATATGAGTTACTCTCTTTCCCTTTCTCCCCAGTTATCATTATCTTAAAATATCTTAGATGATGCTGGAAAATTTTATTATTATTATTATTAGAGTTAGCAAAAAGAAAAGAATTAGTTCATATTTTAAAGGCATAAATTCAAAATGTTGGACTGTATTTCATATGATGATCCAAAAATGTCTTCCAAAAATTACGGGTTAGTCATATGATTAATATGAACACAGTCCTGATTTTTTTTATTAAAATGATCTTGGAAAGGAGAAGGAAAAATGCCATTTCAGTTCCAAGGTGTGAGTGGTAAATTGTGGAGCTTTGAGTTATCCCTTCATTTGCATTTTTAAACTTGAACTTGGAATTATGCTGTTGATTTTCTCTAAATGAATAAGGAATCCAAGAAATGAAGAAATTCATAACAGTGATAACCTCAGAAAGATAATCCCTGAAAGATAAAATTTCCAAATATTTCTGAAAACTTCTTAAAATTCTACAACCCTTTATTTACTAGAGGAATTGAATAGTGGTAAGAAATCAACGTTTTGTGTTTCCTCACATACAGGGTCACCTTTATTTATAGATAGTGAATGCTTTCTTTTAAAATTGGAAATGGATAGGTACAACTTTTCCTTCTTTTTCTTTCTCTTCTTCTTCTTTCTTCTCTTGTCCTTTTCCCCTCTTCTTTCTTTTTCTCTTCCTTTTCTTCTTTTCCCTCCTTTTCTCTTCTTTTTCTTCCCTTTCCTCCTGGCTCTAGACAGACCAGTTACTAGACAGTGCTCCAGTTTGCTCATTTATAAAATGGGGTGAATGGATTTGATTTTATTATCTATTATCCTTTCTATCACTGGCATTCCTTGATTCTGTACTTTTTTTCTAGGCCTGATGGGGTTCCAGAACATGTAAGCTCTGAATTCCAAAGGTCCTAGAGTTGTTACTCAGACTATGGAAAAAGACAAAAGGATTTTAACTCACTCTTAGCCTTCTGCCCTTCTTCCAGGTTATCTCTTACATTTGATCTTATATGCGTTTTGTTTGTATATGGTTGTTTCCATGTTGTCTCTCCTATTAGACTTTGTGGTTTTAAGGGCAGAGTTTGGGTGTTTTTCTTTGATTTGGTTTGGTTTGCCTGCCTTTATAGCTTCAGTATTTGGCCCAGTGACGAGCACATAGTAGACACTTAATGTGGGTTGACTTAACTTGGTAGTGAGGAGTAGATCTTTGGAGAGTAATCACTAGGATTTTCAAGTTCCTTTGTTCAGTGATATAGCCTTGCCTCTCTCTCCCTGACCTCATCTCCCTGGTCCATGGTTGATGAGTGGGGGAGATAAATCCAACTTTGCCTCCTTCATTGCACTGGGTTTTGTTTTGTTGTTTTTGGAATACAAATTCATTTAATAACAGGATGCTCAAAGTTTGAATGATGGAAGACCAGGAGATATGTTGCTGAGCCTATGAAAAACATGGGTAAAAGTCCTGTAGATTTAAAAGTTTACAGTGAGTAATTGTGGGCAGCTGGAAACATTTGTTGGTCAGTGTTTGGCAAACAAAGCTCTAACCAAATTGCTTCCCTGGGGCTCAGCTTTAGGGATTATTAATAGCCATAGAGTGTTTGTTGTCATTAGTCACATCACAGGAGAGAAACAGATCCATAAGGTTGCAAGTTGTGAAACAACAACAACAAATAGGAGGAAGTCATTCCCTGTGAAGTGGAATTCAATTCTTTGTGGAAATGAAGTGATAAAGTCTCAAGGAAAAAAACCTGGAGAATAGTATTTATGGGAAAGAGGTTTGTTTTGGGGTTTTTTTAAGACACTTCCTGTGTATCTTTGCCTACCTCTCATGCCAATGGACACAAATGTGCATTCTAATTTTACCTCAAAGAACCTTTCTTGCCCACAGCTTCATATGCATATACATATTCTTTTCCTAAACTGTACGAAACTTAATACTTATGCTACTTATCTTCCTTGTACTATCTAGGATGGTTGTAAAGAAAGTGTTTTCTTTTAAAACAAATAAACAAACATTTTATTGATGTAGTTGTTTTTATATTGTCTAAATTACTTCCTGTCTTTCTCTCCTCTCCTCTGCTCAGAAAACTATTCCATCCCAAAGACTTTTTTAAAAAGAAAAAGGGGGGGGAATAAATTAAGTCAATTAATTTATCAAAAAAGTCTGAAAGTATATGTAATGTTTCACACTCTTGACACTACGGTCTCATTCCCCCCCCCCCCCATATATCTCTACAAAGGAGTTAGGGAAATTATCTTCTTATATATTTTCTTTGGATAGTTTGTGTTTTGTAATTTTGTAATATTCCTTTTTAATTGTGGTTAGATTTTTTCCCATTCATATTGTTGTAGTCACTCTGGGCTCTGCTTACTTCATTCTGTATCAGTGTGTGTCATTCCAGGCTTCTTTCTGTTCATCACATTTGCTATTTATTACAGCACAGCAATTGCATTAAATTTATGTACCAAAAATTGTTTAGCCATTCCCTAATTTATAGATAGCTTTCTTGTTTCCTGTTCTGTGAGATAGAAAAATGCTGATTTTATATATCCATAGAGTTATACATGTGCACACAATATATATCCATATATCCATATATATATACATATATATATATATATATATATCCTTATCAATAGCCTCTTTGAAGTATGGGGCTACTAAGGGAGTCTTTATGTCAGAGTATGGGCATTTAGTCACTTTATTCACATAATTGCAAGTTGCTATCCAAAATGGATAAACTAATTCATGTTGAATCAATAGTGCTTTAATGTTCCTATAGAAGAAAGTATTTTCTACAAAGTATTAGATATATGAAAATTATTATTGTTTATAGCCACTGATGTGTAAGGACTTTCTCTTTAACATCATCCTGTTCAAAATCATTGAACAATAATCTTTTTAAGCAGTTTAATTGGCAAAGTACTGGGTATATAATAGGACTAATAAATATTTATTGAATTGGACCAGTTCTGAGACTTCACCACTATCTCCAACCTCCCCTTCCTAGCCCCTGTTCATTATGTATCTCCTAGTTTATAAACACAATTCACAAAATTCACATTTTGTACCTATTGTCAATTCCCTGAGCTGCCACCTGACAGGAAGCTAAGAGGATACTGAAGGACTGAATATGGTGGATCATTTGGATTTCCTTTTGAAAAAGAGAAACCATTCATCCTTAACTATTTTCCTGTCAACAGGAAAGTCTTCTTCGAAGCAGGGTGAAGTTTCTGGTTTCAGTGGAGAAAAAACCCAGTAGTTTCCTGAGTAGATGCTGCTAAGGGCAAACAGTCTGATGTCCCAGTTGGGGTCCCCTGCTTGGGCTTTTGGGACCCAACTGCCCTTCTCAAAGCTGCTCCCTGCCTGGGCCTTCAGATTTGAGTAGAGAAATCCTTTGAAGTCATCTGTTTCAGAAAACAAACTATTGCTTTTCTCTCACATTCCTCTCACCACCCTCCTTTAGTTTTAGTTAAAGACTGACACCAGCAATGTTAACCCTTTCCCCTGATAAGAATGTTAGGAATTTCCATCATTTCCTGTGCGGAATGACTAAATGAGCCCAGTGTGAAGACTGTTCTTTCAGCAGTACCTTTTTCCAAATCTCTTTAAACAGAAAGAATGAAAAAAATAAGTTAGAGGGATGGAACTGAAAAGAGAAAATTGCTAAAGAACAATAAAATCTAAGTCTGGGTTGACACTCCTATGAGAAGAAAGCATCTCCACATAGATGTCAATAACTCTAGCTTGTTTTCTGTAAATCATAATGAATTCAACGATGTCTGAATATATGAGAATTTACAATGATTATATTGTCAGAAATAGGCACAAAAAGAAAACATCAGGTATAATTTCTTTTAACTGTTCAAATAATAATATTGTTGGAAGAAACCTCAAATGGGTCATCTAGTCTGTCTCCCTGCTTCTGGGGAAACAAGTTTCATCATCTAGAAAGGTCTATCACTTTTTAAAAACTCTTGAAAAAGCATTTTCTAAAGAAATTTATTATTTCTTAAATTAAGGTAGTAAAGTACATAGATTGATATAGTATATAGACTGATCTTGGATTCAGGATGATGAGTGTAAATCCTGCTTCAGACACTTACTAGTTATATAATCCTGGGTAAATTACTTAATTTCTTTGTGTTTCAGTCTCCTTATCTGTAAAATAAGAAGTTAGACTTGGAAGACCTCTAAGGTCCTTACAACTTCAACTTTATGATAATATAAGTCAGGATGGCTTAGGGTAAAAATTTTCTTGTAACTAGCCATATGACCCAAACTCTGTGTGCTTCAAATAACTCTCTATTGATTTATTTAGACAATCATAAAATCAGGGGTTTGGGAGGTTCCAAGGAACCATCTTAGTGTCCATTCCATAAAGCATAGCTTTGCAAAATAAAAAAAAAGAAAAGAATCTAACTTGATTTCTGCCTCCAACATGAATAATAACTTGGTTTCTTCTGTGATTTTGGGGAGAGACAATTTGGATTATAAATTGAGTTTTCTCAGCTTCTATTTTTCAATAGTATCTCAAAGTCTTTACTGGAAAAGTAAAATAGTTACAGTGAATTTATATAGACCAAATCAACAGTAGTTCATTCATTTCATAATGACTGTAGTATTGAGCAAAGCAGTCAAAATTGCCCAACCTTTTCAATTATAATTCCCATCTCAACTTCCCTGGTTTTCAGTTATTTGTAAATTTGGGTGAGGGGGTGAGGTAGGGAATCAATATTTCTTATACTTGACCTTAAGCTGAATAGGATTTGTTTTTATTTTTGGAGGAGTTTTAGAAAAATCCACTTAGCTGAGTTTTATTTTGTTTTTGGTTGACAGCATGAAAAACAGGATTTTTTTTCCCAGTGGTATATTGTAGTAGATAGAATGGGAAAGAAATCAATCCTTTTGGTTAAAAAAATTCAAGCAAAAAAGACCCCCCAGGGTTTTGAATATTTCCTTCAATATTGTGAATTGCATAGAAATCTTTCTTAAGGTATAGGGCAGTCATATCCGTTGTTCTAGAGTCCCAGGTTCTGGGAAAGCTCCTTATAAAGGTTGCTATCCATGGTCAGTCCAAGAAAAATTGTGAAGCCACTTACATTTTGGGGGGCATTTTCCATTTTCGGAGTTGTTCTTTTTGGTGGGGGGTGAACTTCTTCCTATTTTAGATGAATCTAGTTCTCAGACAGAGCCTCCCTACTGTCTTCTTCATTCCTTTCTGCCTCTCTTTCCTACTCTAGGGTTCAGTGCTCAAGTGGATCATTCTCCCTTTTTTCTCTTCACACTTAAAATTTGCCTTTCCTGTTCCCTATTTGTCTCAGTGTCATGATCTGCTCTCTGCTAACATAATTAAAGCAGGGTCTTTTAACCTGGGGTTCAAAGGTGTTTGTGGATAGATTTCATGGGGTCAGTGAACTTGGAGGGGGGGAAATTGTATTTTATTTCAATGCTACTGGTTTCTTTGGTAATCTGAAACATATTATTTTATTCATTTAAAACCATCCTGAGGGTGGCAGCCAGGTGGTACTGTGGATAGAACACCAGCCCTGGAATCAGGGGGACCTGAGTTCAAACCCAACCTCAGACACTTCATAATTGTCTAGTTGGGCAAGTCACTTAACCCCCTTGACTTAAATAAATAATTTTTTAAAAAAAATTCTGAGAGGGGATCCATAGGTTTCAGCTATGCCAAAGGGGACTGTGATACAAAATGGTTAAGCATAGGTCAGTCAACAAGAATTTATAAATACTTACCATTTAATAGTACTATATATTACTCTAGGTACTGGGGATGTAAAGAAAAGCAAAATCATCCCTTCCCTCAGGGAGCTTAGATTCTAAACAGGGAAATAACATGAAAGCAACTATGTACTTGAAAAATATAAGAACAAATGTAACATAATCCCTTCTGGTAATTACAAATTGGGTGGAGAAGGGGAGAAGAGGAGAAGGGCTGGGAAGACCAAAGAAGTCCAAGAAAGAAAAAAGGGAAGCCCAGGACTGAAAGTGAAGGAAGCCGAGTGTTCTAGATATAAAGCATGAAGTAAAGCAAGAAGGATGGTGAGCTGAATTATAGAGGACATAGAGAGAGTGAAGCAATATGAAGACTGGAAAGGTAAGAAGAGGCCATGACTCATGAGACCTCTTAGCGCAAAAGACTAGAGGCAATCAAATAGAGTTAATGATTTTAAATTTTGTTAATTCAAGTTCATAGCCAGCAGAGAAAAAAATGGAATGGGAATGAAAGTTTGCAAGAAATGGGTCTCTTTGTATCCCTTATATGTCATTTCATGATTGACTTCCTTCTCTTACTAAGAAGCATCGTCTTCCCTGGCTACCAATATAATTTTCCTAATGCTCAGGTCTAACCATGTCATTTCCCTTATTAAAATACTTAGGGGATTCCTATTACTTTAAAAAATGGTGAGAGTCTAGAATAAAATGCAAACTTTTATTATAAGCAAACCAGGAGATCAAGGAGTAGTTTACCTGTCAGATCTATGGAAAGGGAAGCAGTTTATGACCAAAGAAGAGATGGAGAAAATCATTAAAAACAAACTAGATAATTTTGATTACATTAAATTAAAAAACTTTTTTGTAAAACAAAACCACTGTAACCAAGATCAAAAGAAATGTAGTAAATTGGGAAACAATTTTTACAACTAGTATTTCTAACAAAGGACTCATTTCTAAAATACATAGAGGAACTGAGTCAAATTTATAAAAAAAAAAGCCATTCCCCAATTGACAAATGGTCAAAGTATATCCAGAGGCAATTTACAGATGAAGTGATCCATAGTAATATGAAAAAATTGCTCTAAATCACCAATTATTAGATGATTGCAAATTAAAGCATCTCTGAGGTACCACCTCACACCTCTCAGATTGGTCAATATGACCTGAAAGAACAATGGTCAATGTTGGAAGGTATGTGAGAAATCTGGGACACTAATACATTATTGGTAGAGCTGTGAACTCATCCAACCTTTCTGGAGAGCAATTTGGAATTGTGCCCAAAGGACAACAAAAATGTGCATACCCTTTAATTCAGCAATACCACTACTGGGTCTATACCCTGAAGAAATCATGAAAAAGACTAAAACATCACTTGTACAAAAATATTCATAGCAGCCCTGTTTGTGGTGGCAAAGAATTGGAAATTGAGTGAATGTCCATCAATTAGGGAAGGCTGAACAATTTGTGGTATATGTATGTTATGAAACCCTATTATTCTATTAGAAACTAGGAGGGTTGGGAATTCAGAGAAGCCTAGAAGGATTTGCATGAACTGATGCTGAGTGAGATGAGCAGAACCAGAACATTGCACACCCTAACAGCAAAATGGGGTTGATGATCAACCTTAATGGACTTGCTCATTTCATCAGCACAACAATCAGGGACAATTTTAGAGTATTGGCATTGGAGAATACCCATCTATATCCAAAAAAAGAATTGTGGAGTTTAAACAAAGACCAAAGACTATTACTTTTAATTTTAAAAAATAGGTATCATATTTTTTCTATCTCTTATATTTTATTTTTTCCTTAAGGATATGATTTCTCTCTCAACACATTCAATATGATCAATGTAGAGTATGGAAACAAAGTAAAAACTATCAGACTGACTTCTGTTGGGGGTGGGGGAGGGAAGTAAGATTGGGGAGAAAAATATAAAATTCAAAAAACAATAAAAATGAAATAAAATACAAATTCTACTCTACAATCTAACTCTAACTTATTTTTGAGTTTCATATTTTTCTCCCCTCCTCCTTCTTACCCTCCCCTTTCCCCCAACAGAGAGCAATCTAATATAGATTATACATATATATCTGTGCTAAACACATTTCCATATTGTTGAGTCCCTTTCCGGACTTGCTTAACCTTTACCCAGGTGAACATTGAGGGGGTGGGAGACAAAGGAGACAAGAATGACAAGTTCTCCAAGATCTCCATTTACTGAACAAAATACAAGTGCTTAAATATCCTCCCCAGTCCCTGGTCCACTCCCACTCCCTTAGCACTCTACAATCAACCAGTAAATAACATTCTGGTGTTAAAGGACACTATTCCATGATTTTAGTCCTTAATCTTTTAATTTGGGCATTTCTACAAGTTGCCCCACATGCCCTAGAATATACTCCCTCTTCATCTTTTCCTTTGAAACACTTCCCTTCAAGGCTTAGTTAGAGTAGAACTTCTTCACCAAACCTTCCCTGATCCTCCCTCATTTACTTGGATCCTTCTTTTGTCACTTTTCTATTCTGCACTATTTCAAACTTACTTGTAATCATGCCATTACCTCCTCTCCACTCCTCAAACTCTGCCATTAGAGTACAAGCTTCTCAAAGCTTTTCATCTTTGTAGCTCGAATACTTATGGCAAAATCACTTATATAAAAGGTTATTTTATTTAAGGCTAGATTTACCTCAACCTCTCTTCCATCATGTAGAGTGCTTCTAGGTCAGGTCAGTATATTTCTATAGAGAGCTAGGGCTATCTGTGTAAGCTACTCTTGTCAAACCTCATGTCCTTCATTTTTCCTTCATTCAGAGAGTAGCTGTTGGGACTCTCAAAGGATCCAAATTCATTCCAAAAAGTATTTATTAAGAAACTTCTATGTTTGGTCACAGTACTACGCCTTGGGAATAAAAATGACAAAAGAAACAATCCCTACATTGAAGTAGCTTACATCCAACTGAGGAAGGGAGAAGTACCGCTCTTTTAACCTCCTTACCTATGTAGTTCTGAAAGGGTAAATCACTCCTGCTGGGGCTGCTGTGATTTCTTCTACTCTCAACAAATTCTTCCTAGAAGACCACCATGGATTTCTCAGAGCTGCAGGTCTCAAACCATTCTGTGTTTTAGTATTGTCATTATCACTGGTATTCAGCCTTAGTGTGGTCTTAGAATGAATAAAAGACCTAAAGATGTTCTGTGTCCCATGTCGTCTGAAATTGCCTGTAAGATATCATGACCTATGTGTATTATTTGTTTTGTATTCTGATACCATTTCCATTTTTGCCTTTTAATCTTGACTCCAAGAGATTTGTAGCAATGTAAACTGCTGACCAAATCATACTGTTCCTCTCATTCTAATCATGTTTAAAGTCTCACTCTAGGAAATCTTGAATGATTCTTCCTGTTTCTTAATAAAATTTTCACTTACTTCCTTTTGTACTTGTCAGTAAAAATAGAGTCTCAAAATAAGTAATATTACTAGGGTTGTTTGGCAAAGAAAGTTCAGCAAAAGTACCCTCCTTGTCTCAATTGTGGTCATTGCTAGGGATAATTTTACATATAAATCTCCCTCTTGAATACAGTTCAGAAATCATTTGGGGGGAGTATAAGCTGTGTAAAGATTTGTGGATATTTTATGTCAAAAATTTTATTCATCAATCTAAGAAGAA
Organism: Macrotis lagotis; assembly: GCF_037893015.1. Lineage (NCBI taxonomy): Eukaryota > Metazoa > Chordata > Mammalia > Peramelemorphia > Peramelidae > Macrotis > Macrotis lagotis. The sequence goes on along the minus strand of NC_133666.1, from coordinate 456,533,020 downwards.
TTTTATAATCTTATATTTTCTATCAAATAAAATAAAAAATGTTAGGAGGGGGGAAACTTTTTTCTGATTTTTTTCTCTCTCCTAATCAAAAGCTTTAATTTTCTTATTATCTTACTAATTAGTCACATGATGGTAATTCAAGACAGTAGTAAATTCTATACTATGTTTACAATTACAATGGCACTATGACATGGAACTTCATGTCCAGGATTGAGAAAGGTAGGAGTAAAGGACATAGGTGAGACCAGAGGAAAGGAACAAGAGCTTTAAAAAAAATTACCCATTGTATCACAGATAAGATGAGTACAGGGGAATCAATGAGAATTTGAAAAAAATGTAGGTGAGAGCTGGTGGGTTTTAAGGAGCAATACTTTCATGAAAAAGCAAATACTTTGAGAGATTTGCAGAGAAATTGAGACTACTAAGACTTTTTAAAATGGGAAAATGACCTTAGTCAAAGGGGCTGAAAAATTACATGGCATTTATCAGCCATCCATAATATGCTGAGTATCACACAAAATTCCAAAAAAGAAGATCTTTTTATTTTTAGTGTAAATTAATGAAAAACACCAAAATTCATATAAATAATGATGTACCTGAATAAAAGAAAAATAATAGCCAAGTATAAAAATGCCTCCCACCAGTAGGATTTCCAAAAGTACAATAGAGGGCACCCCAAGCTAGGGGGAATAGACAGATACTCCCTCTCCTCTGTTCTTTCACCGTTTTCCTCCTTTCTGTAGGGAAACTAGAGGTCATAGGACTGACAAATTTAAGTGTTTTGGAGAAAAAAAAATGTTAAACAGATTCTACCCCAGATTCTTCCTGTCCTCTATTTCTCCCCTCCATGAATACTCTCATTTACTTAACTTGGGTTTTTTATTCAAGACCCTGTTTCCTTGTGCCCAGCAGCAAAGACACCATACTAAGACAGAGATTCTGCCTGGCTTAAGCCCTAGAGAGTCATTTGAGGAAAGTGTTTCTTTTCCAAATTGCTTCATCTGTCCTGAATCATTGAAACTATTATTTTAACATGAACCCATCCTAATAGTAACAGTGACTTTTAATTGGCTCTGGAAATATTTAATAAGCTAATTTGGTTCAAAGGTACTAACTTTTTATAGGAGGAAAATCTTAGAAAGGAATAAAGTTATCTGAGAGCCTAAGAATAAGAATACATTAATAAGAGTTGGAGAAAGAACTAGAAATTTTCCATTTATAAAATGGACACAGTACTTCTTAGTATCATACAATTAGGGGTATCATATTAATTGGTGTTTTAACGTGAATCAAATTTTGAAGATTTATGTTACCATTCGATCTGTGTCATACTTATAAGAAAAATACAGACAAATAAAATAAATGTACTTAAAACATTTGGTAAAAATTAACAAGTGGAAAATTCAGACCAATTCATCCTTGGTTCCAGATCAGAGTAGTTCACTCCAATCCATCTGTTCTATGTTCTTTTCATGTACTTCTTCAATCCCATAGAAATATGTAGCAAAGCATTTGTGTCTTGAATCAATCTTCTTTCAAATCAAGATATGAAAGAGTTCATTCCCTATCAATCACATTAAATCATTTGAGTCATTCTTCAAATGCCTGTATTGGCCAAATTAATAAAATTAATAAAATGTTGCCATTAATAATTACCTCAAGGAAATGAATTGATTGTTGATCTGATCATATTTATATTTGTTTCTACTTTTCATGTCAATGAAAGATATGTTGAATGAAAATGTTAGCTTCACTGGTTATCATCAAACAAGCATCACATTAGCTATTGACCTTTATTGAGCTGAGAATTCAAAAGAGACTGTAGCTTTTTAAATCTCCTCTTGCCTATGTAAATATTCCCTGTTCTAGTTGGTGACCTTGTGGAATACTATCAAAACAGAGTAATAGGTGGTCCTATAAATCTTAGGATTTTCCCCTTTTTGTCTCCTAAATTTTATATCAATAGTGAACCACTTTTCCTGAGTGATAAAATATTATTTCAATTCTCTAATTTCTTGTATAACCAGAGTTTCCTTTGATATTTTTCAAATTTGTAAGCAGAGGATCATGCTATAAAATTAAGCAACTCATGTGGCAAGTCAGAAAAAAATGAGTTTTCTTAAACAACATTAGTAGTTTTGTTTGGGAGGGGTGTGGGGTCACCTATGCTGAAGACTCCATCCTTTAATATCAAGATAATTCACAAATGGCTAATCCTTGAGACTGGAGGAAACTTCCAAGACTGGAAATGAGGTATTATGGCTCCCTCAAGGTTGGGTTGGGTCAGTGGGTTATGGAAACAGAGACTTGGAATTAATGTAGTTCTGTGAGACAGTTCAAGAGCAATAAATAGACTAGATCTAGGGAGAGAGAGAGAGAGACTAGAAAAACTGCTAGTCTGGTAAGTAACTAATCAGGACATTAATCTGAGACCCCTTTAAAGGTCCCCACAAAACTTCCAAATAGCTTGCTTAACTGCTTTTCCATTTAAAAATGGCACTTGGTAGGCTCATAAATCTCCCCTCCATACTATCTGAAACGTTTCATTTCATTTTACATGGCGTTACGTTGATATAAGTTGGGTTAATTATACTGCTATCCACCAATTTCCTAACTGAAAAAATAGTTGTACTAAAGGACATGGAATTTTAACAAAGGTAGGGTGTGAAAAGAGAAATCATTTGGGATAAAAATGTATTTGAGAGTGAAAGAAGTTCTGGGCTCTATCTTTGACCCTTTCTCTTTTTTTCTCTCTGTTTTTTCACTTAGTGATCCCACCATTTACCCATGGGTTCAATTATCATCTCTATGCATATCTATATTTATTTAACCCTAGTCTCTCTCTTGAGCTTTAGTCCTGAATCATCAGCACTCCACTAGACATTTCAAACTAGACTTCCCATAGACATCTCAAATTCAACGTATTCAAAATAAGACCCATAGAAGTAGCTCAATGTTGATTCAGCCTCAGCTGAGAGAGCATTCTTGAAAAGCTTGCAGTCCCCAAGAATGCTTAGGATTACTGTGTATACTGAAAGAATATATATATATATATATATATATATATATATATATATATATATATATATATATATATGAAATGCTTCTGCTTTACTAAAAAAAAAAAACCAAAACTTAAAGATACCTGAAGAATGAACAATAGATGAGCTGTCATGGCTGCGGCCAACTCAGGCATACTCTCCTCCCCCAGATCTGCCAGGTATAGCACCAACTGTTTTGTCTGTATAGCTTGGGGGCATGAGGTTCAATTTAGCAATTATACTCCTACCTTTTTTGTAGGCTGACTTACCTCCAACTGAGAAGGGTTTGTGTGTTTGTGTGTGTGTGTGTGTGTGTGTATGTGTGGTGTGTTTTCTCTTTTTCTTTATATCTGTAGAGTTTAGCATAGTGCTTTACATATAGGGGGTCCTAGCAATTGATTAATTGGGACAAAGTCACAGAAAAGGAAGTTTGGAAAATAACAAAGATAAATACCATTTACTTCACAATTTTCCTAGGATCAGCCTTACCTCTATTCCCAAAGACTAAACTGAGGGATTTACTATGGTTAAATAATCAGGGACATCTGCAGTGTTAGTAATCCTACCACATCTGTGGATTTGGGGACTAAGAGGGAAACCTCACATGCCCCTTCCTTGGAGAGAGACTGGATATAATGCTGGGAGTGGGGAAAACCAATTGAGTTAATTTGTTCTGGAATATTTTCCTTGATGGCACATCCATTTTCTGTGATTTGGAAAAGCTATCTGGTTGATTGGTTCTTGCCCTTCATTATTGAAGAAGACCAAAATGACTAGAGAGACAAATTACAATTTGTCCAACTGTGATTGATCAGATCAATATGAGTTTGGAATGCTCCACCACAGGTAAGGCACAAATAGTCCATGTGAACACCTGGAGTGGGTACTATAAACTTAAGTATGTCACTTTTCCTTTGAGCTGCTTCAATTCTGCCTTTCTCATACAGTGCAGCACCCTCACTGATGAAAGCACTCCATGCTGGATGGTCCTGTGCCAGTGTCTCCTATGCTGTACAATCAGTTCTAAAGATCTTCAGCGAGACCTTCAGGGTTTCTTGGTATTGCTTCTTCTGATCCCCCTGTGAGTGTTTGCCCTATGTGAGGTTTCCATAAAATAATTTTATTTGCGTTTTTTTTTTTTTGGCAAGCATATGTCTGACATTATAACAACATGTCCAGCCCATCATAGTTGCCTTCTCTGTAGTAATGTTGGAATGCTAGATAGTTTAGCTCGAGAAAAGACCTCAGTGTCTGGTCTTCTGTCAGGTGATCTTCAGAATCTTCCTAAGACAATTTAAATGGAAGTGATTCAGCTTCTTGATATGGTTCTGGTAGATTATGGCAGGTTTCACAGGCATATAACAATGAGGTCATCACAACAACTCTGTAGACCTTCATTTTTTTTTTAGATTTTTCAAGGCAATGGGGTTAAGTGGCTTGCCCAAGGCCACACAGCTAGGTAATTATTGTCTGAGGTTGGATTTGAACCCAGGTACTCCTGACTCCAAGGCCAGTGCTCTATCCACTGTGTCACCTAGCCGCCCCTAGACCCTCATTTTGGTAGTCAGTCTAATACCTCTTCTCTCCCACACTTTCTTTCTCAGCCTCCCAAATACTGAACTAGCTCTGGAAATGAGTGTCAATCTCATTATTAAAGTGTATATCTCTGGAAAGTACACTGCCATGGTAGGTGAGATTATCCACAGTATTCAAAACTTCTCCATTTATTGTGACCAGTGGTTTCACATATGGATAGTGTGGTGATAGCTGATGGAGCATCTGTGTTTTCTTGTTGTTAATTGTTAGACCAAAAATAGAACAAGCAACAGAAAAAAAATCTATCCTTATCTTATTACATCTCAGCTTCAGAGGCTGCATTGAGGGCACAATCATCTACAAACAGAAGACCATGCACCAACACTCCCTCCATTTTGGTTTTGACTTGTAGACTTTTCAAGTTGAACAATTTATATCAGTGTAGTTGCTGACCTTGAAACTGTGTTCATCCTCAGAAAAGACATTTAATAACATGGTTGAAAACACCATGCTACAAAGCAAGGGATCAAGAACACATCCCCTATTTCACTCCACTGGTGACTGGGAAATCTCGAGAGCATCGTCCATTATCCAGAACACGGGAAAGCATGAAATTGACATGCAATACCGATGAACTTCTCCAGGCAACTAAATTTTGATATAATTTTCCATAAACCTTCACAACTGACAGTATCAAGTGCCTTCGTTAGATCTATAAATGTCGTATACATACCTCTCTTCTGCTTCTGGCATTCTTTCCTAGAGTTTCCTACAAGTTTTCCTGGAGTTTTGGGGGAAGTCTAAGCACTCCACAGCACCTGCTTTAGCTGCCTTCATGGCCATTGGAATTAAGTATTCTCATCCATCCATTCCACCAGTGGAAGACTTCACCTGCTTGGGGTAAACACTCCTCCCCAACTCACTGATGAGTTTGAGACTCCCTCAGTTTCAATTTGATTTAACCCACCTGCAAAACCCGTTTACTGGGTATGACCGTTGTGCATCCTCCAGCTTCTTGGAGTCACAGGTGAGAGTTAGGTGACCCAGGTGGAAAGCAACCCTGAAAAGGGCTCAGCAGTCCTCACACCAGAGTGAACACCCCATCACCCCCTTGATTTTGTCACCCGGAAATTAGCAGCTGAAGTGGGGTAAATCTTCCCAATATTCCATATCAAAATGGAAAGGAATTTCTTACTTTCTTCATGCAGCTCTAGGAGTACCTTTATTATACTCTGTAGAGGAAGAAAGAAAGAAAGAATCAGGCTATCTGTTCATGAAAACTATTTTTCAATGATAAAGAGAGGCAGCATGGAATAGTAAAATATCTTGAACTTGGAATCAAGACATGTGTTCAAATCCTAACGCAGGCACTTAAATAATATGGGATAATATTTCTCAGATCTTATACTTTACACTACTCTCCTACAGAATTCCTCATTAACAATGTGTTATTGTTCCTTAGTCACATCTCTTCATTGATCTTTAAGTGTTACTCAATTTCTTCAGAGACTGTAGCATTCCATGACTTGCATCTATGTAATATCACCAGAAGAACACTGACGTTAAAAAGAGGAACATTTATTTTAAGAAGAATCCAAGGATCATTAAATAAATTTGTTCTTCTCTGATTTATTTCTAGTCCAGCTCATATATCTGCCTTCAAAAGTTGAAATTTGGGGGGTTGGAGCAGAAATAGTAGAGATCAAGGATATGCAAAATTTTATACAAAGGTCTAATATACATACACACATATGTTTTAAAGAACAACTGTTAACTCTCCTGAGAAATTGGGGGTGGAGGAAGGGAAAGGGGCAACTACACTTTTCTTCCAAAGGAGGAAAAGTTTAAGACTACTTTCTATTGCTTATTTTTGTGGGCACTTGGAGAGAGAAATCTAGAGGAAAAATGGGCAGGAAATGAAATTAACCTTAATAGGGGGTCATGAAAGTAATCGAGACAACAAGAGCAAATGAACCTTTTCCATCTCTCTCTACTTTGTGCCCAGTTGTCTTTGATGTTCTATAGGGTTTAAATCTGCCAGTTGGGAATTTGTTTCTCTTAGTTCTTTAGTAATGGCAGAGGAATAATGAATAGGCTAAGGACTTAAACTGTTCCTTTCTCATATCTATTCTAGCCAAAACCTGCCCACCACCAATGTTTTTGTGGCAACAAAATCCACATCCATGTGCCTTTCTTTACACAAGCACCTGACAGTCAAACTAAGGGTTGGAGAGATCTCAAGTTCTCTGACATCTTGCCAGGACGCCTCCTGAGTAGTCAGTCTTCTTGAATGTGGTTTGAAGGACCATTTTGTTTCCTGTTCTCCATTTCAAGAATGTCCTAGGAAAAGGGAAAAATCAGATCAAATTATGTTTACGTAGTACTGATATTTAGCAACCTAGAGAATGATAGAATTGCAATGTCTTAAGAATGTTTTGACATAAGATGTCATTTAACCTCATGTAGGCCCCCTTGCCCAGGCTGCCATGAAGAAAGGAATAGGCTAGCTTATGCTTTCTCCCTTTGTACTAATTCCCATTTAAGTCTATCCTGTGGGAGGTATAGCAAGAAGAAACTTAGACATTACTTATGAGGTTCACTTCAGAACTGATGGAAGAAAGGAAATTTAATTTAGCTAAACATCCTTGGGAAAACTCAAATGACACCTGTATTATCAGATTTTGCTTCAGCACTTTTGCTTCAAAGGAGTTTCTTTAAGCTTTCATCATTTAAACTCTGTGTTGGGTAAATCAAACCCTAATCACTATTTTAGGTACACCAGTGGGCCAGGAAGAAGAAATCTTGTGAGTAGAGTTTCTCAAAACTAACCCTTAGGGGCAGTTAAATGGTACAGTGGATAGAGCACTGGCCCTGGCATCTGGAGGATATGAGTTCAAATCCAGCCTCAGACATGTGATACTTCCTAGCTGTGTGATTCTGGTCTAGTCACTTAACTCCAATTGTCTTGCCCCCACCAAAAAATAAAGTAAAATTGTTGGACTGGTTCTAGATTTTTTCCTCAAAACTAGAGTTAGAAGCTTCCTACATTTTAGGCTCTTGACATATCTGATCAGTAAAAGTAGAATGCTCTAAGAAAATGAATCATAAGAAAACTGATCTAAATCAATTATGTTAACTCAGTTATCTTTTCATCTTATGCTCAGCTTTTTAAGGAAAGCCCTTCTTGAGGGCAGAGATGATGTCTTATTTTTATTTCTCTCTACCCCAGAGTTCGCATATTGTTCTTCATAATAATAGACCCTTAACATATTTTTCCCAGGATCATAAAATCTCAGAGACATATGAGACTTTATTTTTTAGATTTTTTTTTGAAGGCAATGGGGTTTAGTGGCTTACCCAAGGCCACACAGCTAGGTAATTATTAAGTGTCTGAGGTCGGATTTGAACTCAGGTACTCCTGACTCCAGGGCCGGTGCTCTATCCACTGCACCACCTAGCCGCCCCTGACATATAAGACTTTAAGAGAACAAATAATCCAAACTATCTCCTTTCTGACTTCCCTCCAAATGATCAAGTTCTTTCTTGAAGGCTTCTAAGGGCAGGAACCCAACTTGTTCCATTAGATGGGAAGTTGTTCATTACTACAAACTCCTGCAACCTCCAACTTAATTTTGCTCTCTAAGGCCAAGCAGAATAAATCCAAATTCTCCTCATGAACATCCTTCTTCCTTGCCTTGCCTTCCCCCAAAACTCCAAGATCTCATCAGGGTCAGCAATATCAATAAGACAATTCATATCACTTGGATTAGTAGAAAATAGCCAAATACAAGTTTTCTAGTGAGATGGAGGACAACTAGGCCCTGTCATCTTCCCTGCCACTATGTCCTAAAGTCCTCTGAAGCTTATTGTCTGCATTGATTATGCTCAGGATCACACAACCAGCATGGGTCAGAGTAATGACCTACCAATTCTGGGATGATAACCCAGGATTAAAACCTGGGTCTTCCTGACTTTGAGGCCTGTTGTTTAAACTCCATTACACCAGACTTCCTCTCAAAGATGAGGTTGACATGAAATAAATTCTTATCCAGAAATTCCCATTGCTAAAGACCTTCATTGTCACCTAATGATATGTTCAAGACACACTGTTCCAACTCTCCAGAATGGGTTGATATTTATGTTTTTTTAAATTTATTTTGGATATTTGCAAGGCAAAGGAGTTAAGTTACTTGCTCAGGGTCTCACACAGCTAGTAATTATTAAATGTCTGAGGTCACATTTGAACTCAGATCTTCCTGACTCCAGGGCCAGTGCTCTATCCACTGCACCATTTAGCCACCCCTAGGCTGAAATCTATCATATTCATCTTTGTGACCATTCAACCAGTTTTCCATGTCCCTTTATTCTTATGATATAGTAAAAAAACTGGCATGTGGAGTGATAGCAGGACTGTACCTAAAGTCAAGAGAGACCTGGTCTTGAATGTCTCCTCAGACACTTTAATAGCTGCGTGTTCACAGTGGTCTCTGTCTCTCTCCCTAAGTTTTAGTTTCCTCATATGTAAAAAGGAGATGATAAAAATAAATTCTTCAGTACTAGGTTGACATGAGAAATCATTTGAAATACTGAGAACTAGGGTGGCACAGTAGATAGGATTCAAACCTTAGTCAAGAGCTAAATTCAAATCTGGCCTCAGTTGTTTACAAGTTATGTGACTTTTGAGCAAAGCATTTAATTATCATCTGCCTCAATTTTCTTATCAATAAAAAGGGGACAATAACACTACCTCCTAGGCTTGTTCTGTAGATAAAATGAGATAATATTTGTTAAGCAATTTGCAAATTTTGGTAAGTGTTAGATATTATTGTGTGTAAAGTACTATATAAATTTCAAATAATATTATTACTGTTGTTAAAAAAAACAACAAAGATCTGGCTTCTACTATTTGTTTCCCTTCCCTTTCCTCTACTTCTTTGTTGCTCTGACATAACTCTTTCTAACCATCAAATCAGTTCCTCCCTTCTTTTAAAATTCTAACCCTCAAATTTATCTTATCATACTAGGAACCTCAGGGTTATATCTCTATGGGTAGTCTAGATTTTAGATTCCCCTTTAAAGATGCTTTTAAGATTTCACTAAACATATAGTAATCTTGGGCTTTCCTGTTAGCAGCACCAAGTCCAGCCCAGGGAAGAAGTTTGTGAAAGGCAGCAACACTACCACAATATTCAATTTGGGAAGCTGGGTCTGAAAGTGGGTACTTAGATTCTTTTCACTGTGGCCTCTTCTGCCTCTCATTAGGAGCAAATTCTTCTCTACCTTTAATCTTCTCTTTCATTCCTGGATTTAAATGAAACTTTGCCTTCCCAAAAATTAAAAAAAAATCAAAAACAACTTCCCAACTTCTGCAAGGACCTCATCTTCTTCTTTGACTCAATAAGAGGGTATATAGCAAGTTATTCCTGGTCCTACAGCTACTCCAAAACACCAACTTACAGTCAAATGTTTAATTAGCAAATCAATATTACTTTGCTACTTTTTTTTAGTTTTTTTCAAGGCAATGGGGTTAAGTGACTTGCCCAAGGCCACACAGCTAAGTAATTATTAAGTGTCTGAAACTGGATTTGAACTCGGGTACTCCTAACTCCAGGGCCGGTGCTCTATCCATTTCGCCACCTAGCCACCCCATACTTTGCTACTTCCAGAAACCAACAAAACGAATCTAGTTCTCCTGAATTTCACAGCCTGATACTTTTCTTTCTCAAAGTAATTTAGAAGACAAGGTTAGCTTCATCCTACTTTATCTGTGATTCTGTGAGTCTCATCTTATGGAACAACCTTAAGATCTGTAGTGATGAAACCCATTTAATTTGTGCAGATGACTATATTGTTAGGAAGTGTTTCCTTTTGTTGAACTAAAATATGCCTCCCTGTAACTTCTAGTAATTGGTCTTAATTCTTCTTTCCAGAATTAAGCAGAAAAAAATAATTTTTCAAAACATAGTTATTGTTCATTGGTTTTTCAGTCATGTCAGACACTTCATGACCCCATTTGGAATTTTCTTAGCAAATATACTGGAGTGGTTTGCCATTTACTTCTCCAACTCATTTTCCAGATTAAAGATACCGAGATAAATAGGTTAAATAACTTGCTTAGTGTCACACAGTTTCTAAGTATCTGAGATGGAATTTGAACTCAGTCCTCCTGAGTTCAGCGTCAGTGGTCTATCCTCTGCACCACTTAATTGCCCACTGTATCACTGTACCACCTCAAATATTCAAAAGCTGATTTCATTTCCCCTCCACATAGCCTTTTCATTCTCCCAAATTGTATTACTAATTAGTCCCAGAATGCATCATTCCTTCTCTTGACTCCACGCATTTGCACAGCAACATTTCCATTGCCTGGAATCTTCCTGATCAGCATTGCTTAGTCTCAACTCAGCCTTTGTCTCTTCTATAAAGTCTTCTCTGATTATGCCATCAACTAATCTCAGATCACCCTTTTCTGCCCTCAGATCACCTTGTATTATCATTATCTACATAAATGCTATTATCTCCTTAAAAAAATATAAACTAGTGAGAACAGACTGATACATTTTCCTTTTATCCTCAGAATCTAGGAAAGTGGTTCAAATAGAATAGGCATTTAATAAATGTTCATTTAATTTAATTGTACATTGTCATCTTCCTAAATCGCAACAAGAGCCCTTAGCTCTTTATTGATTTTTGTAGAGTTGTAGGATCAGTATTCTTGGCAGCATCTCTGTGAAATATATATACAATATGTTAATGTTTTCAGTTTGAAATGCTTGCACATGAAGTACATAGAACCAATAGGGTGACATGATTCAATACAATGAAAGAGTCAAATTTTGACAAGAGCACCACACAATATATAACTTGGCTTAACTAAAGATCCCAAAGTCAGTGAAATTCCTAAGTTTATCTCCAAAATGAAAAAAACTAAAACTTGAACTGATATATAGAATAATATGAGGGAAGGGTGAAGAAGGTGGGGAAAATTCATAAAGCTTTAGGCTTTGCAATTTATAAAGTATCCTGACACATTCTATGTCATCCCAGGTGGCCTCCAAAAAGAGAACCTTCAATGATGAGGCTGGATAAGCATGAGTCAACTGCCATCTCTTTCTGGGATGACAACAGAGGGTCTCTATGTGAATTTAAATAACATATCCAGTCAAAAACTTCCTCCTGTGTTAAATACTATTGCTAACTAAGCTCACTGTAGGCCAGAAGAATTGAATCATTTTTTGTTTCTTTTCCTCCTTCAATTATTGGGAGGATTCCTGAAGTACCAACTTAAGTCAAGTTAATAAATCATCATTCAGTACTTAATTTAAAAAAAAACAACAAGAATTTCAGGACATTTTCCCCTGGGAAGTATTGGAAGCTCACAGAGTGAATTGGTTAGCTAAAAAAAAGCTAAGTAATGTAAAAGGATGATGAATGAGGGGGAAAAAAATCTGATAAACTGATGCATGTGTTTTGCACATGATTTGATTAAATTTCAAGTTGATTTTAGGGCCTGCCTTAAAGTGCTTTCAGAGGAGCCTAAACATGTCCCTTTCCTTCTAAACTATCCTAAATCACAAGTGTAAGAAAAGAGCCAGAAAGGAGATTCCTCTGGCTGACTTTTCTTTCCTTACTGCTAATTCTTGTAGTAACCTGGAGATATTTGCCTATCTTGGTCATTGCAGAATCCTAAGGTCTTTATCCTTAACAAACTTTGAAATAATTGAAATTTGTAAATTGAGTTTTGAATAATAATTGAAATGTGGGGGTGCAAATTTCTCCTACTTTCAACCTGCCCTAGTGCTCCCTCTCATCATGCCCCATTGCTCCTCTTCCCTAGTCAAACTTTCATGTAGTACTGGGTGCTTTCTGTCAAGGAAGGTCATTTGATAAACCAATTCACACTTAGGAGTTTGTTTTTTAAACAAGGTATATGGTTTTTTTTTAAAAAGCCTTCAAGGAGAGGACAAAATTTAACTCAAAGGGTTGAATCTCTAGTGATCATATTTCAGATACCTAAACTGGGCTTTTAAAGCAGGCTTTGGAGTAATGGAGATTCTCAATAGTATAGTTAGGCAAGGGAAAGTGTTATTGTTCAGTTGTTTCAGTTGTGAACTGCTCTTTATGACTTTCTTTGGGGATTTCTTAGCAGAAATACTGGAGTAGTTTGCTGTTTTCTTCCCCAGCTTATTTTACAAATGAAGAAACTGAGGAAAATGGGGTTTAGTGACTTGCCCAGGGTCACACATCTACTAAGTGTCTGAGGCCAGATTTGAACTCTGGAAGTCTTCCTGACTCCAGGCTCACCATTTTATCCACTGTGCCACCTACTCGCCAAATACATGCAAATGTTATGGCCTCAGGAGATATTTACAGATTAGGGAGTTGTCCAACTTTCCCTCAAATCACATCAGTTGGGCAGGTGCCTGTGTCATTCAAGTATTAGTCACTCCTTTGCCTTTGTATAGCTGAATTATTAATGACCTTAAGACTGTGTCTTCCTGATAATCAATCAATTAGTCATTTAACAACTTTCAGTTGGATGAGTATTTTGTGCAAAGTACCAAATAAGATCAGGTGAAGAATATAGAAAAGCTTGCATAAATAGGTCAGACATTAATAAATATGTAGATATTTAGCAAGAGAAATAAAAAATATCTAGCCAACTGAAGAGTAAAAACTTAGGGGGAACCATGATTGTTATTTTAACCTATTTGAAGGGCTCTATGTGGAGGGAAAGATTTATTCTGTGTGACTACAGAGGTCAAAGCTAGGACAGTGGATAGAAACTATAGGACAACAATCTCTTGCTAATCATAACAAATAGATTTTTAACTTTTATAACTGTCCAATATGTAATCGGATCTCAGAATTCCAAATTCTTCATAATAAGATCATTTGAGCATTGGCTGGAATATTATCTATCAGAGCTATTTTAGAAAGGATTGCTGCATCAGACAAGAGATTGAACTTGACAGTCAATTGTCAAATCTCAATATATGACTCTTCTCCAGAGATAAAGATAAGACCAGAGTAATGAGGGAAACATGAAAGTTTGAGAATAAGAACTAGGTAGAGATGAATCCACTAGGTGAATTTTAAGCAACATAAACAGCAATCCTCTGGTGACAATGGGCAGCAGAGAAAGCATTTCTGTGTTATTCAAAGCAGTTGACTTAAACAGTTAAAGAACTATGTGGACCTCAGTGACTGATGCTATCTATGTCCATTGTCTAACAACTAGCTTCATCAGGACTGTGGGATAGGAGATGAATTTTTTAGTCATGGCAATTTGTGAAAAGTGCCTGTGAGGAAATCATTAGTGACTGGATTTTAGAGAAACATGGAAAGACTTGCATGATGGTGAGTGACAGTGAGCAGAACCAAGAGAACATTGTACACATTAACAACAACATTGCAAGATGATCCACTATGATGGATGTAGCACTTTTCAGCAGTTAAGAGATCAAGGACAATCTTGCTAAAAACAATGCCATCAACATCCAAAGAAAAACTATGGAATCTGAGTCTGAATACAGAATAAAGTATACTAGGTTCACCATTTTAAAACTTCTTATCATGTTTTTTCCTTTCTTTCTCATGGTTTTTTTTTCTTTCCCCTTAGTTCTAATTATTCTTTCACAATATGACTAATATAGAAATATGTTAAACATGAATATATATATTCATGTTTCATATATATATATATATATATATATATATATATATATATATATACACACACACACAACTTTTATCAGACTATTTGCTGCCATGGGGAGGAGTGAGGTAAGGAAGGGTGGTAGAAAATGTGGAACTCATAAATTTGCATATGGAGAAATGTTGGAAAAAACTGCATGTAATTGGAAAAATAAAATAAAATTTCAATTAAAAAAAAGAAAGAAAAGTGTCTTTCAGTGTATAGAGACAGCATGGATAGGGGGCTAGATGAGCCAGTTTTAACAGTAAAAAAATCTTGCAAGTCCTGTCTTTGAGATATGCTAGCTGAGTAAGGATTGGCAAGTCAGTAAATCCCTTGGTACTCCAGGAAGTTGTCCAGAGTTATACATAGCCAGAATTCTTTTTTTTTAGGTTTTTTTGCAAGGCAAATGGGGTTAAGTGGCTTGCCCAAGGCCACACAGCTAGGTAATTATTAAGTGTCTGAGACTGGAGTTGAACCCAGGTACTCCTGACTCCAAGGCCGGTGCTTTATCCACTACACCACCTAGCCGCCCCCATAGCCAGAATTCTTAACAAAAATTTGGAGTTTTGTCTAACTTCAGTTGATGGAGACCCACATGAATCAATGACAATAAAATTATACTTGTATACAGTGTTTTAAGGTTTACTAAATATTTTTCCTATCACTAGTCCCCACAGAGAAAGCAGTACCAGTACTATTATTCCCATCTTATAATATGGAGGAGAAAATATACTCTGAGAGATTGGTGACATGCTGTGAAAAACAACTAGATAAATATAGGGTTAGGATACAAATCTGGGTCTCCTGGCATCAACTGTAATACTCCTTGCACTATACCACATTGACTTTTGAATCCATGAAATGCTGTAATTAAACTATGAAGAGCTGGCTTGCCAGAATCAGTTGGAGGTACAATAAGATGCTCATAACTTTTTTTAATATGAGAGGCACACAGTGAAATGGTTTCAATGAGACATCTTAGAATAAATAAGGAATGCATGTTAAACATTTAATATAGAGTCACCATACTTATTTCATGAAGATGTTCATGTGATAATTCTTGGATGACTCTTGCTTTCAGTTCTTCTGACATAAAATCAAACCCTTTCAGTCTTCCTTCAGTACTTCAATAGTTCATGAATACATGACCTCTTTGAAATGGATGCTGTCTCCCACAGCGCAGAAATGAATCCATTTGTGACTACTCACTCACTCTAAGTGAATCTTCTGAATCTTCCACAGATGAAACACCTTTCATGCTAAAGATGTTTGTCTAGGTCCTTTTACATTTCAGGGTAGCTATATGGAGTGTTCAGGTTCTCCATCTCATTATCTCTTGTCCCTACTACAAGATCACAAGATTCTTTCCATTTCCAAAACAGGCATTTCCTTGATGATGTTTCTTTTACAACTTTTTAGGCATATTTTGACATTGGAAATATGCTTCAGTCTACTTGTACTCACAATGTATCTCATCATTTTGTTTCAAGATTCTCAACTCTAGGGGCAATTAGGTGGTGCAACAGATAGATCACTGGCCCTGAAGTCAGGAGGACCTGAGTTCAAATCCAGCCTCAGACACTTAATACTTACTTAGTTGTGTGACCTTGGGCAAGTCACTTAACTCCATTGCCTTGCAAAAATTTAAAAAAATATTCTCAACCCTATAACAATACTGGGAGAACATTTGTTAGTGTGGGATCATTCAAATCATAATACAATGTATCTCTTGTAATCTAGCCCACTGTCTTCCTCTTGTTCAATCCTAGGCCCATCTTGTCCATCAACAATTACCATAATGTACCAATATGCTAACGTCTACCTAAGACTATCTATCCAATTGTATATCATGGTTGAGACAACAGATATTTTCTACCTAAGACTATCTATCCAATTGTATATCATGGTTGAGACAACAGATATTTTCCACCCTTTCAGTTTTATTTTAAGGAGTTTTGGGCTGATCTCATTTAAATAATCATGAATCTCATAAAAGAGGTGCTTTGATATTTTAGGACTTGATTCAATTAGCAGGAAGACAGCATTGCTCTATGGAAAGTATGTTGAATTTGATACCTCTTACTTGGATTGAAACCCTAGCCCTACCCCTTATTATATGATCTTAGAAAAGTAATTTTGCCTCTCTAGGGCTCAGTAAGCCTCATCTGTTAACTGAGTGAGTTGACTAGATGACTTGTTAGGTCCCTTCTTGTGCTAAATCTAGAATTCTAAAGGCACCTCTGTCTAAATATCATCTACAACAAGAAGTATCTTGAGAACTCTATTTTTTGGGGGTTTTTTTTAGGTTTTTGCAAGGCAAATGGGGTTAAGTGGCTTGCCCAAGGCCACACAGCTAAGTAAGTATTAAGTGTCTGAGGTCGGATTTGAACCCAGGTACTCCTGACTCCAAGGCCGGTGCTTTATCCACTACACCACCTAGCTGCCCGAGAACTCTATTTATAGGAGATCCCACTCTTACCTGGGACTCAAGTAAGACATCTTCCATGACAATGTCCAACACCTTTGGCAATCAAACATCTAGTTCTACTCCAGAACTAATATAATCTGACAGTCGAATAGAATTATCTCCTTGTTTTCATTTATCAAGGAATCCTGTAGAATTTTAGAATACATATGAGAACCTCCTTGTTAGAGAAGAGCCTCCACAGAAATTTTCTGATTTCCCAAAATTCCCTCTGGCAATGCAGTTCCCTTGCCACAGTGAAAAATGTGGTGCATCTGGCAAGTTATATCTTCATGAAGTCACAAGACATGTTTATGTAATTTAGTCAAAAGAACTTGAAAATATAAATTTGCAGCTCTACAGACATAATAGAGCTTTTGAAAGACAATCTATATCCTGTCAGTGAGATATGCTATTCCCTTAATCACCAGCTCCAAATATTCCAAGATCTAGTTATTGTTGGCAATGATGTTCTCTAATGCTGAATGAAGACAGTTTTATTTTTCTGTACTCAGCTTAGTGTGGAGTGCTTGCTGAGAGAGGCAAAAAGTAGGAAATAGTATAGCAACCCAACAGAGAAATCTTACAATTGTGGAGAATGTTCCACTCTTGCTAGAAGGTTCTCAGTTGACTTCATTTGCACATTATAAAAATGAAAAGAAAAAAAGATACATTTCCTGACTTCTACCTTGGTTATTTTGGGAGGAGAGGGGGAGTTATCCAATTTTAACAGTTACCCTACCACTGTGCTGAAGATAAATCAACATAGTCCATATATTCATTGGCCATTTTCCGAACATGAAACATAAAATACTTCCATGATAGTTGCACAGCTTGGACACAGCTCACCATGGTCTATATACTATTTGACTTCGTTGGAGGAGAACATGGGTCTCAGACATTCTTCAAGGCAGGGTTAAAAACATCTGCAGTTTAGAAATCAGCCGAGTTCCCTGGGGGAGAGTGTTAAATCCAGAGTGTGCTGATCTGTTTCCTGTCTTTGTTATGATTTCTTCACTGTAACTGAATATCCCTCTGAGCTGCAGTGAATGAGTTGCCCTCGCACAGCTGTGTCAGCAGGCCAAGGACTGTTGGCTTAGCGGACTCCTTTCACGTTTACACAGCTAGCTTCCATAATCCCAGAGTCAGTCCTATTCATTTACAGGTTAAGCCGCTCCTTGTCTTTAGATAGATGGACTTTACTATACACTCCGTTCGGTGGTTCCATGCTGGGGCAATATAATCTAATTAAAAGTAATTAGGAGTGGGAGTTGAGACTGAAAAGCAATTACTTGGTCTTCTTGAGTCCTACCTAAAGAAAACTCATAGGGACATGGAATATACCTCTAACAACTCTAAAAAAGAAAGTCAGGAAAAATATGTGGAAAAACAGTATTACAATTAAGAATCTGAGGGGATTTCCTAGTTAATCCTTAGAATTGTAAGAGGGATAAACATTCTATAGCAATAAACAAAGGAATGGAATCTTGGGGACTGGTGATATTATAGCCAATGAAAATCTTACCTACCTAATGTATTGTTTTATTTTTACTTTCTGGAAAATAGTCTGATAATTCCTTCTGTTATTTTAAGGTCCACATCAATTCTAAATATATAATTTCACAGTCCTATGACCCTTAATTTTTTTTTCCATGTGTAATCTATCTCATCTCAAATGGTGAGCTGCCAGGAATTGACCACTACCAACAGTCCACAACCCAGCTGGAACACTTGTACTCATTTTTAAAATGAGTCATTTAGGGACCTTGAAGATTACATATTCCATTCTTAAAACAAAGAAGCAACTGCCAACAGGTTTCCAGTAAGCTAGAAGAGTATTTAACCCAAAGTGGGTTTGGTGACCTTTTTGAACTGAAAAGTGGGGCAGGTTCCAGTGAAGTGTGGGGAACAGATCATGAGTAATGCAAAAGAAAGAAGAAAAAAAATCAGTCCATTTTTTTCCCAGCTTCAGGGAAGAGGTGGAAGAGAAGAAAGTCAAGCCAGTTTAGCATTTCTAGAGAGGGTTTATCTGGGTGGTTTTTCCAAATTGTATTTAACATTCTGCTGTGGAGGCCCAACAAGAGAGCATAAATTCTGCACATCACATTATTGACCCAGACTTTTCCAATTCATTCTTCCTAATGAATATGCCAATGAACATTTTATATATTTTAAGAAGGTGACTGTAAGATAAATATTGATGTTTTCAGCTATGATCCTTAGCTCTGAAGCCATCCATATACAATGATCATTGCTGGTACAGTAGGATTGCATCACAATTTTAAGGCCACAAGTGATTCTCTGATTCTACATAACTCTAGTGGGCCAAATGTTTTTATGATAATAATAATAATAACTAATATTTATATCACATTTACTTATGTGGCAGGCACTATGCTAAGTAAGCTCTTTATGAATATTATCTCACTTAAGCCTCACATCAAACCCAGGAGTTAGGAGGATATGTGTGTTTGATTATTTTTCTAAATCTTATGTCTAAATTCCATTTCATGATAGTAATGACACTCATTAATATAAAAGTCATTCATCCATTAGGAGCACACCTTATAATACAACAGGAGACTCAACATACTGTCTAACTTCACTCTGTTGGATATAAGTTTTTCTTAAGCATGTCATTTAAATTTTTGCACTAATTTTGTATCATTATAAAATTCTGGTGCCTTTCATCTTGCTTCAGCATAGTCAGAGGATATGAAGTGACAACATCTATCAAAAGTCTCATCTAATCTTCAGTTGGATAGATTTAGGGCCATAGTCTAGTGGAAAGAGGACTCAGTGGAGTAAGAATTCTTGGACTTAGGGGCAACTAGATGACACATTGGACAGAGCACCAGTCCTGAAGGACCTAAATTCAAATCAGGCCTTAGACACTTAATATTTATTAGCTGTGTGATCTTGGGCAAATCACTTAATCTCATTGTATTGTTTTAAAAAAAAAGACTACTTGGGCTTAAATTCCACCTGGCACAACCATGGCCAAGTCATTTAACATTTTAGATATCAGTTTCTTTATCTATAAGATTCAGGTTTTAGATTTGATATACTCCAGAACATTAAATGTGCTCTAAATCTATGAACCTGTGAAAACCATTAAGAGAAACTCATTATCTATAATAATAAAAGGCCTTTATTGGGAAAGATGCTGATGAAACATCATGGATCTTCCAAATACACTGCCAAATGTTCACCTCACCTTTCCATATCCTTCACAAATACATGAAAGAACAATAGAAGGGATGTGTATACATGCAGTTGCCAACTACTGTGCTAAGCATTTAAAAAATAAATTATTTCATATGATCTTCAAAACATTTCTGAGGGGTGGCTAGGTGGAGCAGTGGATAAAGCACCAGCCCTGGAGTCAGGAGTACCTGGGTTCAAATCCGGTCTCAGACACTTAATAATTACTTAGCTGTGTGGCCTTGGGCAAGCCACTTAACCCCATTTGCCTTGCAAAAACCTAAAAAAAAACAATTCTGGGAAGTAGGTGCTATTATTATCATCATTTTACAGTTGAGGAAACTGAGGGAAACAAGCATTAAGTGACTTGCCCAAGGTTACACAGCTAGTAAGTATCTGAGGCAGGATTTTAACTTCAGTTTTCTTGACTCCAAGTCCAGCCCCTTTGTCCACTGTACTACCGGCTGCTTCTGGGAGGATTCTGCAATATAGTTTCTTCTTTTTTGTTTGTGGTTTAGTCATTTTGGTCATATATGACTTTTCATTCCCCCCCTTTTGGGGATTTTCTTGGCAAAAATGTTGCCATCTCCTCCAGCTCACTTTTAAATTGAGGAAACTAAGACAAGGTCACATAGCTAGAAAGTGTCTGAGGGTAGATTTGAACTCACGTCTTTCTGACTCCAGACCAAATACTCTGTCTATTGCACCACCCAAGCTGCCCAGCTTCTTACCCACCCAACACAAATTGTATTACTTGTTTGCCTTGTTAGATGAGTTTAGTTTGATTAGTGAGTTGCGATGGTCAAAAAACAAAATGCATCACTATGGAGCCACTCCAGCCAAAAGCTTTTCAAAGTTCAGTTAAACCAATCCTTGGACAACAGATATACTGGGATCAAACTTCAAGCCTTCCAGCTTGAGATCCACAGGCACAGACCTCAAGAACTCAGACTCACCAAATCAGTAAAATGAGTCCATAACCATCACAACTTTCTAAATTTGATTCATCATTATGTCTCCCAGCACTCTTTCTCTAACCAGCCTTATCTACCTTATTAATATGTGGATGTGACTTTCTATTGCTTTTCTAATATTTCATGCATATGTATTTTATTCCTGAGCTTATTTCATATTCTTCACGAAAAGGAACCCTGCCTGTTCTTTCTTTTGTATTCTCCCTCTCTAAGGCACTTCACACAGTAGGTATACAAGGCATTACTGTTGAAAGAACCAGAAAATTACAAAAAGTAAGCTGTCTTTAGGGAGATGACTAACATGGATGATCACAGTTGAGTTGGGCAACATTCTGTCTTCCTTATTTTAATAACTACTAATGTAATGAGAATTTTAGAGTTTGCATTCACTTCTGTGCTTTGGACTCAATATACCTCTGGTTTCTGTTGCTTATTATGAGATTTCTAAGATTAATTATAATGGTTTCTATAAATTAGAGAAGAATGTCTTTTTTAGCAGAGACATAGAATGACTAGGCTGCAATTTTTCATTTCTTTTTTCATGGTACAAGTTGAGCAAAGGTAAAAAAATGTGCTGATTGCCTCAATGTGAATTTTAAAAGCCATTCTTAAAGATTGAAATTTATATTTTAAGACTTAAATGCCAACTAACCTACAAAAGTCATGCCCCACTATCCAAACACAAGAAGCCTTCTATTCCTTCCTCTTCCCTTCCATTTCCTTTATTCCTACTCTTTTTTTCCTCATTGAAAATTTCTCAAATTGTAGTAGTCATCATCAAATTCTAGTGCCCCCAAAATTAATCATCATAAACAGACATGGTTAATGTTCAGGTGATACTCTGAGAAAAAGGTTGTCATGAATACATGCTCAAATCCCAGGACATCCATCCCCTTACTGATCTCCCAGTGGAAATCCATCCCAGTAACAATATGGCAGTAATTAAGAATTCTTACTTGCTGAATTCACTGTCACCTTTAAGTAGGGGAAGTTGGGTTGATGTGGAGGAAGCAGAAAAATAAACCACCAAGCCCTAGAGACCTCTCTTTGTTGTTTAGAAATTCAACTATGTATTAGAAGATGGATTTGGCACTTATAATAAAAATGACTCCAGTTTCCTGCTGGTTTTTAGAATGATGTCTTTTGGTTACATTCTTTCAACTTGTAGAATATTAATTTAGAATTCTCTTGGGTAAGGACTTCTAGCTGTGTTGCCTCTGTGAGGGCACTGGTTCAAGGAGGCAAGACAGCAAATGGCACATACCCCATGGCTTTCTCTGTTACCAGCCAATGTGGTTTTAGAAGCTTGATGTTTTGAGTTGCAGTTGCCTTGCATGGCAGAAAATAGAGGTTTTGTGATGTTCAGAAAGGAGACAGTAGAACAAAAAGACATTGGCAGACATTTTTTAAAAACCCAAAATATGAAGGGCATTGCTGAGAGACCTATTTATTTTTCCTCCCAACTCCTGTTTTTGTTTGGAAGTTTTATTTAAGTAACTAAAGCTATAGTTTTTCATTGTTACACTTTCCCAGGACCCTGCTGAACAGGAGAAGTCCAGGAGCACAGACCTATGACAATGATAAGAGCTACTTAAAAATAAATAAATAATGATGATGAGTTTCTTGGGAAAAGAAATCAAGCTGTTTTAAAATCGAAATACTAGGGGGAAAAGATATACATTCAAGAAGAATAAAATAAATTAGCCACATATATGAATTGTAGACAGTTTAAAAACAAGGCATTTTTGTGTCCCAAGTAAAGTTTGAAAATGTCACAACATGCATTTGGAGATCACTCTCCCCGTGTATAAATGTTTATGAAAAGCTGAGCTTTGTCCATATTCCATAAAATGCAAATTTTTACTTTGACATTTAACAAATCTGTCATTTTATTGCTGAAGGTCATTCCTTCCTAGAAAAAATAAAAGAAAGTGACCTCTTCTGACCCTATGCAATTCCTGTTCATTACTTTTCATAAATCCCTCCTAAAGGAGTCATACTGCATACTGGAGCCCTTCCTCTGGTTCCTTTTTTCTCTGAAGAACCAAGATAACATTCCCAAGAGACTGGTTCATCTATCTTTCATCTCTCCTTCTTGCCCTATGATTATCCTCTGTTTTTCAAATCTTATTTTTCTTTGATGCCATATATACCTTTTCCCCCCTACTTCTTCCTGATTAGTCATCTTTGATAATATGTTTCCAACAATTGATGTCCTGACCTTTGGATTTTTTCTTTTTTAATAAGTTTTTGTCAATGACTTTTTTTAACATCACCAGAGGTTCCCTCAGTATCTCTCCCTTTCCTCCTCCCAGAGAGTCATTCTATATAATAAATGGTATTTTTAAAATAAAAAAGAGAGGGGAAAATTCAACATAGTTAATCAACACATCACAAAAATCTGAATTTATGTAAAGTGTGTAGCATGTATGGTTCTCTTGTCTCTGCAAAGGGATGATGGGATGGGAGGATCTTATATCTCTGCTTTTGAGCCATGCTTTTCCTCTATTATTTGCAGCATTCATTTTCAATTTTTTTGCAATTGCTCTTTCTGTTCACATTGTTGGAGTCATTGTGTATATTGTTTTCTTGACTCTGCTTGCTTCATTCTGCATCAATTCATGTAGACTTTTCCATGTTTCTTATATTTATCACATTTATCCTTTCTAACAACATTTCATTATATTCTTATACCACAATTTGTTTAACCATTCTCTAATCAATGGTTATCTACTTTATTTCTAATTCTTTACTTTCACAAAAAAGAACTGTAACAAATATTTTGACGTCTATGGAGACTTTCCTTTGATCAATAGTTTCCCATCCATTTGGGCTTTAATATGTTTTGGGGGTATCTGGATATGTTCAGTGACAAATCTGAGAAAAGTAATATTACTGTAATGAGTATGTGATGATAGAAGTTTGGACAGTGTCTGCTTTTCTCACTTCCCATTGTTGAAAAAATCCAAGGATGCATGTGCAGAGCAAGAGTTTCTAGATTAGTCACCATGCAGAATGGAGAAATGCTAATAAGACTACGCAAAAGAAGGTACATATCCAGTTCACACTGCCAAAACTTTGACATAGTCTAAGAGGTAGGCTAGACATGGACCAGTGTTTGGAAACTCTGCCTGACTCCTGGTACTATGCCAAAAAACACGATCTGGTTGTATGGGAACTATTATTGCCAAACTACTGTAGCTTGGCAGATCCACCAGAGGCCAAAGAGAAGCTAGAAACAGATGGCATCATTGCTCTGGTCTCGGAAGCACTGACTTGACCATCAATTGGTTCTAAGAGTTTGTGGAAACTATGAACCAAATTTCTGGAGAAGAACCACTGGGAAGACCTCTCCTAATGGCTTTGCTAAAGGCCTACGTTTTTATGAATGCTTTCTTTGTTCCCAACTATTCTAAGTAAACTTGATCTTTGCTTAATATCTTTGTTAGCTTGCCTGCTTACCCAATGAAACTGAGGATCCTCTGAGAAACATAAATTGAATTATTGTATTCCCAGGGGAGCTTCTGGGTAGAGACATGATCACTGTTAGAAAGAAGACCAGGAAAATGAATATGGTCTAATATATCAGAAATAAATATCTAATATTTCTTCTATCATCTTCATCTTGTCTCCTCCACATCCTCCACTATGGCAACCTTTGACTCTATCCTTGCTATCCCATAGCTTTGACAGGTGAACTTTACCTTATCTTGCTTGGAACTAAACCTCTAAGCCATTCACCCTAATAGTTTACACTCTACGCCTACTCTTTTCTATTTCCCCTTCATATCTTTCTTTCCCACCCCCATTAAACTGCTTATTGAGATGGGGCAGCTAGGTGGTGCAGTGAATAGAGCACCACCCCTGGAGTCAGGTGTACCTGAGTTCAAATCCGGCCTCAGACCTTAATAATTACCTGGCTGTGTGGCCTTGGGCAAGCCACTTAACCCTATTGCCTTGAAAAAAAATGCTTATTGAGGGGGCAGCTAAGTAGCCCAGTGAATAAAGCATGGGCCCTGGAGTCAGGAGTACCTGAGTTCAAATCTGGCCTCAGACTCTTAATAATTACCTAGCTATGTGGCCTTGGGCAAGCCACTTAACCCCATTGCCTTGCAAAAACCTAAAAAAAATGCTTATTGAGGTTAAGAATTATTTTGCTTGTTTCTATTTGTAACTTTGGTGCTTAGTTCAGTGGTTCATTCTATAATTTAATAAGTGTTATCCATTGATTCAAGGTCCATTTAAGAACTGTGATTCAAATAATTGGTGCAGTTAAGTGCTGAAGTGGATAGAATACAAAGTCAATAGTCAGAAGACCTGATGTCAAATTTGACATCAGATACTTGTTAGTTATGTGATTGCAAGAAAGAGTGAAAACCAGAGAGACAAAATGTTATTGGTTTGGTTTGGGAATTGAGAGAACCAATTAGATTCTATCTTATGAAGAGTGATTCTATCTTGTGCTGCCACATATATTATCCTCCATCTAGTGGTTTTTCTGCAAATCATCCATTAAACTAAATGGTAGAAGTCATCTATAACTTTATAAATGCAGGGGGATGCAATTAACTAGCATCTCTCAATTCTGGGAAAAGAATAACCCTGAAACTTATTCACACACCCCACCACCACCAACTCCCAACTCAACTGAAACTTACTCTTTTACCTTTACCATTTGGAAAGCCCCTAATCTTTCCTCCATTTAGAATCAGATTACCTAGTTTTGTATCATGGTTTGTACTTTGTTGATTGTTTTCTTTTAATTAATTTAATTAAATTAATTAATTAAAAGACCCTGTATTCAGGGTCATTTTGACTTCCTGGGTAGTCCATTAATCAGTTTATTATGCATGTTTTTCTTTTCTTTTCTTTTTTGCAAGGCAATGGGGTTAAGTGGCTTGCCCAAGGCCACATAGCTAGGTAATTATTAAGTGTCTGAGGCCAGATTTGAACTCAGGTACTCCTGACTCCAGGTCTGGTGCTCTATCCACTGTGCAACCTAGCTTCTCCTATGCATGTTTTTCTAAAAAGTCATAAAGCTCAGACAATTTCTTCAGTTATTATGAATTATCTACCATATTGGCCTTGGACAAGTCATTTAACCTCTCTGCTTTCCTCAATTTCCTCATCTGTAAAATGGCAATAATGCTCCAAATGTTGTTGGGTCGAATCAAATAATATTTGTAAATTGCTTACTAAGCACAGTGTCTGTCACATAGTTAAGTAGCATATAAATGTTAGCTATTATTGTTATCATCATCATCATCCTCATCATCATCCTCATCGTTAAAATACATACCTCCCTCTATCCCGAGTTACACATTTATGGTAACCATTGTTGTCTTTCTTGAGCCATATATGTGCTTTGGAAACTTAGTGTGTTTACACTATATTTTAAGTCAAGACTATTTTCACAAAGTGCTTGCCAACTCTGTCATTTTACAATGGAAAATCTGCCAGCAAAAATATTAGGAGGCTCAGGCTCTCAGTGCACATCCGAATTTATTTGTGAAAGGAAGTGCTGTCTTATTTCTACAATCCCAGACTCTCAGTATCACATTGGAAGCTCTATTGTGTTGATCTCATGATAATTAAAAAGTGATTGAAAGACTATTATGACCAAAAGAGCTATCTTCAAGAGACATTCAAAGACCCATCATATAGATGAGCATCATAAAAAGGACATGCTTGTTCATCACTACTTAGATATTAAAAAGATATTAAAAAAGAAACAGAAGATATTTTTTTACCCTCTTCATAAGTTTCAATGTTTCTGGATATTTCTCAGCAATTTTTTCTGATAACTTGCTTAAAACAATACAGGATTTGTCAGAGCAGTGGACTTGGAGTCAAGAATAGTTGAGTTTTAATTAATCCCCAGATATTCACTAGCTGTGTGACTCTGGGGAAATCAGTTAACTTCTATCTGCATCAATTTCTTCATCTGTAAAGTGAGAATAACTATTGCACCTACTTCAAAGGAAATTTGTGAAGATCAAATAAGATAATATAGTATATTAATGCAGTCTTTAAAGTGTTACATAAATATTGCCATTAATTAGAAAACATTTTTAGCTAATTTGGAAGAAGATACAAAAAGATCTTATCAAAAAAAATCCCTTATGGCCATTTATATTTATGGGTATATATATATATATATGTATATATATATATACATATATATATACATATACATAGATATGGCCTATATTTACTAGCTATTGCTGGTATCTTACCACATACGAAAATTTTGAATCTCTATCAACAATTCTTTTCAGTCTGTCAGTTAATGAGCATTTTCTAAGACCTTACTGTGTGCCAGATAATGTGCTACTGAGTTCCAGGAATACAAAGAAAGGCAAAAACCAGTCTCTGCTCGCAAGGAGCTTATGATCCAATTGGGGAGACAACATGCAAACAAAAATACATACAAGATATATACAGAATTGATGGAAGGTAATATAATAGAGATGGCACCTAGTGGGATGGAGGATAGGAGGTAGAGGAAGAAAAGACTTGGAAAGACTTGCAGAAAGTAAGATTTGAGCTGAGCCTTGACAGAATTCAGGGAAATTGAGAGGCAAAGGTGAAAAGGGTAACCATTTTCAAGAATAGGGATAGCCACTGAAAAAGTATAGAGCAGGAACTGGAGCATCCCATGTAATTAAGACTAAAAAGACAGGAAGGAACAAATTGGGCTTTAAATGCCAAAGACAGTCTCTCTTATACTTGCTTTTGGAGTTAATAAAGAATCACCCGATTTTCTTGAGTGGAGGTAGGGATTTTGTGTGTGGAGGCAGGGGTAACATGATCAGATGTAAGCTTTTGGAGAATCACTTTGGCAGCTAAGTAGAGGAGTGGGGAGAGACATGAGGCAGGGAAGACCAGTCAAAAAGCTATTGCAATAATCCATTAATGAGGTGATGAGGGCCTGCACCTGGGTGGCAGTCATTTAAATGGAAAAAAAGGGATATATATATATACTAGAGATGCTGTCAAGGTAGAAAAAAAATACTTAGAAATACACTGAATATGTGGTGTGGGATCAAGAGAAGTCTCAGATAAATACTGACATTTGATAGTCTTTTAGACCTTACAAAACATTGTGACTAGGAGAATGGTGATGCCCTTGACAGAGATAGGAAAGTTTGGAAAATGGGTGTATTTCAGAGGGAAAACAATGGGTTCTGTTCTGAACATATTGCATTTAAGAGGAGTGCAGGATTTCCAGTTTGAGATGCTTAAATATTTTCACAAATATATCAGAAAATTTACTAAGGACCTGATTCTCTCAATTCCCTGTTACAGCCTATAAAGATAGATTGTAGCCATATTGTGTAGGACTTTGAATGTCAAAACAAGAGTTTTATTTTATCACACAGAATGAAGAGGCACTAAAGCTTCATAAGTGTAGGAAAGAGATGATTAAATACTTTATTGGTATCTCTTTGACAGCTGCATGAGTGATGTATTGGACTGGGGAGAGAAAGGATATGGAGAAACTAGTTAGAGAATTGTTGCAACAATTGAACTCGGGTGGCTTCAATAGAAAGGAATAGATGTGGGAAGTGTCGAATTTACATGATTTTGAAGATGACTCAGTTGTGAAGCTGTGTATCTGTAAGCATTGTGGCATCCTCAAATGAAATAAAGAAGTTTGAAAGAGAGATGAGTTTAGCAAAAGACAATGACTTCAATTTTGATGTTAAGTCTGATGGGACTGAGTAGACATCCATCAGGCAGATGGAGACATTGTACTGAAACTCAGGAAAGAGATGTAGGCTGGATAAATATATTTGGAATTCATCTATATATAAAAAATATATAAATGCTGTTGCCCATTTATCAACTGAATTACTTTTAATATTTTTTAAATTTTTGAAAATCAATTCTTCCTTTCATAATATATAATAAACACTCTACTTATATACAGTCCGTGTTATTTGTTCCAGCCCATGAACAAATAGATACAGATATTGGCCTGGAAATCAGTGACTCAATTATCAAAAGGAACAAATATTCATACAGAATACTTTCATATGCACACACATATATGTGTGTGTGTGTGTGTGTGTGTGTGTGTGTGTGCGCGCGCGCCTACTCCCACCCCAGCATCTCCCAAATATATCTGAAATTCCTTTATTCTAGGGCAATAAAATAAGATAGAACTCTAAATACACCTCACTGTTCAAAATGATACAGATGCTACATCTTATTGGTTCTAGACTCTGTGAATTCATGATAAGTTACAGAAAAATTTCAATAAATTTAATAAATCACAACTTACAATTTAGTATTTGGTCTATTTTTCTTCTTGATAATTGGGTTGGCAGGGCTTCTGAGACTCAAAAATTTTCAGTGTGGTATACTATTAAAAACACTCAGATATCAGAATTCTGAATACAGGCTTTGCCTTTGGAAACTTGTGTGACCTAATTTTGGGTTAGTCTCTACCCACCCTAAACCTCAGTTTCCCCTTATGCAAAATGAAAGGCTTGGACTAGATGTCCTTCCCAACTTTAGCATTCCTTCCATGAAAAGTTTTTCACTGCCCCAAAAGTTAGGACCTTTATAAAGTATAGCATTGTCCTCTCACAAGTTGCTTAAACATTTAAGTCCCATTTCAAGAAAAATGCTCCAATATCCCCCAAGAAATAACCATTATCTTTAGGGGAAATCAAACAATATTTCATATCTTTTTCCATAAGACAATTTTCTTCCTTTCTTATCTTTAAATTTACAAAATTTCACATTATTTAAATTCAATAATAATAAAATTGAGTCCTTTTGAACCAGTTGCAACTAATTCACCCATATTAAACTTTTAAGAGAATCCTGCAGGTTCTTGCAGATGTATGTAAAATCCATATTGGGGGCGGGGGTGAAACAGAGCATGAAGCCTGAAGTCACTTTCTTACCTGCAATATGTGGAAAGGTAGAAGAACAGTGTTTCTTCTTCTAGTTTAACCATTCTCTATGTGATCTTGGTCTGATCAATTAGTTGTAAAAATTCCCTTGTTAAACTTGGGACCCAAGTGCCATCTATCTGCTTTATGTAGATTTAGGAGAGTAAAAGGATTTTATTAGATTTACTAGATTACACTAGATTTTGTGGTAGAGGTCTCATAGAACAGGGGCAGGGAACCTTCAGCCTGCAAGTCATATAAAGCCAATGAAATCACTTGGTTTGGTGCTGCCAAGGCAACCTGAGGCATGACTCAAAATTTAGTAAATCTAAGAGTTTTTAAGGGCTAGGATTTTTAATTTGATAATTTTGTATGGCCCACAAATGATGTTATAACTCTCCAAATGGCTCCTAGCAGAAAAAGGTTCTTCACCCATGTGATAGAGGAATATTGAATAGAAGTAGAACATGGGCCAATGCTATTTTTAAAAAATGCTTTAAATTAATTACAAAGGAGGAATTGTTTATGAAACTATTGCTAGTGTTTTCTTACTTGGGAGAGTGTTCATCAGGAGGAACATTTGTGGAATGTACATTGGAAGAGTCTGTCAGTAAGACTACAACTTTTGGTTAAAGGATTCATTTACCAATAAGTGACTGCAGGATCTCCATGGCCACAGGAAGAAATGGTATGCTGACCCCACTCAGAAGTCTCAGGGGTTCTTTTATTCCCTAGTGACTACAGAATCCCAGGGGCCTCACATCTGTCATTTGTTCCACTCAGCAGGTTCTTAGGTGACCCAAGTCACTGTGCTCATTTTCAGGGACAGATTTCCAGAACTTGTAGAGAATAAACATTTTAATCCTGTTTATCCAAAGGAAATCATGAAGAAATAATTGAAGAAGTGACAGTATTCAAATCCACCCAGTATTCTTAGTCTTTATAATCTTTCTCAGGAATAATAATAATAATAATAATAATACATTTTCTCTATGTTATATTCATAGTTCTGTTGGGCAAAATTGGTTATTCTGCAAAGTTCTCTAGTTAACTACTCTGATTTTTAGATAGCTATAAAATGATGAAATTTAAATATTAGCAAGTAAAAGGAAATCCTAGATTTCATGAATTTTACTGAAGCTTTTAATCTTTAAAATTTACAATAAAAAATTCCATAAACTACTTCAACAGCTTATTGAAGCATTTAACAATCCTTCCTGTCAGGAAATTCTTCCTTCTATCTAGCTTGTACATTTCCTGACATGATTTAAGCCTGTTTCTTCTTATTCTGACACCTTTCAAATTAGGTTAACAATAGGAAAATCATAGAGGATGTGTCTACATCCTCCCAATTAAATGTTCTTTTACCTGAAGTCAGAGAAAGTAAGTAAACAAACACCAAAAAAAAGTTTTAAGCAGCCTTCTCTCCCATTGAAATGGGAAAGTATAGGTTTCACAGAAATAGAATTAGCCATCTTTTTGGAGTAGTTATTAAAGAAGTAACTTTCTAACTTTCCAGAGATATTAATGGCTTGGATACACATTGGGAGGATTTAGATTCATAGATCCCATTGGGTTGTTAAATTCTATTCTCCAAGAATCAAATTGAATATCCTCCACAAAGTAAGCTGAGCAATTTCCCAAAATGCTAGGACTCCTACTCCTAGAAAAGTGACTACTACTCTAAATGACACTTGGAAGATAATATCAGAGTATGCATCTTAGAATGTATTAGAAAAAAATAGTTATTTGGGTTAGCAATTTTATCCTAAATAGTGTAGCCAAGATAAAGAACAAAGGGAAAGACCACATTGTGGATTTCACATCTGCAAGGCTTGGAGAGATCTGAATGGAGTGGAGGATGAGGAGGAAAGGACTCCATACCATGAATATTTGTTGTTGCTCCACAGGTAATTCAGCTGCCATTCCACAGGGGCTCAAAAATTCTCTCACCAGTGTGAGGTCAACAAGTAAACTTAATATGATAGGATAAAGTAAAGCATCACAAATATTATCTCTAACAGGCACAGATATTAAGGTGAGAAAGACCAGTTTAGATAATGTGAATCAGAGATAATGACACAATCTATTTTTACAGACTACTTACTATTCAACTCTCATAAAGGATTGAAATATCATTGTAAGGAGCATAATATAGAAAATTAAATGCAAGATTATACTATATAGTATAACTTGTCTAATTCAGTCTAAGTAGACAGAGGATGAATCAGTTATGGTTTGCTTTTTTAAAAATGTTAATTATAGAATATTTTGAAAGTAATGCCTTTCAGATCCCTGTAAAAATAATGACTAATAGTGTTCTGTCATACATCCTTTTGAACCTACTTTAATAAATGATAAGAAAATATAATTAGAAAATTAACTATTTCATAAATATTGCTAAAATTTTAGAAAACAATTTGTTTTCATAATCAGGCAAAAAATTTTCTTGGACTTCTGTGTCCCCACTGATTTGTTTAGTAAACCTGCCTTCATGGATAGGCCAGAAACAAATTTTAGCTGAACCTATGTCCTAATAATCACAAATGTTGAACTGGTGTCCAAATTGATGAGATTTTCATAGTATGATGTAGACAACTTTTGTGAATGAGAAAGATCAAGAATAAGAAATACAAGGACAGAGTAATAATGTTTTTACCAGGGTCTTCTGAAATCCACATGAAATGGAATCTGCTGAGACATGGGTTTTGCCACACCAAGAGAACAAGCGCATGTTTTTACACTTCTGGCACTGAATTCATTCTGTTCTCTGCATGAACATTATTGCACTGGTCAGGTTTGATGACTTTATTATATGTGTAGTCCAGAATGCCAGGTTTTATGTGGGAAAACCATTTTCAATAGGAATAAATGAACTGTGAGAGCTGCAGGAAAGGAAGAAAGCAATAAGGGAGACAGGATTCCATTTGGAAGTAATGTATATAAAAAGGATCTCATTGGTCTGTTTTCAACTGACAAATAAGAAAGAAAAGGAGGGGTGAAATTTTGTGCTGGATCTGGGAAAGCCCTGAACATGTGATCCTTCTTACTATTAAATCATATTCTATGATCCAACTCATCCAGAATTCTGAGGTATACTGGGGTGAGTTCAAGATGTAATTTCTGACCAAACTCTAAATTTCTTGCCATTAAAGATGTCTGAAAACATATTGGACTTAGTAATGTTATATATTCTGAATTTTTTATCACTGGAATTCCCTGAATATTTTTTAATTTCACCAAAATAATTTTTTCACCTTTTGCCATACCCTCTGTTCCTGATAGAGAAAAAGAAATGGTCTTTCAGAAAAGCTGAATGCATAAAATGTTATCAGTTTCTTTAGATGGGACAATTTCTCAGAAAAAAATCCTCCCCCTTAGAACTACTACATGGAACTTTAAATGTTTATTAAAATGTTTATTTAATACTTCAAATTTTAAAATATTTAATATGAACTTTTTTCTCCTTAAATGTTTATATTATATCACTGTCATTAGGTTAAATTAAAAAAAAGTTGCAGGTTTATTAACATGGTCACCTTCCACCAAATTTTTACTGTGCCTATCTTCAAATGTCAGTACAATGCTTTATCATCATTGAACAATGATTACTTCTATTGAACTTATGGCACTCACCTCCTTCTTCACACATGTGGAGGGACCAGCCTGTAATGAAATAATCACTCCTTTTCTCAGTCTCTTTGGCCTTGCTCTCCAAGGGAATATCTATTTAAAGCTTAGATTTGGTTTATGTCTAAAGTCTCCAAGAGAAGAAATGAATTCGATGTTCAATATGAATTGGGTATGGGACAGGCATTATTCCATACACATAAAAGAAATGTCACCTACCAAATATTCACAAGTGTGCTTTGACATAAAGATTTAATATATGATAAGTTAATTTAATTTATAATTACAATTATACTAATCTTCCATGAGATTAAGGAAAATTTTAACATAGAACAACTTAGGAACTTAATGAATAGGCATTATTACATTTCATCTTGGCTCTACAGTCTCCTCTCTGTCAATGTCTTTAGATCATCCAGTTCAGGGTGTAGTTTTTTCTTGTTAATGGTTATTTTCCCTGTTGTAGAAACCTCTTTCCCATGCCAATTAACTGCAAAAAAAGAAAACAATCAGGACCTCAAGAATTACCAAATTCATGAAACAGTCCATTTCAAGATTGGTGCTTAGTTATCTATACCCAGGAAAGAAAAATAAAATAAAAGCATCAGTTAGGGTTTGCAATCCACTGGTAAGCTTGTCTGTGTAGGACATATACATTGGCTGCCACATGTGGCCACATAGCTACATGTTGGTCAGTTTGGAGAAATGAGTAATTTGTCCTCTCCCCTAACCCTCACAGAAAAGCACAGAGTTTTGAGATGTCATCTAGAGAATGGAAGGAAGAAAGTCACGGGTGGAATTATGGACAGATTCTAGGTATTGTTTCCTACTGTTCCTAAATATGAAACTAGCACAGTTGATTGCAAGTAGGCTAGGAAACCTTGAGAATCTTCATGCAATCCCTGGTTATAATAAAATTTAAAATTGGGAGGAATCTTAGAAATCACTGCATCCAAGTTCATTATGTAGATGTGGAAACTGAAGTCTGAAGACATCATGTAGCTTTACCAATGTGAAACAACTGTTTGGAATATAGATTTAGGGTTGGAATGGAAAATTGAAGTCATAAAGTACAACACCCTAATGTATAGATGAGGGAACTGAGATCAAGAAAAGATTAATAACTTGTCTAGGGCCACATAACCAATAAGAATCTGAGGTAGAATTTAATCCTAGAATTACTGACTCCAAGTCCATCTCCCTATTGACCATACAAAACATGTCAAACACGCAACCCACAACACTCCTGAGTGTAGCCTGAACCAGATTAAAATATAATTAGGAAATATTTAACAAAATAAATAAAAGTACAATAAAACACAGATAATATTACATTTTTAAAACCAAGTCAATATGTGGCCTGCAGGGAGCCTTATACAGGGTTTTGTTGTTCAGTTGTATCCAACTCTTCATGAACCCATTTGGGGTTTTCTTGGCAAAGATACTGGAATAGCTTGCCATTTCCTTCTCCAGTTCATTTTACAGCTGAGGAACTGAGGCCATTTGGATTAAGTAATTTACCCAGGTCACACAGGTAATAAGTATCTGACATCAGATTTGACCTTAGGAAAATGAGTCTTCCTGATGCCAGGTCTGGTACTTTATCCATTCCACCATCTAGTTGCCCATTTGTGATTTAGTGACCCCCCCATCTCTATTTGAGTTTGATACCACTGCACTATATTATTCTGCCTCTCAAATATTAAGGATTGTAGGAGAAATGAGACTTGAATGCAAGACATCCAACTCCACTTCTGGACCCATCCCTATCCATTATTTTAGGATTGTCATTATAGCATAATTCATATTTCTTGATCATCTTCCCAACATACTGGGATAAGAGAACACAAGGTATCAACTATAGCCAAATATAATTTAGAGATCATTCACAAATGCATGTCTCCCATTTCAATATAAAAAGATCCATCATGTCTTGCAGAAAATGTCATTTTTACCCAACATTAAGTCATAAAACCTAGCAGGTTTTTCAACCAGAAAATTAAAATGGGTTCACCTGATAAACCAAAGGAGATGGAAATGGAAAAGTTGCAGAGCTTACTGAGTTTCCTTTATGCTTGTTATTTGATTTTCTTCCAGTCACAGAGAAATAGATAAGCCTGTTTATTTGGATATTGTTGATTTGCTGGTCATAATTTCACTCCTGTTCTTAAAGGAGTACTTGAAAGATAATTTAACACTATGAAACTTAGCAAGCATTTATTATTAAGTACCTACTATGTGCCAACTCCTGGGCTAAATATAGTGTGTTTTAGTAGGGATATTAGAAACCACAAAAACCAGTGTCTGTACCTTAGGAGTCTACTGTCTAGATGTGGAGAAAAGTTATACTTGAGGAATTGTTTAATGGCTTATGAGAATGGAGATGACAAATATAATCCTTGATTTGCTACTCTGGAGTTTTCTTCATATAGTAACTCTCTTACCTCCCTCATGTCATCAGTTATCAATTTTGAAAGGCAGTTTATAAGAAATGCAAAAGGATGCTTTTAGTCAACATGTTCAACTGGAGTTCAGAGGAGGAAAAACCTTCCTGTGAGCTGAAGTGATTAGAGAAAGTTTTTAGAGGAAAGGGAACTCAAAATGGACCTTACAAATAGATACACTTCCAGCAAGTAAAAAAAAAAAGATACTAAAAAAACATGTCAGCAGGGTTGAAAGGGAAGTGAAGAGCACAAAGGAAGGAACACATGAGGCATGTTTGGTAAATAGTGGGGAGATCAGCATACCTAATGCAAAAGGCCCTTTCAGGGTTGAAGGCCCAAATAAGCTTGGAAATGAAGGTTGGTTCTCGAACATGTTAGATTTTAATGTCACAAAGGAGTTTGGCCTTTATCTAAGGGAGACTTTGAAGGGTTTTGTGTAGTGGTGTGATGAAAATGGAATTTTAGGATAGTCAAAATGGACAGAGTATGCAAGAAAAATTGGGAAAAGAGAAATAAAGCAAGGAGAGTGATTGGAAAGTTATTACAACTATCCAGATATAGTTGATAAGAGGGTTAATAATGGAAATGGATAGAAATGAGATACTACAAAGGAAAAATGAAGAGGATTTTGGGACTATTAGATATGAGAGGCAGAAGAAAGATATATGTAAAAGATGAACTTGTGATTTTTTAAAATCCTGGGTAACTGGGAGAATGGAATTATAATTAAAGAAATCAAAAAAAGTTAGGAAGGAGAGTAGAAGACAGAGGAAGAGATGATGGGTGTCACTTGAGACCTACCTAGTTTCATGGGATCAGGGCAACCAAGAGAAAAAAAGTAGCAAATTACATTTGTGGGACCAGAACTTAGAAGAGAGGGTTAGAAATTTATTAGTGAAAGTAATCTGCACAGAGGTGATAGCTGAAACCTTTAGAGTAGATGAGACCACCCAGAGAGAGAAAGACAACAATGATAGAAGAGCAAAGATCAGAGCATTAAGATCTGAACCTTGGTGAGCACCTAATTTGGGGGAGAAAGACAAAGAAATAGAGAGGAAGAAGATATCAAAAAAAAAGCAAGAAAGGAGTGAGTTCTAAAAAGGAAGTTTCATCAAGTGAAGCGGAGAGTTGAAAGAGCTTGAGGGCTCATAAAAAGACCTTTAATTTGATGTTTGAGAGGTCACTGCTGATCTTCCAGGGAACAATTTCAGTAAAAGTCAAAATGAAGATGGTTCAAGAAAGCAGATGATGAGGATGAAAAGGATATAAGCCACATGTTCAGGAAGTTAGAAGTGAAAGAAATTGGAGATAAGATGGTAGCCAGAGATAAGAAATGGATTTTTTTTTTCAAGTTAAGAGAAACTCAGGACTATTTAGAGGAAATTTTTTTTTTAATAATGGGGACATAGAAATAATTGTAAGACATAAAAAGTGAAGTTTACTATAGGAAATGGAGTGATAAAACCAGAAATTGAGGATTGAGTGTAGGTATAAACCAGTGAAAAAGCCTGGTATAGTAGACAGTATAAAAGGTTAAAGTACAGTATAAAGACAGTGTTGAAGTAGATAGTTGTAGATTCTATATTAGGCAAGGAATTAGGTTATCAAGAAGGTAAATAATGAACTGAGTGAATAAGAGTAGTCCAGGTAAGGTCAGTAAGTATAGGAGAAGTAATAGTTGTGGTCAAAGATGTATGGCACCCAAGTTTGAGATTACAAAGCTAGGACAGTTAATTCCTCTTTCATAAGATGAGTAATATAGAAATCTGTTCAATAGGATTGTACATATACAACCTATATCAGATTGTTCACTGTCATGGGGAGGGGAAGGTAAAGAAGAGTGTAGAAAAAAGTACAATTCAAAAACTTGCAGAAGGATAAATGTAGAAAACTACTTCCTACACATGGCTTCTTCTGGTCCATACCCTTTTCCCCACAGCCGTTTGTGCTGTCCTTTTCCAAAAATGTTATGTAATTTTATTGTACATATTGTATATTTAATTATCTGTTAACCTGTTATGTACTAATAGAATATAAGCTTCTTGAGATCTTTGGGTTTCCAGTGGCTGGTACAATAACTAGCTTATAATTAGAATGTAATTGGAAAAAAATAAATTAACAAAGCAAAACAAAGGTGGGGGGTGGCTAGGTGGCGTAGAGGATAAAGCATCGGCTTGGAGTCAGGAGTACCTGGGTTCAAATCCGGCCTCAGACACTTAATAATTACCTAGCTGTGTGGCCTTGGGCAAACCACTTAACACCATTTGCCTTGCAAAAACCTAAAAAAAAAAACCCAAAGGTGGAACAGTGCCATGGTTTGAGAAAGATCAGTTTGTGGCCACATTGTTTAATGGCTTATGAGAGTGGAGATGACAATATAATCCTTGATTTGCTACTCTGGAGTTTTCTTCATATAGTAACTCTCTTACCTCCCCCATGTCATCAGTTATCAAATCATGTTGATTCTCCCTCCACATCTTTTGCAGCAATCCTCTTCTCTCCCCTCACAAAGTCATTCCTCCAGTTCAGATGTCCATCACCTCTAACCTGGACTCAAGCCTCTCCCTTCTCCAATTTATCCTCCACACAGCTGCCAAATTAAAATGATTAAAACCCAGGTCTGACCATATCATTTGACTACTCAATAAACTCTGGAGATTCCCTATCATTTCTAAGATAAATATATTTTCTTCGGTTTAGATTTTAAAGCTCCCTTGTCATTGAACCACATCTAACATCTTTTTAGACTAATTTTACATTAATCTCCTTACACAATCTATTGTAGCCAAAGTGGATTACTTGACTATATTTCCCACCACTGAGCATAATCTGTTATCAGTGGCAGTTATGCCCTCACTTTTCACTTCCATCTATTGAAATTCTTTTCTCTCTTCAAGGCTCAAATTCAAACTTTGCCTCCTGTACAAGGTCTCATCTGGTGTTTCCCCTTCTCCTGCAGTTGTTACTGCTATCCCTCTCCAAAACTATTGTGTAACTTTACTGTTCATATTTTGTATTTAATTATCTGTACTTTCATCATGTCATAGTAGAATATAAACTTCTTTTGTGTTTCCAGTGCTTAGCGTCTAGTTTATAGAAGATATTTAAAAAGTTCTTACTGAATTGAATAAAATTAAATTCACAGGTAAGACAGTCTGTTTTATACAGCATTTATCAAATGCCCTTCTTAATACAAAGCACAGTGCAAATCTAAAAATGCTCAGTTTTGTAATTTAGATAATTTTCCAGATTAAAGATCCTTTTCATTCCAAGGATTACATTTCTTTTCTTATAGGGAGGCAATATTCATGAATTCATTGATATGTAAGGGAGTTACACACTGGCTTTCTAGCACATGAATAATATCTTTATTCTATACACTTTATTATGGTTTACAAAAGGTCTTCACATGGCAGCTTGGTTTTTGCAACATCCCTGTGAGATAGGCAAGGAAGGAATTATTGTCCTTATTTTGCACATAGGAAACTGACTTAGAAATAGTTAATGATTTGTTAGACTGGTAGTCTTTTATATCCTTAGTACTTGCTTGATCCAAAGAATATACTATAATATGAATTATAGAACAAAATTCCTGAGTGAATATTAAGCTGCGTGTTGCACCTTCATAGAAAACTTTAAAGTTTGGAGACCAATTCAGGAAAATTAGGAGTTAAGTGAGGTCATAGACAAAGCATCTTTGTTCTTCTCTTTGTTGTCATTTACTACCTCAGCTGTGAGAATGTACAGATGTTTGCCTCACAGATTCCAGCTGTAGCCCATGGAATGAGCCAGATTCTTTCCTCTTTCCTTCTCTCCTTCTCCCACCCACCCCCAAATTATTTGTAATGTTCAAAGATTCCAAAAATAAATAGATTAGAAGATGGAGGCAACAGATAATAACTTGACTCCCTATGAATTAAATGATGGAAAATGCAAAACTATACTGAGTGACAAGGAAACTTCTGAGAGGTAGGACTTTTTCTTTATATTAAAGAAAAATTGGAAAGGCAATTTTCTTCTGTTATTCTATGCACTGGCCTCACATGTTCTGGGCCTTTGACAAAACCTGAATCATCAGCTGACAAAAGACTTGGGAATCTCCCAGGTCAGTTAAGAATACATTTCTCACCCAAGAAAGCATTTAGAGAGCCAACAGCCATGTTCTTGCTTTCCCATCAACAACCCATTAATTTTAATGCCAATATTCTTTCAATAAATTTGGCTCCAGATACATAAATTTTGTACATGGGCTGCCTTTCATTTTTCTTTTGTGGCCTCTGGATTACTTTTAAGATTACCACTTTAGAAAGCATTTTCTTCTACATAGTGAGAAATTCAGCAGAAGAAAGTCTTTCCCTTCTCCTCTTCACCTCCATCAATTGAAATTCCTTTCCCCTTTTAAGGCTTGATTCAAACATTGCCTCCCACACAAGGCCTCTTCTGGTTCTTCCCCCTTCTCCAGCAGTTGTTAATGTTGTTCCTCTCCAAAATTATTGTGTAATTTTACTGCATATAATTAAATCACACAGTCGGAGACCAAAAACACTAGTCAAAAATATGGAACAGAAGTGCTACTCCAATATTCATTACCTTATAATGGAAACTTTGAAACAGATAAATTGTACTAGTAAGTATAATGGCTTTGTTTTGTAGACATGTTACAAGAATTGATACAGAATATTTTCAAATTCATTACTTTACATGCAATATCTCATTTCATGTCCGTAGCAGCCATGTAAGGTATGCGCATTTCACAGATGAAAAAACTATGACAATAATAATAGCTGACATTTATAAGGTTTGCAAAGTCCTTTACTTATGTTAATTCTTTTGTCTGCAAGAAAATCCTATTAAGCAGGTTCTACTATTCCTTTTTTTACAGATGAGGAAACTAAGTCAAAGAGAAGTTAAATGACCTGCCCATGATCACACAGTTTATTAAACCACAAAGTTAGTGTCTGAAATCTGATCTTTTTACTCAGCAAATGTAGGGAGGAGAAAAAAAAAAGCAATTATTAGACAAATCCTATGTATCAGGCACTTTATAAATATTATTTCATTTGATCCTCACAATAGCCCTGTGAGGTAACTTTATTATGATCCTCATTTTTCTACTGAAGAAACTGAGGCAGACAGAGGTTAATTGATTTGCCCAGGGGTCACACGGCTAGGAAGTATCTAAAGTCAGATTTAAAGTCAGGTATTCCTGATTCCAAGCCCAGAGCACTATCTATTGTGCCATCTACCTGCCCCAGATATCTATTCCAAAGACCTGGGTTTACATCCTGGTTCTGCCATTAACTAGCTAAGTGACCTTAAGCATGGTACTTAAACTTTGAAGGCTTCTGTTTCCTCATCACTCAATGATTTTTGAAGTACCTTCTCAGCTTACATTCTATGATTCTGGGATTCCAACCCCAGTGCTCTTTCTCCATCACCACACTTCCTCTGTCTTGGTTTGTAGCCAAACCATTTTTGAATTTGACATAAGACACAACAACTTTCTGGGCTCAGTTTTCTAGATGCTTATCTACTTAGTATGTCATTTGGGAGTCTGTTACTGACAGAAGCATAGCAATTTTTAGTTTATAATGAAATTAGATTCATCTATGTTTTAGAGGGGGAAACCACATATTCTGTCCAGCACATTTAAAACTGGAGTTGGATCAGGAGTGTAGGCTCTTGAGCAAAGAGCAGGGTTGGAGCCTGTGGGTGAAGAAGAAAAAACAGAGTTAGATGAGAATGAAGAGGTAAATAAAGGGCTAAATATGCTGCCAGATGAGATCAGCACTGGTGCTCTACAAGAAGAATAATTTTAAAGTTTTACTATTTCTTCTTCTTTGTGCAGCACCATTACTGATATCTCATATCCCTTTCTGCACTGATCCTGAGGGGGTGGTGGAGTTCTAAGGGGACAAGGTAAGAGAGTTGGTAGTCTCAGGTAGCAACTAGTTCAGACAGAAGGAATTTGACAGGGTCTTCCATGATATCCAAGTTCAAGGTGTAGGCTAGTTAATATTATATTTGGGTGATTGAAAAATAGTTACTAATGGAAAAACATAAGGAAGGAATATGGCCTCTAGTGGTGTATCATAGGATTCTAATAAGACTCTAGTAATTCATTGTCAAATATTTTTATCAAATTTGGATGGAGGTATAATTGTTAGGTTCATTAAATGTGCAGATGACACAGATCTGGGAAAAATAGTTAACACCTTTATATGATAATCACAATTCAATGACAGCAGATTAGAATATGGGTTAAAGAAGTGATGGAGGGGGCAGAGCCAAGATGGTGGCAGGAGAAGAGCCTCTTAGGTACTTTGTCCAAAATATTTCAAAAACTTTAAAATTATGACCCTAAATTTTCGAGAGACAGAACCCACAAAAAGATCCAGTGAGGCAATTCTCCAGTGCAAGTTACCCTGGAAAATAGTGGGAAGGCTCTGTTCCATGGGGTTAGAGGGGCCAGCAATACACCAGAGACAAGGGACTTCAGCCTCCTAGGAACAGCCCCAGGGCACCTGAGAGCAACCCTGGTAGCAGAAGCAGTTTCCTGACCTGCACTCCAGGGAAGACCAAGCACAACCTGGAAGATCAACAGGGAGACCTCTACCAGAGCAAGTGCGAAGCCCAGGCCAGCATGGCTCTGCTCAGTGCTGCCTCAGTCCTCAGCACAGCCCAGGAAGCAGCTCTGTGGAGCCACCCAGCAGGAATCTCTCAGCAGCTGCTCCCTGTGCACTCAACCCACAGAAGGTAAGGGAGTGGAGGGAGACTGCCATGGTCTGTCCTCTGTCCCTGGGACAGGACTCTGGAGATTTAACCATATTCAGCCCCTGGTTGCAGTCTGCCCCCCCCCCCCCCATAGAGCAGGGACCCACACACACACACACAGCCTCAGCGGAGAGGGGTGAGCTTGTGGTCATTCAACAGACCAGGAGAGAAGTCAGAGCCTCACATACTCAAGTCCTTGGGGTGGGGGTTGTCCCAATAATACTCAAAAGCTCAGGAAGCACATCCAAACTAGGGCACAGACTGAGGAAATGAATAAACAGGAAAAAAGGAACCTAACCATAGACAATTATTTTGGTCCCATGGAGGACCAAACCATACAATCAGACGAGAAGAAAGTCCAAGCTTCTGCATGTAAAGACTCCAAGAAATATAGAAGTTGGGCCCAAGCTATGGAAGAGCTCAAAAGAGATTTTGAAAATCAAGTAAGGGAGATAGAAGAAAAATTGGGAGGAGAAATGAGAGAGATGCAGGAAAAACATGAAAATAAAGTCAGCAGCTTAGTCAAGGGGATCCAAAAAATACTGAAGAAAATAGTGTATTAAAAACCAAATGGATAAAACAATTCAAAAAGTTATTGAGGAAAAGAATACTTTAAAAAGCAGAATTGGCCAGATTGAAAAGGAGATAAGAAAGCTCTCTGAGGAAAGCAAATCCTTCAGATGTAGAATGGAGCTAAAGGAAACTGATGACTTTGAGAGAAATCAAGACACAATAATTCAACACCAAAAGAATGAAAAGCTAGAAGAAAATGTGAAATATCTTATTGAAAAAAGAATTGATCTGGAAAACAGATCCAGAAAAGAAAATTTTAAAGTTATTGGGATACCTGAAAGTCATGATCAGGAAAAGAGACGACCTCATTTTTAAAGAATTTCTACAGAAAATTGCCCTGATATCCTTAGAAACAGAGGACAAAATAGAAATTGAGAGACTCCACTGATCTTCCCTGGAAAGAGATCTCCCCCCAAAAAATTCCCAGGAATATTATAGCCAAGTTCCAGATCTCCCAAGTCAAAGAGAAAATATTACAAGCAGCCAGAAGGACACAATTCAAATATTATGGAGCCACAGCCAGGATTATCCAGGAATTAGCAGCAACTACATTAAGGACTCATTAGAGCTTGGAATATAATATTCCAGAAGGCAAAAGAGCTTGACATGCAACTGAGAATCAACTACTCAACAAAACTGACCATCCTCTTCCAAGGGAAAAGATGGACTTTCAATGAAACAGGGGAATTTTAGATGTTCCTGTTGAAATGACCAGAGATGAACAGAAAGTTTGATCTTCAAGTACAGGACTCATATGAAGCATAAAGAGGGAGGAAGAGGAGGGTAAATTATGAGGGATTTAATGATGATGAACTGTGTGTATTCCTGCATAGAAAGATGATACTGATAATACTCATATGAACCTTCTCATTTAAAAGAGCAAGTAGAAGGAATATATGTAGACAAGGCACAGGAGAGAGCTGAATTTGAAGATATAATATATCTTCAAATGGAGTCAATGGGTGAAAGGGAAATGTACTGGGAGAAAGAAGAGGTAGGATAGGCTAAAATGTTTCATATAAAAGATATTTCATGTAGCTTTTGCAATGGTATGGAAGGGGGAAATGTGAGGAGGGGATAACAGAGCCTTCATTCATCAGAAATGGCTCAGAGAGGAAACAGCATACACACTCAAAATGGTATAGACATCTAGAAGAAAAAGGAGAGAAGGGGAACCAGGGGGAGAGGAGGGAGAAATGTGGGTGATAGAGGACAGGGTAGATCATAGGAAAGGATAGTCAGATATAACATTTTATTTTTTACTTTTTGCAAGTTGGTGGGATTGGGTGACCTGTCTGGGACAACAGGTCTGGGTGGTTGCTGGGTCTCTGTGATGGAATGTAGGCTTGGGGCCTCCTGGCCCCAGGGATGATGCTCTGTCCACAGTGCCAGTGGGCTGCCCCACAGCACATTTTTGAAGAGGGACAGAGTAAAAGGAGAGAGAAAATATAATAGATGGTAGTGGGGAGGAATGGATGGAAAGAATTACAATCAGCAGCAACAACTGTGGAAAAATATGAAAGTAACTTCTATGATGGACTTATGATAAAAGAATGTGATCCACCCAAGACAGAGCTGATGGCATCAGAACACAGACTGAAACACATTTTTTTCTCTTTATTTTACCTCAGTTCGCATGAGGTTTTATATTTTTGTGGGAGAGGAGGTATTATATTTACTCTTAAACAAGAATATTTTAGTAATGTGTAAATAAATTAAAG
Source organism: Macrotis lagotis (assembly GCF_037893015.1). Classification (NCBI taxonomy): domain Eukaryota; kingdom Metazoa; phylum Chordata; class Mammalia; order Peramelemorphia; family Peramelidae; genus Macrotis; species Macrotis lagotis. Next base: position 456,488,053 of record NC_133666.1, on the reverse strand, counting down.
AAAATTTTAAAAAATAAATGAAAAAATAAAGAAGTGGTGGAATGGGCAATTTTGACTTGCAGATGGTGTCTTATCATGGAAGATTACTTGTTGGGAATGTTGTGAAGAGAGGATTCATACTTTAGGTATCAGACAGAATAATTCTGAATTCCCTTTGAATTCTGTGACTTTAAGATTCTAGTGGAAAAACTATGCAAAAATGTGTTGCATCCTGGCAAATCTCCTTCCATATGTATTTTAAATTGACCATATAAATATGTTTTAAACTCTTGTAGAGAGTCATAGAATATTAGTGCTAGGAGGGACCTTATACATCTTCCAGTTCAGCTCCCTCATTTTGGAAATAAGAAACTTAAGTGTAATATTGAGCTTGACTTCAGAAAGTTATAAAATTGATGATGTAATAAATATATACATATGTATATATGTATGAACATGTGTATATGTGAACATATGCTATATATGTATATATAGAAAAGTATTCTCAGTCCATAGTTTTAAGTTTCAGTAACATATATGCATGCATATTTATATGTATATATACATATTTATACATATATGTGTGTAAATATGCATATATCTATACATATATATATATATATATATATATATATATATATATATATATATACCTAGTAAAAGTATACCTAGTAAAAGTATACCTAGTAAAACTTCAGCAAAGTTAAAAATTCTGGAGGGAATAGATAAAAACATGAAAATATAAAGAGGAAGGCCTTCAGAAGCAAAATAAACATTCCATACCTCGAACTACACATGAAGGGGCCAGCAAGGATGCACTTGCTTCAGGACATAGGTTTAATCTTTCTCTTTGTTCCTAGTTACTTATCTGCATAAAACCTTTATAATGTCTGGGAAATATAACTGACTGGTACTGGTAAACATAATGCAAGGAAGAGTCCCTGGCTGAAGGCTACAAAACCACCACTAAAGGAGGAGTAATTGTCTATTACAAGTGTCTAGATCTCTTCCACCTCCTGCCTGGAGGTGACAAAACTTAGAATTAAAGTTCTGAGAGGGTCAAAAAGGGGAGGTTTCTGGCAAACCTAGGTTAAGGGTCAATACTCTAATTGAAAGAGCACATGCACACATATGTATCTATACATTATGTACATTCACAGAGACATAAAAGCAGTACATTTATCATTTGGAGATAAAGGTAACTTCTGTTGTAAAAGGAGGAAGAGATAAAGGCAGAAAGGAGGATTTATTTGGTCATTGATTATAATTTTATGTCTGTGAATGTGCACAATGGGGTGTGAAATCAAAAGCTTTGAATTCACCTTTTTAGAGTAATTCATTAAAAATTAATGAGACACTATATTTTATATTCCTGGTCTCTATAATTTTTTGCTCCTAACTGGATTATAGTTCACCCATAGATGGTCATCTCCCGTTCCAAAGACTTTTTTCAAATGCTATACCAAAAATATCTACATTTGTTTTCTCATCTCACCCTACTCAAATCAGAATAAAACTTTTTAATTCCAGGAATCATTTCCTGTCCTTTCTGACTGAACAATGAAACAATGAAGAAAAAAACTTACCAGGTCATCTACTATCTGCTGAACAACTTAATGATAACTTTTCTATTCCTGACCTCACAATGAAAACCAATTTAGATCGATGAAAGAAGAGAAAGGATGAAATGTTTGTAAAAAAAAAATCTGTTTAGTGAAGTGTCATGGGACAGGTCATCCTGGGCAGGGGAAGGAATGTTGGAGAAATGAAAATCCAGTGCAGGTGGCCACCCTGAAGCTAGTTTAACTTGGGTCAACTATGATCTCTTCCAGCTGTTAGAATATATATAATGGTACAATGACCCAGATGTTCTCTACTTGGTCTTCTTCATACCATGATATTTTTTCTTTACTTATTACATCACCAACAAAGCCTGAACAGAATTAAGATTTAATAATGGGCTAATGGAAGTAACTATAAATATTAAATTGAGTGGATCCAGTAGGACCTATCTAATAGAGCCCAGAATAAGAAAAGACCCACTGCCTCTCATACTTCTTTCACAATGACTTACACCTTTCTTCTCAATCTTGTCCTTCTGTCATTCTCTCCCCTCCACTTTATAATCTCTTCATAGAATGGCTTTTGGTTTAGGTGGTTAATAGGCCCTATCACTGTATTTTGTAACCTGAAGAAAATCTTTTAAGGCAAATACAGTCCTAATTAATTTATACAAGGGGTAATTATAACATGGGCTTACATTTGGTGTCTCTCAAGCTGAAACTGAAGAACCCCAAACCCAATCATTTGCTAATAGCTCAATAAAGATGTGATTTATAGGTCAATTGGCGACTGTCCTTAAAACTAATTAAATGAAGAAATGAACCTCCAAAAGACTTTTGACTCACTCCTTGCCTATAATTTGCTTTCTGCAAAATAGGAAGTGATCTAACAAAGAATGCCTATCCTTAATCCTTAATTCCTCTTTAATGTAGGAACTGCTAGTATATTATTTCTATCATTGATTAAAACACTTTTATATAGCCTTAGTAGAAAAGAAAGGCAAATCTGAAGACAAAGGGTTGATGGATATGGTAGAGGTGACTGGTTGCACAGGGGTAGTCTGGCTTACATACTATGCCCATTAGTCATGGATTTTTATTTCAAACCCCTTCTCCCCACCCCACCCCCACCAGAGATAACATGGATGCATTGAAGATGAAGAGGAAAGGTGACTAGTTATTAAAGGGCATCTGACTGTTAAAAAGATAAGAGTCTTTTGTGGCTGCTTAAAATGATGAGACTGGATTTCAATCCAGGAAGTTTTTGCTCTGCATTTATCAGACAGAAGAATGCAAAGTTCCAGGAAATTCTTGAGCATAACCAAAAAAATTAGCAATCATAATATTTCTGTTCCAACATCTTTGCATTTTGAAAAACAAGTTAACTTTTACTTCAGTACTAACAAAATAACTCACATTTATGTCAATATTTACAAAGTAAATGAATTGAAGGATAAGACTGCAATGCCAAATATCCAAATGACAAAATTTTAAATATAATACTGGCTGGTTTGTCTATACAATGGCTATTATTTGATTATTTGGATTATTTCTTCCTTTTGATTTATAGAAAAAAGAGCCCTAGACCACATAAGTATGTAATTATCCATAGAAATAACCTGAAATGTGGTCTACAATATGAAGTAGGAAAGTTAGCTAATTTGGTCAAGGACATAACAATGTGTACTACAACAGTCACTTATATTTTCATTCATAATAATCCTGGGACATTGTATAGCATGAAAGAACCTTAACTACATTAATAATTAATATTAATTAGTTATTAGCTAAACATAAAATGTATCTTTAATGATTTGAATCTTAAAGTAGAACTTGCTTACAAAACCAAATATTGATAGTTCAGAGTTCTTAGAAGATACTGAATTCGGTCTCCAAGTTTTAACTTTGAACCACTTTGTATCATATTAATTTTGCAGAGAAATATACATTTCACTAAATCCAATATAGTAAATAAGAAAACATCTTTTGTATGCTGAGTGAAGAGTAATATTCATCAATTTAAGATATTTTCTACAAGTTTATAGAAATTAAGTTTAATAAAATATAAATTCATTTAATTGTATTGCTCAATTAATACTTGTTTTATCATTATTTTTCAATAAATAGATATTAATAGTTTACCTATTATCAGGTGTGGGGTATGTGAAATTTTTCTATCAAAAAAGGCTCCTCATATGTTAAAATGTTAGAAGTCACTAGACTAGAAATCTGCCAAGATAATTTACATATCTACTATATGATACAATGAGATTAATAAGGAATTTGTGCCATTTGAATGATTTTCATTTGAGATCTCAAACTACCACTGGGGAAAGATATTCAAAAAGCTGTTTAAGGGTGTGATTGGAACTCCAGTGAGGTGAGGGCTAGAGATAGATTTTGGGGGGATCATCTATATAGAGATGCTCCCTAAAACCAAGGAAATAGATGAAATCACAAACAGGAATAGTACAGAGAAAAGAGGAAAAGGAAAACAAACAGGGGAATGCCTATAATTGGGAAGGAGAAAATAGGGAATGATGAAGATAGAAGGAACAAATGGAAAGGTAAGAGAATGAGGATAATATCGTATCAAGATAGACTTTCTAGATGGAATAATGAATCCTATAGCCAAGATTAAGTTCAAGAAAAGGTCAGTGAGGGGGCATATAGGTGCTATAGTGGTTAAAGCACCCATCCAGGAGTCAGGAGGACTTTAGTTCAAATCAGACCTCAGACTTAATAATTGCCTAGCACTATGACCTTGGTTGGGCAAGTCACTCTTAACCCCATTGTCTTAAATAAATAAATAAAAAATTTTAAAAGTCACTGGATTTGTGAGCTTTAAGAGAATAGTTTTAGTACATCAGAGAGACAACAGTAGCTTGGAAGCAATATCAAAGTAGAGGGCATGTATTTTTAGGGTGGGGTGACGAGCAGGTTGATGGATGGGGAAAAATGAATCCAGTCGAGATGGAAAGATTGATGGGGACAGCTCTCTGAAGAAATGGGTGGTATGGGCTTAGTAACACAGTTAGATCTAGTCATGGTGAGAAAGAGAGAACACATATGTCTCCAAAATTCAATTAGAGAAGAGTGTTTAAGATGGAGAAAAGGGAAACTGAGGAATTTATACCACTGAATATTCTCAGTAAGATAGGGAGTGATGCCATCTTCTAAAAGTGAAGGTATAGACATGGAATTAGCTCTTTGAGAAAGGATAAAGTGTTTGGAACAGCCACTGGACAGACCTAGAGATGGATTAAAGATGGATTTAGCTCATACAAACTAGCATGATTTTGTAGGAAACCCAGTCAATTCAAGTTTTGTGAATTTTTCCAACAGTGTAAAAGCTTAGTACCAAGAATGGAAAAAAGTAAACAGTAAGGTTATCCAGAGTTAGAAACCAATAAAATGGAAATGGCCAAAGTCCCAGTTAGGGTAGGGAGGCAAATGAAAGTAGAATAAGGGAACCAGACTAGAATATTACAGAAGGCAGAGAGACTGAAGATTCCATAGAACCAAGGTTCAATAAGACAGGTTAAATAGGAGAGATGGGGGGGGGGGGAGGGGAGACTGTGAGAAAGAAAAATATCTTGACTAAAGGAGATTAACAAGGAAATTTTAAATTCCATATGAAATCATCCTCAATTATTAACAATCATTTTGTTTCTGTTTTTTTAAGTATGAGAAATTTCCAAGAATGAAAATCTCCCTTTTAATTGACTTATTTCTCCATAATAAACCATCATTATCTAATTTCAGTTTGCAACAGGGAACATGTGTTTTTATATTGCTTTTCTTCCTTCTTCTAGCCAGTGAGGATTTAATAATTTATGAGTAATAGTCTAAGAATACTATTCAAACACAAGATACTAGATTATTTATTAACAGTAATAATAACAACAGCAAGGTCATACATTTGCATAATGACTCAATAGGAGTTTGTTTTTTCAAGGGAATTCATTCTTATGGGGCATAACCCTCTATGGGGTTGATTTTTAATGTTGCAAAGAGGTTAACAGCCCACAGAGTCCTATCTACTCCTTAGCACAACAGCTCTGGAGTCTCTATAACCCAAGGGACAACTTCAAGGAGTCAGATTACAAATGGACCTTAATAAGGATCGAAAATCCTTTAATTATGGCAAAGGATGCTCTCTAAAATGCTCTGACTCCCAGGCTGGATAACAGTCTGACTTCTGGGCCCCATTCCACACTTCTGCAAAATAATTGCTTGGTTACCATGGCACTCTTGAGACAAAACAGCACAAACCCATTCATTTGAGGATCCTGAAGACTTCTGGGGCCCAAAAATGACCTTTCTCAGGCAGCCACAGTAAGGCCTTTCCTAATCTAAATCTTACAGGTGGAGAACCTCTCTAAAGAACTGAACTCCCAAGTAGATGGAGGTAGTGGTTTTGACATGAATGAAAATAGAAGAATCAGCTTAGAGCAAATAAATATTGATTTTTTAAGATAAGAGTGAATCCTTAAAAAGTAAGTCTTGAGAGGTCTCTCTGAAGCCAAACTGAAAAGTGGGCCACTGTGCTTCCTTGGAATTTTTCTTCTTGGATAATCAAATGAGTTTAGTTTCATTTCAGCCTCCCACTGATTTGGCTCAGTCTGGCAGGATTCTTTGGAAGTTCTCTCAGATTTAAATATTAAATCTAGGAACAACTTACTGGAGTTTCAATGTAAAAGCCATTATCATCTTTATTATTGTTGATGTTTTTCCAGTACAAAAACTATTTAATATGAGTATTATACTATGAAAAAATAATAGATGTCAGGCTTGCTGTGTATCTTGATATCTTGAATACTGATAAGATACAGAATCATTTTTGAAAAGAATGACCTTTTGGGGCGGCTAGGTGGCGCAGTGGATAAAGCACCGGCTAGCCCCGGAGTCAGGAGTACCTGGGTTCAAATCCGGTCTCAGACACTTAATAATTACCTAGCTGTGTGGCCTTGGGCAAGCCACTTTAACCCCATTTGCCTTGGAAAAAAAACCTAAAAAAAAAAGAAAGAAAAGAATGACCTTTCAAATGATTTTCCCTCCTTCAAAGAAACTTTCTTAAGCTACTGGCTTGTGTCTTTTCTCCCCCTACCACCTCACCCACTCCAAGTGTCTTAATTCTTCTTTCTACTCTTGAGAGATTTAGGAAACAAGGATGAATGGGTGTGGCAGCGGTTAGGGTTCAGAATAAGTAACTTTGTTAAAAAAAAACTTTCTCAGGATGTTTAGTCATAAAATGCTTGTAGATATTCTTAGCTCCTGTTTTATGTCTTACACACTGCTTGCTATAAGATGCCCCTTCTATCTCCATATTTTCCCACTGACTATTCTTCCATGACTGAACTTCTTTGCTCTTTCATCTGGACTTCTTAGATTCTTTACTATCCTACTTCCACTAATGCTAGTGCTTTACCACTAAGGGTGATCTTCCCTAGATCTCATATCTTGTCATTTAGTTATTGGTTCTTCTGGTAATATGTAAGAGCCCTCAAAACAGGGGCTATTTCACCCTTTTTTGGTATATCAGGCACTTAATGCCAGCGTCAGACACATAGAAACTATTTATTAAACCTTGATGATTGATTGATTAATAGTCTCCCAGGTCCATAAAACTCATCTTGCCTACTGGCTTCCCTGGTTTCCTTCAAGTCAGCTCAAATCTCATAATTTACAGGAGGCCTTTCTTACCTTCTCCTTATAGATTGATTACTTCCCACCTATTGTCTCTATATCTCAAGGGTCCAGGGCAGCTAGGTGGTGCAGTGGATAGAGCACTGGCCTTGGAGTCAGGAGGACAGGAGTTTGAATGTGTCCTCATACACTTGACACTTACTAGCTGTGTGATTTTGGGCAAGTCACTTAACCCTGATTGCTTCACATCCAGGGCCATCTCTAGTCAGTCCTGATTCATATCTGGTCACTGGATCCAGATGGCTCTGGGGGAGGAAGTGAGGTTTGTTACTCAGTACAGCCCGTCCTCACTCAAATCCAATTCACATGTTTGTCATGGCATCACCTCCCTGATGCCATGGTCTTCTTTGATAAAGAAGGACAAACATCTGAGGGTCCTCAGTTATTCCTATGTTGTCTCCCTCCTTAGAATACAAGTTCCTTGAGGATATTTTTCTTTGTATCTTCAACACTTATCACACTGAATGACACATTGTAGCTCCTTAATAAGCTCTTTTTGGTTAACTGATTATTAACTCTAATGTCTGTTGCCTCAGTTAAACTATGATCTGGGAAAGATATAACTTTAAAAAGTCATGATTTCCCACTGCATTCAGGGCTATCTCTAGTCTTCCTGATCTATATCTGGCCACTGAATCCAGATGGCTTAGGAGAAGCACCCCATCACTTAAATCCAACTCACATGTCATAGCATCACTTTCCTGATGTCACGCTCTTCTTCTTCAATAGCAAAGGACAAACAACAACAACAGCACTTTAACTCTAGGTATAAAAGAATTATTAAAATTTTTAGATCTGAATTCCTGGAATATTAAAAGGTACCTTAGAATGTATTCAGTTTAACTCTTGATCATTTTACCTATGCTGACAAATAAAGAATAAAATCAACCAATTTTAGAGCTAGAACTTTTAATCATCCCATTTATTCTAGATTTGAAAAATGAGGAGCCCAGAGAAATTGTGATTTGCCTTAGGTCACCCAGCTGGTTAGCTGCAGAACTGGGACTAGAGCCCAATTTTCTCCACTCTTGACCCAGTGTTCTTCCCACTATGCAACACTACCTAAGAGCATGAATTCATTTGAATTCCTTATTTCTGTATAATTTTCCTGCAAAATAGCCCTAAACTACACTGCACTGACATTTTTAGCTATAGAAATGTGTATGTAATATGTTTGTAATATGCAATATGAAAGCCAACATTTGATTAAAGACAAAACAGTGTATGCTGTGACAGTCAGTTGTGTGTCATTCGCAACAATCTCAGGATATTATATAGCACAAAAAAGATAATTAATTGTAGTATCAAATCTATACTTGCTAATTTGGGCTTTAAAATAGAAGGATCTTCCAAGTCTAAATAATGGCAATTCACAATTCTAAGAATTATTATTATCTTATTGAATCCAGAGTCTCCATGTTTTAACTTTTAACTCCTTCATATCATATCATGCATCCGGAAAAAAATTAATTAAAATCCTCCGTAACCCTATTACCTTTCCAAAGCCATTCCCTTTGATTCCATGATTATATGAAATTTTTCATACAGTGCCAATAACACAAATGTTTTGTTTTTGAGATTTAACACATACGTGGCCCAGATTTATCTTGTATATTTTTCCACTTAAGGGATAGAACTACTCTTACATTCACATTTTTTTAAATAAGAGGAAGTAGATGTCTTGAATGATGTGTCTGTTATATGTATATATTATATTTGAAGCCAAAAATGAATTTATCTATAAAGCAGATCATTACCATTCTCTATACAAGTTAATGCTGAGTAAAATTTGGACACTTCCTGCATAAATGAAATTCACGTAGAGAGATTCACTAATGTTTGAAAAATAAAAATGAGCCACAATCTTGTTTCTGAATCATCCCGCTCAACAGTTTGAATTGATCATATTAATTCATTAATCTAAATTCAGTCAACTGAATAATCCCTTACATTCGGAGCACTGAGAGAATGTTAAATGTACCTATCTTGGTCAATCCAATGAAGAGATAAGACCAATATATATACTTTAAAAAATAGGAATTTATATCTGATCCCTTTCTCACATGTGGGTCCCCAGAGAAACCATTCTAGGAATGACATATTCCATGTGTCAATAGCTACTTAGAACCATAGCTCATGTGTTCCTACCATTGTGTTTACTTTTATCAGCTAGTCATAGTGAAAATAGTTCTAGTTCAAACAAAAGAAATTTAATCAAATATCATAGCAAATAAAATGATAAGAAAAGATTACCCTGTGCATGCCTGAAGTAGATACTCTCCTATGTATTACTTAACACTAGTGAGAAGACACACATTCAGAAAATATATGTGACCAAGGGACATGCATGTCTTCATGTACCAGAATCTCTATGATCAGGGAATTTCATGTGTGAACAGACACAAACCAAGAACCTCTAAGGCTAAGCACATACTTTGAGACTATACAGAGCCCAGATATAATCAGTGAAACTCGTGATATTAGCATGCTGCTCTTTGCTTTCTACTATGTACTATCTCTGCTTTCCACTAGGATGCATCACTCTATTGATCTTGCAATGGGTATTATAGCTCCCTACTATCAATTTCTAGATTTTCTAAATTTCATATCTTCTGGGTCACCTAGAAGTAATCTTGATACCCATCTATGAGTTTACTATGATTAGAAAATCTTCACTTGATAAAAACTGATAATAGATACCAGCTCTTTGGTCTAAAGAGATTACATGTTACCATATCCATCTAAGGAGGAACCAAACCAATTCCAAATAGAATACTTGGCTTAGATTAGACTTTTCTTTTAAATTACCCTCATTTGTGCTTTAATCAAAGTCTAGGGTGAAAAAGTCTCTAAGGGAATTATCCGCCCTTATTGATTTCCTTGGTCTTCTTTCCACATCTTTTCTCCAGACAAAAGCCAATAGTTTTGTGGAAGTTGGGGTAAGAAACCCATTTTGCTCCTAAAATTCTCTCAGGTTGGAAAGCAAATACAAAAGTTAAGGAGGAAAGTTATCTTTTCTTATCCTCTATTTTCTTAGGCAGATAAATAATGCAGTAAACAGGTCAGGAGAATCTAAGTTCAAATCCAACCTCAGACACTTACTAGCTGTGCGACCTTGAGCAAGTCATCTAACCCTGATTGCCTCACATCTAGGGCTATCTCCAGTCCTGATTCATATCTAGTCACTGAACCCAGATAGTTCTGGAGGAGAGAGTAAGGGTGTTGACTTAGCACAACAGCTCCCTGACTCAAATTCAATCACATGCATGTCTTGGCATCAGGAAGTACAAATATCATCATCTTCCTGGTCTATCATCTTGTCTTTACTGTATCACTAACAAAAAAGAAAATCAACTGAAAACAAAATGAAATGAGCAAACCCTGACTTAGGTGCTAGTGAAAAATCTTATTATCTCCCTAAATTTCATAACACAGCACATCAAACAATTTAAAATTGATAATGATTTGTACTTGAAATCACTGATTACCAACTCTCACAAGACATGGGTGAGCAGTTCATTACACTGATGATTGCAGATTTGGTAGTTCAGTTTTTGCATAGTCTATCTAATCCCAAGAAATCTTACTGTCCATTTTGACTAGACTTCTCTCCATGGATTTAGGACATGGCTCCATATATCAAGGATGTTACTTTTCATTTAATCCACAAAGTTGATGGTTGATATGTTGAAATAGTTTAAAATTTGGATCTGTGGATTTTCCAAATACACATAATACCTTACATATAATGGTTACTTTATAAGGATTAAAGTTTATATAACTCTGTAAGAATAATATAAGAATAAAAGTAATCTCATCCGTTTAGGCACTATGTAGGATTGTATTGTTTTGATGCAAATAGAAATCAAGATATCATTTGAAATTTACTTTTTAATGACAATAATTTTTATGCATTACATGAGCATGTATATATAATTACCAATAGCTTTTGTCTATAATACTGCAATACTATAACATATTTTATCTGCTGAATATCTTACTATTCGTTAAAATGGATATCAAATGACACCTCTTCTAAGAAGTCTTCTCTGATTTCCCTAAGTCAATAATGGCTTCTCCATCCTCCATTGAACTTAACATAGCACATTATTTATACCTCTCCTAAGTATTTATGTTTTATTTTGTACTATAATTATGTGCTGTACATTCTATTAGAATACAAATTTTATGAAGGCACATCTAAATATTATATCTCTCTCAGTAAAGTGTTTGTACATAGTCCAGTGTTAATGTTTATGGAACAGCATAAGTTCAAATTTTTTTTTGTTTTTTAGGTTTTTGCAAGGCAAATGGGGATAAGTGGCTTGCCCAAGGCCACACAGCTAGGTAATTATTAAGTGTCTGAGACTGGATTTGAACCCAGGTACTCCTGACTCCAAGGCTGGTGCTTTATCTACTGTACCACCTAGCTGCCCCTCAAATTTATTTTTAAATTTAACTTTTATTTATACCTCTTATTTTATATTATCTCTACTTCCCCCCTCCCCCCAGATAACTGTTCCTTATGGCAATTTTTTTTAAAAAAAGAAAATTTCAAAATCATCATAATCAGGAAAACCTCATTTTTCAAAGTTTGCCCTTCCTAAAACAGATTAGCTAACTATTTTTAGTCTTAATTTAAGGATAGTTTCTAGTTGGTAAAGTGGAGAAATGGGAATTAGACAATAATATAATTAGACGGATTCAAAACTGATTGCCTGGCTAGATTCAGAATGGGGGAGGTGATACATCATACCCTTTCAAATATTTGAAAAGTATAAAAAGTAGAAGAAGTTTAAAATCCTCATTTGATAGTGAAAGGGACCACAATTGTCATCTAGTCCAACCTATACCTATAAAAGTGATTCCTTCCTAAAACTAACTCAAACAAGTCATTATCTCAGTCTTTTTTCTGAAGACCTCAGATGAAAGGGAAATCAACTCTATCTCAGTTGGGAAAGCTTTGATTCTTAAAAAAGACTTACCTTATAGCAATTATAAATTTTCCAATTCATTGTACTATCTCTTGCTTCTAATTCTGCCATCTAGAGTTTAATCCTTCTTCCAAATTATACCTTTCAAATATTTGAAAGGGTATCATGTATCACCTCCCCCATTCTGAATCTAGCCAGTCAACCAGTTTTGAATCCGTCTAATTATATTATTGTCTAATTCCCATTTCTCCACTTTACCCACTAGAATAACATGAGATACTTTATCAAATGTTTTGCCAAATCCAGATATATAATACCTACAGAGTTCCCTTAATTATATAATACCTATAGAATTCCCTTAATTAACAATGTCCAAGAAAATGAAAATAAGGTTAGCTTGATATGGCCTATCCTTACTGAAGTCATGCAGGTTCTTTATAATCAAGGTTTCCTTCTTTAGGTATTCATTAACCATTAACAGGTTATAGGATTTTCTCAGCAGTCAAAGTGAACATTACTAGAGTTAATAGATTATTCTCTTCCTTTTTTAAAAAATTGGGACAAATTTGTCATTTTCTACAACATTTTAAATACCACTTAGAGCAGATCTGTAATCACATCAGTCTTTTTTCTACCTAAGGATGTTGTTCATCAGAGCCAGGTGACTTCATCAAGAGCTGCTAGGAGTTTTTTCCCATTTTTATATTGGTATTAATCATTGTATAGAAATATTATATTGTTGTTGTTGCTTAGTCATTTTTTCAATCATATCTGACTCTTTGTGACCTCATTAATAGTTTGTCATTTTCTACTTCAGCTCATTTTATATTAGGAAATGAGGCAAACAGAGTTCAGTGACTTGCCTACGGTCATACAACTAGAAAGACCATTTTTGATTTTAGGAAGATGAGTCTTCAACTAATTATTAATCCCCTCTTTGTCATCCTTAGCTTTCCTGAACAGGGTTCATGGTATAAACAGAGAGACAGTCTCAGAGTCAGAAGGACTTGGAATTCAAGTTCTGTCTCTCTGTTACAAACTGATTGTGATTCTTTCAGTGCCACTCTAAGTCAGGAGTTTCAAATTTGAGGCTGTGAGAATTCAGTAATGGGAAAACTCCCAAGTACCCTCAAACTATATTAAAAAGTAATTGGAGAATGATTAACACAATAAATAGAAATACAATAAAATATAGATAATGTTCATTTGAGGTTTTCCAAGGCAATATGCATCCCACAGGGACCAGTCTCTATTTGACTGTGACACCACTAATCCAAGACTATCCATTGGAAAACAATAGAAAAATAATTGAAAGAAACTGAATCAATTTCTTTCAAAACTTTCCTCAATAGCCTCTGAGGTTTTTTTAGGTTTTTGCAAGGCAAATGGGGGTAAGTGGCTTGCCCCAGGCCACACAGCTAGGTAATTATTAAGTGTCTGAGGCCAGATTTGAACTCAGGTACTCCTGACTCCAGGGCTGGTGCTCTAGCCACTGTACCACCTAGCTGCACTCCCCCCCCTAGTCTCTGAATTTTATTCTATGAAACTCTTCTTCTAGGTTCATGACCCACTTTTGTATTCATAGTCAGTTGCCTGCCCTTGCTTCCATCTTCTGTACCTATCTTTTTAAGGTCCAAATTGATTTGTGAATTCTCTAAGCATCCACAATAGCCTCTTCAAGATAATTCCTTTTCTGCCTCATCAGAATTGTTTGTTTCTTCCCAAATTCATACTTGAAAGCCTGTCATCCTTCCTGCTTTGACTTCTCCATGAGTCCTTTGTACCCTTCCTATCTTTCCTCTGTAGTCTTTGAAATTGATTGTCCTCAAATCCAGGATACATGCTTAGTGATGCCTGGATTTCCTCTCCTTTGACACAAAGTCTAGGAGGTAATGGTCACTGCCCACCAGCCCTAAAATTCCAATGGTTTCCACCCCAACAACCATTCTCCTTGATGTCATGGTCTTCTTCGAGAATGAAGGACAAAACATCATCATCAGTGAGAATCAAAACCAGAATAGAATTCCTCTTATTGATTTCTCCACCTTTCAAAGGAAGAAATTATTGTTAAATCAAGACTAGAAAATGTTAGGTGCTCTCTGTTTAGGCAGAGGATAATTTCTGACAGATGTCCAGATAATTTAAATTCCTCTATTACTATATTACAGTATGCCCCATGACAGTATGATAACCTATTTCATTAATTCTTCATATTTTTAATCTTTTTATCAAGGATGGTTATGGTATATACTTTTGCTATTTTTTTCTCCCCACATTTTTCTTTACCAGAGACTCTCCACCATTTCTTCTTCTCTGTTTTTGGATTTCCTTACATGAATTTAGCCTCCTTAATGTCCAAGATGGAAACAAGACTTTGAAAGGTTAAATGACTTACCCACAGTCATGTGATAGTAAGTAGCAGAAATCAGTTTTGAATTCAGATTTTCTGAATGCTAAAGTTCAAGGGAACATCAGGGGCATGACTTCCACTGTACTCTAGCACTCTTTCAAGACATAATCCTTTACCTCTCCTCAATTTCACAGCCAAATAGTTAGAAAAAGCCATCCATACTCTTTTGACTCCACTTCCTTCCTCACGCCCTATTCTCTTCACAACACCATGTAATCTGGCATCCAACCTCATCACTCAGTTAAAACCATTTTCTCAAAGGGTATATCTTAATAGCTAGATGCTATGTTTCTTTTTTAAATCTTCTCTGTTCTTTTAAAACCTCTCTTCAACAATACTCCATTCCATCTCAAATTGTCTTCTATACACTTCTCTGTATATGTGTGATAGTCTCCTGGAAGAGAGGTACTCTTCCCACCTCTATCCCCTCCACCTCCAGTCCTTAGCATACTATAGACTTAGTTCTTCCAAGACATGGTTTTTGGAGGTTGGGTTTGAAGAGTTCGGCTAAATCTCAGTAGACTAGAAGGACAGAAATGTAATTGGAGTGAAGCCAATGTGTAACAAGGTTTTCTGTGCAGTTTGTGTTATGACTGAGTTCATTGTAATCCAGGAAACTTGGAATGATCACCTTTCTGCTTTGTTTAAAGCAAGTTACTCTCTCTATTCTTTATGCTTACCAAAGGATCCTACTGCCATTCTCCAAATAGATTTTTAAGGAAATCAATGCCCAGCTTTGTTGAGGCTTCATTGAGGATAGAACCTAAAAAGACAGCTGGCACAGTAGGAAGACCACTGACCTTGTATTGAGAAGAAGTGAATATGAAGCCTGATTTGCTACCAAGTGAACTTAACCTTTCCAATAGACTTCCTCCAAAGCAAGAGGTTCCTGTTTTACATCATTATTACTTAAGAAAAAAATTTAAGTGTGAACTATAGAGGAAGCGCCAAGCCATTATTGATTGTTATATTCAGCAGATTATTATTATTACATGCTATAATGTGGAATAATCTATAAGAGAAAAACAATTTTTGTTTATATACTTCCCTCTGGTCAAGCTTCTCAAAGCACTTCTGCAGTATTCACCAATCTACCCTAGAAACACTGTAATTTAGTAGTTCATTGTCAGATATTATTTTCCTTATATTATCTTTGTCTTCTAACTTTAATTTTTTTACCTTTTTTTAAATTTCATCTTCTCATTCTATTCCTAAATCACAGGGTTTAGGAACTCTCCAGATTACCATATGAATACTATTTAAATTTACCCAATATTCTATTGAATTTGAAAATAATTGGATGGGGGTGGAGGATTCTTTTACCTAGCATATTCCAGGCATCCTGCTTTCAAAAATTCAATAGGGACATCAGAATCGGAAGTCATTCCAGAAATCATTGAGGAATCTTAACAATTTTTTTAAATTGGAAGATAAGCCATTTGTGAAAGAGTTTGGGATTATTTACCCTTGAAAAGAAAAGTAACTATCAACATTCATTCAATAAATGTTTCTGAAGCACCTACCATGTGCACTTATTCCTTTTCACCCCATCCAATCAGTCACTAAATCTTTCATTTCTACCTCCTTAACATCTCTTCTATCCTTTGTCTATCTTCTATCACTTTACTCATAGCACAGTCATTCTATTATAAGTCTTTATCATTTTTTGCTTAGAGATATGATGGTGTACTTGACTATAATAGAGAAGCTCAAAAATTGGGTAGGTTTGAGGAGAAAAATAATGAGTTCAGTTTTGGACATGTTGAGTTTGAGATGCCTATGTAAAGTTCAGTTCAAAATATCAACTAGACAGTTTGTGATGAGATACTTGAACTCATGAGTGAAACTAGGGTTAAAAATATAGATCTGGGAAGTGGCTAGATGGCACAGTGAATAATAGAGCACTGGCCCTGGAGTCAGGAGGACTTAAGTTCAAAAGTGGCCTCAGACACTTAATAATTATCTAGCTGTGTGGCCTTGAGCAAGTCACTTAGACCCATTGCCTTGCAAAAACCTAAAAAAAAATAAATATAAATCTGGGAGTCACTAACACATGTCACAACCTTGGTAGAAAACCTGTTGCCTCCCATCAAATATAATGCAAACTACTTAGACAGACATTTGAGGTTCTCCATGGCCTTACTCCAATCAAGTTTTCCAATTTTCTGATGTTACTTCCCCTGAATGTACTCTCTACTTCTGTCTAATAGTTACTCTTCATAGTTTCCCAATCTCTTCTTCCCATCCCTGGTCCCCATGTTTTGTAGCATAACAGCCCTGAGGTCTAAAGATTTTCCTTCCCCACTAAGCCCAGTTCTACCTTCTGGCATCCTTCCCATCCTTTAAGATCTGTCTCATGGATTATCTTTATCACGAACTACAAGATTCCTGCAATCAGATACACCTGAGAGACAGAGAAGGATTCAGAAGGTACTATAAGGAGCCCAGCTATTACTGACCTTGTGGCCCAAAGTCACCATTTCTCAGCCCTTTAACATAGTCTTGATCAAAGATCTCAAGAAGCTTACAGCACAGCTGATTGACAGAAGATGTTCCCCAGAAACATACACAACACAGGAAAACACAGATCAAGTGCCCCACCCTTCTGATTAAGATCTTTCCTAAATGATACCCATCCCGATTCTCCCCCATCACCAATTAGAAATATTCATTCCTTCCTCAATCTTCTCAGGCCACTCTTTTCTTCTCCTATGCAAGTTATGTTTTAATAATCTATAGTGTAATTATTTGCTTACATCACTCATGCCCTACCATAATATTATAAATTCTCTGAGAATAGGTGGTTTTTAGGTTGCCTTTGATTTGTTTGTTTTTTTAATTTTTGTCACTCCAGTGTTGCCCAGCATACTTCCTTGAACAGAGTAGAACTTAATAAAATGAAATAAATTTGCTAACTCTAGAAAAAATCATGGGGTTTGATTCCTTGAAGGCATGATGTGTTTTATTATGATGTTGTTTTATACTCACCTCTAGCACTGTATTTTGTGTAGAGAATATAAGTAATATATAGGATTTTTAAATTACAATGAATATTATAAGAATATAAAAAGTTTCTAGCTTGCTTGGGTGATACAGGTAGATTCAGTATGCAAAGACTTAAATCCACTCTTTTTAATTGTTAGGAAAATGTAGGGACCAAGGAAGGATACTTGGGTGTCCTTTCTCAAATTCAGCAAGACAGGGTTGTGAGGGTAGAATATGGTCCTTCAGGACTAGACTGACCCTTTAGCATCTTCTCCACTGCCTGGAAGGCGACCATGGCCATTTACAAGAAGATTTTTCAAAAGTAAGTGGCAGCCTAAGGATTCTACAAGTTTCTGGGAAGGTAACAGATTAAGTCTGATGTCCTGATAACCCAATTTCTTGCCTGGGCAAAGTTAAATCAATAGAAACCATGGTACTGTGGCATTGGGAGACCTCTACATCAGGTTAGTCAATTTGGACAGGCTTTAAGGCTTAAGGTGGGCTGTCCTTTGTTGTTTCAAAAAAGTAGAAAGCCTAAGTTCAAATCTCTGAGCTAAAATTGGGACTATTTTCATCCTTCTCAAAGACAGCATCTGTAAATAATCAGGCAGAAGCCTTTCTATAAAATAACACAGCAAAACCTCAAAGAGGATTCAAAGTCTGCAACATTTAAACAAGATTTTTAACCCATCAGTCAGCCAAGATCAACATAGAGCTTCCTGCACATAAAAGCCTGGAATTTCATCGTAGTGTGGGGGGCAAAAGCAACAATCACGTTTTCACTTTTCTGAATCAAATACTATTTGACGTTACTATGAGGATGGGTGGAATGGATAAGTCCTAGAAACCACTGCCTATATGCCACCTGTTTATGGGGACATTCAGTTTCCATATATGAGAAAGAACAAGAAAAATAGGAATTTAGCCAGACAGATTGGACAAATGGAAATCAGGGAGAAAAAAAGAGAGTAAAAGACAAAGATCACTTCAAGGTCAGGCCACTCAACATAATTTGTAACTGGACTTTGACTCTTCACAGAATAATATAATCAGTGAAGTTTATAGTATAAAATGTTCTGCCTCTGAGGATGCTCTGTCTAAAAACAACCCTTGGGACACAACTGTAAACACCCATGCAGATGAAATACAGTTGAAACCAATTCATTTTCCTTTCTAATTCCTGCTCCGTGGGGAAAAGGAGCAAGAACCTGGTCCACATGTTTGTGGGAGAAAGAACAACTAGTCAGTCTGGAACTTGAGCTGAGGTGAGTGAGTAGGAGGCTGCAAACTGCAGTTTGATAAACTGAAGAGACTTTCAATGTAAGCATTTATCTATTCCTGAGCAGCCAATGATTTGGAGAGACTACTTGCCCAGGCAGATTATAGGACCATGAGTACATGATGGTACTCCGTTAATCTTACTAAGAAATGATCAGAAGAAGCTTCTAGAGGTTCTCAAATTCATCCTTACTAGGAGGTTCTATGCAATGTACAGCTGGTAATCATGTGGTGTGATATCCTGTTTGACCTCAGAGGGCAGAATTAAAATTAGAAGCAAAGAGTAGAATTTAGAGAAAGGCAAATTTTGGCTCAATGAATGGAAATACTTGATAATAATGATGTCTGTCCAGAAGTTGAATAAAACTAACTTGGGAGAATTAAAAATATATGCATACACAAACACACATCTAAATATCCATATCTATGTCTATCTATCTAATTCTGCTCAAAATATGGAACTAGGGCTGAGGATTTTTTTTTAAAGACACAAACCCTACCTTCAAGAAAGTTAAGACCAAAAGGTCCATGGGAATTGTTCTAGGGATAACAAATTTAATTGAATTTTGTAAACATTTACTAAGTTTTATTCTTTGAATAACTACTAGCTAGCATTGGAGATACAAAGTATTTTTAAAATAATTTCTCTTGTTAAGGAGTTTACCATACTATAGTGGGTCATGAATGATATAACAAATAGCAACAGTATGAGTTAATAAATGAGAGTTCTCTATCTCTAAAGTCCTTCACTTAAACATTAGATGATTACTTGTCTGAGAGTGCAGAAGACTCCTTCTCAAAATTAGACTTCATGATGTCCAACTCAAGAGATCCTATGACTTTGAGAGATCTTCCTAATTAGAAGAATCTTTCCCTATTGTTCTATATGTTATCAGAAATTTCCTCCATCAAAGTCATTCATAAATGGCCTTCAGAAGACCTGTGCATTGTAACCAGGTCAAAGCATTCTATTACTTTGAAGGGAAGCTATATTAACTGTTAATATAGTAACATACAGTTCATCTTGAAGGAAAAGACATGTTATTCTTCTCTAGTAACCCCCACTAAGCCCTTACTCCATTGTCTCATTGTAGTTTGTCTTTTATTTTATTTATTTTTTTATTTTTTAGGCTTTTTGCAAGGCAATGGGGTTAAGTGGCTTGCCCAAGGCCACACAGCTAGGTAATTATTTTAAGTATCTGAGGCTGAATTTGAACTCAGGTCCTCCTGACTCCAGGGCTCTATCCACTGCACCACCTAGACATGCACCCCCCCCCCCCTCCATCTCATTGTAGTTTGAAGATAACTCTGGGATTCAGTCAGGATCAGTGCAACATGTTCTGGTAAGCTATACCAGTTGTGTAAGTCTGGACAAGTCACTTAACCATGTTTACCTCAGTTTCCACATCTATAAAATAAGCTAGAAAAGAAAATGGCAAGCCACTTTATCTTTGCCAAGTTGGGGGGGGGGGGTGTCATGAAGAATCAGACACAACTGAAACAACTGAACAACAAAAACAATCTGTAATAGTGGAAGGAGATCTCACAGATTTCATTGTGGTCATAGGACTTAAAAGTGTAAGAGATCTTTGAAAATATTTATTCTAAACCTCTCATTTTATAGATTCATCTTCTATTTTTTTACCCATCATAGTTCCTAGGAGCATATAAAACACATTAGGCATTTTAAGAATTCAATGAGAATGGTATAGTGGATAAACATTCCCAAAGCCAAAGAAAATCTGAGCTCAGGTCCTGACTCTGACACAGGTTATCTAGGCTGTGTGAACCATAGGTCAATCATTTAACCTTTCAGTGCTCCAGGCAAGTCTATAAGTTGAAGAGAAAAGGCCTATCTACATTGGGAGTTCTGAATATCAATAGAGTCCTTGGTTTAGTCTCAATCTTTATCTCTTGGAGTGAGTGAAGGCTAAAGTTATCCTGATCTTAGCACAAAGAATTTTAGCAGTAGGTTCACATTGCCAACTGGTAAACATTTTCTCATCTCTTCTCCATACCCTTCCATGGTGATTATGATACTATAGCATTTTGTTTTTTCTTATTTTTTCAGCCTGTAAATTATTGTAATTCCTAGTTCTAATTAATTAACAGTATCAGTTCATAAAAATATTTCTCTAAATTAATATTTGTTTTTAATTATAGTACAATAATATTTCATTATTATCATGTACCACAGCATGTCTAATCTTACCCCAGTTGATTATTTTAATATATTGACTATCACAAAAATTATTATTGTAATTTTTTTGCATATGTAGGAACTTCTGTCTTTGATCTTCTTGGGATATATACCTATCTCTATAACAATGGATATTCAATGCTTCTTTAACACTTGTTCTTGTCTTTTATGATATCACTATTATACTTTCCACAAAGATATCCTAACAAATAAAAAATAGAAAATTTAAAAGAAAATTTGTATACCCTTCTTTGACACAAATGAATATAGTAAAGCAAGATAGATCCACACATTCACTATTTCATAAAATACAGGTTTTATTGAGGTACCTCTAGTGGTGGGGAGGTGGCATGGGGGGAGAAGAAAGGGGAAGGAAACCTTTTTTCTGCCAAAGGCCATTTGGATATTTATAACATTATTTTTGGACTATATGTGGTCAAATATTTAATTAGTTCACCCCTTAAAAACTCCTAGATTTATTGAATTTCGAGTCCCTCCTGTGATTGCCTTGGCAAAGCCAGACCAAAATGACTGGTGGGCAGAAGTTCCCACCCCTCTATCAACTCTCTATCAAGAATGAGATCTGATTCATTATTGATCTTCTAGAGTCATGTCTAGTCACTGAATTTATCAGAGTTCATTCAAAGTTTTTTCTTTTATAATGATTGTAGTTATTGTAAAAATTGTTTTCCTGGTTTACTTAATTTACTTTGCATTGATTCACATAAGTTTGCTCAGGTACCCCTGGATCTGTACCTTTCATTGTTTCTCACAATGCAATTATATTCATGCATCATAATTTACGCAGCGTTACCTGACAGACAATCCTTTTTCCAGTTCTTTGCTACTCTGAAAAGTACTGCTATAAATATTTTTGATATATGAGTTCTTTCCTTCTTTCTTTCAACTCTTTGGGGCATAAGCCTAATATTGTGATATCACTGAGGTAAAAGGGTATGTGAATAGATTATTTATATTGTATCTAGATACAGAATGATTTCTGAAATAGTTGGATAGATTTACAGATCTAGCAATAGTGTATTAGCATGCTCAAATAAGTAGAACCTTGATGGTACCCTATAGTGACAAGTAAGTTAAATAAAATGACAGATTTTAGGGAAAATGAAAAAAAGGCACTGACTTGGTGAAAGAAAGTTCACAAATTTGGTTTACAATTGCTAAAATGTTTCCTTTCCTGTTTCTGAAAACACTGAACAAAATATTTTATATACATTCTAACCAAGTTTGTTAATATTATCCCAAGACTTAGTGTCAATATTTCTATTGATTTCTTTTCTTTACCATACAGTTAAAAGTATTATGGAGGGGCAGCTAGGTGGCACAGTGGATAAAGCACGGGCCCTGGAGTCAGGAGTATCTGGGTTCAAATCCAGTCTCAGACACTTAATAATTACCTAGTTGTGTGGCCTTGGACAAGCCACTTAACCCCATTGCCTTGCAAAAACCTAAAAAAAAGAAAAGAAAAAAAAGTATTACGGTACAAGGAGAAATGATATGACCAGTAAGACTGCCACTTAGACCTTGAAACATTTGGTTAGGAATAATCCATCTTATTTATCCCCTGAAGTAAGAACTATCTATGAGTCTTACTCAATTATGGGTAATCTTATTCTGTTGATATCCCAGCAGATTGAACCACTTTCTGGTAAATCAGTTCCATTCTAGATGAGACCATTCCCATGATCATTCATTTGTTTGAACGGGTCATTTCTTGATGCTATGTAGACTGGATAAAGGGGGGAAAATTCATTTCCATTTTGTGCCCCTGAGTAGACACCCATAATAAGCCATTTTACCAGAGTATCTATGCTCGCATTTGTCAATTTGTTATCTGTAAATTCAACTGAGATACTTAAAAATATACTTACTGACGGAAGTATCATTGGTTTCAAATAAATAAATAGAAAGCATCCTTAAAGACAAGAATTTCTAGAGGACACTACTGTCAGTCCAAGCTGACTGTTGGAATCTTTCAGATGTTTCTATGAAGCAAGATAAAGTGCCACTTATCTTCAGTATGGGTGGCAGAGTTCTGCTTAAATGTGGTTATTGCACAGACTTTCTTGTGTATGACTTAAATTGTGGAAATAGGTGATTTAAACCACTAACTTCCTAAATTAAAGGCATAAATGTCAGACATATAATTTCTTCAATTACACACCCATATTTCTCCTACATTCCTTTAAATCTTTCATGTCTGTCTTCTAGTTTTATAACTTCTTCATAGGAAATGAGCACAAAGGAACATGGACCTACGGCAAGGAAATGAAAAAAATGCATTCCATTTTCTTGCATTTATTTTTAATGAGCATTATTTTCTTGGAGAAAATTAAAATCACTCTGTTTAAAAGTCATTCCATTGTGAACTCTGCTGGCATACCTCTCAATACTGTTCCAACCAATATTATTTCATAATTCTGAGGTTGTTGGGAAACATGAATATGTGGAATGTAAAGAAATATGGAAAGATACTTATGAAAATATTCAAAGAATCAGAATACCAAAGCAGAAGGTCAATATAAACTTTGACAATGACTACATAAAAGGAAAAAAAAATATGTACAATGCAAAGGTGAATAGACAGACATGGAAATATCTGCTGATACCTGGAGAAAACCTTTGCTATACAGAGTAGTGAGGAGTTATATCAGGAGTTTTTTTTTATCTAAGACAAATTCAGAGGAAGAAGGATAACCCAACTAGTTATATTCAATGTGGCATAAAAACATTCATTCACAGACAGAACGTGAGAGAATTCTTAGTCAGAATCAACCCTTATTGTCTACTTTAGTACCAACCAAATCCTGGACCTTACTGCAAGTGGACTAGATCCATTGGATGTTGTCAATCTTGTTTTTGATGCTTCTGTCACTCCAGACAAAGTTTTTCAGTTTGTTTCTTAAGTTTCTTGACTTTGATTGCCTTCCTATTGGGAGATTTTATGGAACACTTTTGGTTCCCTATCAACTAGAAAATTCTTGACTTCCTCAATACTGTACTTTATAATGAGAAAAATTTCAACCATCACCATAAAACCTGCCTATGAAACCCTAGTTCTGGTTTTGGTTCTGGATTGGGTCAAAGGAAACATTAAAGAAGAAGATACATAGAGAGTAACAAAATTCTTAAAGATATCTGCCTGTCAGAGGTAACTTTTTAGAGCTTAATTAGTTGTAACTTTCACTATAATTCTATTCTAATGATGCATCATGGTCTGAGAGTCTTAAAGATACTTTCAGAGAAAAGATAAAATCTGAAAATTTCAATAAATCTGGAAAAACTTTGGCTATGGATTCAGTGACAGCTTGGATCTTTGTGATCTAAAGACCAATCCAACTTTTCTGGTGATGGCCACCAGAAAAGAATTTTTTCAGCAGCTCACTAACACAAGTCTGCAAAACCCTAGAGGAATTATAGTCTACAACTAGAGTATCCACAGAAATCATGTCACAGATTCTTGAAATAATTAGATGCAAAATATAATCAGCTTTGTTTTTGTTTAAAGTTAATTTTACAATAAATTACTCATTTTTAAAAGCCACGAAAAGAAACTAATCAAACCTTACCCTACAAACAAAATCCTACCATCTCCTATTTATAAGATTTTTTTCTAATTCTGTCCATAAATTTCATTTCACATAAAAGTATGTTTTCTCAGAACATTAACAGGATTATTAAGGTTATTCCCATATCAAATTTGATAACATATAAAATAGTAATACGTCTCAGGACAGGAAGAAGTTTTTAAGATGCTTTAGCACCTGATCTCCCTTGAATTTGATTGAATATGGACCTGATCCATCTTACATCCTAATTTCCTGCTCTTTTACTTCATGTACTCTAGACTAGGCAAATTAGATTCTTCATGATTCCATGTCCACTTTTCACATCTTCCTGCCTTTATTGCTTTGCCCAGAGTACTGAAAAGTCCCTCTTCCTTAGTCCATCTGTCTATATTTTATTTATCCTTTCAGATTAAGATGAAATGGTGTCACTTCCAGGAAGCCTTCCTTCTCCTCACTGTCACAAATGATCCTTCCCCACTCCAAGCTCTCATAGCTTGTACCTCTCATAACTTGCAACTCTCATGCACTTATGTTCTATTTTGTATTAAAAATTTTGTGTGTATATATGCCATCTCTTCTACCAGATCATAAGCTACCTTAGGGTAACAATTAAGCTCTCTTTGTGTTTTCTTTTCTTGTTCAGTGACTATCACAATGCAAGATATAGTATACACATTTAGAAAATGTTTGTCATTATTGATGAATGAAATTGATTTAAATCACTATATGAGAGCTCAATTTAAATAGACATTTGAGAAGGTCCAACATTTCTTTTCTACTAAAAAGGGCAGTGTATCTATAAAGATATGTATATTGTGTGCATGTATGCAGGTGAATATACATACACACCACCACATAACACTATATTTATCTAGTCCACTCTACATTTATCTAGTCTAAGGCTTATCCTTGGACAGAGCTAATTTGTACTTTGCTGGTATTACCTTCAAGTTATACCATTAGGCATTTGAATAAGACTTTTGTGGCAATAAATGTCCACTGCAGTTTTAGAAGGCATATATCACTATTCAATTTCAAGCAGCAATTCATTGTGACATTTTTCTAGGTTAATAGCACAGAGGGAGGAGATTTCTAAAAATCATAGAATATTAGAACTTCACAGGGTCTTTATAGATCTTCTAGTAAAATTCCAGAGGTGTACTTGGAAATGTTTAACAACCAGCTTTTTGAAAAAAAAAAAGTACACAGAACACACTTTTAAATTTAGCCTGCATTATTAAAATTTTTCATTTTCTTAAGTCTAAACCATACCTATCAAAATATTGGAGTCCTGTCAACATTCCCATAATATGACCCAGATCAGATTAAATGTAATTAGGAAATATTTAACAAAATAAAAATAAAATATATATATATATATATTTATATAATGTTCATTTGTGATTTCCTAAGTCAATATGCTGCCCACATGGATCCTTTTGTATAATTTAGTAACTTCACTTTCTATCTAGATAGTTGACGCAATTTGAGATGTCCCTTTGAAAAATACATCATTCTGAGGTTGCATTTAATCAAATAGTTCCTTTATATTCTCCCAAGTTATCTTTTTTGAAGTAATATGGTACCTCGCTCTGTATGTTAGAGAAGCAGTTTCTAATTAGCAATCCTAAGTATACATGATATTTCCAAAGCATTAACCTTGGCCTAAAGGCTGAGAATAACTTTTTTTTGAAAATGAGAATTAAAATAATATCCAAAGACTTATTTCTTTCTTCTACTATATTTCATTCAAAGAAGAAATGTAGTCCTGGCTGTTCTTTTGCTATGTAATATTTTATAGGTTCTTCTTTTTCACTTTCTTTATCACTGAGAGGATTACATGAATTAGCAGTCATTTCTAGATCTCTCTCTAAAGAATTATATCCATAAGAACAAAGAATTTTGTTGTATTTTCCAAATTCTGAGACTTTGTTTTTATGGATTATAATCTCATTTTAGTGATATGCATTTTCATAAATTTTAGGGAAATATTTTATCATTTCATATTTTGATGGCTATACCTATTAACATCACCAAAATACTATATATACTAGAAGGAGAATATCATTTTTATTAACTTCAAATTATGCCCTACCTTTTTTTCAGAAGATAGATAGATGTTTCATCATATTTCATACCATAATATAGAATAGACTCATTAAAGTAATAAGGAAATTAGGTAAGTACCAGTGAAAATTATAGTTATTTCTTTTTTCTGTAAGAGTTTTTCATGTTTTTCTCCAGTTCTCAAGGATAATATACCTACATTCCATAATATGTTTAAATCAATATTTTTTAAATAATAGAGAAATCTATACATTTTAAAATGAAAATCTATTTGAATCTATTTGCTTCATCTAATATAGTAAAGTTCTCTAGTCCTTCATTCATTCATGTCATAGATATTTATAAAGAACTAACTTTTTTTTTGAAAGACACGGGGGGGGGGTGGCTAGGTTGCATAGTGGATAAAGCACTGGCCCTGGAGTCAGGAGTACCTGGGTTCAAATCTGGTCTCAGACACTTAATAATTACCTAGTTGTGTGGCATTTGGCAAGCCACTTAACCCCATTTGCCTTGCAAAAACCTAAAAAAAAAGGCATTGGGGAAAATACAAATCTTAAATTAAACAATGCTTATATTCCTAGAGTTTACACTCTAGTCAGGAGATGATTATCAAAATAACTCACATTTATTTCATAACACTTTTAACTTTAAAAGAACTTCCTTCACAGAAAAGAAACTGTTGACATATGACTATAATACCAATTACATGACAAGTGAGTTAGAAAGTTTAAAAAAGAATTGATTTAATGTCTGGGAGGGAAGCTCATTACCAAGGCAGTAGGAGAGGAAGAACAAGAAGGGAAGGCTTCTAGTAGGAGATGGTTGCTAAGTTGACCTTTAAAGGGGTAGATGGGGGCAACTAGATGGCTCAGTGGATAGAGCATTGGCCCTGGAGTCAGGAGTCTCAAATCTGTCCTCAGACACTTAATAATAATTACCTAGCTGTGTGGCCTTGGAAAAGCCATTTAACCCCATTGCCTTGCAAAAAATCCTAAAAAAAAATTTTTTTAAAAAGGGTAGATAGGCATTCAAGAAACAAAGAAGGATTTTTCTTCTAGGCATAAGAGCTAAAGCAAAGACAGATAAGTTGGGAAGCATGTAGCATATTTACAGAAAAACAGAATATACTGATTTAACTAAAATATAAATTATAGGGAAGGAAATAATCTGAGTAAAAACTAAGAAGGTAAAATAGCACTAGGTCAGAAAAATATTAAATGCTGCATGAGATTGTTTGAACTTGCCTCTAGAGGCAATAGGGAGTCACTGAAGATCATCATAAGTATATGTATGTATGTACATATATATATATATATATATATATATATATATATATATATATATATATATGTATAAAATGAAATGATGATGGCTTGTAGGTAGGAAAGGGATAAATATCAGAAGCCCTGTTAGGAAGTTATATCAATAATCTAATTGGAGGTAATGAGGAATTGTACTATGGAGATAGGAGTGGAATTTAAAGAAATAAGATCATGCAGGATAGTGAAAAGACTTGATAGCTGGATAAGAGAAGTTAAAGGAAAAGAAAATTTAAAAATGAAAATATAAAGCCAAGATTTTGAATCTAGGAGACATAGTGAATGATGGTGCTAAGTGTAGAAATAGAGGAGTTTAGAGGGGATACCAATTAAGCAGAAAAGACAATAAGTTTGAAGAGACATTCAGCTAGACCTGTCCTGAAAGCATTAGAGATCACAGAATCACAGAATCTCAGAATCACCTCATCCAACTAGCTTCTGATCAAGAAGAATAGCCTCTAAATTGCATTGTAGAATTTCCTTCCATTAATGCATCACAATTTATTTTCCCATTGTTGAACTCTTAGGCTGTTTCATGTTTTTATAATAGTGCATAATGATCATATGCAAATCTTTGAATTGATAACTTTCTTGTTATTTTTGATAATACTATCAGGAAACAGTACTCTAGTAGTTATTGGAAGTTATTTGGTCATTGAAGTTATTGGGACAAAAAGTGTATTCTGAATATGAGTGTTTGTTAAAAGTTGAATTTTTAAAAATACACTGTAACATTCACAACATCCTCCCCCTTTGAATGAAGATTTCTGGTTCAGGGACTTCTGTCTATTATCGAGATAGCCTCTTCTACTTTTAGACAACTAATTGTTGAGGAATTTTTTTCCTTGAATCAAACCTAATTCTTGTTCTTTGCAACTTCCTTCCATTGCTCCTATTTCTGACCATGGGCCAAGCTTTAAAAAAATGTAATCCTTCTTCCACATGACAGATATCTGAATACTTAAAGATAACTGTAGTGCTCCTTCTATATTTTTCCTGGGAAAAATAATTGAGAATTGCTTTAATGAATTCTCATTAGATATGCTCTTATTGCCCCTCAGCATGCTGGTTGCCTTTCTCTGGGTGGTTTTCAGTTTGCCAAGCTTCCTTTGGCCTTAAATGCAGATGTGATATGACTTATACAGAATATAAATGAACTATTACATTCATATTCTAGATGTGTCTCTCTTAATTCAGGGTAGTATATACTTTGTACTATTGATCTACATTGAGCTTGCAGTCTATTAAATCCTAAAGTTTTTTTAATCAAGTGATTTATTGTCTAAGCAAGCCTTCTTCATTTTTATTAATGAGGTTGATTTTTTTAAATCCAATTATTCCATATTCAGTTTCATCTTACGAGATTTAGCCCATCATTTAGCCTTTTGAAACATTTTTGTATCCTAATTCTCATTCAACAAATTATCTGTAAATTTAATCTGTATACCATTCACCCATTTATTCATCCAAGACATTTATCAAAGCAATAAATCACACCTCCCTTTAATTGACATAAAGTCACTATTAGCCACTCTTTGTGTCTGTTCATTTGACCAAAAGCACTTAATTATGCATCTATCTAGTTCACAGCTCTCCCCAAATCCAGCATATATGACAGGATATGCCCAGCTATCCTTTTCTCTACTTCATATTCTAAGATGAAGTGAATACCTCTCTCCCAAAGTCCCATCATTTATATTTCAGCAACTAGTGCTACTTATTAACTAAAGTCAGATCCAAAAGGGAAGTTCTTGCTCTAATTTCACTGAAATTTAAGGATCATTCATCATGAGAGATCTGGAAAGGCCTGATATAAGAATTTTTGAACCATTTTTGAAAAAAGGTATGTAACTAGGTGATCTTGAAAATTCTTTCCAGCTCTGAGATTTTATGGTTTCATGTTTCTGTTTCAACTTTTCTAATTTCATGAACTTGGAATAGAATGAAGGTACTACACAGAGCAGTATAATGATAGTCATCTGTGGATAAACCTCTCTTTGCAAAGGAAAGAAGGAAAAGACTCTAAGATAATTGAAGAATACAAATGAAGAAGGCTAAAAGACAGGAAAATCTTTTTTTTCTCTGTACTTTGTCACTTTTGAACCTGTCTCACTCTTTGCATTGTATCAGTTATCTGTGTAGATACTTTTAACTCTTAATAGATTGTAAGTTCCTCTAGACCAGGGTGAGCCAATAGACTTTATTGAGATGCTTGTGGTAGTCCTCAGCATCTGGAAATGGAGAGGTAGGGTGAAAAGGCAAAAGTGAGATTTAACACAATGGCATGTTCTACTTAAACATCTATCTTTATCTATATTATATATCTATATCCATCAGTACCTCTTCAGCAACTTACAGCCTTAGAGTATTGCCAGGAGCACTGATAGATTTAATAATTTGTTCAGGAGCGCACAAGTAATGTGTGTCAGAGGTTGTATTGAAACCAAGGTTTTCTTGGCAGTCAAAAAGCATTTATCAAGTTCCTATAATATGCCCCATTACCTAAGCATTGGAGATACAAAGGAAAGTATGCCATTGGCCCTTTTCGAAAACAAACAAGAACAAAAAAGATGGTCCCTGCTCTCAAGGAGCATACAGTCTAATGGGCACTGAGGTCAGCATTCTCACTGCCAACTTAACATCGTCTTTGTACATAGTACTATTTGCACATAGTAGGTATTTAATAACCATTTATTGAATGGAATAGACAAAATAGATGAGATTAACTGAACTCTTCCAATGAGAAAGAACTAATAAAGGAAACTTCCTAACCTCAGGAAGGTTATCTTGTATTATTATCTCAGGAAGGTTATCTTGTATTATTATTATCTCAGGGAAAGATAAAAACTTTTAGAATTCAGTTACTATAGGATTGACCAACATTTCTTAAAACTTGCTGACACAAATACATTAGAGATGATGTCACTAAAGGGAATTATGATGATGATAAGATTGAATATACCATTACACCAAATCTCACCCTTGTCTCTTTCCCTCACCTCTCCATCTCCAGATGCTGAGGTTTATCATAAGCACCCCATAAAGTCTGTTGACTCACCCAGCTTGCCTACTGTTATGACAGCATGTTGGTGTTTCTGAAAGTTTGGCTCTAAATACCACCAAACACATTCTTCAAGAGTGGGAAAAACATGACAGAAGAGAATGGAAGAGGGGCAAAGTTAGAAAGTCAGATTATTCATTTAGTCTGTAAAAGATTTTTTCAAATATACCCCAGAGTATGAGGTGAAGAAAGTGCTTGGTAAACTTCAAGTGACTTCATGCTCCTCCACTTGGATATGAGTTTGCATTGGATTATAATGCCTCCGATTGTAAGGTCAGAAGTTTATCCTACAGTGACTATCGTATAGACTGCCCAGACAGCTATAGTCATAGAGGAAACCAGGAAGAGAATGGTTAAGGGAAAATCACCACCAAGATCCAAAGAATCAAAATTCCAGTACTATGAAAAATGGATCTTTGACACATTGAAATACATAAGGAAGTTACACATATTCTACATATTTGCTAAATTTCTTCTGAATAACTCAGAGCAACCTTCCTTCAAAATGTCCTCATAGCAACCCTTCCTAACTGAATACCATCACTATCCCATAGAGGAAGCATCTTAAATTTCACACAAGCTAAGAAAACAACACAAGAGCCCTATGGCAAGATCAGAACTACATAACCTAAATTCAAACAAAGGATTCTATCCTCATGATGGAAAAGATTCCCAGCCAGAGTGGAAGCACAGAAGCTGCTTTCCTTGAATCGTGGGAATTCCTCAAGGATATAATAACAAGACAATTAACGGAAACATTGAGTGAACACTTAAAAAGACCATAACTCACAGCAATTATTGCAGCAACTCTCCCATTACATGCTGTGCTCAGTCTCTGACCTGATCTGTCTTTCTTTTCCTCCCTCGTTCACATCATAATGAACTTTAAAAATTCAATTCTACTTAATGTTTCTACCGCTAAAATGACAAACCAATGACCAATATTTCCTCAAAAGGTATTCACTGGTAGATTCTGAGTTTATTTAATTATTTGATTTAAAAAATAGACCAAATGCTATGTTTGTTATGCCAACACAGACAAAAGGACAGAGCTGAATTTCTTCTGTCAGACTTACTGTGAACTGTGTCTTTAAGAAAAAAAAGAAAGCAGAACCATGACTCCCTTATTCAAAGAGGTTTAATTCATCAGTCAGGCGGAGAGGATATTTCATAAACTCACATTTTTTCCTAACTTCCCTACCATATTGATGACTCTGATGGCTGTAGTGAAAATAATTCACCAAAAAAAGTTGGCATTATTCAACATAAATCCTACTTCTCTTTTATTTCAGTCCAATCTTAGACCCAACATAGCTAAGACAGATGTTTTGACTAGTTAAAGAGGACAGGTGGAAACAAACTACAACATAATCTAGTTCATATGTCACTGTGACAAGCAACCAAAGAGGACCTTCTAGGTTATTGCATAATTAGCAGGAAATGCTGAGCAGTTTTTCTTTGCTCTATATCAACCAATTTCCTTTTTCCTTAGTGAATGTATAGCTGCTAACCCAATACCACATAAAACCTTCCTTCCTGTAATCTAAGGTTCAAAGCATTTGAATTTCGTATTTTAAATCCAGAGAAGTCATGTAATCAGCATTCTTAAACTGCATTTAAAAAGGTACATGGGATTGCAACAGTCCAACTATATTCTGCCATGGTCACAAGTACTATGTACAGTTCTAAATTACACATTTTAGGAAGGACATTGATAAATTGAAATGTGTCCTGAGAAAAAACAACCAGGATGGTGAATAGCCTCAAACTCTAGAGGGAACTGGTGAATTTTGGCCTAGAGAATAGAAGACTAGGGTAGAAGTAGGGAGGTAGTGGGGGGATTAAATCTTTACTTTCAAATATTTGAGGAACTGTAAATTGACTTATTCTGTCTAGTCCCAAGTAATAGGCAAATTTAGGCTTGATGTAAGGAAAAATTCTCAACAACTAGAGCTCTTCAAAAGTGGGATTTACTGCCTTAGGAAAGAGGAGGTTCTCTCTCTCTCACTGAGTATCTTCATTTGAAGAAGACCATAAATTGGATATGTTGTAGAGTAGATTCTTATTCAGGTATAATGTAGATTAGTTGACCCCTGAAGTCACTTCCATTCTGAAATCTATACAACTGACAGGTTTTCTAGTGAGTGAAAATAAAAACAAAAGGCAGATGATTTAAAGGGGGCAATCACCTATTTTGTATATAATCTATTGAAAATTCAGACTACTCTTTCTAGATCAGGAAGACATTCTAATTGATTATTAAATTAGCACCATTTTAGAATAGAGGCAAATCTCTTTGACAATGAAAATAGTAGCTGAAGTTTTTATTTTTTAAGTGCTTAATATTTGTCAAGAACAATGCTGTGTTGGGGAATTCAAAGATGAGATCAAAAAAATACCCTGTCTTTAGGAACTTTTATTCTATTGGGGTGACATAGTAGTTATGAAGTTATATACAAAATAATTTCCAAGGGAAGAACACTGGTCTAATATGAGGGGTAGTTTATTAATAACAGAACTAGAGCCCAAGAAGACATAATGGAAGAGACAGTGACAAGTTAAGACTCAGGAGGGATAGAATTAACAAGAACATGAGGATAAGGATGAAGTAGAAGAGCACAATAATCAGGAAAGGGAGTGTCTGCTGAGCCACTTTATAACTTGGAATTCAGAAGCACAGGGATATTGAGTGGAGACTTAAACCAATAGATTAACTCACCCTTCATGGTAACAAAAACAATGTTGGCAAGATCATTAATCCCCAAGAAATGAGAGAGGTATTTAGTGGTTAAGTAACCAATTGCTTTTAATAGAACCCCTAGATTATGTGATAGGTAGCTAGGTGGCACAATGGATAGAGCTCTAGGTCTAGAATCTGAAAGACCTGGGTTCAACTCCAGCCTCAGAAACTTAATAGCTGTGTGACCCTGGGCAAGTCACTTGAACTGGAGAAGGAAAGGGCAAACCACTCTAGTACCTTTGCCAAGAAACCCCCAAATTGGGGTCATGAAGAGTCAGACATAATTGAAATGAATGAACAACAAAAAGCCATATGGTAATTATCATCAAATGTGTTCATTTCATTAGCATTATTATACTTCTGTGTGGTAATATTGCCATAATACAAAATTCCACAACAAGTTAATTCATCTTTGATGTACTACAGAAATTGTTTGCAAAAGTAAAATGAATCATGAGGTCCAGGACTGTGCTTGGAGAAGGCAGAACAGAGTCTGATTAATGTAGTAACCACCTGATAGGGTCTTCATAGTTTTTATCTCTAGATCTGATGCAAGTATATGTAATGTGTATGACAACTAGGAGGTGGTATAGCTAGCTCTGTGTTTTTGCACAAAGTATGCTATTTACTCCTCGATTATATCCAACCCATCCTTTTCACTTCCTTGCAACTATTCTAGGTCAGGGTCCCCATCTCCTCCCAAATTAACCACTATAAAATCCTCAAATGGGTCTCCTAGCTTCTAACCTAGACCTTCTTCAATCTGTCTTTCATTTTTCCCACTGTTCCCAAAGGCCCATCCTGAACATATCATTCCTCTTTTCAAAAAGCTTCAGAAAAAGGTCCCTTATTGTTTGCTAAATAATATTCATTTGCTTACTATGACTAATAGGTCACTAGTTATTTTGTAATAATCATGCATTTCCATATAATGCATTTTGTATTATACTTTGAAAATGGTGACTGTAATAAAGTGTTATCCTGATTCTGCTTAACTTACTCAGAATCACTTTATTTGAGCCTTTCCAGGTTTCTCTGAAACTGTTTCTTATAGTACAATTGTGTTAGATTCATATAACACAAATTGTGGAATAGGACACACATTTTAGAAATTTGTTTTACTTAACTATAAATATTTATATACTTAACTATACATTTTCTTTTTTGTTTTCAGTTGGGGAAAATAAAAAAGAAAATAAATGTTTTTTTAATTTTTAAAAAATAATATTTAATTTTAAAAGAGAAAACTTGCTAATATCTGGTCTTTGCTAAATCAATACAAATAAGCAAAGAGAAATTAAAGAATATGTTATATATCTAATACATCCTATTAAGCATATGTAATCAGTATGTATGTGTATATATTCAGTATATTTGTATGTATATATGTATACATGCACACACTGAAAAAAAAGAGCATATTCCCAAACATTTCACCCAGTAGAATTCAGAAAAATAATACTCGTATCTACAAATGGATCTTATCACCACAGATATAGATTACAATCCATTCATTCTTACCTATCTAATGGTATTCTTACCCATGTCCCTCTCATAAATTTGTTACAGAAGATCTACCCAATTTCTAGAGGTCTTCCTTGCTTTGTCCTAGAATTCCAAGAGTACCATTGGAGTGCTCTGGTTGTTTACCCATGTGGACCTCATTCTTGCCCCATGACTAGCTCATCTTCTTTTCTATCACACAGGGTTTGCTGATATTCATTTTTCAGGCATGTTTGACATTTTGTGACCCCATTTTGGTTTTCTTAACAAAACTGTTGGAGTGGTTTGCCAGTTGCTTCTCCAGGTCATTTTACAGATGAAGAACCTGAGGCAATCAGGCTTAAATGACTTGTCCAGGGTCACACAACCAGTAAATGCCTAAGGCCAGATTTGAATTCAGGATTCTGTCCATTGTCCCTCCTAGCCATGTCTTTGATATAGTAGTTGACTGATTGACTTTGGACTTCATTTTATAGTCTACTCATACATGCCTACAGTGTGATATTCAGTTTTAGGTCTTTGGAGGCAGTTGTATTCAATATCTAGCTATCATATACCAAAACCAATAGACTACTAAAATTAAAAAAAAAATGAACCATTACTTTCCTAAGAAATTTGGAGTCAGGGTGCCTAGGTGGCACAGTGGATAGAGCACCGGCCCTGGAGTCAGGAGTGCCTGAGTTTAAATCCAGCCTCAGACACTTAATAATTACCTAGCTGTGTGGCCTTGGGCAAGTTTAACCACTTAACCCCATTTGCCTTGAAAAACCTAAAAAAAAAGAAAAAAGAAAAAAAAAGGAATTTGGAGCCACTAAAGGAGCTTTGCAATTTCTGATGAGAAGTAGCTGACTTTTAACCTTCCATCCAACTCTGGCCCAACCCAGTATCTATATGAGTTGTCTATACTATTCTATACACTGATGGATTGGCTCTATAGGGTTTCCATCTAAAAGTAGATTGAAATCTAGATTTTACACTTGATCTTTCCTGTGTGAATATTCAAGCCAATTCTTTTAAGTGATTACAGATTTTTTCAAGGAGGTTAAAGATTTTCTCTGTATACAAGAGCACCTGAACCTTACCATCCACAGGAAATCCTTCTTGACCCTGAACTCATTTCTGAGTCTCCTCCAACACAGTGACAAATACCTTTGCAATCATATACTTCCTTGTTTCATGCATCATTTGATTTTCTTATCAGCGTTATTAAAGAGATTTATTTCTTTTTTATATCTTCTATGGAATCTTAAATATCTTTGATATATTTTGACTTATTTTGACAGAACCTATAGGGTAGCCTTTAGTTACACTGAGTCCAATGCATTCTTTGTAGTCAACAAATAATAAGCACAGTGGAATCTATATAGCTTTCCATTAATTAGGAAATGGTAAAGATGTAGTTCATCATTGAATATAATTTGGGGAGCTTTCTTGTTCTCTACTAAAAATCTTACTGAGGATTATTTCAGTTTTTATATGGATGACTTTAATAAAGATTGTGTTTAGATAGAAGAGGAGGTGTATGGATTAGTAATTGATGGTGTTTTCTCAGTTATCTTTTTCAGTATTAAAAAGGTCTGAGTTGCCTTTTACTTCATGCCTTTGGTATTTTCTTCTTTCTTCATGTATTTACTACATCAGCATAATTCTCTTCTGTATGTATTTCATTCATTCCAGAAGTTTTCTCCATTTTCTTGTCTTTAATACTGCTTCTACCTCCTCTATAAGCATATCAGTGGCTCATATTAGGATTCAAGCATAATTGCTCTAATGTCCTTGATTTATAAAGCAGTTATGATTATCTTTGCAAATCTTTTCCATCTTTCTTCTGTTTATAGCCCTTCTTTCATTTATATACTTGAGTGCCCTTGAAATGGCTTTACTTAGTTATATATCCTGCCAAGCTTACTTGTAACTGGTTTTACTTTATATTGCTTCTGTCTGTTTATGAGATGATTCTGCTCTTAATCATTCATCATCCTTCTCTCTAAGATTTTACAAATGAGTTTATCTTCGAATTCATTGTTGTCTTTGGCAGTCATCTCTTTCCATTTAGGAAGTAAATGATATGTGCACTGTTTAAGGTACTTTCTATGCTCTTTTGGTCTCCTGTTAGAATAATTCATTTACATCAGTTAAACTTTAATATATAAATTTCATAGACAGTGTCTCTGGCCTTTTTATTGTCCATTTCCCATTCTGATTTTTAAATTAAGATTAAGTTGTTTCAATATATTCCATATCTTTTTATCATTTTACCTTTTTTATGTTTTTGTTTTTGTTCTATTTTTAAAATTCTGAGATAATTTCTCAAAAATTAATGACCTGACTGTACATAGATAGGTAATTCAGGGATAATTCCACATCAATAACAAGACTTTTTCCTTTAGTTAACATATAAACTCTTTCATTCTTTATAGTATTATTTGTTGCTCATTAGGTCCAGTATCTACCAGTTCTTCTTCTTCTTCTTCTTCTTCTTCTTCTTCTTCTTCTTCTTCTTCTTCTTCTTCTTCTTCTTCATTTTTGCAAGGCAATTAAGTGACTTGCCCAAGGTCACACAGCT
Source organism: Macrotis lagotis (assembly GCF_037893015.1). NCBI lineage: Eukaryota > Metazoa > Chordata > Mammalia > Peramelemorphia > Peramelidae > Macrotis > Macrotis lagotis. The sequence goes on along the minus strand of NC_133666.1, from coordinate 456,450,153 downwards.
AGGCAATTATTAAGTGTTTGAAGCTGTGGATTTGAAGTCAGGTCCTCCTAACTTCAGGGCTGGTGCTCTACCCACTGCGCCACCTAGCTACCCCTACCAATTCTTCTTTTAAAGAAAATGTTCATGCTGTGGGAGAATATGACTTCTGAGTAATCTATAAGTCATTGACCTCTTTCATCCATATTTCCTGATATATGACTTACCATATATTTCCCTATCCTCACATTTTCTCACCTTTACATTCAAGTTACCAAGTATCCAAAGGTATATTGATTTGATATGAAGGATCTCATTAAGTTCCTCATAGAATATATCTACTTACCATTATGCTGATCATAATTATATGTGATGGCCAAATAACCCATAAAAATAATATTTCTTACTACTTTTAAGACAAGATAAAATCCACTCTAACGCTCCATTTTTTTCATCCCAAGAGAGTGCCTCAAAATTCAAAAAATGTGAACTGTGCTTTCATGCAGATACATCTTTCCTCCTTTTTTCCTGAATTCATTTATAGAAAGATTGTCAATAATGATATGATCCAATTCCTTCAGAAATTTATCTATTATTGGTCATTGCACAAAGATCTTATATTTAGAGTATCAATAGTCAAATTAAAGTTGATCAAAGGCTTGAAAACTGCATAATTAATATCATTTTCCTGCTTTCCTGTCAATCTGTTGCTATCATTAAAGAAGCTGAAGGGACCACATAAGACTGAGGACCACTTATTATTTTTCTTGGTTTCTTAGTTTGCTATAGTCAAAAAAGTCTATCATCAACAGACTAGACTCCTGGTGATGAGTCTCTACTTAGTTATCTAGGCTGATCCTTGGGAAACAGATTCTGTCTGTGGCCAGTTATTTTAAGCTTTTTCAGCATAGAAGAACTCCATACCCCTGTGGTGATCAAAGTAGAATTTTTTCAAGAATCAATCATTCATCTTCATACATACAGAATGATACCATACATTTAATGGCAATTCAAAAGATGTTCTTTGTCCTTGGTCTAGTGGTTGTATGTCTAGGGGAAAATCATGGATTGAGAAACAGAAAGTCCTATGTTCTACCTCTTGTTTGGCCACTGATAAGCAAATTCCTTAAATAAGCACATTATTTCTCTGAGCCTTAGTTTCTTCATTTATAAAATAAGATGATGCTTTATATCTCATGGCCCTTTCTAACTCTAATACCCTATGATTTCTTTTTACTTATTTCAATTCAATTCACATAAACATTTTAAGTGCCTACTCTGGGTGATGCAGAGTGCCAGGTTCTTGGGATACAAAGTTGAAATTGGGTTTAGTCCTTCCTTTTTTAGGAGCTTAGACTCTCATAAGGGTATAATCTCCACCCCTACATACATATACATACACAAAAACACACATACAAACACACATATAATACCAGGTAGACTATTTCTAAGTGTATAAAGGATGTTTTAACTAAATGACATGAGCCATTTAAGGAGAGAAGGATCACTTTTAACAGGGGAAACCAAAAAAGAAAATTCAAGGAAGAAGTGTCACATCAACTTGAAAGAAAGAAAAAAATTCAACAAGAGATCAAGTCCATTTCAGGAACAAGTGAAGCATGTTCTTAAAATCATGGAGGTAGAAAAGGGCAGAACAAAACTGGGCAAGAGTGAATAATCCAGCATGATTGGAACTAAATACATAGAAGGAGACAGGTATTGTGAAATAAGACCAAAAAAGTGATATGGAGAATGAATTGCAGCAGGAAGAGAATAGACAGAGAGATAAGAAGATTTTTCTTCACTAGATTGTGACAACATAAAGGGCTGTTGTGCTCAGTTGGTGGACTCTTTATTGAAGCGATAAGCTCTTTGGAGATACAATAACGAGATTCAGAAGTTGTTAAATCAGAGTAAACGTTACTTTGCTAGCTCCCCAAAAAGAATTTCTCTCCAATAAGAGAAAATAGAGGCAACTTGGTGTAATAACACAAGCATTTGATATGGTCAAGAGACATGCATTCATGTCCCACTTCTTATACTTACTAGCTCTGTGACCTTGGGCAAAATGTAATAGATGATTGGTTATTGCTAGATACTCAGCAAATGTTTGCAAATTAAATGAGAAAATGAATATTGATTTCACATTCTTGAATGAAAAATATGTTAAAGAATTTGTGCACAAGATAAGTAAGATGCTTTATTATAATTATTGTGTGCAATATAGTAGAACTCTGTTGCAACATGGCTTGTTGTGATTTCTTTTTGTTGGTCAAGATTTGTAATTGCATCATTATAAGAAGCTACTAAGGAGGAAATTCCCTCCACCAATGCAAATTGGTAAGACAACTTATAGTCTTAGAGAGTTAGAGACAATACTTCAGGAAATACTACATATCAAATCCTATAGTTGTGTCCAAGACTGGAATGGGCTGTCTCGAGAGAGAATGAGTTCACCATTTCTGGAAATCTTCAAGCAAAAACTGGATGCCCAAGGAACAGACCCTTTTTGGTCTGTCATAGAAGAAATTTCTGTACTGGTCAGACTAGTTACCTCTGAGATCTTTTCCATCTCTCCTTTTCTGACTCTTGGCAACTCTCTCTTATACATAATTACATCCAGAAAAAGTCAGACAAAATATCATTATCTAATAAGGGAGAAATTAGACTTGTCATTAGCTTTGTGAAAGTGGTATACGTTTCCCAGAAGAAACACTGAAAGAAACATTGCTTCCCCTAAAGTATATTTTAAGGACATTGCAGTTCAAAATTCTGAAATGACAATTGCTTTTTTTTAAACCTTCCAACTCAGTGGAAAACAATGTGAAAAACAAGAGGATAAGTATGCAGAACACACACACACACACACACACACACACAAACATACACACAACATACAGAGCCAATTGCTCTTGTTGACAAGACAGTGTTACTGTTGTGAAATTACTGTGTTTTAACTGAATGTTAATCGTTGAGAGTTTCTATCCTGCATTAAAAAATAACATTTGTTACTTAGCAGCAAAGTATTAATGGTGACAAATGCTTTTGATAACATGATGTGACCAGTAAAATTTCAGACAGACAAAAACCAATAAAAAGTATCACATTTTATTAAACATAGAAGGATTTTATCACTTGTTCAATAGGGGAAAAGGAAAGCTTGAATATCAGGGATCCATGAACTTGTTTTTTCTAAATATTTTAGTAACTATACTTCATCATAACTGTTTTTCTTTACAATCCTATGTATTTTATTCTATTTAAAAACACTGAAAAAGCTATTCTGAAAAAAAGGGTTCTATAGCCTTCACCTGACTTTTGATTCCATGATATAAAGATGATTAATGAATAAGTCAATTAATTCAATTCAAAATGCATTTATTGTGTACCTACTATATACCAGGTGATAGAAATAAAATAACCAAAGGAAAACTATTCCTCCCTTCAAAAATTTCATTCTACTAGAGGTATGCAACATTAAATTGAGTAAATAATCAAGCAGAAAGCAATAAGACTGGGAAAGAAAGAAGAATGACAATAGGGAAGCAAGAAGGATGAAAGTTTTCAAGTAGAGAGTGGTACTTGCTTTGAGACTTGAAGGAACCCAAGGTGAAGGTCACTGTACTCCAGGGGTGGCTAGGTGGCGCAGTGGATAGAGCACTGGCCCTGGAGTCAGAAGTACCTGAATTCAACTCTGACCTCAGACACTTAAGAATTACCTAGCTGTGTGGCCTTGGGCAAGCCACTTAACCCCATTGCCTTGCAAAAACTGAGAGAGAGAGAGAGAGAGAGAGAGAGAGAGAGAGAGAGAGAGAGAGAGAGAGAGAGAGAGAGAGACTGCATTATTCCAGGCAAGAAGAATAGTCTATGAAAGGAATGAACATTATGTTTTGCTGAAATATAGGCTACTTGAAGAGAAGTAACAAAAACTAAGTCTGGAAAGGTAGGAGGTAGCTAGGTGGTGAAATGCCAAGCTTGGAAGTTGTATACTTATTACTCCAGCCCACTGAAGATTCTTGAGAAGTGAAGGACCAAGAACAGATCTCTGCTTTAGGAAGATTATCTTGACAGCTGTATGGAAAATGGTTTGTACAAGAAAGAGACTGGAAGCAGAATAATTAGGAAGCTATCATAATTATTCAGGTAAGAATGGTTATTGGTTATATAAGTAGAGAGAGGGCTATGTGAGTAGAGAGAATGACAAAGATATGAATTATGTTACGGAGAACTGAAAAAGTACAGCTTCTACTTGGTTATAAATGATAAGGGAAAGGTAGTGGAAAAAAGCAAAGATGATGCTAAGGTTATAAATGAACCTGATTAGAAGAATAGTGATTTCTCCAATGTAAAGAGGAGGGAAACGAAATTAACAGTCTCCACAGTTTCCAAAATATAGCTCATATGATGCAATAATAAACTCTTTCCCTCTTGTTTCCCTTTCTTCATGTCTCTTACCTCCTTCTAACTCTGCCGATGTATGGCAATATTTGAATTCTCTTAGGAGCCCAGGCTTAGCAACAACCATAGATAATTCAGATTTAATCTTGCATTTATCCTCTTTTGAGTTCCAAACTTTAAATATTTTGTCTATTTATGAAGGACAGGCTCTTTTATTTTGAGAAAGTAGATCGTATTTCTTTCTCATAGTCCCCCATCTCTTTTTCTGAGAGGGAGATATGTTTCATCAATACTTCTCCAGGATCAAGGTTGGTTACTACAATTAATCAGATGTTATTACAATTAATCAGTATTTTTTCACTAGATTTAGTCCTAAAAATTGGATTATTGTTCTCATGGTTTTTCTGATTTGACTCTGCTTCAGTTCATCTGCGTATTTCCAGGTTTCTTTTATTCTCTCATTCTCTTTTTGTGGGCAGCAAGGTAGTACAATGGATAGTGTGGGACCTGGAGGAAGGAAAATCTGAGTACAAATCCAGTTTCAGAAACTTATTGTGCAATCATTTCACCTGTGTCCAAATCAGTAAATAGTTGAAAGCAGTCTAAACTGGTTTTTAAACTGATCAAAAACCAGTTTAAAAAGTTTTCTCTTTTAGTATTAAAGGTACAAAACACAGAATTTCATCAGTCCTTGCTATCAATGACTGAGACCACAGAGCCAAACTGCTTTAAGGTAGATTCTAAGAGAGATTTAGCTTGAGATCTTACAAGTTTGTGATGTTATCATAACCCCAGAACCTCCCCAAAAATTGTATTGGTTTTACTTCATGGAAGCACTCAAAAGAAAAATTTCTTCTGTGATTCTACTTTCCAGATAGGAGCAAAGTGGAAATTAGCAATCTAGACAAAGGAATCCATGGACCTGGAAGACTCTGGTTGTAATGATAGAGGGAGTTTGATCAGAATAGAAAATTTGTCAGCTGAGATTGGGAAGTATAAATTTATAACTGGTGAAATGAACTTGATTTCATGATATTCTCCAGGGACACTTAGTAGCCTTGGAGCAGAAGCAAAGAAAATGAATTATGGAGATTGCCCCAAAATGAAGATTTGCAGTTTGGAAATGAAAGATTAAAGGGTTAAGTGATCCTTGGTATAGTAGCTTATAAAAAAATTAAAATGTAGAAAAGATCAAGACAAGATATGGAGGCCAATGAAGGCTCAGATCTATGCTAGAGTTGAGAGTATGAATTACAATAATAGACTTGGGTCAAAGGATCAGAGGTTACAGGGTGAAGAAGTAGTTTAATGTGATTGAAAGAGTAGAAGAAATAGAACAACATGAGGTTGGGGTCAGAAAGCTGAATTGCAAAGCTGAAGATTTTGGAGAAGATGGTCTGGTTCAGTATGTGATAATGTTAGAGTGTAACTGAAGTGAGTTGGAAAAAGAACATCTTTGGAATTGACGATTCTGATGAATTGTGGTCAGATTGTTAGAGTGTCATCAAAATGATGACTCTAAGAATGATTCAGGGGTTGGAGTAGAGTGGAAGACAAAAGTCAGGTAATTAAAAGAAAGTTGGAAAGTTGACCTAGAAAGTAGTGAATTATGGGAACATGTTCAGGAAAGGGATGGTAAAAACAGATTGTATGGAACTTAGAAGATGAAATGTCAAACAGGAATAGAGGTTCACTGGGAACTCTCCTGATCATTTGGGCCAGAAGTAACTCTTTTCACTGTATCTTCAAAAACACGTATGGTAGTGTGTTTTAGTGGATAAAGAGCTGGCCTTGGAGTCAGGAAGGCCAAGATTCAGCTCCCATATCTGACATACATTTACTGTTTGACTCTGAAAATATCATTTAACTTTTCAGTGCTCCACTCCACCTTGAGCAACTCTCTAGTTACAGAAGGTTACTGATATGTATTTGCAGAAGATATTTCTTCACTAATTTTTTCACCCAGATCCTGACCCTCCTTCCCCCTCCCCCAAAAATGCACTTACCAAATGCATCTTTAATTCTTATTTGTTTATGGCAATAACTGTTTTTCTTGTTGGTAAGCTTCTTGAGAGCAAAGACTGATAGTATCATTTATATCTTTGTTTTTAATGGAATCTCAGTTGATGAGCACATTTAATTTGTACTTCTTTGCCTATATATCTTCAATGTTAGACTATTATCAGAGAGATTTGGTACAGAAATTTTTTTCCATTTTCTTCTTAATCTAGTTATCTTGTTCATGCAAGTATTTAATTTTATATGAAAGAAATTATCTATTTTTTATGATTCCCATCTGTCCCTTGTTTGATTAAGAATGTCCGCTTACCCATAGTCATGATAAATTTGTTCTTCAGTTCTTCATGATTTTTTTTTAAATGACATGACCTTTTGTATTTAAATTTTATATCCTTAAATCCATTTGGAGCTTATTATGGTGTAAGTTGTAATGACCTGGTCAAAACTAATTTGTCCCAATCTGCTTTCAGTTTGTCTAATATTTCTCAACTGAACTTCACTGAATGGTTTGCGATCTTGAGTTAAGCCAATGATATTTGCAATTTAAAAAACAGCCCTATCAACCCAAATGTTACTGGCAGTGGGATTAAGTGAAGAATTTTAGGTAGTAAAGAGATATTTGGTCAGGGCAAGAAGTCTAATACATATTCTGTTAGAGAAGCAAGAAGGCCAATCTCCTTGTACCCTCCTTGGTTATGAGGATTGAAAAAAATTTGAGATAACTTTCTGTTTGCTCAATCTGCTGGTTTCTCTGCTGTGAATTAAAGGAACTCGGGTTTTTAATCTCAGTTCTAACACCTATAAGCTATCATACTTTCCTTCACTTCTCTAAATCTCAGTTCCATATTGAATGACTGGGTTATCTTTCAATACTACTCCTTAGGGCTCTGCTACTGCTCAGGGAACATCATTTTTGACCAGAGCAATGGAAAGAGAGAGAGACAGAGAGAGGTGATGTGACATATAAAAAGTTCAAGGTACAGTTTCTGGGTAATTAATCATTTTATTAATTATTATATTATTAAGAAAAGGTTGCCCATTGGCTGTCTCTCTTAGACCAAAGACCAATCATGGAACTCTTATATATGCCTTGGAAGAATGGATATTCCTGAGGTGTAAATCGACTCTGATCAGTTAACAAATTATAGGAAAATGAATATTACAATGAGAGGTGAACCTATTCTAATAAGGATCTGGGGTATATGACTAATCACTTAGTCTTGGTCAAAAAGAGTTATCTATATTCATATCACTTAATCTATCAAAAAGTAGAAGGAGAATCCACATTTTCTCAGGCATTGTCTAGGTAAGACATAATAGGTCAGAGTCCATCAAATCATTTAACTTTACCTTTTGAAAAGATCTGAGCTCTCCCTCTCAGTATCAACCCTGCATATCAAAGGGTCTAATTTGTGAATGAGGAAGTAGAAAAAGGGGAAAAAGCCTTGGTCCTAATTCAATAATTATGAAAGAAATAATCATTTCTTATTCATGGATAGGTAGAATATTTGTTTATTATGCTTTAGGTACTTTGCTAAGGACTAGAAATAAATGAAAAAAATATGTGAATATATATGAAAAAGGTAATCCCTTCCCTCAAGAAGTTTACAAAAATGGAGATAACACCTAAAGAGGAGGTGAAAAGAGGCTGGGGAGGATTCTGATGAGGTGTTGAAGTTCAGACAACAAGGAATGAAACCCCGAGTAAAGAAAACACAGCCTAGGTGACTTGCTGTTAAATTATATTGATAGTGATAGTGATGGTGATGATGAGGAAAGTAGGGACAGGAGCTCCCACTCTGCCTTGAAGACTTTGGACTACTATTAGAGAAAAGGAATGATCTGCCTAATTAACTTTCCCCTATAAACCAGTATTAAACTCTATTTTTTGTCTTCATTGTTTTGAGAAGCAGTATCATACACCTGAGAGAATATAGGACTTGTAAACTTTTATCATGTTTGTATTTCTACTGTAGGCAATCAAAAAGGAGAATGTCAATAAGGACAAAGGTCGTATCCCCTAGAGGAAAGATATAAAAGAAAGCTCCTTGAATCCTCAACTTTTCAGGGAGGTTGAAGTGTTCTAACAGCATAGAAGAAGAAATTCAGAATGAAACCAAACTTTTTAAAGAGTATAAGCAAGCAGGGGTTTAAGGGTTAATAGCATAGGACACTGGAGAAGGAGATAGAATAATGATCCCAAGAGCATTTGGAGACCTAGTTCATATACATCCTGGCTTTGCCATTTACTTACCACAAAACCAACCAAGTTGTCTAATCTCTGCCCTTATTTCCTTATCTCTCAAATGAGGCTATTCATATTTCCACTGCCAATGGCAGAGAGTAAATGGGGGGGGGGGATAACAGTGTAAATTGTAAAATGCCTAATTGGTTGAGCAATTTATTAGTGAGGCAGAGGAATGTCTGTTTTGACCAAAGGACATTTTGCCATATACTATACGTGTGACCCTAAACAAATTACTTAACCTCTGAATCTCAGTTTCCTTACTTGCAACCCATAGTATCACCTTCCTAATGTTATGCACAACAATCACATGTATGGTAGAAATGATAAGGTTTGTGCTACCTATCTCAAAGTATTGTTGAGGATTAAAAAGATAAAATATATATAAAAGTGTTTTGCTATCATAAAACACTACATAAATGCCAACCCTTAGTATTATTGGCCTGTGCTTTTAGGGCCTAGAATTTTACTGCTAGGGGAAAGCTTAGAGATAATTCTTTTCATTTTATGGGTCAGTGGAATCCTGAGAACTAAATAGGAGAAATAGTATTCTTAAGTACAGTGAGCACTGTCTAGAGGAAAGAATAATAGATCTGGAATCAGAGGATCTGGATTCAAATCTTAGGTCTGCCTCTCATCACCTCTATGATCTTGGACAAGGTGTTTAACTTCTCAAGTCTCAATAAAGAGACCAGACTAGATCATTTCAATGGCCCTTTCCCCTTTACTATGATCTTTTGATTCCATATTCAGGGCTCTGTTCTTTAGTCAGCTTCTTTCTGTGAATTTTGTTCCACTTAGTAAGCTGACACTTTCCTTGCTCCTAGTCACAATAGTATTAAGATAGTCCCTCGTGGGCAGAGTAATGTGGGGAGCAGGAGAACACATTGCCTCTCTATTGACCCTAGCAAATAACTTCATAACCACCTCATTAAGCCCTGTTCTAAACTCTGTTCTGAATCTGTGGGTGGCTCCCATCTGCCCTTTGAACACACTCTCGTGTACAATAACAAAAGTTCATGAGTTTGGCAGGAATGCCTTGGTGTATAAGATTATAAACCAATTCCTCTTAAATTCCTACCAGATTGATGACAAGGGGGATGTTCTGGGATTGGGTAATATAAAAGTGAATTTGAATTTCTTCTGTGACCTGTAAACTGTAGACTAAAGCTCAGATGAACATCTTGTTTGACCACTTGCTGCTTTTGCTACATTTTTCTAAACACTGAAGAACAATTGTTAACTAACAAACAAAGCCACAGGAATTATTGCAGCTCAAGAGAAAAAACAGGAACTCACAAAGCCACCTAAGTCACCATGCTTCCATTTTTACATGTTGGTGTTGAGTACTTTTTATGCCTAAAGCTAAAATTGTTCAGTCTTCATTACAGTGTCCACATATTGGGTGTTCTCTCTATCCCCATTTGACTTTTTTTATGTGAATACTAATAACAGATGATGCTTCTCAGTTTACTAAAATTACTGATAAAGCTTAAGATTGAATTTGGTTGTTTTTTCCCCTATGCAAGAGCCTCAAATAATACTTTTTATGACCCCATGTTCTACAATAATTCATGTGGAGGTGGGGATGGGGAGATTAAAGGTATGGCTAGCACGGTTATAAAACTGAGTCTATACAGGCAAATAAAGTAGAAGCATCTGGTGGATTTAAATTATATAGATAAATAGATTGGACAATTTATTAGAATTTTCCTCTTATTTTTGTCTAAGTTATCAAGATAGTTGTCTCAGTTCTCTATTTCACTTAGCCAATGGAAACATATTTCTACTAAAGTTCTACCTTGATATTTCAAAGGGTCATTTACTTCCCCTTCCCATTCAACAGCATTAGCTGCTTTTAGGGAAATAGTCTATAGGCTGCTGCTTTATGGAATAAATAGCGTTATTCAAGAAGGGGAAGACATGAGAATTTGCAAGCTTGTAATCTTCCAGGTAACTTACTAGCAGGAAATATTGGAATCCATTAAGATTACATTTCTTAACAATAAACCTATGAAATCAGATGTGATAAAGGAATGCTTTAAACCCTGATCCTGGGAGGTTAATGCTGGTGGATAAGCTACACTAGAGGGGTGGATAAGCTACACTAGAGGTTGTTCAGGTGTCCACACTAAGTCTAGGAACACCTGGGAGCAGGAAGCCAACAGATTGCCTGTGGAAGGCCAAACCTGCCTGGTTAGAAATGCAGTTGGTTAAAGATTCTAGGGCAGCTAGGGGGTTCAATAATTAGAATGCTGGACCTGGAGTCATGAAGAATCATCTTTCTAAGTTCAAATCTAGTCTCAGACACTTATTAGAACCTCTCCCTTTTTGTCTCAGTATCCTAATCTGTAAAATGATCTGGAGAAAGAAATAGCAAATTGCTCCAGGATCTCTGCCAATAAAATCTTCAAGTGAGGTTATGAAGAATTGGATAGACAACTGAACAACAACAGAAAATATTCTATATTGATTAGCAGTGGGGTGGGACACCTACAATTCCAGTCTGGGTGAGATAGGGATATCCAGTCTCCAAAAAAACAAACAAAAACTAAAAACCCAAAACTATATAATATGATGAGGCTGTAAGAAACAATGATATGATGAATATAAAGAAGCAAGGAAAGGTTTATGATACAAAGTGAAATAATCAGAAACAAAAAAAAAACAATATATACAATGACAATAAAAGTTAAACTCTGATCTCTAGTACAGACCCTGAATCCCTGATCTCCAGCACAGAGCCTGAATCCCTGATCTCTAGCACAGAGCCTGAATCCCCCTACCAAACAAAAAAAAGTAAAGAAAAAGCAATGGTGAAGACTTTTATTTAACAAAAAGCAGCAAAGACAGGGAGAGAAAAAAATGGCTATATTCCCTGTTGCTCTACCTGCCAAAAAGGTAGAGAAGAGGACGTGTGCCTCTACCCAAAATCCTTTTCTCTACTTCTGGCCGAGAAAGATCTTCCTAGACTCACTATAGTTTACTCCATAGTTTCATAAGAAGTTTGATGATACTTTTTGCCATCTGTATTCTGAACTCTATGCCCAATTTGAGGATCACTGGGGCCATTGCCCCTATTGAAACATAGGTCACTTTTGCAATCAAGTCATGTTGCTCATTGCTTTTTCTTCTTGATTTCAGAGGTCAGTGAATAGGTAGAAGTTACAAGAAAACTGATTTCACTTCAATATAAGAAGGTACCTTCTAGCAAGTAGAACTCTCCTAAATGGAATTCAGTGTACCATGGCCTATGTATACTGACCCTAGGACTTTTCTAACTAAGGCTACATGAACATCTATCAGAGATGCTACAGAGGGTATTCCTTTTATTTACAAAAATTGTCAATAGCTTCTGTTTTCATTATATCATCTTTATTTCCCTATATGTCCTTCCTTTTCCCTCTCCCAGAGAGTCACGGCTTAAGAAGAAAAATAAAACAGTGAAGCAAAGCTTATTTTAGTACCTTAATTAGAGGCAGTACAGTGAGTAGAGTGCTGGACTGAGAGTCTGGAAGACCTGAGTTCAAAAGTAGTCTCAGACACTTACAAGCTGTGTGATCATGAACTTTAATTTCCTCATCTGTAAAATGGGTATAATTAATAATAGTAAGCTGTAACTTTCTGGGCCACATCCCAATAAACCATCTCTGTAGATTAATTAAACCTGGTTGAGGGTAACCAACAGGCCTCAGACCTTGTAGGTGAGCTAAGGAGATGTCTATCCCAAGCATGTGAAGACTTTCTCTGGAAGGATTGATAGATGAGAACAATTTGTTCCTATGGCCATCAAGGTGGCTAAAGTAGGCACTGTGGAGCTCTTAGAGCTTGGTCAGCTATCAAAGGTGACAAGGTCTTCCACTGGACCATAGCCAGTCTTTTTGGCTTTTGTCTTGCTACTGGACTTTGATGACTTAGGAAGAAACAGTTAAACTGATGATTTTGTACAACTTTCACTTAAATCCAATGCATTCAGAAATCAAGGTAGCACTCTTCAAAAATTAAGAATGAAGAACATGGGGCGACTAGGTAGCGCAGTGGATAAAAGCCCTGGAGTCAGGAGTACCTGGGTTCAAATCTGGTCTCAGACACTTAATAATTACCTAGCTGTGTGGCCTTGGGCAAGCCACTTAACCCCTGATTGCCTTGCAAAAAAACCTAAAAAAGAAAAAAAAAGAATGAAGAACAACTACCATAATAATAGTACCTACTTCTGAGGGGTGTTGTAAGGATCAAATAAGATAATAATTGTAAAACATTTCGCATAGTAACTGGCACATATTAAGGGCTAGGGAAAGATTTTTCATTCATTCATTTATTTGTATGTTTGTTTATTATCAACTAAATCTGACATTGTATTTAGTATTCCATACCCAGAGTTCCACCACTACCATCTTCTGGGTGTGTTCCCATAAAAGTAGAAGATTGGACAATCTTTCATTTGATGAAGTATCCAAAAGGTTAAATGGATTTTCCACCAAGGCTGTATAACTAATTAATGACAGGTTTGGACAAAGAATCTAAGTCACAAGACTAACTGTATAATACTATGTCTCCTACACTGAACTGCCTCTCACCATGGAAGAATATGTTGGATTCTCATCTTTGAAAAATCAGAATAGTTTTACCGCTCTAGCCACTCTTAGACTAATCAAAATACAATGATTCAGGATTTTTCCATGCAGTAGAGCATGGTACAGTAGAACATGACCAAATGCAACCTTCCTTCCTTTGAAGTCAGAAAAACTGGTGTCTTTGAACTGTCCATCTAGTATAACAGCTGTAACTTTGAAGTTAAGAGCTGGGTACCTAATGTTTTTGTCTCTGGATGGTATCCACTAAAAAAAGAACTCAGGTGGCATTCTTGGGGAATCTTATTATAAAACTGGTTTGCCAAAAAAGGTTCAAAAAACATAGGCTCCAACTAGATCAAGATCATTTTTTCCAGCATAGAAGGTCAGTATGCTGTAATAAAATAGAACAAATTATTAATTCTAACTCTAAAATCTGTAACTAGCTCTATGACCCTGAACAAGTCATTTAATCTCTGTGAGCCTCAGATCCTTACCCTCAGATCCTGACCCTCACTGGGTCATTGTAAGTGTCAATAATAATGCAAGTAAAAACTCTTTGTGAATCATAAAACTCTTTTTTAAGTAACATTGCTTAAAATATAATTAAAGGTAGGACTGTAGCATGTTTACCAAAATTGTAAAAGCTTCCTTAGTTGACTGCTGGTTGCACTTCCAGTCTTTTGCTGTATAATCCAGTCTGTCTTATTGTTATTGTTGGATCATTTTAAGTCATATCTGATTCTTCATGATCCCATTTAGGGTATTCTTGACAAAGATAATGGATTGGTTTGCCATTTCCTTCTCCAAATCATTTTGCAGATTAGGAAACTGAAGCAAACAGGGTGAAGTGACTTGTCCAAGTTCACATAGCTAGTAAGTGCCTAAAGTTGGATTTGAATTTAGGAAGTTGAGTCTATATATTGTCTGTATCTATAAACAATAATACAATTTTATGTGATTTAAGTGCTTTCATGTTATTTATATTATGTGTTTGTTTAATAATTCTTTCAATAGTCATAGTTCTGAGAGAGTTTATTCTGAATAGTGCTACCACCAAATCAATCTTCCTGATACACTATTCTGCTTGTGACAGTCCTCGGCTCAATATCTTCAATACTTCCCCCTTGCTTATCAAGCAAATTGTTAACTCTTTAACTTGGTATTCAAGTCCTAGCAATCTATCTCCAAACCACCTCTCCAATTTTATCTCATAAAACACCTTTTCATATACTCTACCCTTCATTCATGCTAACATATTTATAGTTCCTCAGACACGGATTAACTTAGATGCATGTTATTGCTCATGTTCTTCTATGTGTCTGCAATGCTTTCTCCTCCCTATCTTTACCTGGTAAAGTCTTTTACCAGGTAATATGTCATCTCCTTCACAAAATCTTTACTGATAGATGTGATTTTCTTTCTTCTGAACTGCCACATAGAAATGGAACTAGAGAAATGCAAAGTAAGTCTCCATGTAGAGGACAATGCAGGGAAATAAGGTAAGACACAGAGAAATTAAGGAATTTGGTTGTGGTCAAATAGTTCATGCCAGCCTTTCCTGATCTTTCTGACTTCTGGTACCTCCTGCTTAAAAATAAAAGTTATTTCCCCTGATATAATATAGGCATTGAAGACACAAGTTGCTTTGGTTTTATCATTTTATCTCTAACATCTAACATGGCTTTTAAAAAAGGGGGGACAGTTAGGTAGCACAGTGGATAGAGCACTGGTCCTGGATTCAGGAGGACCTGAGTTCAAATCCATCCTCAGACACTTAATAATTGCCTAGCTGCATGACCTTGGACAAGTCTCCTAACACCATTGCCTTAAATAAAATAAATTTTAAAAAAAAAATCTAACATGGCACCTGACATAAAAAGTGCTTAATAAATGCTTGTTGAGTAAGAATCAAAACTAGGATTCAAAGTCAGGTTCTCCAACATTCTTCTTCCCTCTTTACCATGTTATTTCTTCTGATGCTAACCTTAGACTTTAGTGACTCACTAGGATGCCACCTATCAATACTATAGTGACTATCTAGACGTAACTATATGAAATTTCATTAATTTCTTTTGATACAATAGAAATGATAGTGACTCTGGAGTCAAAGAAGCTGGGTTTAAATGCCATCTTTGAGTCTTATGATTTGAATCATAACAATCATTTAACTTTCATGAATCTCAGTTTCCTCATCTGTAAAATGAATAGATTGGACTAGATGATGTCCAAGATCCCTTCCTATGCAAAGTTGAAAATTACTGAAGGCAGTTTTTCATTCAAAAGAATCAATGAAGGATCTAAAGAATTATTTATGTGACATTAACCAGCCTGAGTCATTAAGAAACTAAATAAAAGAAATAGGGGGTAAAGATGCTTCATTGGCACTCATGAAGTACTACCCTAAAATCCTTTGAGGAAAAATTACTCAAAAGCAAGTTGAATGTAGGCATATAAGCAGCCCAGGAAATGCTAACCATGTAGAGATCTAGATAGGAGATGAGTATTATTAGACTTCGATTGAAATACTATTAAGAAAAAGCTAAAGTGTAATTCATAGACTATTTTTTTGCATACAGTGCATCTGATATTTCTCTGTAGATAAATGAGAAAAAATCCTTTAACAGTCATTCAGTTTAACAGAGTGGGATAAGGAATGAATCTTAACAAAATGAGGAAGAGTAGTTTATTTTTCAGGAAGTTTGAAGCATATGTTCCCAGATGTTGCCTGTGCCACATAAGTCAGGGAAAGAAGCTTTAGTCTGCTTGTTTAAAGAAAAAAAAATACACACTAAATTGTTATTTTTAAAAACAGAAAAACAAGCCCTCCAATATAGTAAATGTTGCAGAAATCATAATAAATTGTGGCAGAAAGGTCCATTTTACAAAACAAAGTCAGTCACGTCTCATGTTGCATAACAGGCAGCCATGTGTGCAGGCATTTCTGTGATGATTGAGGACACATTGCCATATTCATAAACATCCATCACAAACTCAGCCACGCACCTCAAGATTCCTTGCTGGACCACAATGAACATTCCAGTTGTTGAGTATACATGTTGGAGCAATTGTTCCTGTTATCCACGAGATCCTATTTGTGTCCAAATAAGCCATCTGAAAATCCACTCCCTCAATGTAAGCAAGCACCTGGGGTGAAATAGCTCTTAGGAAACCTAATAAAGAAGAAAGGAAATGTGCAATTGAAGCCAAAATTGCTTTCTTATAGTGCGGTCAAATCAAATGTGAAAAACAATGGTCTTGTTCTACCAGAGAGATGGATAGTAGCATGTTGCCTCCTACACAAACTACACTTTTTCTCCCTTCAAGTTTTATTACATATTTGAACATAGATTACCAGACATTCAATATGAGGAAATTTATAATAGTCTGGAAATGATTAATGCCATGCCATAACTTATTATAAAACATAACCCAGCAGAGGTTGGCCTCAAAGCTGCTTTATGTCCTAACAAATCACTTTTCCATCATTCAGGGCCTGTATTATCCAAATGATTGTTCCTCTGGTCTCTTTTGTTTCTCTTTCCCGCTCCACTTGTTGCCTGGCTTTTTATCATTTTTTTTCCCTTCTCAACACCACTTAAGCCAAGCTAAACTGGGGTCTAAAAGGGAGAAGGAATACCAAACCACTTAATTTTGCTACTTGTCAGAAGGAAGGAAAGTTGAATCTGGTTGAATCTCAGACAGTCATCTGCCCCAAAGTAATTGCTCAAACAGTTCAAGAAAAATGAAACTAAGGCTAAACTCGAGTTCTTTTTTATGTTCAATTAACAAATAAATTTGCTTAACAATGGGGCATATTCTGGTTTATGGGAATACCTTTTCTGTCTATAAACTTTGGGAGTGGTTGGTGCCCTTCTAATGTCTTGACCTTTTAGAACCTTTTCATTCCTTTCAAGGCTCAGCCCAGATATCATCTCCTATCAGAAGTTTTTCCTGATCTTGCTATTTGTTAATGCACTCTTCCTATTTAAATTACTTTATATTAACTTCTCTTTATACATCGTGTATACCTGAAGTGGGATGTACACTTCCTGGGTCAGTTTCTCTCCAAACTTGTCACAAAACAAAAAGCTTTACCTTGTTCCCCCCAACTGCTAGTGTGGTCCCTCGCTAATGACCCTGTGTTTATTTTGCATTTATTCTGTATTTATTTATTCTGCACATACGTATACATGCATGTATTGTCTCCCCCTTTCAAATATAAACTCTTTGAAACTATGGATTATGTTATTCTTTGTATTTTGTATCTTCAGTACTAAGTAGAATGCCTAGCACCTAGTAGGCAGGTGTTTGCATGAACTATCTGCATCTGGTAGAGCATTCCAAACTCTTATTGGTCTGATAAGCTACAACTGTATAGATACAGTGTAAGAGTTTCCCCAGCAAGTGATCAGACGGGTTCTGTTTGAAGGTTTCTCATATGGTTAGGGAGGACCCCATTATCCCCTGACAAAACTCCTTACCTTGAGCATCTTTGTTAGGAAGATTTTCCTGACCTCAAGTCTCATTTTGCTCCCTTATAACTAACTTCTCTTGATTGTCTCTGATTCTGCCTTCTCAAAGTCAGACAAAATAAAGCTAATACTCTCTTCTTCATGACAGTCCTTCAAATACTGAAAGAAGGCCATCATATCCTCCTTGGGTTTTATTGTATGTGTTCCAATTTACTCTCTAGATTTGCTTTCAGCTGCCATCTCCCTCTACACTAGCGTCTCTCACTTTCCCTTTAATGAGCTCCTCCCAGAACCTCCATTTTGAGGAAGAGCCCAGACCAGTCATGTTCATTCTCTGAACTTCATTCTCATGATCCCTTCCTCCTCCCACTTTCAGCTCCCTTTTGAACGGTGTCTTTCCTCATTAGAATATAAGCCCCTTAAGGGCAAGAAATCTTCCTTTCTACACATAGTAAGCCCTTCATAAATGCTTGTTGACTTGGCTTGACTTTTCTTCTGAAGTCTTTTCTGTTTACTATTGTGAGATGCTGATATTGATTATACAGAATTGTAACAGAATAGAAATTTTTCTCTGTATTTTCCAATATCACCATCTATTACCAGCATTAACAGTGCAAGAAAATGATTCTGGAAGGATAGGAACATCTAATCTGTGAAAGACCCTCTATGACCCTGACCAGTGAAGCTCCCTTGAGGTTTCACAACAGAAAGGTTTCATTAAGGGCATGAGTCTTTGAAGGCACTGAAGAAATAGGATCATTATGGGACAGTAAGTCAGCTAGCAATTAGTAAGCACCTACTATGTGCAGGCATTAGGTTAAATATTGAAGCATTAGAAAGAATAACTATCAACTCCTTTTTATATATCTAGTCTATTAAATATAATATATATTATACAATATATACTATATCTATATTATATCTATTTGATCCTTCTGCTTACCTCTTTATTGTTGTTGGAGAGTCATTTCAGTCATGCCCAACTCTTTGTGGGGTTTTCTTGGGAAAGATACTAGAGTGATTTGCCATTTCCTTCTCCAGCTAATTTTACAGATGGGGAAACTGAGCTAAGCAGGATTAAGTGACTTGCCCAGGGTCCCACAGCTAGTATGTCTAGGTCCAGATTTGAATTCAGGAAGACAAGTCTTCCTGTTTCAAAGCCTAATGTCTTTCCATTGTGCCTGCCTCTACTCCCCTCTTCTTACTGTTCCTCTATACATATACAACTATTTCAATGTACATACCTATCCATATAAGCCTTAGGCTCAAAATTCCAGTCCTATTTCCCTTGACACTACTTCTTCTCATAAATGACCAGCCACAGGATTACAGTTCATTCCTTAGTACTCTATTGTTTTGACTAACAATGACACAATATATTTTTTCACTACCTTGTGATGTGGGAAATGTTCCTAGATAAAATGGTAATGCTAACTGGCAATCTTAATGGACATTAATTTGTTACTCACAACAGTCCTGTGAGATAAGTACTGCATACATCATTATCCCCAATTTATAGGTGAGGAAACTGGATCATAACACCTCACCTGCGAAGATCCTCATAGCAACTGTGAGAAGAGGAATCTGAATGCCCATTTTCCTGAATTTAACTGCCATACTCCATTTACCCTTATATTGCCTTTCAATAAACAACTTGACATCAGAGAAAGGTATTGAATTTTGAATCAATGGGCCAAATTCTGCCTTAACTTGCCTTGAGCAAGTTATCTTTCCCTTCTGAGTATCATTTTCATAATTTTTATAAGGTAGTGGCAATATTTGGTTGCTAAAATTCCTGTAATCTTTCATCCAAAATCCTATGATTTTTCTGGGTCAGTATTTAAAGTAACATTTTATTTTATTTTTAATTTATGAAATAAAATGAGCATTTCTATAACATAATAAAAAAGATGATTGCACATGAACTGCAAATCTATTGTACAACTTGCTATTTCTTTTAAATCCATGGGTTTTTTTTACAGCAGCCTTAGACTGCTAATGAAGTCATTTGATTTTTAAATATTAAGCTGACTTTTTTCTTTCATTTTTAACCTACCAGGCTCTACTAGATTAATACAAAAAGAATCAGAAAAATTCAGAAGTCTTTATTAGCATTGGATTTTAGGACTAGCTGTTCATACCTAGACTCCCTCTGACTACATACTTTCTTTGGCTTTTTGACTCTTTATATTGTGTTATTTAAACACATGGAATTTCTAAATCAATATATAAACATCTCCAAGTAGCATGAAAAGAGGCAATATGCCGAGTGTGCGGTAAAAACTGTCTGCTTCACCCAGGCTCCCAAAGCACATGGAACATTCAGATGTTCTCAATTTCTGGTCTTCAGTTGGTTTCAATTTTTCTTTTTTTCTTACTTATTTTATGAAGTTCACTGACTTGAACTTTGTCAAAACCATGTTAGATATTGCTGTATTAGAGACTGACTGTTCTACAGTAAGAATGTTTATACTTCAATGTTTTGAGGAGATATCATTTTATTTAATCATTATTAGTTGTCTTCCACTGATTTACATGGTCATCCTTGTGTGTCTTAAAGGTCCTTGTAAACCACTTGTAAATGCCAATATGATCACTCTCTAGGATCATTCTGGTCCTTCCAAACTTGACTAGGCTGATCTTTGATTTGTAATCAAAATTTTTCCAGTTTAGTAGGCCAAACCCTTCAAGAATCTCTAGTCCGGGGTGGCTAGGTGCCACAGTGGATAGAGCACTGGTCCTGAAGTCAGGAGTACCTGAATTCAAATTAGGCCTCAGACACTTAATAGTTATCTAGCTGTGTGGCCTTGGGCAAGCCTACTTAACCCCATTTGCCTTGCAAAAAAAACCCTTAAAAAAAAAAGAATCTCTAATCCACAAGGCATCAGTTAGAACTTAGGAAAAAGAAGAATTTTCATATTCTATATTCACTTCCATACTACTGTACCTAGCCTCATTTCCCTGTCTTGTAGTATGTTTATTTCCCTTTGTTTTCAAGAGAACTCCATCCTCAAGAGATGAGTAAACAAGCAATGAGAGGACTGGACCAAGCTTGGCTTTTTACTTTAGCATTAGAGAACCAGCTTTTCTTAGCAACATGCTCCACTAGCAAAATTGGAAAAATCCTCTTGATGTTGCATTTTTAACTACAGAAGTAGATAAAGAGAATTTTGCTGTTAACTCTTTTTATCAGATAATGGATATTTTTCTCCGTATTCATGATAAAATTCAAAAAGAAAACTATAAATCACGACCCTTAACACCAAAAGTATACAGAAGTCATTTTTTAATTTTTTTTAAACCTAGAGTCAGATGACAAAAAAAATTTACTTAATGGGACAGGAATACCATTATTCATAATATTTTGTAACTTCAGGTTTCAAGCCTAAGGCATTTTTCTCTCTTTGGTGGAAAGACTGATGGATAATTCAATGTTGCCTGCCTTCTTGAGAGGTAGAGTTAGTATGAGAACTTTGTAGAGTGATTCTTCATCCCTGGTTCTACAAGAGTCATTAATAGTTTCACATTTGTTTTCAGGGAAAAAGACCCAAAGAGAAAGAGAACAGATTTTGAAAATCAGGGACATATTGAGCAATTGTCTTTCCTCCACATGCTTGCTTTCCGAAGTCTGTCTGTCAGTCGTTTTCTCTCTCTCTCTCTCTCTCTCTCTCTCTCTCTCTCTCTCTCTCTCTCTCTCTCTCTCTCTCTCTCTCTCTCTCTCTCCCCCCTTTCTGTTTTCTCTCTTCTTTCTGTGTGTGTCTCTACAAGTTTCTTCCTCAAGGGAGTTTGAAGCCATATGCTTTCCAAAGTACTTCCATCACACATCATTACAATTCTGCTGAAAGTGGGGTCTCCAGCCTCTACCATATGAGGAGATGGTACTCTGCCCAGGTGCCAGTCTCCAATTACAATTGTTTAACCTTTGGCAAGCATTGAGGGGCCCGAGCTCCCTTTGTTCTGGATTCATTGGATGACCAATGGAAAAGAATTCTCTTATCCTTTCTAGCCAGTTTCTTATTTTAGAAGTGCTTATGGACTAAAGGTGTACAGGGGTACAGATCAGAGTTTTCCTTAATTTGAAAATAATGTCATATACATGTCTCCTTTAGAGATACTTAAGCCAGTTGGATATGTTTAAATTCTGAAACATCTCTTCACTTTTGAAATGTTCAGAACCAGAGATGATTTAAATGTGGAACCAATTGAAAAACTAAATATAGCTTGCTGGCAAGCATGACATGCTTTATATTTTTTTCTTTTTTACCAGTCCTTTGGTAACACAGTATCAGATTAATATTGTATAGAATAAACCTCAGGTTTTTGTCTTAGGGTTCTCAGAGGCCAAGAAGAATGATATTTATGGCAGTCATCCAACAGATACCCTCCCTCCAAATTCCATTATTCTATCCCTACATATATCAACTTATCATATGCAGTGAAATTCAGTGCAGCCAGAATGGATCATAACTTTTCAGTAGTTAGAGAAAAGCTGAGAGATGGATGGGGGCATCAAGGTGGGATCACTGAGAGTCAAAAGGAAGTAAATGGGAACAAGAACAAGAACCATAGCAACAGAAGAATAAGAAGAGTATTTGAAAAAAGAAGATAGAGAATAATGCCCCCAGAAAACCCAGCAATGTGTCCCTCTGAAGAAGAGTCTTTAAAAGATGAAGACTCTCCAAAGTTACAGATCTAGTTGAGAGTTGTTTCTAGACCATGAGGATCATAGTTAGCATGGCCATGGTTGAATCAATTCAGTAAGGACTGATCAAGCATTTGACAGAATGAGGTCCTAGAGGATCCAGAAGAAAGGCTACTCAGGAAGGTTTTCTATTCCAAACCCAAAGGGAACACAGACAGGTTCTCTATAGCAAAAACTAATTCTGAAATGATAATAATAGCTGCCATTTATAAAGTGCTTTAGAGTTTGTAAAGCATCTATTATCTCATTTCATCCTTATCATAACAAATATCATAATGAATACCATAACCAAAAAAACTCCTACCATTTTACAGTGATGGAAACTGGAATTCAAAGAGGTTAAACAGCTTGTCAGTAATCACAAAACTAGGAAAGGGCAGAACCCAGTTTTTATCTAGTTCCCCATCTAACACTTTTTATTCCATCATATCATCATCCTGGTCATAGTGACTTTTAACTTGCCATTGAATTTTGAAGAGTCAGAAAGAAAGAGTAAGGATGATAATTTTTTCAACTCTACTTCTCTTAAATCCAATTCATTCTCAAATCAAGACTTCACCTGTGATGCCTCTGGTCCTCTGTAAAAAAAGGACCACCCCTACCATCACCACAACAACATATTTCAATTTACCATGGAAGGTAGCATGATTCAGTGTAAAGAATATTGTCACTAGAGTCAGAAGAACTGATGATTTCTACTTTGTCACCTGAGGAGATCAAATTAACCCCTCTGGGCCTCTGTTTTTTTATATAAAATGAGAGTATTAAACTATAATAAACTATAATTTATGTAATGATAATATTAAACTAATTGGCCCCTGAGGGCCACTCCAGTCCTGTATCTATGATACCATGACTGTGGGCAACAAGTTGTTTCTTATCCGGAAAAATTAAATTTTTGTTTTCTCATCTGCCTTAAATCTTTCTGGATCACAAGAAGGAAGATGAAAAGAATGAGGAGGCTTTTCCTTAAATCATGGATAGATCTAAACTACTTCTAACATACCTTAATCAATTCTCTGAAGAAACCTATCAGAATCAGACTGGTGTGTAGATAAAATGGCTAGATGACAGCTGATTTTTCTATTTTTCAACCAATGGATTGTTTTTCTGCAGCTATAATCTAGGAAAGTCATTTTGTTTTCAGTCAGTAATGGTATCACCAAGGAAAGGCTAAGTCCTGAGAATGTATGGTTGTAAAAAAAAAAAAAGTAATGCCATCACTATGGAGATATCTGTCCTTCAGAATGCTAACAATGCAGATAGGGAAAGAACAAATGAGGCATTTGCTTTCTAACTAACAAGGTCGAGCTCCAGATACATCTGTCCAGCATAGTTCCTGCCACTTAGTAGTTGCTTAATAAATGTTTATTGATTGACTGCATGGATGAGTTATTCTCTTTCAAATGTCCACTGTAACAGGGACTCTTCTGATCAGTAGTCAGTAACTGAATTGCTTCCTCATTTCAAAGCAACTCTCACTTTCTCTCTTGTCTTTCATATCTCTCTCCCTCCCTCCCACTCCTTTCTCTCTCTCTCTCTCTCTCTCTCTCTCTCTCTCTCTCTCTCTCTCTCTCTCTCTCTCTCTCTCTCTCTCTCTCACATACACACACACACACACAGAGTAACCCGGGGGACCAGAGCAGGGAGGAGACACCCTTTTCACTCACATTCTTAAATATATTGGCTGCACCCATTTCCCTCAAATTCCCTCTCTGATTCAGAGGAGTCAGGTGGAATCTGTATGGAAGGTGCCTGAACCCTGAAGCTGAGGAAGGTGCCATCTCCATTTAAGAAGCTGCTAGCCAGGTAATTAAAGGGAGCAGTAACCAGAGTCTGCAAGGCCAATTCTTGGCACTTTTCTCCAGCATGATGTGTGCAGTGGGTCACTGAGGGCCTGTAAATTGTACGGTAATGGCTGGTTCCTCAGCAGGAATAAACATGTGCTTTCAGTTTTCTAAATGAGTCAGGCGCATGCTGCTGCGAGATAAATGCTGATAGCAAGCAGATGTGAAGTGTGAGCTGCAAAAAGGAGAGGGAGAGAGGGAAAAGCATGGGCTGGCATCTTCCACCCTCCTTGAGACCATTGTCCAATGCTTAATGGAATCTGCTCTCTTTAAAAGCAGCATCTTTTTTTTTCCATGAGAGTAATCTCCATTTCAGCCCTTCAATGTAAACGCATTCTGGCTCCAATTTGTCGGCTGACTCTAATCGCCTTGAAACTTATATAAACTCTAGGTGAGTAATTTCCCCCAAGTACAGTACATCTCTGGAATGCACGTGCTGTGAACTTGAATTAAACTTTTAACCTCAGATTTCTCTGGTGAGGGTTATTATCCACATTTTCATTGTACAGAAAGAAAGTTGAGATTCAAGTATGCTG
The DNA here is from genome assembly GCF_037893015.1 of Macrotis lagotis. Taxonomy (NCBI): domain Eukaryota; kingdom Metazoa; phylum Chordata; class Mammalia; order Peramelemorphia; family Peramelidae; genus Macrotis; species Macrotis lagotis. The sequence goes on along the minus strand of NC_133666.1, from coordinate 456,425,384 downwards.
TGTTCTTTCAGCAGTTCAGGTTTGTGTTGAGATGCTGGGTTTTCCCCATGAGACTTCCCCTTGAGAGTCCATTGCTGGGGGTTATAATGGAGGTATTGTTTTTGCCAAATGAAGTTATATTCCAATGGAGCAGAGAGAGGCTACTCTGGAAGTAAGATTTCTCTGCACCTAGATTACTCCTTTCTGCTTTGTGAGGAATCCTTTTGAGCTTTGTGAGGAGTCCTTTTAAGTCTTTATTTCCTCCCAATTTAAATATGCTGTCAGGTGGTGTGCCAATTGCAGACCAATTCTTATAATCCTCTGTACGGGAAAGAACAGAACATGGGTTCCTATTCCAAGAGCAATGCCATATTCTTCTGTGCTCAGCTTGATTTCTCCTCCTATCTTTTGTTTTCTTCTGGCAACTGGATCAAGAGATGTTAGGGTGTTTAACAGCTCCCCACTTGCAATGTTGAGTTTGAACATCTTTCATTTCTTTACGATATCTAACCCAGACCTCGTGTCTTCGAATCAACCATCTGTAGCATACATCTTTGATTAATCTTTTATCTGAGATGAGCAAACCTCAATTCCTCACACTTTATCATGGGAATGAATAAAATATCCTGTCATCCAAGGAGCTACTCCTAATCTGTGCTTAGGTTTGTTTGAAAGTGATGGAAAAGTGACATGATATAATGAAAAGAATACTGACCTGGGAATTATGGAAGCTATATTCCCATGACTATCTCCAAGTGTCTTTGTGATCATAGACAAATCACTTACTCTCTCTAAACCTCAAGTTCCCAAATCTATAAAATGAAGGATTAAGACCAGATCATCTTTAAGATCAATCCTGTGAGTTTTTAAGAAACTCAAATAAAACATGAGATGCAAATACAGAGGCCTAGGAGGCAGAAGAGAAGGTGAAGGTTGTTTTGGAATGTTATTGAAATCCACTCTCTTTCAGTGTTCTGATGGAAACACTGTGATGTTATTAATCCCACTTTACATCACATCTTCCAAAGGATTCTTTGGATTCCTGAATAAATGAGAAACATACTTTCCAGGCACTGGAAACATGAGAGGAGAAGTAATAGTGTCATTCCCTCCCCAGGAATTGGAATATTTATTGGATAATTAATTGCTGATGCTAACTTTCCCTAAAACCTCACCCTAGTCCACCATAAGCTTCTCACCTTCCAGACCCTCTTCTTTACAGTCTTGTTTTATATGTTAGAAGCTAGGCTACAGAAGTATGAGTCAAAGAAACATGTGCCTGACTTCATGGTATTCTAGAAAACTCTTCTGGCTGAATATCACTTCACACTCTCTGGGTAAGAGGATGTCTGTGTTTGAACACCACTAGGCAACATCTCTATCCAAAAACTTTTTGTCCTACTTATTCTCACAATGAAACTTACTATGTGAAAAATTTTAGTATGGTAGTTAACCAAGAGTAAATAACAATAGTCATTGTAAATTATGGTTTGACAGATACTCATCACATTTTATTTAATATTCTCTGTATCAGTTAAGGGGCTCTATGTTTTAAAAATTAATTTATTATTTCAACTACATGTAAAAATAATTTTCAATATCCATTTTTGTAAGATTCTGAATTCCACATTTTTCTCCCTTGTTCCTTCCCTCTCCCCCTTCCCTTGAGTAATCTGATATAGACTATACATAGATAAATATATTAACTATATTTCCATATTAGTCATGTTGTGGAAAAAAGAATCAGAACAAAACCATGAGAGGGCAAAAAAAACCACATAAAATGTAAAATACAATTTTAAAATGAAAATTAGCATACTTAGCATTTAGTATAGCATTAGTATAATTAGCATCCAGACTCCATAGTTCTTTCTCTGGAAGTAGAAGATATTTTCCATCACAAAACTTTAGAATTATGTTTGATTATTGTACTGCTGCAGAGAGCTAAGTGCATCATGGCTAATCATCATACAATGTTGTTATTAATGTGTACAATGTTCTCCTGGTTCTGCTTACTTCACTCAGTGTCAGTTCATAAAAGTCTTTCCAGGCTTTTTGGAAGTCTGTTCACTCACAAATTCTTACAGAACAATAGTACTCCATAACATTCATATACCATAATTTGTTCATCCATTCCCCAATTGATGGCCACCCCCTCAATTTCCAGTTCTTTAAAGGGGCTCTATGTTGTTGTTGTTATTCTGCACTAGTGGGTCCACAAATAAATGACAAGCAATTAAGATTCCTCTCATGAAAAATACAGGAAGGCAGTAGAGTTCACATGAAACTTAAGATGTGAAAAGGAAAACCATTTGAGGTGTCTCCTCAATGTTAAGCATAATATAATGGAAAGACCATTGGATTGGAAATTAAGAGATCTTCTTGAAATCTGACTCTGCTACAATTCTATGACCATGAACAAGGCACTCCCTTCTCTGTGCCTCAGTTTCCCCATCTATAAAATGAGAATAATAATACTCATGCCATATGACAGATTTGTTTGAGTTTTTAAATTTTGTGAAGTATTTTATAAACTTATTAAATGAGTAGGGAAATGTGAGTTGATATTATGACATTTATCATCGAATGCCAAGTCAGGGACAAAGTTTCCCATATTCCTAACTCTTTTTACTACAGAGTAATTGTTTTTGCACAGTGAAAGAATAATTTGGTTGTAACTTATTTTTTATGATGTGATCTTGAAGTGAAAATGATCTTTTCTTCAACATTTTCACAGAGAAATTGGTCTAGGCTTATTTCCTAATTTTTTTTCTTTTTATTACCTATGGTCCAGAATCCTTTGCCATGAGGAATCATGACACACTGAATGTCTAAGGTAAAAATTCTAAAAGAGTTGGGAGATTCATGTATCAAAAGTTATCCCTTGTTAAGAGTCACCAATTTGTTGAGCTTTTTGCCAATGTTTTGAGATCAATGTATATGTATTATACACAAGTTATATTTATTTTATGACTATTATACTTGCCATAATTTGTTGGGTAAGTAAATTTTACATTAAAATTTTAAGATAAATTTCCATTTTATTTTGGAGAAACACTGGCCTAGACTATTCCTTTACATTTAGCTCATTCTTTCTTATAGCATAATTATTTGTGCCGAGAAATAGATTGTAAGCTCCTTGATGGAAGGATCTGTATTGTTTCTATCTCTGTAATCACAGAATCTATCACAGTACTTCATTACAGCAGGTCCTTAGTAAATATTTTTCATGTGTGAATATGTTATAAACTATAATAAATGCTTTCTGCATTGAATCGAAATGCCCTTACATGACTTCTATTAGAATTATTACAAAAGCATCATCTTATGTTATCAAAAATAACATAGATAAGGAATTATGGATTGGTAGGATGACTTTTCTAACCTGAGTACTATAGTATAGCCAAAATAACTCAGTCCGTCTTCTATCAGTATTTTAATTATTACCTGAAGTACTTAATAGTTGTTACCATAGAAGAGTCATGTCATCTCTCATTACATCAGGAGATTCTCCAAGAAGTTAGACAAATTGTCATTCTACTGAGAAACAGATCCCCTTATGCCAATGAAATCACAGGTTTAGAACTGAAGTGCTATCATGGCTCAAATATCTCCTAAAAAGGAATCACCTTGGTCTGTAAAGTATTATTAGGGAACTCAACCTAATTTTCTTTTTATATCTCTAAAAGTACAAAGGTGTGGAAGCAAATTTGGGAACAGGTGTAATTAAAGTTGACTGCTACAACAAGGCACTAAATAGTAGACAAGCTGTCTTCCCCACCCCACTCCCACCTGGTAAGTAATTGAATTACTTATCAGGGAGTGATTATTGTCTACATTTTGAAGTTTAGCAAAAACCATCCCCCATCCTCCTCATTTGTGTTTTGGTATGTACTTGTAGGTGTTAAAAATAAGGCAAAGCAGAGACCTGAAAGTTTGACAAGTGTAGAAATTGGTCTGAGAGATACCCTTCAATAAAAATGTTTTTAAAACAAAATTAAAAACCAAGGTGGAAAATGATGGAACCACTTGCTTACTAAGATAAAACTGGTCACAACTGACTATGTGAGTTTCTCAGTTCTCATTCCCTGATAAAACACTAGCTTGCTATTGTGAAGAATTCTGGGATCCTCTGAATTAGTGCTGCTCCTGCCTTCCCTCAATCCTTCTTTAAGTGTACCACCAACCACCAGGTAATGACTTGGGTAGTAGAAGAACTGAGACCATTAACTCTTTCAGACCACTAGAGTACCATTTAGTTCCCTGAAACTATCATTGACTAAATAACCTCTTTCACAACATAAGGGCATCATTTAGTGAACAGAAGCGGTAATTTGCTAAATGATACCTTTGTGGCTTGAAAGAGTTAATAGAGCTTCTCCAAAAGTCTAATTTACTTCTAGGGTTTAGCGTTTACACCCTAAGATTCTGGTTCAATTTTCTCATATTGCTTCTCTCATAGAAATAGCTCAAGGGAAGGGGACATGTAGGCAGAGTCTTCCTTACCCATTAGAGCCTAGTATTTATGCAGCAAATACAAATTTCATTTCCGTATTCTCTGGGAAACTAGGCTTATTTTGAGATCCTGCTGTGTAAAAACTCCTGAGAACTTTGCCCAGATGGGACAACATCTTTAAAAATACAGTTTGTGCAATGTTGTTGTTGTTGTTTTTTTAATTTGTTGAAGGAAAACTTCTAGCCAAAATTTAACTTATTCCATTCAAGAGACTAAATACTATCCCTTTTCTTTGAAGAAAGTCAATCACTGTAGAACCTCAGAGCTCAGCTGAGGAGAAATCTCTGCATTATTCAACAAGAAGTGGTCAGTCAGATTCTGTTTAAATAACTTTTGTTATAGAGGAATCTTTAGAAGACAATGTGGGTTTTTAGCTTTTAGGGATAGCTGGGTGGCACTTTGGATAGATCACGGTCCCTAGAGTCAAGAAGATCAAGTCAGACTTGACCCTCATTGGATGCTTATTGATGCTTATTGGAACCTGGAAATCATTTGGCCTCTCGGTTTCCTCACCTGGAAAATGGGGATCAGAATAACAGAGAGTTGTTGTGAGATTCAAATGAGGTAATATTTGTAAATACTGGCACATAGTAAGCACTTAATAAATCCTTCTTGTTCCATCCCTTAATGGTAAATTGAAACTCATTGCATGTTGTTGAGCATTTGTAAATTTGACTGTGAATGATATTTCTAAAACCTTTTAGTCTACTACAAAGATCCATTCTAATTACAATGGAAACTTTGACACTGTGGTCTTGTGGTCACATGATCTACAGAGAGGAAGGCATACAGATATAGAATATGAGTAGGATTTGAAAAAGGTCACTTCTCAAGGGCAGCTCCAGTAAGTCAAGCAGTTTATAGGAGTAAAGGAACCTCTTCAGATCACTCAAGACACTATAGATGGGTCAAAGCCCAAAAATATGGAAGCCCCAGGGTTTCCAAGGAAGAGACTGAGTAGTACTGCTAATTTGGAGCATTTGAGGATTTAACTCTTCTGCTGCTCATTGTACCCTCCAAACCAAAGAGAACTCAGAATTGAGTATACTTTTTCACCATGGTAGGAAAAGGAGAACTTTGACAGAGTGAAGACTGGTAGGATTTTATTGATAATAGTCAATGAAAATAAAATAAATACACAATTGCAAAATCAACACAACCCAAGAAAGCCCACTGATTTTTCTAAAATTCTAATGGTTTCTTTTTCCTGGAGTCAGGAAAATTCATCTCCCTGAGTTTAAATGTGGCTTCATACTTTTACTATCTCTGTGATCCTGGGCAAGTCACCTAACTCTGTTTGCCTCATCTCTAAAATGAGCTGGAGAAGAAAACAGCAAATTGCTCCAAGAAAACCTCAGTAGGGTCATATTGGAAATTACTGAACAACAACAAAATATATAAAATAATGATAAATACCAGAGCTGTCTCTTTATTTTGTCTTATTATGACCATTTCATCTCTTATGCTATGGAACATAGAAATAAATGACTTTAAATAAATGTGATGATGAGAAATGGAAATGTCAAATTTTGCATAAAAAGAAGATTGTAGAGCTTGAAGAAAATATTAAAATCTCCAGCAAACTTAAATTTTCTAAAAAAGAATGTTATTGAAGGTTGGGAGAATCATTTACTTTAACCAGTCGAAACTTGTTCATGAGGTGTAAGAACCAGATGTTTCTGAACCTGCGGCTGTTGCATATCTAAGAATCAGAACAGATCTGAATTGTAGAAAGGAAAATGGAGAAAGAAGGCAAGTAAAGAGGTTTCTTTTTTTTAATACTATTTTAAGTGCCATTTTAAAGAAGAGCACAGCCTAGTCACTGACATACTATGAATTCTGAAGGACATTCTTCAGTTCTTTCTGAAGAGAGTATTTGCTAAAAGTAGAATACACTTCAATCCCCAGAGAATGAAATAACAAATAATTAAGCCTGAGGCTCAACAAGACTAAAGTTTATTGGCAATAAAAGGCAGCTGTGCTGACAACTTTACCAATTAATCTGCCAAATGCTAGCATGTCACATTGTTAGAAAACAGGGCTGGAAATGTCCAGGGGTCTGTATAAAATAGAGACAATATCCTCAAAGGACTGCTGGTCAGCAACTCAGTGCCACACCCTCCGGTAGATACAGCAATGTCATACTCTTTTTGGCTCCTTTGTAGGATGATGGGAAACACACCAAACCAGGTAGAAATGCCCTCAGTCCATTATAGACCATGTCATGTTCACATTAGGGCTATTCTAGGTGGTGCCAAGTCTCCCAGGAACAATACAAGATTCCAGTTCAAATTAGTGTCTCCAAGACAGTCCACCCTAGAACTAGCTCAGGAATTCCACTCCAAGTCTAGTAAAATCATGTTTCTAAACTCAGTCTAATTTGAAATTTTGACAAGGAATGACTTAGCTTGGGAAGAGAGAACTGCGGAGAGAAGGATGTCATCACTGACCTCTCAAGGGTAGATTTTAGCAGATAGTGGATAGACTCTCACAGCAGGATACAATAACATCAACCAACCTGGCCACTACTAAAAATTGACCCATCTTTCATATAAATGTTGCCAGCAATCCAATCTAGCAAATAAATATGGGTAGAGCCTGCCGTTATAATTTTGTTAATATTAATCCATAGTGTATATGTTATTTTAATGGAAAGAACTTTTGAGGGAAAATATCCTATATATTTCTACTATTGCTAGTATACAGGATCCATGCCAAACAGTTGCCCAAGATAAGCATGAGGTCAATCATTTAATCTGAAAATGTAATAGTCATTAAGACCATAAGGGGAAACAAAGAAAAAAGGGGAAAAAAGTCCATAAGGAAAACCATATAAATAGCTGGGATCTCCTCTAGGACATTGATTTCCCTAAACAGACATAGTGAAATCATTTCATGTTGCTGAAATTTATTGTTTTTAAAAGGGGGGGTTGAAGGATTTCAATCTTCCTGAATACTTATTTCTCTGCCCCCAGCATTCATATCATTTATTCATTTGCTTAAGGACCTTTTCCTTAAGAGTTATTCTGCTGAATTAAACAAAACAGATGTTATCACTTTTAAAACATAGTTAGTTGGTTAGCAAGTATCTATTGAGTATCTGCTTTTTGCAGAGCACTAAAGGACTGTACGATCTAAAAGAATGTGAAAGCTCAACAGCTGCCTTTAAGGAATTTACAATCTTGCTTAAGGTGTAACATGTTTACTTCTAGAATCTTGCTTCAAGCAATATAGTACAAATAATAAAAGAAGACATGATTTATTCAATGTGCCCAGATTATATATACAAAGAGTTCCCTACTTTCAAATCAGTTTCATTCTAAAAGTTTGTCAGTCATTTGCAACACAGGAAAGTATTTTCTCATAGGAACAATCTCATATAAAATGAATAGATTTTTAGGAGAGCCATGAAAGTCTATTTTCACCAGGTTATACCCCATATGTGTTTACTAATGGTGAAATATAATACATGAGAAATGACATATATGACAACTTTGCATATGCACATGTCTTATGTGTTTATACTATCCTACAACTCATATCATTTCGTGATATAACTAAATGGATAGGCCACTTGCAGAAATATCACATATATCAATAGTAAATATATAACATTAGCATATTTTTAAAAATATACCTTAGCAAGAACAAACTAGTATGTAGCAAATATATAGGTTTATATATTGAAAAATACATCATATATTGAAATTATGTCCAAAAACTACATTATATAAACTACACCAATGAACATTATCTATCTATATGAATAACTGTCACTTCTACTTGTTCCCAAGCATCTTTGTTACCTTGGTCTCTCACTCAATAGTCTTAGCATTTCTATTGTGAACTCCTGAGCTGGTTACAGGTCTAGATTAACTAAAATATCCTTAGACTTTCAGTTTTGTTGTTCCAATCTGGACCATCTAGATGACCCAATCTGACTATTACTTTTTCATTTTCTATGGATGCACTTTGTTTTCTCAGGGGTCTCTACTGATAGATTAAGCAAGAAAAAGGCTGCCTTTGGATGCAGCCCTCCCTCAGGTAGAGGTACCTGAAACAAGCTCTACTATCTTCACTTATCTTTTAGTGGATACCAGCATAAATTGTCCACCAAATCTTTATCTTAATCTTTATATCATGAGCCACTTAATACATGATAGCCTAAAGCAGAGGTGAACCCTTTTTTTTTCTGCCAAGAGTCATTTGGATATTTATAATATCATTTGTAGGCCATACAAAATTAACAACCTAAAAACTAGCCAGCTATATTTGCCCAACATTTAATTAATTCTTTAATCCCTAAAAAGTTCCTAGATTTATTGAATTTCAAGTCCTGCCTGCATTTGCCATGGCAGCACCAGATCAAATGATTTTGTGGGCCTTATACAGCTGATGGGCTGGACATTCATTGCCCCCTGATCTAGAGCAAGGGTCAGCACACTATGACTCTTAGACCACATCTGGCCCACCACCTGTTTTCACATAGCACTGAGAGTTAAAAATGGTTATTCCATTCTTTACTCTAGCCCTATACAAAAACAGTATTAAAACAAACAGCAGACTCAGCCTGGCCTAGAACCACCATAGATTCTGGATAAGAGGTAGGAGGGCTGTTCTTCTTATGACATATTAACATGTGGCCAAGGAGCATGTGAAAGGGATACATAGCAGGTATCAATATGGTCATGGCAAAGTGTGGAAAGCACATACATAGGAAATATGATCAGGCAACAACTCATCCCCCTCCTATCCTGAAGAGGAGCTGTTAGCATCATGTGGTCATTACTCTGTTCTATGTTGCCCTCGACGAACAAAACATTTTTTAGGGATGTTTAGGTTGAAGATTTTATTTATTTTGAGTTTTACAATTTTCCCCCTAATCTTACTTCTCTCCCCCCCACCCCCCACAGAAGGCAATTTGCCAGTCTTTACATTGTTTCCATGGTATACATTGATCCAAATTGAATGTGATGAGAGAGAAATCATATCCTTAAGGAAGAAACATAATAAGAGATAGCAGGATCAGACAATAAAAATATCAGGTTTTTTCCTAAATTAAAGGTAATAGTCCTTGGTCTTTGTTCAAACTCCACAGTTTCTCTGGATTCTTAGAGAAGGTATTCTCCATTGCAGACACCCCCAAATTGTCCCTGATGGTTGCACTGATGGAATGAGTGAGTCCATGTTGTGAAAAAAACATTTACTGGGTACAAGTCTATACTAGGAATGTTTGCTGGTCTTGTTCTGATCTCTGATTCCATCTACTGGTCTTCAACTCTTTAGAGGCACTGGCTGGATTTTCCCTTTTACTATGATTTAGAGGCCTCTCTCTCTAGCCAGCTCAAGCTGACATTATGAGTCAACCACTATTTTAAGTCAAGCAGTTAACAAAAATTAGTAGAGTGCCCCTTGATACAGAATGTCAGTTTTATAACTGTCTTTTTTTATGGTTCTAATTGAGTTCCATGATCCCAGATAAATATTTGATTGAGTTATAATTCTCAAAACTCCAAGAAAATTCCTAATAATTCTTATTTAACCTCCAATCTGTTCCCAAAACTTAATCAGGGAATTTTGTAAAACAAAGCAAGGTAAAATCTCCTAAGAACTGCATGGAAAAAAAATTAAAAAAAAAAGAACTGCATGGAAGCTATGACCGTGAAACCAACCTATTTCCAAAATCATCTTTGATTAGGGCCCAAATACATTAAAGAATGAACAAAAGGACCAGATGAAGCAATGGGGCCTCAGTCCTTCCTTTATTAGGCATTTCTGCCTGCAATAAAAGTGCTGACCTTCTTTTGTTTACTTCTGCCCAGCACAGAAATGCATATCTCAATATGAAATTACATACATATAATACCTAACATATGGCCAGCATGTGTACTCAAATGTTAGAATATAATTATTTTATAAAATTACAGTCAGTAGGATTCTTTAGTTATAATCTAAAAATTAAATATTTTACATTGACTTTTACCTCTGCAATTCAATTTAACAATTTATTAAGCAGGAACCATTATGTCTCATTCTAGACAGTGAAGATACAAAAAGTCAAACAAAAATCTTCCCTTCAAAAAATTTGAAGTTTACTTGGAGGGAAACTTAAGTTGGAAACATCAACCATGATATAAAGGAGAATATTTCAGAAGCAAAATAACCTTATAACAATTGGTTGAAGATAGCATCTGAACTGGTAAAAGAAGAGAAAGACTCTGAAAAATGGTGATAAATACTCCACAGGCATATATGTAAACACATGGATGAAGAAGTGGCAGGTTAAGATTAGCGAGTGAATAATAGTTACTTTGGTTGAAATAGAATACCTAATAGGGGAGTAGTATAAAATAAATCTGGGAGAAAAGTTAGAATCAAATAAAGGAGGACCTTAAAAATTTCTGAATTTGTTTTATAAATGTTCTAAGTTCCAGGTGAGAGTGTGTCTTTTATTTCATGTCTTTATTCATTGTGCCACCTAGCTATGTCTCCCATGAACAATGGAGAACCAGTAAAGATTTTTGGTTAAAAAAGTAATGTTGTTGAACCTGTGAGGAGATTATTTTGACAGTTATGTAAGATATAGATTAGAATGACTAGAAGTCAATAATAAATAAAGAAATTTTTGAAATGGCTCAGGAAAGAAAGGGCAAGATCCTTAACTGTAGAAATGATAGTAGAAAGTTTGATGAATAAAAAGGATATTATGAATTAGACTCAATGGGACTTTAGGCAACTAGGTGGCACAGTGGACAGAGTACTGACCCTGGAGTTAGAAGGACCTGAGTTCAAATTCAGCTTCAGACATTTGCTAGCTGTGTGACCCTGGGCAAGTCACTTAAGCTCAATTGCCTCCTTACTAAATAGATAATACATTTAAAGCAAAAGAATCAATAGGATCTGAGTGAGGGGAAAGAGAAGAGTAAAAGATTATTTCAAGATTATGAGCCATCCTTCCTACTATGATGGTACCCTCACCAGAAGTGAGACTATCCAGCCTAGGAGTTATATAATATTTTAAAGTTAGGGCAGCTAGGTGATACAGTGGATAGAGCACTGGTCTTGGAGTCAGAAAGAAGGAGGTTCAAATCCAGCCTCAGACACTTGAGACCTTAGACAAGAAACTTAATCCTGGGTGCCTTACATTTAGTATCCAAGCATCCTAATCCATATCTGACCATTGGACCCAGATGACTCTGGAGGAGAAAGTGAGACTGATGACTTAGAAAAGTACCCTTCCCCCTCCCCCCCACACACACGCACTCAAATTCAATTCATGCTTCTCATCACATCATCATCATCATAAAGTTTGCAACACACTTTTCGTATTTCTTATTTGATCCTATCAACAACCCGTCAAGTAAATTCTATTATTATCTCTATTTAAGAGTTGAGGACACTTGGGGTGGCTAGGTGGAGCAGTGAATAGAGCACCAGCTCTGTAGTCAGGAGTACTTGCATTCAAATTCAGCCTCAGACACTTAATAATTACCTAGCAGTGTGACCTTGGGCAAGCCACTTCACCCCATTGCCTTGCAAAAACCTTAAAAAAAAAGATTTGAGGACACTGAAGCTTAGAGAAACTAAGAGAATTGCTCAGGACCTCATGGCTAGTAATGTCTGCATCAAGTTTCGAACTCAGATCCTCCTGGCTTCAAATCCAGTGTTCTATCCAGCAAGCCATTTATTTCCCTTGAGAGTAGAAAGAGGTTTAGGTGTGAAGATAATGAGTTCATGTTCAGAAATTTTAAATTTGAAATATCTAGTAGGCTGTTGGAAATAAGAGGTTATAATTCAGACACATTTTGGCTAGATATAGGGATTCAAGCTGTATCTGCATGAATCTATTAAGTGTGGAGAAGAAAGCAAAAAACAGACTCTTGAGGGATAGATACAAGGAAGGAGAGGGAGAAAGAGCTTGGGTCTACCGAAATATTCATTCATCTTTTCTCTTGTCATTAACTGAATCATGCTTAATTTGGTCATGCATAGGATAGAACCAGATGGCTCTTATCTAGTATATTGACTCCAGTCCTTCTGTCTTGTTAAAATGGATGGATACCTCCTCCTACCCCCAACACTGCTTTTTGACACTTGAATCTCCACCTTATCAGAGTGTCTATTGCTGGCTGAGCTGGTTGGAACTGTCACAGAAAGAGATTCATAAACTCTCTCGGGAACCTGATCATTCTAGCACTCTAAATCACTTGTCAGAGAAAGCAAGAAGCCATCACTTAATGGAACATTAGAAGGACTTTTAGTATTTTGAACTTTGAACTGGATGAGTTGTGGTCTCAACACTAACTCATTTTTCTCCTCTGACTTCTTTTCCTTTTCCTCTTTTCTTCTTTCTCCATGCTTTCTCTTCATTCCTCAGTGTGTTCCCAAACCACTGCATTGTATGGACTTGATTTGTTGGAAAATAAGTCTTGCCCCCTGTAAAATGTGATTAGCTTTTCTGGGTAGTATTGCTGAGCAGTAAAGGAAGAAATTAAAGGTTCCTCCAGGCCTGTGTTTAATCTTGTAGAGATTGCCAAAATCTAGTGACCCACCTCCTCACCTCCCTGTTACCACAGAAGAAAGTGGTGTGGGTGGGTATAGGAATGCTGGAAACCATCCCCTGACTTTGAGCATGTCAGTATGATTATATGCTCTTGCCCCTATGGGTATGCCAGCTTCTGGGAGGGGTCTTTGAGGAAAACAACCAGATGTGAAGATTTGACCTTGGAGAGTTGAGTTTTTGAAATTTGGGGAATTTTTGCAAGGTCATGAAGAAAGAAAGGTATGGAGTAATAGGGAAAGTATGGGGAGCAAAGGAGAAAAGATATGAATAGTAGCATTGCTGAAATTGAATGAATAGATAGAAAAATGAAGGAGCACACAGAGTAGTCTTTGAGAGGGTTACAGTCTAGAAATATGAAAAGAAGAAATCATTGAGGACAAGAAAAATAAAGCATGAGGTTAAAGAAAAAATCTCTTAGAGGTCATCAGAGACTGTTAGACTAAGTTTATCTGAAAATTTAAGTGTGTATCATAGATTTAGAACTAAAAAATGACATTAGAAGTCATTGAATCCAACCCCCTCACTTTACAGATGAGCAAACTGAAGTATAGAGAAATTAAAGAGTAAGATTAAGATTAAGGTTAATTAAAATTAGAATTCTATTAAAACAGAGAACAATTTTAAAAATGAGTTCATACAATTCATATGTAAATAAGATAGAATTTGAACCTGGGTCTTATTGACTTCAAGTCTAGTGCCCTATCCTCTACACCAGTTGTGTCAAACTCACATAGAAACAGGAGTCACTAAACTATACATGAAAAACCCTATTGACTTAGAAAACCACCTAGTAACATTGTCTTTATTTTTTGTATTTTATTTATTTTTTTAAATCTTTTCCAATAACTTTTTTTGTTTTTTTGCAAGGAAATGGGGTTAAGTGATGCCCAATGTCACACAGCTAGGTACTTATTAAGTGTCTGAGGCTGGATTTGAACTCAGATCCTCCTGACTCCTGGGCCAGTGCTCTAACCACTATACCACCTAGCTGCCCCCACTGATAATTTTTTAAATAATTTATTTTTATTTAAGGCACTGGCATTAACTGACCTGCCCAAGGTCACACAGGCAATTATTAAGTGTCTAAGACTGAATTTGAACTCGGGTCCTCCTGCCCCTCCCAATCACATTTTAATCAGGTTCAAACAATAGTTCTGTGATTGACACTTCTGTATAATACAATCTACAAAATACTTTCATCACATACAATGTTATAAGGACATTTGCAGAAATATACCCTAATTTACCCAAAAAGTAAAATCCTAGAAGGCCAACATAAAAAAAATATTCAAGTTCAATCTTATTGTTTATAGTAACTTAGACTAAAATTTCAGGAAATGCTTTCTATAGAATTCACCATTTCAGCTGTAACTTTCATTGCCATTGACTCCATTTCCTTACATCACCTATTCATTATGTCTCTTCCAGCTTGGGATATGTCTTTTAAATACAATAATATATGATTGTTAATATACTTAGTAGACACCTAGCAACTGTCTACTGAATAAATGACTGAATAATAACTTATCAAGAACTAGATGTCCAAGAGAGATTGCCAGTCTTTGAGATCAAAACTTTAAGATCAGGATTGGAAACTGATATGCTTAGTGAATATGTTAATGAATGAAATGCACAGATCTCCTATAGTGGAATATCTATTTATTTATTCAGTTCACAGATCATTCTATTAGAACTTTTGAAAACTTGCATGGTTATGAGGAAAATTCCCAAAGAAATTTATCAATAGTGTGGCCCAGTTGGAACTGGACCAAATATAAGTCCAATCTCACCCTTGATACACAGTAGTAGGTACTAGTGCTTAATAAATATTTTTTTAATTTTGAATTTTTTATAATTTTTCCCCTACTCTTGCTTCTCTCTTCCCCGCCCCCCACAGAAGTCAGTCTGATAGTCTTTGCATTGCTTCCATGGTATACATTGATCTAAGTTGAATGTGATGAGAGAGAGATTATATCCTTAAGGAAGAAAAATAAAGTATTGTGCCTGATTGTTGCACTAATGAAATGAGCAAGTCCATCAAGGTTGGTCATCACCCCCATTTTGCTGTTAGGGTGCACAATGTTCCTCTGGTTGCTTAATAAATATTATTAAGCACCAGAACCTACTACTGTGTATCAAAGGCTATGCTAGGCACTAAGGATAGAAAGACAAAAATGAAAATCCCTACCCAAAAGGAGTTTACAATCTATTGAGAAAAATAACACATTTGCACATATATGTATATCTGTCATTTCTCTTTCATATATTTATATTTATTATCTTTTATATGTATTAGATAAAATAGGGGGAAGAAATAGTAGCTGAAGAAATGAGGAAAATCTGCATTTATGAAGTAATCATTGAACTAGAAGCTCAGCTTGTTATACCCAAATCTATGCTGGGTCTGAATATGGTTTAATGAGCTCAGAATTCAAATTTAGGAATAATATTGGTTGATGAGAATCCAGTGTCAGCAGCAAAAAGGTGTGTTTTGAGGCTTTAGTATTTTCCACCCACAAGTGGTTTCTGTAGTATTTTTAAATGCATTTTTAAATGTTTCTGTAATGAAGAGAAGGGTAGTGAGCTGGAATTTGCAAGCCAAGGGCTGGCACCCATCATTATAAACTCACAATTTCAGATTTTGTCACATTTCCAATCTTGGACATCCTTTGTCCTCTGCATGACAGGTTTGCCAACTCTAAGTGGGGGAGGAATAAACTCTTGGTAGATGAACAGGATCTCACATGCACCTGTTTTGTGAGTCTCTTGGGATTTATATCACCACAATGTCAGGCTGCTTGTCATTATATTAGAAAGCTAAGGGTTCAGGCAGCTAGGTGGCATAATGGATAAAGCACCAGCCTTGGGGTCAGGAGTACCTGGGTTCAAATCCGGTCTCACACACTTAATAATTACCTAGCTGTGTGGCCTTGGGCAAGTCACTTAACCCCATTTGCCTTGCAAAAAAATCTAAAAAAAAAAGCTAAGGGTTCAAATTTAAGTGTTGAACAGTCAGTTTTATGGAGAATGAAAGGCATTCAAAAATAAAAATGGGCCTCCAATGTTGCCAACATCTCATGATATAGGGATTCCTTTCCCTGCAACATGAATCTAAAGCTCAACCAGGCCCAAGTCTCCAAATGGCTTTGGAAAACTCATTTTGTTTTAAAAATAAAAATATATCCTGTCTTTCTGCATCCTAACAGTGGATTTTAATGACAGCTCAATTCAAGAAGGCTAATTTCGCTTTTTCTAGTTGGCTAGATCTATGGCTAGAGAATACATATCCAAGAGCAGAGACATGAAACCTATTCAGGCCACCCCAGAATATGCTATTTGAATCAAGTGTTAGGGGTTGCAAAAGAGGTTTGAACTGGACCAAAGTATCTAAAGATATTTCCAAACTAATTAAAATGGGTTATCTTTGTTTTTGATTCATTACCAATCAAAAAGTTATCCACTAAAACCCATAGTATTCCTATATAATGCCACAGCTGCTGATCATTGATGTCATTTTTTGCATTATGGTCCTCTTTGACAGTAGACCCCTTCTCATATTTTTAATTGCATAAAATAAAATACATAGGACTATAAAGGAAACCAATTATAATGAAATACAGCTATCAAAATATTTTTAAAGTTAACAGATCCAGGTTAAGAACAGGAAATAAAATCATCATGGCTATAGACTTGACTCAGGATTTTTTTTTATTTCAATGCAATAGAAGTGACCTAGAAATTCAAAGCTAACTATGCTTCCTTAGTGTAGGACTTTCAGTCTGGAACTCTTTCAAGACTCTCACTCTTCTAGTCCCACCTAGTTCCCTTTTTCTTGCCCTTCTCTTCCCCTCTAAGTTGCCTAGCAATCAAGGCAACTTTTGGAGGGACCCTCGAACTAGCCATGGCTCCATTATTATGGGGGCCACCAAGTAGTAGTTTGGAAAAACCATCTATATGGCAAGTGTTGGTCTCTGTTCAGTAGAAGAGCTTCTACACTCAGAAAGGAAGAAAAAAAGCCATGGTCAGTGTCTTACAAAAGACCTAGGAAAAAACTGACCCATGTGTTAAATTGTTATTATGGCAATTCTTTCCAACCATAGTTCTACTGAACAATGAGTGTTTATCTATAAGAAATTAGGTTGGAACTTTTTCTCCTAGACACATGTTAGCAACAATTAATGTCTCAAACCATCGCACCCAGAGAGAGAGAGAGAAGACATGGTTCTATTATTGGTACTCAAAAACATAACAACTTTGGTCCAATCAGAGGCTTTGGCTTGCTATAGTAGGACTGAGATCCCAGGACGGCAGAAGATCTTCTCAGGAAAAAAGAATTATTCATTTCACACTAGACAGTGCAACCCTAGGCTTCTCTAAGGAGGCAAAATGATCCTTTGAAAAGTAATTCACACAGAGTGTCAGCTTCTTGCCAACTCTAATTCAGTGCAATCAGCCAAAAACAACCAAACTTTGTTTTGGGCTGTGAAAGCAGCTGTTATAATAAACTCACTCTCTCTCTCTCTCTCTCTCTCTCTCTCTCTCTCTCTCTCTCTCTCTCTCTCTCCTGTGATGGTGGCATGACTGTTTAAAATAGAAGTTTCCAACACATGGATTCTGTGGGGTCATGATAATATTTTTAATTTCTGAAACCCAGTAAGTTTCTTCTGAAGTTCAGAAATAAAAAGTCACCTAGAGTTTCATATTGTGTCTGTTTAGAATATGCGAGTGTGAAATCCTGTAGGTAGGAGTCCCTTGAAATCTGTAGTCTCACCCTTGGGTCCTTGAGGAACAGGGCCAACCTAAAATTTTTAACACATTCTATATGTTGTGACTTTTAGCTTCCCTTCCCACCTTGTCTTGCATTTCTGAATCCTTCCCACTGATTGCCCCTGGGGCCCTAACTAAATGGGTGCATAGCTTCCCAGCTGCCTAAAGATAAAACCAGATGTCTAGTGATTATGCTTTTGGTTAACTCTACTACTAATCCCACAGAAAAGGGCTGCCAACTTTTCAAGTTTTTAGAGTGTGGCATCTCATAGTAGGACATCTGGACCTCAGTAGCCAATATTGGACTTGTTGCTTTTAACCATGGATGAACTGTTTTCTAGCTTTTCTCTGTGTCTGCACAACTTGTGCCTTTTTTAAAAGATGGATTTGATACTAGTGTTCATACTGTTTGTCAAGCTCCTACTTCAACTTTTGTTGCTCAGTGTGTAGGCCACATTGACAGCCATGAAACAGACCATGTCTTCACATGTTGAGATACATATAGGTTCCAGAAAATAAATATTACTACAATTTGAGACACACACACACACACAAATATATATATATATATATATATATATATATATATATATATATATATACACACACACAAACAACAACAAAGCTTTAGGTGGTCAACTAAAGTACCCAGTGTGGTGTTCGATGCAGAGAGAAACAAGAAAGAAAAGGAATAAATGCAGATAGGTGTCAGAATCTCAAAGTAGGAGCAGGATTGAAAATGAAGAGGGATATTTTATAATAAAATCAAAATTCTACAAAACATAAGCTTGCTAACTATCCTGTACAATTAAACCCTTTTCCATGTATTGCCTTTGAATGGCTGGTGGACTATACAGGTAGTCAACAATACAATAATACAATAAAGACTTCACTCTTAGCTTGAAATTCATTTTAATAAACTCTCCTCATTGGTGAAGATTAATTACTCAAAACTTCAGGTCTGCATGAGGGCCAGAAATAGTGTGATTGGTGAGAATTTGAAAAGTAGCATGTTGTGATGTCCCTCTATATGTTAACTTATTTCTAGGGCCTTTCTCTCCTTCCAGGAACCTCTCCCTAAGAGAAAATGGGGAATTGTATGTCTTCTCTTTCCAAGTTTAAAGCCAAAAGACCAAGATCTCTCTTTGCTCAAGCAAACCAGTTTCACCCCTCCTACAGGTGTGGACCATTAAGTAATCTCTAACCAGTAAGGAGTTCTCAACTTCTAAGGCAAACAGGATTAAATGAGTTATCTACTGCCAAATTGGAGCTCAGGAAAATGAGTCTTCCTGATTCCAAACCTATTGTCTATCTACAGTCACCTAACAGTCAATTTTAAGTATTACCAGACATGATGTAAAGACTTAAGAATACAAAAAGACAAAAAATAATCCCTGCACTCCAAGAATTCACAATATAATGAGGAAGAAAATAAATAATTATATATAAACAAGCTACACAAAAGATAAATAGCAAATAATTTTAAAAGGAAAGGCACTACAATTAAAATGAATTAGGATAGGCTCTCGATAGAAGATGGGATTTTAGTTGGGACTTAAAGGAATCCAGGGAAGTTAGGGATTGGAAAACCCTTCCTAATTTTTTATTTTTGTATTTCATCCCAGAATCACTGGAGTACAGTATCTGATGGTAGTATCAAAGGAAAGAAGGGGCATATTCAAGAGATATTACAAAGACAAAATCCTTAGATCTTGGTCACAGATTGGATATGGTAGAATGAGAGATAGTGAGAAATTAAGAATGATACCTATATTGCAAGCCTGGGGGCCTGAAAAGATAATGGTACCCTCAACAATCATAGGGAGAAGGTTTAAGGGGAAATATAATTAATTCAAGTTTGGATATGTTGAATTTCAGATAGCTACTGAACATCCAGTTTAGTATCTTAGCTGATAGAGATATGAGATTGGAAGGAGGTTAGAGATATTAGGACAAGTCTTTATAATATTACAGACTCCCAGATAAAATCCTGAAGTACTCAAAAGTATTTAACTTACTCAACTTTACAAGGCAAAATCTCATCCAAATTATGAATCATAGTTAAAGGTTGTCAAAGCAACCTTTAGAGCCCATCTATCTGTGAGTATGTGTGTGTGTTCTTACATATATGCACACATAATTCTGGGACAGAAACTGAAAATTGGACAATTGGACAATGAATTGGATCCCAAATTGAGTAGTCAGTCAGTCTGGATTGCTTTTGGGAATTTGCAAAGTTCCTTTAATGACCCCACACTTATCCTA
This sequence comes from Macrotis lagotis, assembly GCF_037893015.1. Lineage (NCBI taxonomy): Eukaryota > Metazoa > Chordata > Mammalia > Peramelemorphia > Peramelidae > Macrotis > Macrotis lagotis. Next base: position 456,405,294 of record NC_133666.1, on the reverse strand, counting down.
GAAACAAAAGCTTGTCTTTTCCATAGCAGTAGTCAATCTCTTTTGTTGTATAACTGAGAATCATGGAACACTAGTCACTAAAAGATTAAAGTAGAGGACCACCCAAAGGACAATGGAAAGGTCAATCATAACTGGGAGCAAGTTGGGACCCATGAAAAACAACCTATTACAAAGAAGAGGCAGTTTAAAGGACATTACCACACAAATGTGGGGGGGGGGAGGGATGTACAAGAGTGAAGGATGGTCCCTGGATAGCCTAAACACTCTTCTAGTCACATTGCAATGTCAAGAGAACTTGAGGAAAGCCCAAAATGTGTCAGACAATCTTGTGGCAAACTTACTAGAAGTTTTTACAAAGAATTATTTACTACAAATGGTATGATCACAAATATACTAATTATACAAAATACAAAAATTATTCCCATGACACTTGGGAAACATGCCCCTTATGCTACCTCAATATCTGGGAAAGGGAAAGGATGTAGATTCGGTTACTATAGAGTTCACAGTTCCCATTCCGAGTCTAACACCCCCTTCAAGCCTGAGCCCCAGGAACCCTGACTTCACAGAGTTTATACTGGGCTTGGCTAGCTGAACCCAGGTCACCTGGAGCAATATTGGCTCCAAGGTCATCGAGGTTCTAATTCCCAGGTCTGATGGGATCACTACTGTCACCTGAAACTCAGAACAAATGGCACAGAACACCCATTTATGGGAGCCAGGGTAAAAGGGGGAGAGCGGGGGAAGAAAGTCTTTCCCTGCTCACTAGTTCAGTTCATGACATCTGTGCTGTGGGTGGATCATGATCATCCCCCTCTGGACACACTAAGAAGGGAAAGTATTAGGGGGAAAAAACAGAAGTCAGAAAGTTCATCACAAAAAGAGGGACTGGAGAAGTGCAGACAGCTGGGGCAGCAGAGAATACTGGCCTGTAGTCGAAAGGACCTGAGTTCAAATTCAATCTCAAACACTTGATACTAACTAGCTGTGTGATTCTGGATAAGATACTTAATCCTGGTTGCCTCCTCAAAATAAATAGATAAGAAATAGAAAAAAAGAAAAAGACTGACCATCTCAATCTTGCCAGTTTTAATGAGGCAAGCAGACAATTAAGAGGCTACCCCCTACCAGAAAGAGGCCTTAGACGATCTTTGTCATGAACAGACAAGCCCAAATTATTTTTGCTTAAGAGTTGAACGGTCTGGATAAGCCAGTTTTGTAGTCTACATTACATGCATGGTTTAGCTGGATGGATCAGCTGACAGACCCACTGAGATATTGGAGCAGAATATTGCCAAAAAATTTTTATTACCTGATAGATTATGTTCTGGTAAAGAAAAAGAGTATCTTAAAATTTAGCTTTGTTGATCCCTTGTTGATGAACACGAAAGCCTTCACTGAAATCTTATCCAAAGTCTTTCCCACTTTTAGAAACTGTTAGAGCCAGTGGTCTGTCACTATAACTTCCACAAACCCAAAGTCACCTCCACAAAGCAATGAGGCATCCAAGTAAGATTTTGGCAGGTGAAACATCATAGCCATTTAAAATCTGTGAAATGAATGCAAGTTAATACTCAATAATATATCACTAAATTTCACTATTTTGGTTTTTTAAATCTTTTATCAATAACAACTGCAATTCTTCATAATAATAATTATTAATTTATTAAATATTTCTTGAGTGCCTACTCTGTATGAAGTAAACCCTTGGAGAAGCAATATGATACAAAGAAGCATAAATTGTAATCCCTGGCTTCATGAAGCTCACATTCCAGTAGAAGAAAATAGCCCAATAACAATATGAGAGAACTTCCTCTCTGACCCTTCCCCACCCCAAGTTAAATGGAAAGCTTCAGTAGGACAGGGACTATTTAGTTTTCTTTTTATGTCTAGCACCTAAAGTATTGCTTTGTACATAGCCAGTGTTTTAAAATGTTCATTGAATTTAACTGAATTAAGAGAGATCACTTTTTCCCCCCTGCATAGATGAGGGAAGAAGGTTTCATGGAGAAGTTAGAATTTTACATAAGCATTAAAGGATGAGTAGAAACAGTTCAACAGAAGGTGACAAGAGAGGGGAGATATTCCAGAAGGAAAACTGGGCTTTACCAAATGCAGGAAAGCATGGAGTGTTTCAAGATAGAGTATTTTTGCAGCAACAAATAATGCAGTTTGGTTGGAAAACAGCATCCCTACAGGAAAGTTGTGGGAGATAAGTCTGGAAAGATAAATTCAGATCAGAGTGTAGAGGGCTAAGGAATCTGGGCTTCATTTGATAGGTTATGAGAAGCCATTAAAAATTTCTGAAGAGTTGAGGGGAGAATTGGGGAAAAGGAGTAACAGAGACAAAATGTGGAGATCATAAAAATAATGTTATAAAGTAGCTATACATAGCAATTCCTAAGGTCATCTGGTACAAGCAGGCCTCTATGCTGGGACAAGGCTCAAGAATAAAGAAAAATTTAACAAATAAGGATTTTGTAATTTTTTTAATCAAAAAAAGAGCCCAAAAGCAATTAATAGCAGCCACAGCACTATAGTAGGACAGAGTGAGTTTCAGTTTTTTTACATAAACAATTGGCACATGATGTGAGGGGGACACATAGGATACAACCAGGAAATGTGCTGAATGCTACATGTTGATAAATTGAGGAAGGTGATCGAGAATATCTCTGAAGAACCTTCCATCCATCTCTATAGTTCTTTCATCTTGACAACTTCACTTCTAATTTTAGCTCCCATAGCTTACTATAACTAGGTACAAAGTATTACCAAAACGAGTTAGGGCAGGGGAAGCTAGGTGGCACAGTGGATAGAGCAAGTCACATAACCCCATTGCTTTACAAAAAAAACCAAACAAACATACCCAAAAAAAAAGCATTGGGGAAGTACTAAGCCTCTTTATTTCAGGGGAAACTGGAACTCGTCCCTCAGACCATGTAAGACCTGTGAAATCATTTGATCTTGCACTGCCACAGCAACTGCAAGCAAGACTTGAAATTTGTAAATCTAGGAGCTTTGTAGGGGTAAATTAATTAAATGTTTGACCAAATATAGAAAGCTAAATTTTAAGTTAATAATTTTGTGTGGTCCATAAATGATGCTTTAAACATCCAAGTGGCCCTAGGTAGAAAAAAATAAAGTTCCTCCACCCTGCATTAGTGCATCAATCATTGTCTTATTAGTTATGTGAATCAGGAGACCTTAGATACCGATTAGTTGGTGTCTTGGACTAGTTAATCCATGGCTTAAGAGCCTCAGCCTCTTTATCTGTAAAAAAAAAAGGGATAATAATATTAACAATCTATATCCTCATAGGATTACTATAAAGAAACGATTTTGTCAACTTTAGGATGGGATTAGGATCAGGGTGGAGCGGGGTACCTATTTCCTGTGTGTTCTTAGGAAGTTGAGTTTCAGAGAGAATTCTGAAATATTATTTCTCACAGAAAATGCTCACCAAAATTCAGTGACACAATGGAGAAGTAGTTTAAAAAAAATAGGCTTAGCAAGAATGAAGATGACGTAAATGGGCAATTGGGATGAGTGTCCATTTTATGAATATTTTTGAGGTTCTAAGTGCTTTTTTGAGCCCAAGTGCTGGTTATTCAGGGATTTTGGAACATTCAAAGAAACTAGAGCCTTGAGAAACTTTGTTATCATGTACAAGGGCAGTGCTTAAATTATGTGGGACTTGTTGGGTCCTAACTCTGGAACCCTATTGGGGAGAAGTTTGGAAATTTTATTGGCATATATTGTGAAGAGTAAGGTTCACTGTGGTGTGGGGCTATTTCTAAAACTCATTTGATCAATTCAGAAAACATCTACCAGTCACCTATCATCCAGTGCTGAGCTAAGTATTAAGGGAAACAATGATGGATGAGTTGTCTCTGACATTTAAGGAGTTTACCATTTAATAAAAGAAGATATGATATGCAAACTGACAGCTCTAATGTGAAATACTCTATTAAAGATAATTACAAACCTTTTTTTAAATCTTTGTGGTGGGGATTGATTTGATATAATGGAAATAAGGATGCCAGATTTCATTAGAGAGAGCTAGTGGTTGCTAATTGCACTTGTTTGATCATATCATTTGGCCTCTAACTTTCCCAGGTTCCTTTTTCATTGGTTTTATACAGTAGTTTCTTGTCCTTTGGGCCATAGAGCCAACCTTTGGAGACTCAGGATTATAAGCTCTCATTTTTTATAGTGTTCTAGTTCACTAAGTACTTTCCTCATAATAACATAGTAAAATAGGTAGCATTGGAATTATTGACACCATTTTACCCAGATATGTACAGATTCTGTGACTACAACAACACTGGGAACTCTGAGGGTGGAATGACCATCAAAGACAAATTAGTTCCCCTCGATGACTAAGAGATAAGTCTAGGGCATTGTTTGAAGTTCAGGGAGGTTAAGACTTTCTCACTCAACCTCATATTACTAATGAATGTCAACATGAGATTTGAATCCAAGCCTTGCTGACTCCAAACCCAGAACCGTATCTACCTCACCACCTATATTTTGTATAATTCATCACCATCCTAAAAATGAGGAAACAAAAGCTCATATAGGTAGAGTGACTTGACCAGGGTTACACAGTTAGTTTTTTCCTGATTCTGACTAGCATGGGGAAAATAGAGGTATTCCCCAGACTCCAATAAAATACAAATTCGAGTAGCATTTGCAATCAGTTTCCCCATCCCCATCAGTTTGTTGTTCATGGCCGGTGGTCACTATTACCACATTATCTACCATCTTCCCACCCTGTCTAAATAAATAATCATATTTTCCCCTACTTTTCTCTAAGAATATTTTTTCAGTCTCTGTTCTGTGTCTCTTTAGATCCTGTGTAATACAGGATAGCAATTTCTGGACTAAAGGATTCCATATGAGCTTGACCCATCTGCTATAAATCTGACTTTTTCATTTCCAATTTCATACTTATCAGTCAGGTATTATTTGTACCCAGAGCAGAGGTAGAATTGTCAGAATAGATCAGAGCTCCAGAACTAAAACGAATCTGAGGAAAATCACCCCCTGGATTTTAGATCTCTAGAAACAGAACTCCAGAAGGTACAGTAACTTGACCCAAAGGTCTTGCAGGTGGTTGTAGCAGAAAAGTGGTTGAAATTTCATTCTCTTGCTTTCCAGTCCAGTTTTTCTTCAGTCCCAAATGCCAGTCCTGATCTCCCCCACCAAACTCAAAGCCAAAATGAACTATTTTTGCGTGTGATGCTAACTGCTTTTAAAATTTTGCAGCTCAGTGTTTACGCATGCTCCAGAGCTATATGTTGCACAAGTAAATTAGAACTTCTGACTTTACTAAGCTTGTCACAAGCACAGCTGCACAGGGGCTTTTTCTTGTCTTTCCTTTTGCCTGTAGTGCACGTTCTTCTCCTTTACTAGGTGTTGTTTATTAGGTGTTTCCCCCTAAGTGCTGTATAAAACTGACTGATTTGTTTCAAGGCAGCCAGTTGACATAGATTTAGTAGGTGGTTACCTTTACTAGCTCTGGTGCTGCTGCTACACAACTAGTTCAGGAAGGAAAAAGCAATGCAAAATGGTCAGACCTGGAAATCAGGACAGCCAGTGGCTCCTATTTCAGGGACAAATGTTTTAAGACTCTGGGTCTTAGAAACGAATCATGTATCTGCAACCTACTCCTGATGATCTTCCATTTCCTACAAAGATTCTAGAGGATAATGGTAGAACCTTCCAAGTCTTCTGTGTGCAGGGATGATGCTACTGACCTATCATTAATAAGGCACAAGCCTGAAGTTGTTTCCCTATTAGTCTCCATAGATTAAAGATGGTCCACACATACTTTCTGACATATTTCTGTGATGGTTTACATCTTTCAGTCAACTACTTGACACAAAGATGTCCATTTTGGAATTATCTCTGGTGGAAACTATTTATTCCCTTCTAAGTACCTTCATCAAGAATGCCCTCAACATATATTTACCTTTAACAATAAGATTGTGTCCACTTTGAAAATAGATTTTCCTCTGGTCTACTGTAAAATGCAAGAAAGCAAAAGTGATTCAAGCAGACCAGTTCAGAATATGTTCCTTAATATTCCATATAGATAATAATAATAGATCAATTAAGTAGTACAAATAGAGCACCAGTCCTGGAGTCAGGAGGACTTGAGTTCATATCACTTGCTAGCTCTGTAATCTTTTGGACAAGTCATTTAACACTGAATGCCTTGCATCCAGGGCACTTGATTAATCCTGAATCAAGATGGTTCATTCTACACCCAGTTGATTGCAAAGGGAAAAGTGAGGCCAGTGACTTAGAACAGCACCTCCTCACTCAAATTCAATTCACTTGCTTTTCATGGCATCACTTCCCTGTTATCATGGTTTTCTTCAAAAATAAAGGACAAACATCATCATATAGATAATAAAATAGGCATATAGTTCAATAGCTATTGATGTTGTTTTTGTCATCTTTTTGGTAATAATCAAATCTGAGTGGTTCCACCCTTTCAGCATCTTTCAGATATGCTTGAGCATGAGCCCACCCTGTTCATTTGGTCTAATTCAGCTTCTTTCGATCTTTGTTCTCTTCTGTGTCAGTTGTACCTCCTCACAACTAATGCTTATTAGTCGTGACTGCACTATCCTTGATAGTGAGTTTGTTATAGAAATCTTTGCTGATCCTATCTATCTTTCCATATTTTATTGTCCTCCTCCTACTTCATTATTAAATTACTTTGAGACAACTTTGCTTAGTTGGGTTTAAACTTTCTTTAACCTGGTTTTATATTCTACTGTACCTCTTTGTTTTATGATGTGATACTACTTATAATCACCTAAAACCCTTCTTTATAATATTTTACAAGTGAGTTGATATTCTAGACTGGCATTGCCTTTGACTGTCATATGTCTCTGATTTCCAAGTAGGTAACAAGTTTGCTGACTAAGATGAATTTTAGACACTTTGGTCTAGTTGGTTTATATTAGTAATATAGTAATATATTTATATTACATTTATTTCTGAACTAGGGTCTTCTATTTTTTTCTTCAAACTATTCTTGATAAATAGGCAGAAGGCTTCTGTGTAGCCTATTAGTATTTTTCCACTCTTATTATGGCCCCTAATCTACTCTCAATCTTATTCTCCAACATGGTTTGTTCTTTTTTTTAACATTGCCATTTTTCCTATTCCTGTTATTGCATTGAGGGCACTGAGTATCAGAGCATATGTTGATTTAATTCGAAAGATCTTTATGAGTTCTTTCCTAAAAGTTTTCAGCTTCTTCATCTTTGAAACAAATGGTGGTAATTAAGTTGCAATTACTTTCATGGTGGTCTCTTTGCAAATACTTATCATGAGTACTGAAATATGAAAGAACCAAATATTTCAGAAAATGGTTTTTCTTGTTGCCTTTGGATGCATGATAAGAACCAACTCCATATATTCAACTATTAGAAATTATAGAATATCAGATGGAAGGACCTTTGGAGGCTAGTCCAAACTCTTTATTTTGTAAAAGAAGTTAATATAGCATTCTTTCAAATGTGCAATGCTACCTCCCACTTAGCTCTTCAAAAATGAAGTGGAAAATCATCCACATTATTAATCCGAATAGAAGTATCATCTTAGCCTGAAACTGTCAGGGTATGAATAGGCTGTAATTCTCAGGGTGACTATACTGAGTGTTGCTTCATTGGCTGCTCATCCATGGCTGTTACTTAGGGAATTATATTATTGTGCATTTTGAAGTCGTATTTTTCTGACATCTGTTCTCTCAGAAATTTGCTTGCATGGTGTTTTGTAACTAAATTGTTTACACTTGTTCAACTATAAATGTAACTGTCCCTCTCACATCTAAAAATAATCATCTTTGTTTAATTCAATGATTTCTGAAGCCTTTGAAAAGGAAGAGCAAAGTTAATGAATGTCCATTTTCTTAATCATTTTAAATGAGCTCTTCTCCTGAAGTCTTACTCTGATTAGAGTCCCTCTGATTTCTCAAAGGCTATGTTAGCAGGACATGAATCCTGAAAGGACGCATAAAGCTAAAAAACCTTCAAAGACAGGTCTATTGGTAGGTTAAGTATTCCTATCAATAGCCTAGTTAAGTCCAGAAAGGTCTATTGCTTGCTAGCCATAAGACATAAATGTCTTCAGTAAGGTAACTCAGACAGCCTTTACTAAGGCATAAGGGGGTTATGCTTACATCAATGTAGAAAGTACTACAAAATCTAGAAATAATGGATTAAATTGAATGTAATTTTTTGTGGTCTTAGCTACTATTTATTTCTGCATTTATTTTCTAGTTTGTATTTGGGGTATCAAAAAATCATAGTTGTCTTTCTCATGAGTGCATTTTTTTAGTTCCTCATCTGACTGTCCCATTTTAATAACGAGTATGTGACTAGATGAATGGGTTCTACTTCAATGGATCTGTGTGTAAACTGCATTCCCAGTCTTGGTGGTCCCATTAGCCCGTAAAATAGCTCCCTCCCATTTCCCTCATTAGTTTTCTGCATTCTTTTACTCATTTAGATCATTTCCAGTTAAGTGACTCATTTTTCACTCAGGTTTCAGAATTAAGTCCAAATTTAACTGTCCCAGAACAGTTAACTAGATTGTTGCTGTTATAAACTAACACTAAAATTTCTCTTCTATGTTTTAATTTTTTCTTATTCTGAGGAGTCCTCACTCTTATTACAGAATCACAAAATTTGAATGTTGGAAGGAACCTCAGCAGTCATTTAATCCAATCCATACATGAAAGGAATGCCCACTAAAACATTTCTGACAAGTGGTCATAAGTTTTGCTTAAAGACCACCAAAGAAAAGTCTCCTAACCTCGCAAGAGAGTCCATTCTTCTTTTGGGAAAGTTTTAATAGTTAGAAAATTTTCCTGACATCAAACGTTTGTTTTGCTCCTTACAACTTCCTTCTAGTTCAGCTCTTCTGGAGTCCAAAAGAACAAGTCTAATCCTCTCGCCTGAAAATCCTTCAAATGCCCAAAGATAACTATCACGTTTCCCTCCAGTCTTCTTTTCTCCAGGCTAAAAATGTTCATTTCCTTAAACTGATCCTCACATAACATAGACTCAAGCCCTGTCACTATTCCAATTGCCCTCCTTGGGCCACTGTCCAATTTATCAGCATCTTTCTTAAACTGAGATGCCTTAAACTGGCACAATTTTAACAGAAACCAATGAAAGAAGAATAGAGTGGGAATACCACTTCTTTTTGCCTCTCTAAATACAGTCCAAAAAGCTCAGTAGGTTTTTTTTGACTACCATATCACACTGCTGACTCTTATTGAGCTTACAAATCACTGAGATCTTCAGATGGTCTCCCCAATTCGGTATTGATGTACTTCCTTTTTAATACTTGAATGTTATCCATGTTGAATTTCATATTATTAAATTCAGCCCAGTACTGCAACCTGTCAAGATCTTTTTGGATCTTGATTACAGTCAGCTAGGGTTTTAGTTACCTCTCTAAATTTCATCTGCAAATTAGATGTCTTTATCTAAAATGTTAAACAGCACAGAGCCAAACAGATCTCTGGGTTACCCACTGGCATTACACCATGATCATCTCTTCAAGTTTTACCATCCAATCAATTATGAAAGCATTTTTATTATTTTCTATTATCCTCTTGTCCACATCTCTCCATCTTCTTTTTTTTTAGGTTTTTACAAGGCAAATGGGGTTAAGTGGCTTGCCCAAGGCCACACAGCTAGGTAATTATTAAGTATCTGAGGTCAGATTTGAACCCAGGTACTCCTGACTCCAGGGCCGGTGCTCTATCCACTGCACCACCTAACCGCCCCATCTCTCCATCTTCTTAACAGAAATAGTTTGAGAAACTTTACCAAAAATTTTACTAAAATCTAGTTCAATTATATCCACAACATTTCCCTCATCTACTAGTTTGGTAATCTAGTCAAAAATAAAAAGGAAATATGGTTAGTTTGATATGCAGCCAAGTTCTTTGTAATCTCTGCATCCCCTTTCTAGTGATTTGCCAATCATCTCAGTAATCATCCATTTCATACCTCAGTTTCTGCAACTATTAAAAGGAGATTATCATTCTAAGATTATCTACAAAACCTCCCAAGGTAGTGGTAAAGAAACTCCTTACAACAACTGTAAGTATTGGAGAAACTTGGGTTGCTATTAGATTGTGGTGTACTTAGCCCATCTAAATAGGATTCTGTCTTGTCAACAATATAGGTTATGTAAAAAAAATAGCACTTGTGTTCCTCTGGAACCTTCATGAACAACAAAATTGTATTGGCTCCTTTGATTGGGATCATAAAATCAAAGATTCCAGCAAAGAAAAATTTTGGCTATCATCTCATACAACCCCTTCTTTGCCAGTGAAGATTTCCAGATTCCAGACAGGTTTAGTGGCTTCCCAAGATCACATGTTTCCTTAAGCTATACACTTGAATAATCTTCTATTTCAATTTTAATTCCCTTCCCTCAAGGAATTTCAAATCTTAATAGAGAAGACTAAGTCCTGTAAACAAATAACTATGTTATAAAGTAGAGTGTAGTAAGTATAAAGGAAAGGTCCAAACAAAATGAACAGATAAGTATCCAAAGTCACACAAGAATTGATTAAGAGTAATTCTGAAAAGTGTCACTTAAAGAATGATTTTTTTTTTAGTAAGATTTTGAAGAAGAAAAGGAATCTGCTTTAGTAGAGTGGTTACTTCAATCAGAAGCAATGGAATAGTCAAAATTGAGAAGGAAAAATAAGAAAACAGTGGTCCAAGGACAGTGAGCAAGTTTGCTTGATGAAAATGGAGAGTTTAAAATGGGAAGGAGCAACATAAGAAGAAACCATTTAGGAGGAGTATAGATTGTCTCTGATTAGCAATAGGGAACCACTGTAAATTACTTAACAGTGGAATGACATGATCAAGGTGATATTTGAAAAGAAGATAATTCTTGGCAGTATAAGATAGACTAAAAGGAAAGAGTCTAGAGGCAAGCTCATTATAACTTAGTTTTTTAATAAAATTTCCTCTGTACTTTTTTCTTTCCATTATGACCTCTTCTACCTTGTTTCCTTTAACTCCAGCTGTCGGTTAGTCTTTGGCCTGCTGGCATTTGTCATGGTTTTAACAGCTCATTGGTCCCTATGGAGTTTGACTCTGAGCTCTTCCAGTATACCAGAAACTTCAAAAAGAGTTCAACAGACACGGCCACATTACACTGGCTATAAGCTTAACCTGCACAAAACTCCCAAGAGCCTTGTGGCTTCCCTTCTCCTCCCAACCCACCCACCCCTAATCCCACATTCCCCAACATTCCTGCCTCACTTGGAAGTGCTTCCCCTGAGACATAAACAACCCTCTTTTTGACTTTCTAGAAAAAGTCCAAGACATATGGGCTTTGTCTTGTTCAAGGCAGTAGTAAGGTGATTTAACCCTGTCACTTGTCAGAGATCATGAGAAGGTAACTTACTTGGAGGGGACTTGATGGAGCCTTTTAAGAGTGTCCCCACAAAACACAGACAAAGACAACACAGTCCATCCAAGATTCTGGAAAGGAATCTGACTTATTATGTCTAAGTTATGTCACTTCTTTTGGAGAGAGGCACTTGCTACTAAAATATGAGATGTTTTGCTTTTCTTTACTTTTAATGAGTGTCCCTTAATTAAACTATGAGTCTAACCTACCAGTTTTCAACAATTTCTCCTTCCTGAATGGTTTTACTTGCCCCTCCCCCCTTTAGAGGCAAACTCAGAAATTCCAATTTAGCTACATATAATTAAAAGAGTATACTATGTATGCTAGAATGTGGCATAGTGGAAAGAGAGCATTATATTTGGAGTCAGACTCCTTAGGTCTAAATACAGATTCCATTGATTACTCTCTTTGTCACTTGACTGCTCTGACTATAGTCATCTGTAAAATAGGAGATGATATGAACTGAATTCTAGCTCTATATCATTTGGCTTTCTGTGAAAAATATCACTCCAGGCTTTTGTTTGAACTTTCCCCAAAATACCTGTTCGGTCTAGTGTAGTGTCATATAGTCCAAGATACCCAGCAGCCTCTGAGTAACCAAGCTGAGTCTAGACTTTTATGTACTCTTTTAATTAAGAGACTCTGTATTCAATTTCAGTAGGGCATTGTTTGGTAGTGCTATATAATGAAAAGATTAGGGCTGTTAAAATGTACGGTTAAGATAGTGAACAATTCATTCAGTGTCAAAGGCATAAAATGAATAGGAACTGAGCCAAAAAGAAGATTAAATGGGATATACAAACACATGAGACATCGTGGTTGCGCAGCAGAGTCAGTGGAGATATCTCTCTCAGTAACGAGAGTATTGTTTTTGCTTTAGTCAATGAGAAATTTCTCATGATAACAATGGAAACTACGTGAAAGAAATAATGGTATTCCTTTGAGATTCTGTGTGCTATGCCAAAGGCAAATAAGTCTTACTGAACATACCTTTGAAAAGGAAAACTTCTTTGCCTTTCCTATTTTGTTTTGTTTTTAATGAACCACTAAGACCAAACTAGGATTAGGTCTTTCTACTTCTCCTGAAATGAAGTTTACCTTGATGCTGAAACTCTATCCCCAGTAAGTGCATAGAATTCAAAGCTTAGGGGGAAGACTGAAGTGTTTGGTCTATCATAAAATCTTTTTTTAATATTTTTCCTAGTCTAAATATATTTTAATAAATAAAGAAGCACTGTCTGTCTTTGTTTACTTTATACAGAAAGTGATTCCCATTTCCATTCCCTGTCCTGTTCCCATTTTCATGATTTTCCACATGTTCTAGGAAAATTGGCATAGCAAAGTGAATGGATGTCCAAAGCAGGCAATGACATTTGGAAAACTAAATTACTTACTAATAAATAATTTTAAAAAACCTTTACTAAATAAATACATGTTCTGCCATTTAGTAGATAGCCATTTTTAAAAAGAGAAAGCTAATACTTTGTGGGATAAAGTCAAATATTTCTTATTCTTTATTTCTATCCTAGTGGCACCGAATAACATTCAAATGGCTGACTATGACCTTAGCCACTTCACTACTTTGTAGCCTTTGAGAGCACATTAATTATATGAATCTATTTGAATCATCAATTCTGGCCATAGAACCAGATCACTCTCCAAGGCTTATGGGAATACACGAACAGGCAGTAGATTAATAACTTTATAAAGAACCACATGAAAAAGATGGCAAATCTCAAATCCAATCTTGTGGTTTACTGGATTCTGAACCCTACCAGCTCTCTGAGACTTGACTTCAGTAATCTGATCCATGTAATGACCAAGCTTAGATGTGCCCTTGTGATAAATAAAACAGACCCACTAACTGCCCCAACATGCCAAACCCTACAAAATTTTCCCACTTTTCCAATGAGGAAGGGCATCTGTCCACCTTCAGGAAAGAGCCAAATTCCCTTAATTGATAATGGATATAAAAAAGAAATTTGGTAAACATAGACTGGTTAGATTTGGGGAGGGGGTACATTGGATTTTTTTCCTCAAAAAAATATTCTGAATCACAGACTGGAATGAAACCTGGGCCACAAGCTTAGAGAGGATTCTTTATGGAGAACCATAGCAGAAAGGAATTTTCTTTAATGTTGAAATATTTGTCTCTGTGCATTATTCTTCCAGTAGAGTTTGAGGCAATCTCCCTAACCATTTCCCGCACCCCACCACCACCACCACCACCACCGCCTTTCTTCTTTTTCACTTTAGATATGTGTCAAGAGACATATTACTCCATGGAGTTTTGACAATGGGGCCAAATTCTCAACCTTTATGGTTCTCCAGGAGGATCCTCAATGAATTAAACAAGATGTCTATAGCTTGAATTTGTCCCCAAACTTAACCTTGCACCAGAAATTTGGATTCTGTAAGATGTATAAAACAAGAGCCAAAAAAATGATTCAGTGGGAAATGTTTCCATACGGCCAAGTGTGAGGACAATACACAGGCTTTCACATGCTGTCTGGGCCAGGTTTTTTGATAAGCCTGATCTCTCAGGGGCAAAGGGCAAAAATGCTTCCCTTCCTGAAGTAGAATCTCTTATCTGCAGCCCTCTGCAGAACAAGCAATCAGGAATCTACAGATGGGTGTCTTCTTCCTCCCCCCTACCCACAGGAATCCCCATGTGAGAACAAAGTCCCTAGTATCTTGAAAGTAATGCTAAGAAAATAAACACTACAAAGACTGGTAACAGGAGGATGTCTCTCTTGCATTTTTTGTGGCCATCTTGGTTCAAGGAGAAGTGGGGGGGGGGTCCCCCAGATATAGGAGCCAGCAGGATCTCTTTGTAGCAAGCATTTGTGTGTTTGGCCAGATGTCCTCCCAGTGGAGGGCAGAGAAAGAGAAAACAGAATTCTTATTAAAAATAAGTCATGGGAGGGAAAAAAACACAGAAAAAGAGTGTGTCAAGTGGAATAGGGGCCCATGAGGTGCCATCTGATATTGATTAAATGCTGATAAAGTCAACAGAGAGAAATGCACATCATGAGGAAGTGACCCTGGCTCTTCGGAATGCAAACCAGTGACAAATGTCTGGGAGTCAGTCTGCATTAATACCATATGTACTTGATAGAGTGCTGAGAGCCCAATGCTCAAAGGAATAGCAAAAGAGTGTGGTCTGGCTGAAAGAACACCAGAATGAGAGTCAGGAAATCTGGGTTTCAGCCACTAATTAGCTCTGCAACATTGATCAAATCACTTCACCTCAGTGGGCCTCAGTTTCCTTTTCTGTAAAATGAGAGAGTTGGTCTATGATCTCTCTAAGGTTCCTTGCAACTCTAATATTTTATGATCTCTTAAACACTACAGGTGATTTTAATTTACTCAGGGTCAGCAATCTTTCATTGGTTCTGAAATCCTTCCAAATAAGTATAACAGATCAGAGAGGAGAAGAGTAGAAAAATAATCCACTCAGGTCCTAAATTTCAGAGAGATTTTTCAAAAGATCATATATGTGTCTTCCAATCTCTCCCCATTTGAAATCTCCCAGAGACAAAGCCCCATTTTGTGCCTCTGTGTTATATAGTAGTAACTGCTGATGTGAACACAGATATACTTGAGTATGACATATGAAGGAAGGAAAGCACAAGGATCTCTTTGACCACATGTCTACAGTTCTCTGTCAACAAATTTCAAAAACATCTTCACTATGACATTGAGTTTAGATGATACCTAACCCCCCTTAAAATAAAGAATGTGCATTCCTTAAATAATTATTTGGTTTGTTTTTTTTTCTGGGAAGTTTAATCATTATTTAAAAGGAAAAAAGGGCCAAATGGGGATATGAGTTTGTGTAGTTGAATGAATAATTCATCTGTATCTAAGAAGATTTGATTCAGGTCAGTGTAACCACCATCAAAATGATAACAAAATGGCAAAAGTTTTATACCACTGAGATTCCTCTGGACAGCTTTAGGGAGGTTCCAACTTAGTCTAATTGTTTCAATTTCATTCATTCATTTATTTTGCAAGTATTTTTTGAGTGTCAAATATATGCATAACATCATATTAGGTGCTTAAGAGGACTCAAAGAGTGACTTTGGCTCTATTCTCTCAGGTCCATGTCTTTTACATTTTACTACAGAGGAGGGAGGGAGGGAGAGAGAGAGAGAGAGAGAGAGAGAGAGTCTGCAGCAGCATCCTGAAGGAGTTCAGGAATTCTCTACCAATGACTTGAACCTCCCCTGACTGTGTTTCCCCCATTTTAGGCTCCACTGACTAGGATCCTAGTACCATTTAACCACTTAACATTTGATTCACTGTTAGAAAAAATTTTACTTCAAAGATATGAGGACAAATATACAAATATTTCCCTTAATACCTCAAAAGTATGATCTACCTACCACACCTGTCTCCTACCATACTGACTCTGTCACTGAGGAGGTTAGGAAGTTCAGGCTTACAGATTAGCTCAGTTTCTACATAGCATTGGTTTCACAAATTCAAGTTCCCAGGCCCTAGATCTTTGTTTCTCAGACTTTTGCTTCTCAGCAGTTTGCAACATGTGATTTGATTCTTAGACTCCAAGACTCAAGTTTCTAGGCCAGAGATACCATTCTCTTTACCTAAAATAGAAAAGGACAAAAGAAAAGGTCAAAGTCCTAGACACATTTCTCAGGAACATGTGACTCAAAAGAGGCTGGGGGAGAGAATTGGAGAAAGGTCTTCAGGCCTTCTTTTATTAGTTACTATACAATGTTACCTGTCTTAAAAGAATCCTTCACCCTCACAGAGGGTGAAGAATGAAGGAATGAAGGAAAAACCTCAGCTATACTCGGGCAGTTTTAAAGATGCAAATAATCCAACCATATGTCCAGTGGAAAAAAAGGCAGCACTCTGTCATCTGGTAGGTGAATAGAGAATGTCCATGCATGCCAAAGTCCTCTTTTCTCACAGAATCAGGTCCTCCACATGGGTGGCAAAGAACTTGCCAAATACTCACTACAAGTGCTAGCATTTAAAATCCAAGTAGGGAAAAAATATATGCACACACAGACACACAAAGTATTTTTATAAAGAAACTCATTATTAAATACCAAAAAGATGATGTTTTGTTATCATCTTTTGGTCAGTAGAAAGGACATGGAAGATCACTGTATTAGTCCTCAAATGAAGGAAACATTTTAAATAGGTAAAGTTCCAAGTATGAGGAACAATTGGAATAATCTTAGAGCCCAGGAATAAGTTTAACTTTTTCAAACAGTAGTAAAGAATTTGGCTTGGGGGTGTGAGGGGCAGCTAGGTGGTGCAGTGGATAGAGAACCGGCCCTGGAGTCAGGAGTACCTGAGTTCAAATCCAACCTCAGACACTTAATAATTACCTAGCTGTGTGGCCTTGGGCAAGTCACTTAACCCCATTTACCTTGGAAAAAAAACCTTAAAAAAAAGGCAGCTAGGTGGTGCAGTGGATAGAGCACCAGCTCTGGAGTCAGGAGTGCCTGAGTTCAAATCTGGCCCCAAACACTTAATAATTACCTGGCTATGTGGTCTTGGGCAAGCCGCTTAACCCATTGCCTTAAGTAAATAAAAAAAATTTAATTTAAGAATTTGGCTTGGGAGAAGGGTTCCTCTGAAGGAATGGTAAGACCTGAATGGAGGTTGGACTAGATTTTAGAAAGGCTCAGACTTAGAAAACTGAGAAAAATTTATTTTATTTTCCAGTTAACATGGAAATTTTTATTGTTTTTAAGTGTGATAGTGATATGATGAAATTACTATTTGAGAAGGTTTGGCCTAATAGTGAGGCAGCTAGATGTCTCTAGAATCAGAAAGACTTAAATTCAAATCCAGCTTCAGACATATACTAGCTGTGTGAATCTGAGCAACTCATTTAACTTTGATGTGCCTTAATCCACTGGAGAAGGAACTGGCAAACCACTCCAGCATCTTTGCCAGGAAAACCTGGTCACAGAGTCAGACACAACTGAACAGCAACAGTGTAGTAGTAGTATATAGGATGAATTGCATTAGGAAGACAAGGAAACCAATTAGGAGGCAATTGCAGTTTTCCAGGAGTGAAGTGGAATGAGGATTTAGTATAGGGTAGTATTGTGTGTGTGTGTGTGTGTGTGTGTGTGTGTATAGTATAGGATAGGATTGAAGACATCTGTGAGTTGACAGGTATTAATGATGAATTGCAAGGCGGAGGGAGAGGGAAGGAAGGGAGGAGGGGAAAGAGGCAGGGAGTGGAGTTCAAGGGAAAAGAAAAAATCAAAAATACAGCAGAGATTGACTTCCTAGGCAACTAATTAGTGTTACCATTGATAAACATGGGAAAGATGAAAGGAGGAACTAGCTGATTTGGCAAGGAATATGCAAATAGAAATAGAAAACTAAGCTCAGGTGAGAGAGTAGGACTAGAAATTTCCTAGTGGTAATAATTGTAATAAGTAATAAGAAAATATCAATTAACAAAGATATTACTTCCCAGAGCTGTTTTTCTCTTGAGAGCTACTTCTTTTCCCCCATCCCCTAAATATGTTTGTTAATAGAATTTGTTTTTTAAGAGCATCTCAAAACTATGAAGATTTAGGCCATAAGATTCTAGCTATCCTTTCTCTGAACTCTGAAATCTATTCCCTCCACTCTCTTCTCTCTTCTCTTGGCAACTCCATCCATCCCTGTGTCTTCAGTTATCACTTCTCTGCAACTGAGTCCAAAGCAATATCCCCAACCGTGGAGTTCATTCCTGCATTTCCAACTAGATTTCATCACTTGGGTGTACTACCAATATCTCAAACTCAACAGGTCCAAAACTGAGATCATTTCCTCTCTAAAACTATCTTCATTCCTTTTTACTTCTCTATTTTTGTCATTGTCACTATCACTTTTATAATCAAAGAAAAATAAAAAAATCTTTAAGCCATCTTTAACTCATTCCTTTACATTCCCCCTCTAACCAATTACCAAACGTGTTGATTCTACCTTCATAATGCTGCTCATATCCATCCTCTCTCCTCTTCTGCTGCTATCATCCTAATTCAAGTACCCATTACCTCTTGCCTAGGTTACTATTATAGCTTTCTAATCTGTCTGCTTCCTCCATTCTCTCCCCTTGTCCAATCTAGTTAGTCATCAAGCACATATTAAACATTAACTATGCTAAGCACTATAGAAATAAAGAGAGGGGGCAGTTAGGTGGCACAGTGGATAGAGCACCAGCCCTGGAGTCAGGAGTACCTGAGTTCAAATGTGGCCTCAGACACTTAATAATTGCCTAGCTGTGTGACCCTGGGCAAGTCATTTAACCCCATTGCCTTGCAAAAACCAAAAAAGAAAGAAAGAAAGAGAGTCAAAACACTATCTTTGCTTTCAAAGAACTTGCATTCTAATCAGGGAGACAACAGGTAAATAACTAGGTATATATGATATATATATGTTTATTTATACATATATCTATACATGTACAAAATAGATAGAAGGTGATCTCAGAGGGAAGACAATAAAGAAAGAGGAGGGTGGGGCTGAAAGATACTCCCTACAGAAGGTAAGATCTGAGTTGTCTTGAAGGAAGCCAAAAATTAATATGTAGAACTGGGTAAGGAAGACATTCCAGGCCTGAGTACAAAGGCACAGATAAGAAATGGAATGTCCTGGGTGAGGAACAGTAATTGTATGAAGGGGAGTAAAATATAAGAAGACTAGAAAGGTGGAAAGGGATTAAATTGTGACAACCTTCTAATGACAAACATAGGGTTGTGGCTGTGTGTGTAGAAATCAGGAAATGTATACAACTAATGTTATGAAAGACAAAACAAGATTTGACAATTAATAGGAAAGATGAGGTGAATGAGACTGATGAGTCAGGGATGAGCTGAGATTGGAGTCTGAATATTTAGGATAATAATGGTGTCCTAAGTAGCAATAGAAAAATTGGGAAGGGGGGAGTTTGAGGGGAAAGATGATGAGTTTAGTTTTGATCTAGTAGGACTTGAGATTTCAAAAAGCCATTGGTGATATAGGACTGGAGCTCAGAAGACTAGGTGGATAGATATATCAGAATCTCTTGCATAGAAACAATAGTTAAATCCATGGTAACTGATGAGATCACCAAATGAGAAAATATAAAGAGAAAAGAGGGCCCAGATTAGAACCTTGGGGATAGTAGGCATAATATAGAAGAACTTCCAGGAAAAGAGACTAAGAAAAGTGTGCTCAGATAGGTAGGAGAAGAACCAGAAGAGAATAGATACTAAGAAAAATATCCAGGGAGGAGACAGTGATCAAGTTGCAAAGTTTGCAAAGAAGTCAAGAAGGATGAGAATTGAATTTTTTAAATAGATTTTCTAATAAAGAGATCATCAACTTTGGAAAGGGCGGATTCAACTGAATGATGAAAATGGAAGTCAGAATACAAAGGATTTATAACTGAGAGGAGGTAGAGGGATCAATTTGATGATATATCAATTACTGGGATTGGTTATCAGTTATAGATCTCAAGGAGTTTAGCCAAGAAGAGGAAAAGAGACATTAGCAATAGCTATTTTTGTCATTGTCACTACCATTTTTATAATTAAAAATAATTTTAAAATCAGAGTTCTTTTTTAGGGTTTTTTTTTGCAAGGCAATGGGGTTAAGTGGCTTGCCCAAGGCCACACAGCTAGGTAATCATTAAGTGTCTGAGGCTAGATTTGAACTCAGGCACTCCTGACTCCAGAGCCAGTGCTCTGTCAACTGTGCCACCTAGCTGCCCCCTGTGCCACCTAGCCACCCCCCAAAGTTTTTTTTAAAAAAGGTAGAGATATGGATATATTTGTGGGCAACATGAAAGAAGTCAAGAGAGAGGGAGAGACTGAATATTAGAGAGAGAGAGAATAAAAATGATTGTAGGGACAGTCTTCTGGAAAAGATGAAAGGAGATAGGACCCATGCAGAAATTTTTTTTGCCTTGGCAAAAAGAGCCAACTCATCATCAGAGGCAAGATCTATTCTTCACACATCAGCCAGAGTAATTTTCCTAAATCTCATATGTGACTATGCCAACTCCCTTAGTATAGCTCTATACATAATATGACTGATAACCTTTTGTAGAAAATGTTGTTAAGAGGGAAAGCATGCAAAGAAGCCAACAACTAAGAGTAGTGGTCATTAAGGACCTATGGGAAAGCTGGAGTGAGGAAATAAAACTTGAGTATGCTGAAATCATCAGAATATCAAAACATATAATATTTCACAATAGGATCCTGGTTACTTGTTTTTTTCCCCCTCTTAAAAAGAGAAAAGGGAAGGAGGGAGGAAAAATTGGAGTGTATAGGACCTAATTCATACTTATCTATACAATCAAACCAATTATTACTTACCAAATGGACAATGAAGGCATTAATTAACAAATATTGATTCAGTCTGGTGAAATCACCAGATTGAATCCATTTTCCTTTTGCCTACAGCTCAGAGGCAAGTGACCAAGGAGGCATGGGTGTGCCCTAGACGTTAAATTTCAGTGATTATAACATTCTGTTTTTCCCATTATTTCATAACAAACAGGGACAAAGACACTTTTCCACCAAAGAATGTTGCTGTGAATAAAATCACAAGGTTAAGGAGAATACTTCAATTGTATCTTAATCCTCATCATTTATTCATCAAGAATTATTGAACACAATTGCAATCAATCAGTCACTATGTACTATTGCTCCCAAGGGACACTAAGAATTGTCAGGTCAAGAATAGCCAGGTCAATAAAACAAACACATTCTTGATAGTCTTTACAACATGATTTTCACATTAAAATATCTAGTGTCTGTCTCCAATTGGATGGAACTTTTTTTTGCCCTTTTATGGTTTATTTTCTGTATGTACTTACAGAAATGGCAGTTGGTTACTACTCAGACCAGTATGTTCTTTTAACAGGTTGAAGCAACTATACACTAAAACTTTACTCCCTCTCACCAAAGAAAGGAAAGGCTTCATCCCAAAACCAGACCATAACTTATAGAGACTAGTATTCTGTATCTTACCAATCTTCACCCAAACACAATGGTTAATTAAGCATTCTGGTTTTAAAATGATATGTTTTTTGAGAGGCAACATGAAATAGGAGAGAGAGGACTAGCTTCAGAACCAGGAAAACCTAGGCTCAAATTTGGACTCTGGTGTATGCCAACCCCTGGGAAAGATACTTCACTTCCTAGTTCCTCAGTGACTTTGTAATCCATAGCACAAATCAGTTGTTGATTAGTAGAGGAGAGTTACTCACCAGAAGTTCCTTAAACCAGTAAAATTATAAATCTGTTAAAAAAAAAAAAAGAATGTTTTCTATTTTAACTGGCATTCCTTTACAACAAATCCCAATGGATTATCTTCTTAGGGGCAACTAGATAGCACAATCAATAGTCAGGAAGACTCATCTCCCTGAGTTCAGATCTGCCTCCAGACACTTACTAGCTCTGTGACTCTGGGCAAATTACTTAACCCTATTTGTCTCAACTTTTTCACTTGTAAAATGAAGGAAATGGCAAACTATTCTAGTATGTTTGCCAAGAACACTCGAAATGGGATCATGAAGAGTCTAGACATGATTGAAACAACTGAACAACAAGAACAACAAAATCTAGACTCTTTTACTATACTAAAAATTTTCCTTTGTCAATTATTGCCAAAAATAAAGGGACAGTCTTCTGGGAAAATGGAAGGAGATAAGACCCGTTGTCCATTTTTAAAAAAAATGCTACTTGTTGCTGCTGTTGTTAGTTAATCATGTTCAATTCTTCGTGAACCATTTGGGGTTTTCTTGGCAGAGATACTGGATGGTTTGTCATTTCCTTCTTTTTTATAGATAAGAAAACTGAGTCAAACAGGGTTAATGACCTGCACAGGGTCACACAGCTAGTAGGTATCTGAGGCCATATTTGAACCCCATTCTTCCTGACCCCAGATCCAACATTCTATCTACCATATTACCTACCTGCCCCACTACTTACAGCAAAGATACACAAATGCAGTGTCTTTGTACATATAGTATGATCCTCTTAATATGTGAATATCTACTAAAGCAAAAACTTTGAAATAATACTGCTGGGCACAGTTCTTAAAATATGTCTTCTTTTACAGGTATTCAAGAAGGAACACAATGTACCAAATGTAAAAATAACTGGGCACTGAAGTTTTCTATCATACTATTATATATTTTGTGTGCCTTGTTAACAATCACAGTAGCCATTCTGGGATACAAAGGTATGTACCATATGAATTTTCCTTTCCAATTGCATTTTTCCCTTTATATGACTCAAAGTTCAATAACTATGGAATGAAAAGTGATTTATATACAAGGGTAAATATTAAGTATTTTACTTTATTGAACTTTATAACATAACTTCAAGCCCTGTACCTTTGCCACTTTAAGATAGTCATAATGTCTAAGGGAAGGAAAAACGTCCCTACCTTCAGTGATTTCAGAGAATCACAGAAATCCCCTATGTGAGGATTTTTTGTTTTAAAGGTGTTTGGGGTTGTATAATTTTCCTTGTCTGTTAACTGAATTATCATTTCCAAATACACTTTCTTCCTCTGACTTTTCCTGACCTATCTTAGTGGTCATATGAAAACCTTGGAGCCAGCACACAGTAAAGCCACAGTGTTAATGGCCAAATAAAATAAAAAAATCTCCATGACTACTAGTTCCTTCAGCCAGTGTCTACACAGTCACTTCCTCTTTTTCTCCTTAGCAAATTTAATGTGGTCACAGTTAGTTTTGGCTAGTTTAATTTCTATGATATCTGTAACACAATATAAATGCTACCTTGAAGAATTTAAAAGGTAATGTAGGTGGAAGATCAGAGCTGTAATTCATTTAATTTTACAGAATTAAAGGGAAGAAAAAGTTGTTTTCCCCCCCTAAACATCTGATCTCCCTTTCATTTTATGCTCCATAGAATTAACCTGATTGAATAAAATTTTCTTCTTCAGTTGAAGCATTTTTCCCCTTGTGTGACTAAAAGTAAAAGTATCATAATTCAAAGTCACCAGGAGAAAACAACAAAGAATTATGGAACTCTTCCTAGATACATTCATGTTAGACAGGCTCATTTCTCTGATTTCAACACACAAACAGAGTCTTCTAATCTTAAGAACTTTAACTCAGGAGCCAGCTTCAGCTGCTTTTCCTCAGACTGACAGATTGTGCAACTGATATTGGAAAAGGAAATTTCAGAGACTCACTACCTCTCTGTTCCTCTTGCCCACTGCAGCTACTTTGGGGTTGAGGAGATGGATGGGGTGGGGGGGGGGGGTCTGTGAGTATCTTAACCATTTCCTCTGAACTATTTTTTATACAATATCTTTCACATGCCCAACTGATTGATTGTTCCTCTATAATCAAAGTTGACCATGATATTGATGATGATGGCACAACTTAGTTAGACATTTTCCTAAAGTAGTCTTCAGACTTCCCCCTATTGCCAGGTCCACTGAGAATTTTAAATCATAGCATGGAGATTCCCATTTATTCTCTGATGAATTGAGACAGTGAAGAAGTGGGAAAATTATTCAGCCTTTTATTCCTTAAGTAAAGGATACCTGTATTTTACAAATTAAGAAAATGAGGTACAACAAGTATAAATTCTCAGATTATGAATGTTTTCTACACACACACACACACACACACACACACACACACACACGAACGAACTAGAGGCACCTGAAAATGTCTTCCCTCCCCTCCAAAAAAAAGAGCAGGAAATTTTCAAAAAAACTTTATTTTGTTATAAATGATTAAAAATAACTTCATCAAATTAGCCAGCTTTCCATTTCTTTTAGTCTATGTAACCATGAATAGTGAACTAAAAATCAAGAGGTTTCAATTAAACTTTTATTGAGTCTTTCTATAAGTGGCTCCTATAGAGCAATATATTAAGCTCTTGGAGTTATGAAGAGTTTACCTCTGTCTAACATTCGGTCAATTTTAGTTTTGTTAGGAAATAATTCAGAGAAACTTTATGCCTTCTTTAAGCACAAAGGAAAGTCTAAAAGTAAGACTTTCTGCAGCTTTTAGATATTACTTCTTCAGTTTTTATAACCTTAGAAAGGAAAATAGGGAACAGAAAGACCTCCTGGTAGCTTCCTTTGGACCTTTACTGCAAGCATCTCCTCACTACATTCTTATGTAGTCCAAGTCTACTTTCTTTTTTTTCAGTTCAGTATTTGAAAAAATCTGCATATCCCATCCCTATGCTGTGGTCTTTCTCAATGGGGAGACAGTTTCAATAACTAGATTACAAAGGCAGAATCTTAATCCAAATAGCTCAATAACTTATTTTGATATCATTTGTTCGTTCTGAATGTTCTGAATCTTGAGTCTTGAGGAAATATATTCCAAAGGAACTCCTGACCTTCCCCATTTACCTCCACCCATTCTCCCTTTTGTTTCTTTCCTTCTACAGAGCCAAATTTGGACAAATTTTTTTTGGAAATAGCTTTCATACAGCAAAAGGTTTATGTGAAGAGCAGGGAATCCTCTAAACTCTTCACTTAAGATGTCCTCAATATGCACATGATTTATGCTTCACAAACTTCACAAACTTTATTTACTGCATTTTCCTTGGATAATATAGGAAAAGAGCGAAAACCACTAATTCATAAAGTTTGTGCATTGTAGTTACCTTTCACTAAAAGTGATTACCTGTGCACTTCCCCCCAACCTTTGGAGTTCAACAGTACACGAGAGTAAAAAAATAAAATAAACCTCCTGTTATTTAATCTGCAATTCAATCCAATCCAGCAAACATATATTAAGCGCCTATAGTCTTCAAGGTACTGTGTGAAGTGTTAAGGGAGATGCAAAGACAAAACAGCCCCACCTCTATAAGGAGGAACATAACATATACTCAGATAAATTACTACAAGGTGTACTTTGAGAAAGAAGGAATCATTTTGAGCAAATGGATGGAAGTCAGGAAAGGTTTCAAAACAGAGGTGGATCTTGGATTGAACTTTGTCAAAAGACAAAGGTTTCAAAAGGTAGATAATGAATTATTACTGATCTAAAACACATAAGCATATAACTAACAGATATTCCTTAGTATTTTTAATTATTAGTCAAGAAAACCAATGGAACAGTTTTTCAAGTCATAGGAGATCTCATGGACCATTTAGTAAAACCCATATGTAAAAAAAAAAATTCCTTCTAAGCTATATAATAGACAAAAATGTTATTGAGCCTTTACTCAAAGACTTCTAGGAAGTAGAACTCCTCTACTGGCTGCTCCACATTTGGATAATTCTCATTGTTAAGAAATTTTTTCCCCCTTTACAAGATTAAATTTGCTTTTTGCCCTTCTATTTATTGTTCCTAGTAAAATTAATAAGAACTTAGCACTTTATGGTTTGTAAAGCATATTACAAATATTATCTTATTTTATCCTTACAATATCCCTGGAAAGTAGTACTACTACTACTACATACTAAAATAATAGTACTATTTTCCTTTTTAAGAGGGGAAAAAACTGAGGCTGACAGAGATCAAGTAACTTGCCCAGGGTTCCAAAGTATGTGTGTGTGTGTGTGTGTGTGTGTGTGTGTGTGTGTGTAGATAGATAGATGGATATAGATATATAGATATAGATATGTATATATGAATATATGTATATATATATATATGAATATATATGTCTGGGTTCACATTTGAAATCAAATCTCAGGTTCAATTTTGAAGAGAATGGTTCTGACCCCCTCTGAGTTTTTTCTTCTCTAGGCTAGGCATACCCCATTCCTTCAACTAATACTTGAATGGAATGAACTTGGAACTATTCACTATTTAGAGGTTCTCCAGTTTTTCAACCTTTCCTGAAATGAGGCCCCCAAAACATATAATACTCCCAATATGATCTCATCTGAACACAGTACTGTGGGACTATCATCTCCTTATTCCTGGAAGCCATGATTCTCAACACAATTTAAAAATCACAGCCTCTTCTTTGGCTGCCACATCAAACCATTGATATATTCAATTTGTGGCCCACTCAAATCCTTTTAACATTGTTAGATAATCTTCCCCCTGCCTAGGCCTCCTTCATCTTGTACTTTGAAAGATAGATTTTTTGGAGCCATGTTATAATTTATATTTATCCTTATTAAGTTTCATCTTATTAAAATTAACACAAGGGCTTAGTAAAATTTCTTTTGAATCCTGACTCCATCATCCACTGTGTTTATTATTTCTCTCAGCAAATTTGGGAAGAATATAATCTATGGTTTTATTCAAGTTATTGATAAATATGTCAAGGCTTTGATACCTGTACAATGGAGTCATCCTTCCATGTTTACATAAAAACCATATTGACTACTCTTTTTGGATATATGGTTTAACCCAAAGATTTTATGTTTTCTATATTAGGAATATGAAATACTTTGTCAAATGCTATAAAGAGATGGGGAGAGATGGAAAGAGAGACAGGGAAAAAGGTGAATGAGGAAGAGGAAAAGAGAGAGTAAGAGGAAAAAAGAGAAGAAGAAAAGAGACAGAGACAGAGACATGGACACACAGACACAGAAAGAAGGAGAAAAGAAGAATGAGTCTAGCTTGATCTGTTCTTTTTTAAAAAAAAATTTTTTTAATTTTTATTTAAGGCAATGGGGTTAAGTGACATGCCCAAGGTCACACAGCCAGGCAATTTTTTTTTAAATGTCTGAGGCCATATTTGAACCTAGGTCCTCCTGACTCCAGGGCTGGTGTTCTATTCACTGCACCACCTAGCTGCCCAGCTTGATCTGTTCTTAATGAAGTCATTTTCCTCTTTGTGATCTGCAATTCTTTTTCCTCACTGTTTAATATCATTTTAATAATACATTACAGGATTTTGGAATCAATCTGACTGACCTGTCATTTGCAGGTTCCATTTTCTTTCTTTGTTGGAAAACCCAGATCATTTTGCCCATCTTTAATCATGTAGCACCTTCCTCATTCTCCACAATTATTCAGAGATCATTGATAATGGTTCAACAATCACATAAAGATTTTGATTTTGTCAAAAATAGAAATAGTCATTAAATAAGAATTGGTCCAAAGATCTGTACTTAAATACATAAACCAGAGGATTATAATACAGCTGTTGTTGGAATTCATGCCATGAAACAATCTTATTATTTGTTTGTTTCCTGTATTTCCCTCATTCCATCTTATTGGTTAGAGTCCAATGTTTTTGCTTTAGTACTTTGAAAAATCTATGATCTCATCAGTGAGTGTAATGCTACCACCAGTACAGGTTGCCATTCATATTTTCCCAAAAATAATCCATGAATAACTTGTCCAATTTATTGAAAGTATTCGTTTTATCCTTTAACTTGGAGTAACAATATATCACTTAGTTCACCATCTCTTTTTTGATCAGACAAATTCTTGATAAAGTCTCACTACACTTATTGAGTCTAAGACATCATTGATAATATATTACATTTTATTTATGTCTACCATCATTTTCCTTTGCCCTTTAATTTAACAAATACATATTGAAGCAAAAATAATTTTAAATACTAACAAAGAGAATATAGCTATGTGTTTTTTTTATTTTACTGTGATCAAGTTAGATTTTTCAGGGAGGCAAGTTTGGCTCAACATTAGGAAAAGTAATTGTCAAAATAAATATTTTAACAGATCTATAATGTTATTGATGTTTATACTTCCACTGTCTGCCATAAAGATCAGCCCTGTTCTGTAACCTAGTCTTAGAGAGCTGGGTAGGGCACTGACTTAGAACACTTAAGTGATTTGCCCAAGACTGCATAACCATTAGGTGTGAGAGGTGAGAGTTGAATCCAGGTTCTCCTGACTTTAAAACTAGTTCTCTATCAACCACATCATATCGCTTCTTATGATATGTAATATAAATAAGGAAATAGCAAAAACACATGACTATATGTTAAAAAACAGAAGTCATTGAAAAAATGCAGTACTCATTTAATTTTATTTTTATTGAAATAATAATTTAATACTTTTGAAGTTTTTTTGTGTTTTCCCTGTAAAATGGCTTGTACTTACTTCCACAGGTACACAACAATGAAGAAATAAAATTTTCAATTTGACATGGTTCATAAAAGATATTTTTGTTTTTACAAATATTTCCAGAAAGTTTCAGCTAGTAATGCTGTACATGGCAAACAACATCACTTAATTTCCTTTGCTTCCTGTCATTTCCTATTCGATAAAGACAGCTTTTCTTTTGACAGTTTTTTTTAAGGAGAACTAGAAAAAAAATGTTTCTCCCTTCTTACACTGTTGGGATACTAAGTTCATTATATAAAACTCCTTTGAGAGTTTAAATCTTGGTAAATAAATGTTAAGTTAAAATTTTCCTTTTGTTTCCATATCTCAGGAAACTTTATAGACCTTTAAAAGATCCAGAGCTATATATGTCACATGTCTTTAACTTGAATTTGAAGGAATGACAATATAATTGAGAAGAGTGAATAAAAATAATTTTAAGCAAATTCATATTTAAAAATTGGTCACTGTTGATACTAATTTGTAAGGCAATTCACCTGCCCCTCCCTTTTTAGTAAGAAACTACTGGAGTACAAATCTTAAGTACTCATTCTTGTCATTTTACATAAATATTTCAAGAAATGCACACTAGGAGTATTCAACAGGGAATATTTTAGGGATTTGAAGAATGTATTGAAACAAAATTTATCAATATATATCTTTTCATAATGGTAAAGTACTGAGAGACAGGAAGAGCTGAGCTCAAATCCTACCTCAAATACCTAATATATACATGCCTTTGAGCCAGTAATTTAATCTCAATAAGTCTCAGTTTTCACTTTAGACTTCTTATATGTCTTCTGGATCTACATCTATGCTCCTGTGATCCTAAAAGTATTGTGTCAGGATACAAATAAAAAAATGTTACAAATATTCAGGAAGAGAAATCAGTGTAGTAGAAGAGTTGCAGAAGGTTTTGAGGTTGAGATAAAACTTGAACAAGGAATTAAAGGATAGATATAGTGTGGAAGGTGGGGAGGTAAAGGAGGCAGAGGAAGGTGTAAGTAAAAAATAATCAGGGGTGGAGCCAAGATGGTTACAGGGGCAGAGCCAAGATGGCAACAGAAGAAGAGCCTCTCCTAGGTGTTCTCTCCAAAATATTTCAAAAATCTTAAAATTATGATTCTAACTAAATTTACAAGAGACAGAACCCACAGAAAGATCCAGTGAGGCAATTTTCCAGCCCAGCGTAACCAGGAAAATAGTGGAAAAACTCCGCTCCATGGGGTTAGAGTGGCAACCCTGCCAGAATGAAGAAATTTCAGCCTCCCCAAAACAGCCTCAGGGTGCCTGGAGCTGTAGCTCCCTGCAGCAGAAGCATTTTCCTGACTTGCACCCCGGGGAGCACCGGGCACAACTTGAAGGATCAGCTGGGAGACCTCCGCCAGAGTGAGCACAAAGCCCAGGTCCTCAGGGCACTCAGTGCAGGGGCAGCATCCATGGCAGCCCAGATCCAGGAAATAGAAGCAGGCCTGGAGTCAGCAAGCAGGAACCTCCAGGTAGCTGAGCCCTGAGTGCTCAGCCCACCAAAGGTAGGAATGGAGAAAGACTTCCAAGGTCTGTCCTCTGTCCCTGGAACAGGATTCTGGGGCTCTGACTACAGTCAGATTCTGATTGCAATCTAGGCCTCCCACAGAACAGAGCAGTGGGGGGGGTTGTCCCAATAATACATAAAAAGCTCAGTAAGCACCCCCAAACCAAGCATAGGCTGGAGAAATGAGTAAACAGAGAAATAAGAGGAGCACCACTGAGAAATATTTTGTCTATGATCCCAAGAATGATCAAAATACTCAATCTGAAGATGAGGAAGTACAAGCTCCTGCATCTAAAGACTAAAAGAAAAACAAAAGTTGGACTCAGGCTATGACAGAGTTCAAAAAATATTTTGAAGATCAAGTAAGGGAGATAGAAGAAAAATTGGAAAAAGAAATGAGAGAGATGCAGGAAAAACATGAAAAAGAAGTCAGCAGCTTAGTCAAGGAGATCCAAAAAAATGCTGAAGAAAATAACATGTTAAAAAAAACAGCATAGGTCAGATGGATAAAACAGTTCAAAAAATTATTGAGTAGAAGAATGCTTTTAAAAGAACAGATAGAAAAGGAGATAAGAAAGCTCTCTGAGGAAAACAAATCCCTCAGATGTAGAATGGAGCTAAAGAAAGCTGATAACTTTACAAGAAGTCAAGACACAATACTTCAACACCAAAAGATTGAAAAATTAGAAGAAAATGTGAAGCATCTTATTGAAAAAACAACTGATGTGGAAAACAGATTCAGGAAAGATAATTTAAAAATTATTGGGATACCTGATCAGGAAAAGAGCCCTGACCTCATTTTTAAAGAATTCCTACAGGAAAATTGCCCAGATATCCTAGAAGTAGAGGGCAAAATAGATATTGAGAGAATCCATCAATCTTCCCCAGAAAGAAATTTAAAAAAACCATCCCCCAGGAATATTTTGACTAAGTTTCAGAACCCCCAAGTCAAAGAGAATATATTACAACCAGCCAGAAGTTCAAATATCATGGAGCTGTAGTCAGGATCACACAGGACTTTGCAGCAACTACATTAAGGGCTCGTAGGGCTTGGAATATAATATTCTGGAAGGCAAAAGAGCTTGGAATGCAACCAAGAATCAACTACCCAGCAAAACTGAATATCCTCTTCCAGGGTAAAAGGTGGACTTTCAATGAAACAGGGGAATTTCAAATGTTCCTGTTGAAATGACTGGAGCTGAACAGAAAATTTGACCTTCAAGTACAGGACTCAGGTGAAGCATAAAGAGCAGAGGAAAAGGGTAAAATATGAGGAATTTAATGATGATGAGCTGCATGTATTCCTGCATATAAAAATGATATTAATAATACTCATGAAACTTCTCATTTAATAGAGCAGGTAGAAGGAGCTTTTATAGATAAAAGCACAGGAGAGAGCTGAATTTGAAGATATAATATAATGTAAAAATGGAGTCAGTGGGTGAAAGGAAAATGTATGGGAGTAAGAAAAAGGAGAGGAGGAATAGGATAAGATATTTCATATAAAAGATATATTTTTTGCAATGAGCTTTTGCAATGATATGAAAGGGGGGAAGGTGAGGGGTAATGAGAGAAACTTCACTCTTATCAGAAATGGCTCAGAGGAAACAGCATGTACACTCAATAGGGTATAGACATCTAGAGTAAAAAGAAGAGAAAGGGGAAAGGGGAAGAGTGAATGTGGGTGATACAGGAAAGGGTAGATCATAGGAGAGAATAGTCAGATATAATTCATTTTCTTTTTTACTTCTTGCAAGGGGCTGGGAATGGGTGGCTTGTCTGGGACCACAAAGCAGGATGGTTGCTGGGTCTCAGGGGTGGTACGTTGGCCTACGGTCTCTTGGCTCTGGGGTCAGTGATCAGTCCGCTGTGCCACTCAACTACCCTACAGCACATTTTAGAAGAGGGACAGAATGAAAGGAGAGAGAAAATATAATAGATAGTAGTGGGGATGAATGGATAGAGGGTATTACAATCAACAACAGCAACAGTGGAAAGATATGGAAGTAACTTCTGTGATTGACTTATGATAAAGAATGTGATCCACCTGAGATGGAGTGGACAGTATCAGAACACAGACTGAAACACATTTTTTTCTTTCTTTTACTTTATTCTCATTAGGTTCTATACTTGGGGGGGGGGTATTATGTTTACTCTTAAACAAGAATATTCTACTAATGTATAAAAAAAGGAACATTACTTGTACAAAACTATTTATAACAGCTCTGTTCATGATGGCAATGAATTGGAAGTTAAGTAGATCTCCTTCATTTGGGGAATGGCTCAACAAAATGTGGTATATGTATGTGATGGAACACTGTTGTCCTATTGGAGGCCAGGAGGAATGGGAGTTCAGGGAAGCTTGGAGAGATTTGCATGGACTGATGCTGAGTGAGATGAGCAGAACTAGAGGAACATTGTGTACCCTAGCAGCAACATGGGGGTGATGGTCAACCTTGATGGAGTTGCTCATTCCATTAGTGCAACAATCAGGCACAATACTTTATTTTTCTTCCTTAAGGATATGATTTCTCTCTCATCACATTCAACTTGGATCAATGTATACCATGGAAACAATGTGTGGACTAGTGGACTGCCTTCTGTGGACGGTGGGGGGGGGGGGGCAAGATTAGGGGGGGAAATTGTAAAAAAAATTAAAATTTAAAATTTAAAAAAAATCAGGCATTTTACAAACATTAAGATAAAATTGACATTTTTATCCAAGCTATGGGAAGGGGAGACATCTGAGTACTTGGGGGAAAAAAAACTAGGTGGAAGAGGGGCCAAGTTGAAAATATTTTCCAACTTTTGGTACACTCATTGAAACACCAATAATGTGGAAGAGAAATGCTCCCTCAAGAAACAAATGCTTCCACAAAAAAAAGAGCCCCTACAAACTAGGCTGCTGATGTCATTTTTCTATCAATGATGGGGTTTTTTCTTCATGAGTTATCCAACAAAGGTCATAGACTGATAGACTTGTGGTCTCTAGAGTAAGATAACAGATGTTTTGTGTTAAAAAGTTAATAACAAAGACCAAGAAAATGTTGTGAGATATTACTGCAAGTGTTAGTTCTGGATCACAACCAGTCTGCTGTTTGTATGCAATAGGCAAGCTGCCATCCTCTCAAGCCTGAAGTTTGGAGCTCTACATTAAGGTTCTATTTTAAACACACACACACACACACACACACACACACACACACACACACACACAGACAAAGATAGAAATGGGGTTACATAGAGCTAGCTCATTAAGTTTTATACATAGGGCAAACAGGTAGTTCCTTTACTCAGCCCAAGTAAAAATTAATACTCTCATTAAAACATGTTTTCTTTTTTAAACTAGGTAAATTCAAGGCATCTCTTTCTTTTTTTCCTTCCTTTTTTAAAAATAATTCTATGACTCTTTAAACCAAAATAGAAGAAAAATAAAGAGGAGAAAAATGAGTGACCATCAGCATATTTAGAGGAGACTTACTGCCAGCAAAGTAAGGCTAGTCTTAAGGTCCTTCTTGCGGTTTTAGCAAAGGCTAAGGCACATGTTTTGACTTTAGAATCAAGTCTGAATCTAAACATGTAAACATTATAACTTTTTTTCCTGTTCCTGCCCAGAATTTAATAATTTTATTTTTGCTTTTCTGAGACAGTTATAACACTTTTCTCCTAGGGACTAAGAAATGTGCATATAAAAAAAACAAATAAGGTAAGGGTGAAAATTATTAAGGATAGATCTATATTACTAGTTCATCAATACATAATATTTGTGTATTGCTGTATACAAAGTTAATCAAGAGATTTTAGTTCTCCTGAGTCTTTCTGAAATCTGAAAATCACCCTAAAGCCATTTTTTGCCATTGTTACCTAAGGAGCTAAGTCTAACACCATGACCTTCAAGTCAAACTGCATCTTCCTCCTTCCAGACACTGGAACCAGAGGATCTTCTTAATGGAAAGGACTGGGTGGGGAGAGGAAGGACAATAAAATGGCTACTCAGGGACATTGTAGGGAAGTTAGTTGGACACAAATATCTTTCATTTTGCTTCCCTTTCTTCTTTTAATTATTAGAACATTCAGAGAAATAAAAATTACCTATAAAATATTCACTTGCTTAAAATAAGATAATTATTAGCATTTTTATAGTTATTTAAGGTTTGCAAAGCATTTTACATGCTATTTCATTTGATCCTCATAACAATCTCATAAATTAGTGCTATTTTAATCCCCATTTTACAGATGAAAAAACTAAGAATTAGAAAGATCTAGTAGCCTATCCAGGATTACACAGGTAGTAAGTGTCTGAGATAGGATTTGCACTCTGATCTTACTCCAAGTCCAACAACACTGTATCTTTTGCTCTACCTAGCTGGGTAAAAAATAAAAAATAAGGGGCAACTAGGTGGCATAGTAGATAGAGCACCGGCCCTGGAGTCAGGAGGACCTGACTTCAAATCTAGCCTTGGACACTTGATAATTACCTAGCTGTGTGACCTTGGGCAAGTCACTTAACCTCATTACCTTGCAGAAAACAAAAACCAAAAATAATTAATAAATAAATTTTTTTAAAGTTTATGCTGAAAAACATTCTTTTTTTAAAAAATCTATTGTAACCAACTGAGAGGTCACATTGGTATTCAGCTGGAAGCATGAAATAATATTTTCATGGTGGTAGTGTTGAACCTGAAGTTAAAAAGACCTAGGATCTAATCTTACAGCAGCAGTGTGACTATGGGCAAGTCACTTAATCTTATTGAACTTCAGTTTCATCATTTGAAAAATGTACTAAAGATGTCTATGTCATAAGGTTGCTGTGAGGCTCAAATGAATAATTTTTTAAGCATTTATTAAGTTCTTACCACAAAGCATTAGAGATTCAAAAAAAAGGCAGGACAATCCCTCTGGACATTGCAAAATGATCAACTATGATGGACTTAGCTCCTCTCAGCAGTCCAGTGACTAAAGACAATTCTAAAAGATTTGTGATGGAAAATATCATCCATATCCAGAGAAAAAACTATGGA
This sequence comes from Macrotis lagotis, assembly GCF_037893015.1. Lineage (NCBI taxonomy): Eukaryota > Metazoa > Chordata > Mammalia > Peramelemorphia > Peramelidae > Macrotis > Macrotis lagotis. Next base: position 456,370,253 of record NC_133666.1, on the reverse strand, counting down.
GTCTGAATACAGACCAAAGCATACTATTTTCATTTTTTTAAAACTTTTTATGATTTTTTTCTTTTACTCATGTTTTTTCCCTTTAGTTCTGATTCTCTTTTCACAATATGACTAATATGGAAACATAATTAAACACAATTATACATATACAACCTACATCAGATTGCTTGATGTCATGGGGAGGTAGAGGGAAAGGAGGGTGAAAGAAAAATGTGGAACTCAAACGTGCAAAAATATAAATGCTGAAAACCATCTTTGCATGTAATTGGAGAAAAATTAAATAAAATAATATTTAAAAAGACAAAGATAGTCTCTGCTTCAAGAAGCTCATCCTAATAGAAAGAACGAAATAATGTGCCAGTTTTAAGGTGCTATTGGCAAGGTTATGGAGGAAATGGCCAGAGTGGAAACTGAAGTGAAACACAGTTGGGACTTTTCAGAAATAGTGATCTGAGAGGCTGTTTTTTAGGAAAATGAGATGTCCTAGAGTGAATGATGAAAGATTGAAATGAAAGTATTAAAACTCCCAGGATCTTTGGTCATTGCCATAAGGCTTTTAATGAAACTATGGCAAAAATGCTAAAAGAACTGTCCAGGCTAAGTAAAAGGATTTAGCCATTCAGAATAATTAAAGCATCAGTCCTACCACAAAATCCCATCTCTTCCTATCATCTACTATTTTTTCCTGAGTTCTGTTCATATTACTGTAAAATAGTTTTATTAACTGGACAATCCAAAAACAAGTGTTTGACTCTGTATATGCTGCTTTTTACTTACCAATTTGCAGTGATGGCTCTACATTCCATCTTCCAGATTGAGGAAGACTATATTTCACTTCAGGATTCTCAGGGTACCTTTGGATAGGTTGGGTTTCTTTCTCAAATACCATCTGATGGAATTCCTCCTCCCATTTCATTGTTCCCCTCCCCATGGTCACACAGCAGTAATGAGTGCTCCAATTCTATTTAACCAACTAATATCAATTAACTTTCACAAAAAGTATAGCAAGAATATGAAAAGATATAAGAACAAAGTCCAAATATTTCCCCAACTCCTAAGGGCACATTCTCCCCCATAAAACTTCAGTCTTTGGGGAAAATGGGCTCACACTTAATGTAACTTCTACATTTCTATATTCAGTATAGCCCACGAGGAGTCTTGGTCTTAGATTCAATCCCACTAATAAACTAGGCTGGATCATTCAGCTCCTTCCTCAGGACCCCACTGCTGGACTTTTTGGTTACCAAAGTTTTCATGGATTGTAGATATCAGAGTTCCCTAATGATTTGTCTCCTGATCTTTTCAAAGATATCAAATTCACATCCTCACCGATCTCCTTCACCTAAAGACAAAAAATAGATAATAACAGAGACAATGTACTCACTCAAAGGCCATATCAGAGCAGTTTCATGGGGGAGATAATGGACTGAGATCTGTCTTCCCACCAGAACTTTCAGTAGTTTCTGCCTCTTTACTAGATCTCATCTGTGAGAAAAAATTAAAAGTCAAAAAAACTGACCCTGGATGATTACATCCTGCTGCCCTTCTGAATGCACACTAGTTCTGGCTATGCAGTCAATCAACATAGGATTAGCAGACCCTAACCAACTTCAGGAACAAATCCTCCAAATTGGGGAACAGGTCACTTCCATCTCATCATGCCTTTCTGGAAGTAGGTTCCCTAGTCTCTTCCACCTGGGAGATTGCATCAGTTCTTCAATGCAATGCCCCATGACATATTTTTTGGAATCAGGAAAAGGAATAAAATTGCAAACATATTTAAACAACTACCATACAGGCTATGTATCTACATCTTCTCCCAGACTTGGAAGTTTTTAAACCATCTTTAGATACCCTCCAAACTGAGGAATTAGGGGAAAGACTAAATTCAATTTTTTAATCTCATTGTTTTCTCCCCTCTAAGATCAAGCAAAAGGAAAATTTCATCTCCTGCTTGGAGCAAACTATGAGACTTAGTCCCCAAATGCTGATCCATCCCTGACCTTGAGAGGAGAAATACATAGGCTCCAGATCCCAATACCATCAGTTTTTTGTTCACAATTCTATTATGGATGGCAGCCTTCTTTTTCTGACTACTGGTACTTTCATTAGCTGAGATTTCAACAAATCATTCTGGCTTGTTCCCACTAACAGAGGAACAGTGTGTAGCTAAAGGCAGAGTAGTCATAGGGTGGCTTTGACCAGATAATCTTTTCTGTCACTCTGGGTTCATGAATCTTATATATAATTTGCATGTTGTCTTCCCCTACAACTCTTAGAATTTGTTCTCCTTGAAGACAAGGAGATTTTGTCTATATTCTTAATTGTTAGCACATTGTCTAATGTATAATAAACTTGTTGACTGACTAAAAACACAGAATTAGAAAGTCAAATACTGCTTTCTCATTTCTATTGCAAAAGAGGCTTGTTATCCCTTGAATGGGATAACATTTCTGACAGTCAATGATCTGTCCTATTCAAAAAGCATGTCCCAGCAGCCTGATATGTTAGGAAGGATCATAAGATAGACTTATAGATGAAAATTGTTTCCTAAATAAGCCACAAGTTTGGTGCCTAAGTACTAAAGAAACATTTTAAATTCTAGATAGAATATGATATTTGGTGGGAATTCCCATGGCATATTAAAATGAAGTCAGGTCCAGCCAAGTGCAAAACATCCAAGACATAGCAAAGTATCCCAGAGCAGAAGAGAATATAATATTTTCAAGTGGCAAAATGAAAAGTACACTGAGAGTCAGAAGACCTGTATTTGAGTCCCAGATCTGCCATCTATTAGTTGTACCGTTTTGGGCACATCATTTAATGTTTCAGAGTTGCATTTTTTATTCATCTGAAAAATGAAACTAATAATACTTGCTACAGCTACTTCATAGTATTGCAAAAAATAAATGAGACAAAACACTGTGAAGGTTCTTTGGAATTATAAAGTGCTATGAAAATGTCAAATATCCTCTTATTCATCTACCTCAAGGGTTTTAAGATAATCAAAGCCAAGGATTCATCATTTGTTTTTCCTTATATGAACCTGATTACTTTAGTTTTTGCTCCATTCTGTATCTATCACTATTCATTAGGTTGTAAATATTCCAGTGTGTTACTTTAATGAAACAGTAGCCCATCTTACAACAACAAAAAAAATCAAGCTTGAATAAAGGATGATTCATACTAATGTATTATTTTCCAAATATCAGTTGTAGAGAAAATGGACAATGTCACAGGTGGCATGGAGACATCGCATCTAAGATACAACGAGAAACTCACGGAAGTGGAAAGTGGTCTAAAGAAATTAGGTAATCTGCAAATAAAACAAAACTTACTCCTCTAATTCTAATTTGCATAAATGAGTAAAGCTTTTTCTAGTAGAATTCTTATACACTTACAGGCAACCAGAATAATATTTAGATTTTGCATTGTCAGTAGTCTTTCTACTGGATGCAGTTCAGAAAAATTTAAAGCTAAGGATTGGTTTGGAAATAGATCCAATAAATACTTTAGTAGACCAAATAAAATCTTAAGACCAGTCCTGATGGGGCTGCTAGGTGGAGCAGTAGATAAAGCACCGGCCCTGAAGTCAGGAGGACTTGGGTTCAAATCCGGTCTCACACTTAATAATTACCTAGCTGTGTGACTGTGGGCAAGCCACTTAACCCCATTTGCCTTGCAAAAACCTAAAAAAAACTAAGTATCTGAAATGAAGCTATAAAGATATCCAAGACCAGTCTTGATCTTAAAGTGCTATAAATGCCCTTCATTAAATGGTCTTTATTAAAGACTCTGTAGGCTTGTTTATTTGTTTTGTTTTTTTGTTTTGTCTTTTTGCAAGGCAATGGGGTTAAGTGGCTTGCCCACGGCCACACAGCTAGGTAATAAGTGTCTGAGGTCAGATCTGAACTCAAGTCCTCCTGACTTCAGGGCTGGTGCTCCATCCACTGTGCCACCTAACTACCCTATAAGCTTATTTAAATATGCTTCCAATTATAAATAACAATTACATAGATTACTTTCTTATCTAAAAGAGGATTAGCAAATTCTATTTCTCCATTTTTGTATCCAGAGGAAAAAATATTTCTGATGACTAATGAGCAAGAATTTATTTCAACTCACGATATCCTACCTTTTGACCTAGAGCAGGGAAAATTTTGAGGGCAGTCATTTAACCATAGATTTTTGGCAATTCTAACATTGGAAATTCTTGAGATTTAGCTACATAGTTTGGGAACACATGGTTTTCATGCATATAGATCCAAATCTCTGCATTCCCAGATCATATGTCCCAAAGTTTATGCAAACTAGTGCATGTCAATTAAAAATCAGACCCAAAAAATCAGCCATAAATTCTGTTATTTTAATTCCCTTCAATGACATTATGTCTCATTAATAATATTTTCTATTCCAGGAGATCAAACTGGGCAAAAAGCTGTGAGCACCAACACAGAACTTTCCTCCTTCAGATCAGATATACTAGACCTTAGACAACAACTTCGTGAAATTACAGAGAAAACTAGCAAGAATAAGGATGCATTAGAGAAGCTACAGGAGAGTGGGAATATATTGGATGACAGGCAAAGCCAAATGAAAGAAACATTGGAGAATAACTCTTTCCTCATTACCACTGTCAACAAAACCCTCCAGGCTTACAATGGCTATGTCAACAATCTACAGCAAGACACAAGTGTTCTCCAGGGAAACTTGCAGAGCCAAATGCATTCACACAACGTGGTCATCATGAACCTAAACAACCTGAATCTAACACAAGTGCAACAAAGGAACTTAATTAGCAGTCTACAAAGGTCTGTGGATGACACAAGCCAAGCTATCCAGCGAATTAAGAATGATTTCCAAAATCTGCAACAGGTATTCCTTCAAGCAAGGAAGGACACTGATTGGCTTAAGGAAAAAGTACAGAACTTGCAAATGCTGGCTGCCAACAACTCTGCCTTAGCCAAAGCTAACAATGATACTCTAGAGGATATGAATAGTCAACTTAACTCTTTCAATGGCCAACTGGACAATATCACTACTATCTCACAAGCCAATGAACAGAATCTGAAAGACCTTCAAGACTACCACAAAGAGTCAGAGAATAGAACTACCACCAAGTTTAATCAGCTAGAAGAACGATTTCAGCTCTTTGAAACAGATATAGTTAACATTATTAGCAACATCAGCTATACAGCCCACCACTTGCGGACGCTGACCAGCAACCTGAATGATGTCAGGACAACTTGTACAGACACCTTAACCAAACACACAGATGACCTAACTTCCTTGAACAATACACTGGCCAACATTCGTTTGGATTCTACGACTCTCAGGATGCAACAGGATGTTATGAGATCTAGGTTAGATATTGAAGTAGCCAACTTGTCGGTGATCATGGAAGAAATGAAACTAGTAGACTCCAAGCATGGTCAACTCATCAAGAATTTTACAATACTACAAGGTAAATAGAAACCCTAGCTTAAGCTTATATTTTTAATTCTGTTCTTGGTACAAAGCATCACAATTTGTGGTAGAACTGTGAACTAAAGGTTAGAAGACATTAGCCCAATTTCCCCAGTGTCTTAGTTATTTTACTGCTATAAGTCAAACCCCTTTATAGGTTACATTAATTCTTCCAAGACACAAGGATACCATTTATCCAGTTCCTGCCTCATTAAATTAAGTACAATTCTCAGACCCCATATTGTAAGTGAGACTGCATTATAATGAGGTCCTTTTGGTGATTAGAACCCTGGGACAGAATCCAAAAACTGACCCATTATACCATATTCCACATAAGAGCAAATTGCATAATGACAAGGATCAACTTAAAAACCTGGTGGCTTGAAAAGCCTCATCCTAGTCTGTCTTCAATTTCTTGTAAGCATTGTAAGATGAGCTTAAATAGGGAGGGGGGCAGGGGGTCACAAAAAATTTTTCAGATCCTGAGTGAACACTAGACACTTCCTCTGCAGATCTAGGCACCCCAGACTGAGAAACAGGGATGGCTAGTTCTAGCAATGCTAATTTTTATGGGGATCCCCTGGGGTAAAACTAATTTACTATTTCTGAAAAGCAGTTTATTTATAATGAATAGACTCAGATAATTTTCTATTAGAAAATATGCAGTAATGTGGCATCAGGAAAAAATGAAAATTCATATACATAGAATTCAATAGGAGCCATATGTGGAAAATATGAGGATTCAACATTATTCATATCTGACTTTGATATTTCAGGTGTCCATTATTTTTTCTTTGTGAGTGTTTCTTCAACCAATGCAGATTACATCCCCTCTATAATATAATAGATAATAGAATGTAAGGTCTTAAAGGGGTTTTTTTGTTTTTGTTGCTGTACAGCATTCCCAGTATCCAGCACAAGGTTTTAGCACTTCATAGAAGCTTAATAAATATTTCTTTATCTGAATTGAAAAGTCTTTAGAATTTCCATAGCCAAAAAATCCAACTCCCTGCATGCAAAATGATGGTAAGGTTCATGAAACTTACAGAGGCTGATTTTATATAGACATTTATTCTGTCACATAAGGCATATTTTCAAAACTTTTCTAACAGGAATTTCCAGAATTTATACTTTTTTGCATAGATGATCTTTATCCTCACAGTCTCTAAATATTAGAAGTATTTAAGTTTTTAAAGTCCTTAGGCATTACTTTCTTATACTTTGTTATTCATAATACTTACGGATTAATTGTGTTTCATGTAACAAGTTCTCTTATATGCCTATGACTGACAGCATTGTCATGCTATGCTGAAATATATTAAGGCTATGCCTGAAATATAAAAAGTTGCCATGTATTCATGGGATCTATCTGCTTCCTATAGTGAGATATTAAAAGCATGATTTATTGTTTCATTCTTAACCTAAAAATTAAATAAAACAAATGATGAGAAGAGTGGCAATCTGTTTATAGCATCAAAAGATAATATTTTTCTGCTTTTGTCTTGGAATACTAATATATTAGTCCCAACATGTTATGCTACATATTTTCCCATTAACTCTTGGACATGGTTGCTAGCTAAGTAGAGAGTAAAAAACATAGTAGTTGTGGGTTCAGATGCCAGATTTCCACTAACTGTGCCTCTTCTACTAGACCCCTAGTGGGGAGCACAACAGGAGCAGGTATTGCAACCTTAATCACAGAGTCGTGGAATTGCAGAATTATAAAGGACATACGAAATAACCTAGTCCAATTCCCAGCCCACAAAACATATCCTATCTCCAACACCCCGAGCAAGTAACCATCAAAGCTTTGCTTAAAGACCTCAAGGGAAACACACTATTTTCTAGGTTAGTCCGTTCCCTTTTGGAGCATGTCTACTTGTTGAAAAATTCCATGTACATATTGCATATTTGCCATTGTTCTTTTCTTCAAGATCAAATAGAAAAAGTTGCATGAAGGAGGGGAAGGGACAAGCACATATTAAATGTATACCATGTGCTAGGAACTGTGTTAATAAGTACTTAACAATCATCACATTGCTAAAGAGTTATCAGATTCTCCTTCTCACCCACCCCCACTATCACCACAAATCTTCTCTTTTCCAGGCTATGTCAATCCTCTTATGAAATGGTTTATCTTTCTCTGAATTCACTTTAATTTATCAACATCTCTTCTAAAATGTGGCGCTGATAATGGAACACACTCCACCAGTCATGACCTGACCAGGACAGAGTACAGAAAAATCTGATCCACTCTCTTGCTCTAGACATTATTCTTGTATTAAGGTAGCCTCAGATCATGTTAACTTTCTCAGCTACTGCATCACACTGGTGAATCATTGAGCTTCCAACCGATAAAAGATTCTAGGTCTTTCTCACATCAACTGCTTTCCCTCTGTTTTCTCCATACTGTATTTGTACAGCCGCTTTAATTCGTCCTTATCAAGTCACATCTTGGTCCCTGGAGTCTACCATTTCCACCTGTCAGAGTCCCTTTAGATCCCATTTCTGCCTTCCAACAATGTCATATTTAGTGCCTATTAGGCAGCTAAGCAGCTCTGATTATTGAAAAGTTTTTCTTTACACTGAGTTAAAAGCTGCTTTTCAACAACCTTTCTTCTACTTCTGCTCTCTGGGACCAACCAACTCTTTTTTTATTTTTTTAAATTTAAGGCAATTGGGGTTAAGTGGCTTGCCCAAGGCCACACAGCTAGGCAATTATTAAGTGTCTGAGGTCAAATTTGAACTCAGGTCCTCCTGAGTCCAGGGCCAGTGCCCTATCTACTGCACCACCTAGCTGCCCCTGGACCAACCAGCTCTTGAAGGCACCTCTAACTTTTGAAGATTTTGATCATGTCCCCTCTAAGCCTTCTCTTCTCCTGGCTAAACATTCAGTTTCCTTCAGTCAATCTTCATATCACATTGACAGTGCTGAGCCCTTAGTAGAATTTTAATGAGTTCTTGCTGATTTGTTGATTCGTTGATTTTGATTACTGTCCTATGGAAACATTTTAACTTTCCAAAATCCTTCCTAAAATAAGGCACCCAGACTGAGCACAGTGCTGTAGCAAGAATCCTTTCCCATCAAATCTTAGTGAAACAAGAAAGTTATTTTTTACCTCCTTGAATTAAGATCTTTAATTCACTTTATTAGCCATATTCAACACATTCATTTACAAACATCTTATTCCTTCAGCATTGTTTTCTTTTTTTTTAGACATTCCCTCCTTTTGTCATTTGTGCCCCTCATGGAGCTATAAGCAGAGATTTTGATAACTGATTTCAGAGTGGCTGAGGGAACAAGCAAGTTCCCCCCCACCAGTGCTTTGCCACATTGATCAGTGTATCAATATGCCAGACTTGCTTTCTATTGTATTTTGTTATGGCATGATAGAAGGCAACATGGTAACAGTACTAGCTTTAAAATCAAACACCTGGTTCTGTGACTTATTTCCTGCAAGACTTTGAGAAAGTCAAGTTTGTTCCTCTGAATCTGTTTTTCTACTCTGTAAAATTTGATCAAATTAGATCAACTCAGAGAGCACTACTATTTTTAGGGACTGCCTGATATGTGCTAATTATAGTACTAATGCATTAGATTAGATTGGTTATTATATGTTCCAAAATGCTTCCAAATTTAAGTAGTTATGTATTCAGTCAACAAACATTTATTGAGGACCTCATTCCCATCTCATAATTTTGAATTATATTGCATGTGTTACTATTATTGTGGTTAGTTATATTTCCTAGTTGATCTCCTGCTAGGAAACTTTGTATTATTACTATTTGATCTAATCCTGAGTGCCATCTATAAGACAAAGAAATACAGTAGGAAACAGGTACATGGAAGTAAATGTTTGTTTATGGAAATGATTCTTCTAGTTAGCGAGACCACATGACACATGGGTCACATGAACCAACTAAGAAATTTATTTCTATTAATCTATTTCTTCATAATATCTAACTCTCCTATAGTATTTCTTGGTCTGGTAGATAGAAATCTCATCCAAGACAGTGATGAAGCGGTGGAGGGATAATAATGAGCCAGACATTATCGGATTATGTAGGCTTTATGTAGTGCCTTTCCTCTGAAAAGCTCAAAATACACTAAAGCTTTCCTGGATGTCCTTGTCCAATCTAATCCTGCCTTGCATTTTGCATTTGTTCCCTTAAAAGTTTACCTTAGTTACAAGTACAACTGTGCAATATACTTGAACTCCTCACAAAATGAACCAAAATGAGCTGCCTTTTCTAAAGCCAAATTTTTAGTATCTGAGATTGTGATTAGATAATATTTATTATTTTATACTGGGAAGAAGTTCATTTATGAACAAATGAATCTTTCTAGGAAAACAATTTTGTTTTCACTATTTAAAATTTAAAGCTGTTCCTATTAATTCTGCCCAAAAGACATTCCAGGCCTTGTGTCACAAGCCCTGTCACAAGCAAATTCACTAACAACTGAACCTACTTTTCCTCTTCATATTCAGGAACATCCAGGTAACACCTTCTGAATGTCACCCCTTTCCCAGACTCTAGAACTTTTCTGAAAGAATCTGTTCTAAGTAAGTAATCACCTACAGGACTGTTGTAGCTCCAGGTAATTGAGAAGAGGCTTCCTATTCATTCCAAATCATTGGATACAGATTAGCAGTGGGAATAAGGAGTAGGAAAGAAAGCTTCTCTAGTCAAGGATTAATTACTGAGGCTACATTTTGTCATTGTTCAGTCATTTTTCAGTCATTTCCAACTCATCAGGGATACATTTTCTTGGCAAATATTCTTACAGTGATTTGCCATTTCCTTTTCCAACACATTTTACAGATGTGGAAACTGAGAAAAATAGCTATAAAGTGACTTAACCCAGGTCACCCAACTAGTAAGTATCTGAGACCACATTTGAACCCAAGTCTTTCTGACTTTAGGCTTGGCACTCCATCCACTGCATCATTTTTTTATATTTTCAAAAACCATAAATGTAAATAACTCATAGTTCTATGCCATGTCAAAGTTTTTTTAAAGTTCTTTTCTTCCAACATTCCTGTGAAATGGGTTTCATATGTTGTATTGCTTCCTAGCTATCTAATGTTCAAAGAGATTAAGCATTAAGCATTGCCAAGATCTGAAACCTCATTTCCAGTGCTCTTTCCACTCCTCTTTAAATATGTATGTGTGTATTATATATATATATATATATATATATATGTGTATATACATATACACATATATATATATATATATATATATTACACACACACACACACACAAAGCTGATGGATTGCTTGATTTGGGGAGTTCTGAGCTACTATAGAGATAAAGTGAATTGGGTGTCTGCATTAAATCTGGCACCATTATGGTGCCCCAGAGTGAGGGGGCCATCAGACTGCCCAAGGAGAGCATGAACCAATTCAGGTCAGAAAGGAAATAGTTCCAAACACCCATGCCAATCAGTAGGAGGATCAGGCCCATGAGTGACCTCTGCTCTTCCAATGTCTCCAAAAATAAGAAAATAGGGATAGTAATTGAACAAGGGATTTCATTGGTGGATTGGAGAAATTCCTCTAAAGGGAGAATGCAATTCCTTCTACATGCAAGTGGATACCTTCTCTGCAATTTTGGTCTGAGCTCAAGAGCTTAGAAGCTGAATAATTGCTCAGAATAAGGTAGACAATATGTGTCAGAATTGAGATTTAAACCCAGATTTCTTTGGCTTCAAGGTCAGCTCTGTAGCCACTAAACTAGTGGTGTAAAGCTCAAATAGAAATAAATCCCTACAGATTTAGAAAACTGCAAACAAATATTATTTATGTTGTATTGTATTTTTATTTATTTAGTCAAACATTTCCCAATTACATTTTAATTTGGTCAGCATAACTGGGGAGTTTACGGGCTAGAAGCAGCCATGAGTTTTATTCCTCTGTACTAATCCAAGCCAATTCTTTCCATTCCTCTCCATGTTTTCCCTCCCTTTCTCTCTTTTTGCCACCTCTCTCCCTTTCTCTCTTCCCCCTTTCCTTTTCTCTCCTCCTCCTCCATCATCACCGTCATCATTGTCATTGTCGTCTTCTTCTTCTTCTTCTTCTTCTTCTCTCCCACACACACAAATAAATGGATCAATTAATGATTAAATTCATAAATAAATGAATGACTTGGCCAAAGTCACCCATCCTAAATAAAAGTATCAAACCCAGCTACTCATTTTCCCCTTCCAATTCTCTGCCAGTTCATTGTGCTATAGAGTTCAGATTAACCAACCTATGGCTCTGCTTGTGGAGAGATTCTTGTGCTTCTTGATTCTTGCCATTTGAATGCCAATATAGATCCAGCAAAGTAACTTAGAACATCCTTTTTCTCCCCCAACAGCAATTTCTAAGGTCTTGGAAATTCAAGAGTTCTTGAATTTAGGGGAAAGGGGGAAAATACAAAGCTTCTTAGAATTTGGTTATTGTTTATGTTTACATATTTCTGGAGGTGATTGTAATGACTTTTGAAGGGGAATAGGTATCCTCACCCTTCAGAATCCTAAGCAAGGGAGCCATTCCTTTGGCCTTGAGATTTAATGACAGTTTTAGCCAGTTTGATAGAGAATCAGATATTAACCTGAGCTATCACATTTACCTCTATATACATAATTTTACCATTTTTAGCTGAGAGTTAAAGCTGTTTCTTGCATATGCCAAGATACATAAATGGTTTCCATTGTTTTGGCTAAAACCTCTTTTTCAAAGATGGGTTTTATTTTAGCCTTAATAAAAGTCTAAAAAAAGAAACTGAGGAAGGCATAATTAGTCAATGCTTTATGTCATTCCAGATATTTCTAGGAAATTAACAAGTGATGCCAACCTGAGTCTTCTGTGGGGACAGACTATGACCCTTGGCATCAATCAGCTACTTTTTATGAGAAGCCAATGTTCACTTTCAAAATGGTTTTGGATGCTTTTCTCAATGATCAAATGAATTCATTGAAAACAGACCAATTCCTAGTTAGGCTGCCATGAAAAGGGTTCGCAATGTGCCTTACAGTATGCATAGCATGAAATGATACTTTATTTTTTTCTTTTTTTAATTGTTTTTTATTAAAGATATTATTTGAGTTTTACAATTCCCCCCATCTTACTTTCCTCCCCCCTACCCCCCATGGAAAGCAATCTGTCAGTCTTTACTTTGTTTCCATGTTGTACATTGATCCAAACTGAGTGTGATGAGAGAGAAATCATATCCTTAAGAAAGAGACAAGAAGTCTAAGGGTTAACAAGATCAGACAATAAGATATCTGGGTTTTTTTCTAATTAAAGGGAATAGTCCTTGAACTTTGTTCAAACTCCACGGCTCTTTATCTGGATACAGATGGCACTCTCCTTTGCAGATAGCCCAAAATTGATGAAATGATACTTTAAAAAGTGTTTGATGGCATTTAGGGTCAGTTCTTAAAAGAATGACTTTAGGTTCTAGCAACAACCAGATACCAAGAGACAAAGACCTCAAAAACGACATTCTTGGCCAAAAGCTCAAGTATAGTCATACATATTAAAACATATTTTATTAAGAGCAACAGAGATAGTTGTAAATATTCCCCTCTGTACCTTTATAAAATATGATCACCTAACCAAACCTATTTGGTTAAAGTAGAAATGAACCTCAAATTGAGGGTAAGAACAATTAATGAAGTACAGAAAACTAATCTTTCCCTAATGAGCCCAAAACATTGCACAGGGATGATTTTAGACATTTACCCTAAACAGATTTCCCCCTTGTTTTCCTTAAATTCTCCTACCTTTACTCATTCTATAAATCAGTATCCTACAAGAATGTATTCCCTACTCAAGTTTGGTGCTGACTATAGGAATCTGAATTTGATGTTACCTTTAAGATTGTGAACCAAGGGAATCAGGAATCATTCCCAGCTCTGATAGAAATCACTAGAAAATTTCAGGTAGAAGATCAACAAAAAAGCATATCCTGAGGAGACTAAAAACATAAATAGTCCAACTACTTAGCAAGAATAATCTGGATAGAGGTGACATTTGAACCCATAGAAGTCACAATTTCACTAAAAGAAAATTTGTTGAGAATCCAGGTCAGTTGGGGTCATTACATCCAAAACAGCAGAAAAGATACAGAAGATGGAAAGTGTATTTCAGGATTAAAGTCTTGTCCTAGGTTAAGGGTAGACCTCAGTCAAAAGATAATACATTTTCAGTCCTACCCTCTTCTTCCACACACAGTGAAGTGTGCAAAGTCAAGAGCAGAGAGGGAGAGAGGTAGGGAGAAGGCTTCACCTGGACTCTTGGTCCAAGTCTTTGAATTAGCTACAGGAGTATACGTGAAACAGATAGAAGAGAGGTGGAGTGGAGTGTGAGTATATAACAAGATCCCTCTACTCTTTTTATGAGTATTCTCCAGGGTGACAAGTAATCCTAATCTAGGCAGTTTTAACCCAAAAGAGAATATATCAGTTAAGAATAAACAAAGGAGGGGTGGCTAGGTGGCGTAGTGGAAAGCACCAGCCTTGGAGTCAGGAGTACCTGGGTTCAAATCCGGTCTCAGACACTTAATAATTACTAGCTATGTGGCCTTGGGCAAGCCACTTAACCCCGTTTGCCTTGCAAAAACCTAAAAAACAAAAGAACAAACAAAGGACCCCCTAGAAGAAGAACCAAGGGTCATGTGACAGTGAAGAGAAAAAAGGTCAAGGAAGCACTAAATAATCATCTGGAAAGAATCCTGAGTTCATTCTCAGCTGCCTTTTGAGGGACTACAAATCCCTCCTAGGAGGTCATGATGTGGAGAGCCTTGGAAGAGTGAGAAAATAATCACTCATTTCAACATGAAAGAAGGAAGAGAGGGAGGGAGGGAGGAAAGAAGAAAAGAAGGAAGGACTTGTTAATACTAATTACTATGTCCTAGGCACTATGCTGCACACTATATAAATACTATCTCATTTGATTCTCACAACTCTAGGAAATAGGTACTGTTATTAACACCATTTTATAGCTGAGGAAACCAAGATAGTCAGATGGTAAGTGATTTGTCAAGGCTCACAAAGTCAGTAAATCTGAGGTTGGATTTGAATTCAGGTCTTTCTGACTCAAGACCCAGTGCTCCAACCTCTTTCTACACTATGCAGTTATAGATATACCCTTACCTAAGCAGCATTACTGAAAAGCTGTGTATAAATCAAATATTTGAAATGGGGTAGAGAAAATTGTTATTTAAAGCATTTTTTATGAAATCCTTAAAAAAATAAGAATCTTTTGATAAGGTCAATAAATTGATGCATAATATATACCATATTATAAGTTTAGATTTTTGCACTTTGGAAATTATTTTTTTATTTTAAAAATTCTACAGATATTTTTGTCTTTTATCAATTATTATTTATACAAGTTACAATTTTTATTCTCTTTCAGGCCCTCCTGGTCCTCGAGGACCTAAAGGTGACAGGGGACCCCAAGGACCTCTTGGTCCTACTGGCAACAAAGGACAAAAAGGAGAAAAAGGGGAGCCAGGGCCACCAGGCCCAACAGGTGAAAGAGGTCCAGTTGGACCAATCGGCCCTCCAGGGGACAAAGGCAGTAAGGGCTCCAAAGGATCTCAAGGACCAAAAGGACAAAGAGGATCCCCAGGGAAGACTGGTCCTCCGGGACCAAGTGGAGACCCAGGCCCTCCAGGTCCTGCTGGCAAGGATGGTGCTCCTGGCCCTCAGGGTCCTCCTGGCTTCCAAGGATTACAGGGCACTGTGGGAGAGCCTGGAGTTCCAGGTCCCCGAGGACTTCCTGGGCTACCTGGGGTGCCGGGCATGCCAGGTCCAAAGGGCCCACCCGGTCCACCAGGCCCCTCAGGAGCAATGGCGCCACTTGCTCTACAGAATGAACCAACAGTGGCACCAGAGCCTAATGGTAAGTCTGGGTGGTCCCAGAGGAAAGTCAGGGTGGGCATCTCCCTGGAGAGCACATAGTTTTGACTTGCCTTCATAGGATGTTTATTAATCTCTGTCCTGCCCCCCCCCATCTTATTTAGCAGTGAAAGAATCATACAGGGCAAGCACAAGAGCCCTGCTGCCCAGCACCATGTGGTGTCACTCAAACCCATATGCTTCATTCTCTCAATGTGATCAGGTTTTCTATTCCTTGTTTATTTAGCTGGGTTGGACTCTCAGAAAGCATGCCCTTCAGAAAACATTTCCTTGATTAAAACCTGAGGTTGGCCACCATATGAGTCTTCTTTTCATATATTCTCTTCACCTTAGGGATGAAAGTATTCTTCAGTTCACCCCATTAATATTCACACTGAGCCCTCTGTTGCCTATCTATATGCAATTCATTTTTCTAAAATAATGTGGTAGTATCTATGTTAGTATGTTCACTACAGATTTAATAGTTCAAATATATGTGTGTATGTGTACATAAGTATAATTTATCTATATTTATAAAAGGTATGCTGCTATATGTATTCTGTGAATGTATACACATAAACATATGCATACATATATGTAACATGCATACAAGGACAAGCTGTTTAGAAGAGCCCTTAGAGCCAAGAAGAACTGGGTTTTAAATGCCATGTCTATCCATGCTTAGTTATGTGCTTCTAGGCAAATCACTTAACTTTTCAGTGTCCCATGCAACTCTAAAAGTGTCTATAAAATTTCAGAGCAGGTGCATTGGTAAAGGTGATTTCCCAGAAATGAAATTACAGGTCGTTCCCAAAAAAGTTGTCAGATTTTAGACTTAACTTTTCTCTTCAACCCAGACCTAAATCTGATCAGCAAAGTACTCTTCTTTGGAAGACTCAGATTTTCATTATTATTATTACTACCTTGGTTTATTTTTTTTTTACCTAAATCCTGGGTCCTCACATCCAGTTGTTTATAGACAACATATGGACTCCAGACCATGGTGCACATCTGTGCTTCTACAGTTTTTTTTTCTGTCCTTGTACAAACTAATCCAAATGTAGATTGAATGTAAAGACAGGGAAATAATTGTCCCACAAATAGCTATTTCCTAAATTGTGTGGTTTCAACTACTGGAATCTTGTAATTCATTTCTAGGTTAAACTTCGTATTAAACACAGACATAAAGTTTTACAATGTGTGTCTCTTCATGAGTCCGCACAAGAAAATGTCTTACTGCCCCTTGAATGTAGAAGCAAAGAGGAGTCAACTGTATATCTCTTGGATATTCCTGAAAAGGGACATCATACTCATGCTATTTTAACCAGTGTTTAAATGTTCATGTTCCTAGGATGCCCTCCTCACTGGAAGAACTACACAGACAAATGCTACTATTTTTCAACAGAAAGAGAAATTTTTCATGATGCAAAACTTTTCTGTGAAGACAAGTCTTCACATCTCATATTCATAAACACAAAAGAAGAACAGGTATGTCTACAGCAATTTAAGGATATTTAGAAATTGAAAAATCACATGATTGGAGAGAGCTGGATACAAAGATACTGAACACTCATAGTCAAATAAACATATCCAGAAGATAAAGTCTAAGCATTTACTCAATAAATAAAAAGGGAAGAATTGATGTTATAAAAACGTTTTCTCATTCCCTCTAGTTTGAAAGTACCACTTACTTTTGAGAGAAGACCCCCAAAGTAGCCATGTTGATAGACTAAGATGTTTTTCCTTCAGCACTAGTCATTAATGGAAAAGGGGAGAAAAAAATTATTATTAGGGAAATGAAAGAGCCAGTCAAGGGAATATAATAATAATTTATGTATGCAACAAGAATTTAAGTGTCTAATATGTACATAATACTAGGAAAAATATAAAAATCAGTAACACATAGTTCCTGACCTTATGGAAGGTCACGTGGGAAGGAAAGGACTTATACACAAATAATGTAGATTCAAAAAGAGAAATTCATAGTAAAAATATAAACATAAGCATTGTTCAAAGTCCAAAGAAGGAAAGGATTACTTATAAACTTGGTGGGGGGGGGATCTTCACAGAGAAAGTGACATCTGAACTGAGTCCAGTGACATCTGAACTGAGTCCGAGAGAATGAGTTAAAATTCAGCAGGCAGAGATGCCCAGGGGTGCATAGCCCAGACAAGGAAACTAGCACAAGCATAAATATAATTGTTTGAAAATATAAGATATGTGTTCAGTCATTTTTCAATTGAGTCCAACTCTGTGACCCTGGTACATTTTTCTTGACAGAGATCCTAGAGTGGTTTGCCATTTTTTTCTTCAACTCATTTTATAGCAAAGGAAACTGAAGAAAACAGGATTAAGCGACTTGCTTAGGGACACATAGCTAGTAAAAATTTGAGGTTGTATTTGAACTCAGGAAGATGAGCCTGACTTCAGACCAGACAGAGGATATCAAATAGTTTAGCTTGGTTTAACTTAGGATGTATACGTGGCAAACTTTGGGGCAGAATGAGCAAGGTAGACTGCATAGAGTATTACTTAAAATGACTAAGAACTGGTATTACTGCATGGAGCAAGTACTTAAAATTTACCTGCTTATGTCTATCAAGACCCTCTGGCAATAGTTTCTTGGAGCACTTTCTAAAATAACTACCCAGATTTGAAACACAGGAAAAGATGGCAGGAGGGTCAAGGGTTCCAGGGGTTTTCAGCTCATCAAAATAATTTATCATCTAAGAAAATCAACCATTACAACTTCAAAAAAGATATGAAAGGGAACAAGAGAAAGACACATTTAAAATTCTATCATTAGAATTGAAAAAAAGGGCCGGAGAAAGAAGTTTAATGTATTCGGCCCTTTTTTCAGTTCTAATGATAGAATTTTAAATGTGTCTTTTAATGTGTCTTCCTTAAAAAAGACTGGATTTCTAAATACTTTTTTTTAAAAGGTAGCTAAATAAACTCAAAAATCCCCATAAGTCATCTATTTTATGTTTAAAGCAATCTTTTTTAAGGTTAAGGTTAAGTTTAAACTTAAGGGCATCTGTAATAATGCCTTCTACTGCTTACTTTGCAGCAATGGATAAAAAAGCAGATGGTGGGAAGAGATAACTTCTGGATTGGCCTTACAGACTCAGAACAGGAGAATGAGTGGAAGTGGCTCGATGGAACTACCCCAAAATACATGTGAGTACCGAAAAGTTTCCTAGAGGTTCATTAAATTCTAAGTATTAGATTGTAAACTCCTTGAGGGCAAGAGCTATCTTTTGCCTCTTTTTAGATCTCCAACATTTATACAGCACCTGCACATAATAGATACTTAAACATTAATTGAAAGTGATGGTTCAGTAATTATGCAGTCTTCCATCACCCCCCGCCAATTTCTTGCCTTCCTCCTTAGCCATACTACTTAGAGAATTCCCTCCAAATTTATAGAGTCCTATGATGATGAGAGTGAGGGTGAAGATGATGATGATGATTGATGATGATAATGATGATGATAGCTAGCATTGTGGCTAGGCACTATGTTGATGGTTGTATAAATATCTCATTTGATTCTAAAAACAACATTAGAAAGTATTGTTATTGTTCCCATTTTACAGTTAAGGAAACTGGGGCAAACCTAGATTAAATTATTTGCCTAAAATCCCATGGCAAATAAATGTCCAGGTCCAGCACTCTATCTACTGAGTCACCTAATTACCTAGAGCATTTGAAGGTGTACTATTGTTTTTGATATTGTTTTTGACCAAAAGGAAAATTGATTATTAAATACAGAAGTATAGAATCACACTGTGATACTTTTTTGCCAGGACATTTCCTTCTAAGTATTATCTTGGATGAATAATAAAAGCCAGGAGTTTCCTGATCATTGTGAGTGAGGTCAATAGCAATTTTCTTGGTCATTTTATGGAGCGCCCATCAGTAGCACATTATCAGGAAAACTAAGCCCAGTTCAATATCTTGACTTAACGTCTAATTATGAAATGAAAACATTATGCCCTTCTCACAAACTGGAATTTCAATTAGGTGGCAAAATAATTGAATTTGCAGAATATAATTATTTAGAGAAGATCAGTAAATCCAGCTGAGATATCACCCCATAAAAACAAGCATAGAACAATGGAAGCAATTTAAACTGACTTTCTGGACCACATTTTATACACAATATCATTTCCAAACATTCAAAGCAATAGTTGTATCCTATCCCAACCTAAATGTCTATTAACAAGGAGAAAACTAATCAATTTGAGTATTAAAGGACTTGTAACAATAACAACCCATTGCAGAGCCTGAATGGGTCAAAGCACTTATCTTTTCTCGTTCCAAATAAGGTTCCCCTTCCATCTATGAGGGTAGCTAAGTGGCATATCGCCGGCCTGAAGTCAGAAAGACTCATGTTCATGTAGTCAAATACTGCCTCAAACAGTTACTAACTATGTGATCTTGGAAAAGTCACTTAACCCTGTTTGCCTCAGTTTCTCAATCTATAAAATGAATTAGAAAAGGAAATGACAAACCTCTCCAGTATTTTTGCCAAGAAAAAACCAAATATTGTCACAAAGAATCAGATGCAATTGAAAATGACAGAACAATAAACAACCCATCACTGGATACAAGTAATAAGACTAAGTTTCAAAACTGTTAGAGTCTGGCAAGGTTCTTTTCTCAAGTTTTCTGGTTCTTTATGTCCCTAGCCCTGAGCTTTATTTCTAGCTTAAACTGTACTAAAATATCCAGATTTTCCCTCAAAAGGAGGGGGATAGAAAGATACATAGTGTGCAATGTAAATAAGAAATGGGGCAGCTATTTTCTTACTCCAAACAAAAGAAATGCTTAACCCAAATTCACATTGGCAAAATATTTAAATACATTAGCAGTAACAACTTAACACTGCTATTATAATCTCCCAAGAGGTTGATATTTAAAACAACAAGATAGGGACTGCTCAGTTGGCCCTTCCTATTTCACCTTGTTTCTATATTATCCAAATAATTCCAATATCTTCTGCCAAGGCTGTCCAGGAGTTGGACTCCTCCTGTCAGTGATCAACCTCTCTGAAGTAGAAACTCTTCCTGCTTTTCAATCAGCTCCCACTGAGGACCCATGATCTCCAGATCGTCTTTCATTGTTATTGTTGTTGTTGTTGTTTTGTTTTTGCAGGTTAATAGGGTTAAGTGAGACAGGTCACACAGCTAGGTAATTATTAAGTGTCAGGTCCTCCTGGTTCCAGGGCCGTTGCTCTATCCACTGTGTCACCTAGCCACCCCACAGATCTCCTTTCAAAATCACAATGTTGTCTCCAAGGCTGGAACTGTTCATATCAGTTTCCCTACTCAGTCAACCTTGCTCAAGAGAAGAAAACAAAATAGAAGAAGCAAGCAGCATCCAAAGGTTCAGAGTCAGGCTCATCTAACCCAAAACATGTGCTGGAATGGGGGAAGGGTGTGGTGTGTGAAAAAAATGCACTATTTTACAGCTGAAGAAACAGGTTCAGAGATGACTTACCCATTTATTCAGTTAGTAAATAGCAGAACCAGAGCTTAAATCTATTTTTTCTGACTTCATGTCAAGGGATATTTCCAATAAACTATATAAAGGAGTATATCAAGAACCCTCAGACAATACTGTGGCATTAATTGGCCTTCATAGAGCATATTGAATTTAGAATTTAGAAAACATTTCTAAACCAGTGACACTCTTAGGAGATGCTTTAGGACTGATTCATGTACATATCTAGGAAACAAAGGTAATTATCAGATATCTCCAAAATAATCCCCAGATATTGCAGTAAGGATTTTACTATATTGAGTCAAGACAACCCATGCCAGTCATCTTGACCCATGTCCTGCCATTGAATTCAGATGACTTTGGAGGAAAGAGTGGGGCTGATGGCTTTGCACAACTCTGCCTCACTTAAATCCATATGTGAGTCAAGATATAACCCTCCTGATGTCATTGGTCCAATTCAAGAATGAAGGACCAACAGCAACAACAATATGTGAACACACTGAATATATTCCCTGTGAGAGAATATTGGGAAGAGATGAACAAATTTAAACAAGAGAAGAAGATGTGAATTGGTTGTGATCTGATGATGATGATGTTTGTCCTTTGTTCTCGAAGAGGACCATGACATCAGGGAGGTGATATCATGACATGCATGTGAATTGGATTTGAGTAAGGGGATGCTGTGCTATGTCACCAACCTCTCCTCTGGGTCTAGTGAGAGATATGAATCAGGAAGACTGGAGATGGCCCTGGATGTGAGGCAATTAGGATTAAGTGATTTATCCAGTGTCTGAGACCAAATTTGGACTCAGGTTCTACTGACATCTGGTGCTAGTGTTTTATCCCCTGTAGCACCTAGCTGTAGATTGGTTTCAATCTACACTTTTAGAGGGAGCACACATATTAGGAACATCACAGATCCAATGGCTGAATTGTTGAAGTATTGAATCAAAGAACCTGAAAGAAAGGGATATAAGACTTATATGAGGAGATGTCTGCTAGTTATGCCAAATAAACCTTTTCTTCCTAGTCACATGATGCAGTAGGGAGTTATCTAAAGAGATAGTCATTGGATTCAGCAAGCAAAGCATAGATAAAAGCGTCATCTGTATCAGTCAACCAGTAGACATTTACTAAGTATTTACTATGACAAGTACTGTGCTAGGCCCTGAAGATGCAAAGAAAAGTAAGAAGTCCCTCAAGGAGCTGCTCCAGTCTAATTCAAACAATTAGATATCAAGCCAGTTATCTACAGGGTAAATTGGGAGATAATCAACAGAGGGAAAGCATTAAAATTAACAGGGATATGTGAATGCTCTTGAAAGTCAGAGGCCATGCTTGAATGTGAGTTCTCCAGACTGTGAGGCTAATTTTCTATCTGCTTCACACAATACTGCCTCATGCATCCAGGTTCTGGTAAGGATAAAAATCCTTCCAAGTTGCTATAATAGAAAAATGAAGCAAGAGCTACAGAGGAAAAATGGCAGGGGAGTGGGGGGGGAGCAGAAGTATAGACCATTAAAGAAAAGAAGATTGGCTTTCTTTGCTTGATAGGGTGCCAGGATCATTATTTTTTTTATTTGGAGAAGTCTCCTCCATAATTGCAGCACTTTTCTTATGGCTATAAATACAAAAAAGGAAAGAAAAGAGAAAGCTCTGAGTTGGACTATCCAAGAAATCCAATCTTAATCCTTTCCTCTAAGAAAAAACCAATGCTGGCCCATATGGAATGGATTGAGCAGGAACAGATCTATCCAAGCCAACTCTCCCAAGATGAAACTGGGCTCTCTTTCCCCAGGCTCCAGCAAGAATTATGTGCTTTAGGAGTGAAGCACCATTGGTAATACCTGGACTCAGATAAGTATTAAATAGCAAGCTATCTGGTTTGGAATGCAATCCCCAAACCACAGACGCTTATTCAGAGGCCATATGAGAATTTGGGTTTTTGCATCATAGCCACAATACTCAGATTCTGTTTCTCATTTTCCACAGAAAGGAATAAATGTAAATATAAGAATCTTGAGGTTCAAATTTTAAAATATAGTAAGGCAAGGAAAATAGAGATAATGCAAGGTCCCCCAAGTTAAATACCGAAAATGGATACTAATGGCTGCATAATAATAGCTGCATAAACTGAAAGAGAGAGGACTCCACACATTGTTAAATTGTCTGATCACAGCTTCCTTTGGGGAAATGTAATGAAAAAATCATTCATGATGTATCTTACCACATACTTCACTGAAAAAAAAAATTGAAGCAATTATCATATGTTTCCCTTCCTTCCCAATTCTGCACTTACTATCAGTTCAACACCCTCCTCCATTTTCTCCATTACTTTAGTTTCTGGTGAAGAAATGATCCTTGGCATTATCAAGATCCTCCCATCTATTTATATCCTTAATTCCATTTCCTCCTGTCCCTTCCAGGTGCTTGGTCCTTTTATTATACACATTCCATCTATCATATCCTGTCTATTTTTATCTTTTTCCTTCCCTGCTGCTTTTTAAATGCCCTCAAGTCATTCCATTCTTTTAAAAAAAGAAATTCATTTGACCCTGCATTCTCTATCAACCTGTGCCTATGCTGCCTTTCACAAAGTTCTAGAAAAAGTTCTTTTACATCTATTGGCTTAACTGTATCACTTTCCACTCACTTCTCAATTCTTTTTATTGTGACTTCACTCCATCATTCGAATGAAACTGCACCATCCAAGGTCTCCAATGATCTCTTCATCACTAAAGCTAAAGAATGACCTTTTCTTAATCCTTATTCTTCTATACCTCTATGCAGAGTTTAACCCTGTTGACCCTTCCCCTCTTTCATCTATATTCATTTTTTTAAGTGATATCATTCTATCATGATTGAGGCAGTTAGGTGGAACAGTGGATAGAGTGCCAGGAGGCAGGACAACTCATCTTCCTGAGTTCAGTCTAGCCTCAAACATTTAGCAGCTTTATGACCTTGAACAAGTCATTTAACCTTGTTTGCCTCAGTTTCCTTATCTGTAAGAAGGAAATGGAAAGGCACTGCAGTATCTTTACCAAGAAAACCCCAAATAAGTTCAAGAAGAATCAAACACAACTGAAAACGACTGAACAACAAGACCAGTACTCTGAATATCTTGACCTTAGTCTGAAATTTGGTCCTGCATGTTTCATTTTATTCTTTCCTTTGCCTACTCCAGCTTTACATCTCTTAGTCTCTCAGTGCATCATTTTGTTGTGTGCCATTAGGGTGCTGGTAAGAACTTTCTCTTCTGTATTAAAGACTTTATATTTCTCTTCTGAATACTGAACACATTACTGACCATTCATATGATCTTAAAAATACCTTTCTAACTTGGTAGCACCTGAGAGATCTTGTCATCTGCTATAATAGCCTTCTAGAACCCTGGATCACTTCCATAGGTATGTGATGATTATGGGTCAGTGTATTAATCTTTCATTAGACCTTCAGGGGAATGTTCCCCAGGGTGAGCTAGCATACCCATCCCCAAGTTCTGCCTGTACCTGAAGTATCTCAACATATAAGACTTTTGTGACATATATTACACAATTGTAAAGTGCATGGAAATGTAGCCTAATTGTTCATGCTTCTCATGTCTTTGAACTAACTGTAAGAATAGAAAAAATAAATGCCTTACAGAGTGGCTATTTTATGCATTGAAACTGTAGCTAGGATCTAATTGACCTGCAATAAATTTTCCAGACAGAGGAATGACACTTCCACAGTAGAATACTAAGGGCAAAAGCATGTTTGGAGGGGCATGAACAATATAACTCCTTCCATTTTTACTCAGTACAATTCAGCCAGAATGACAATGAGCCAAACCACCAGGGAGAAATCTTCTTCAGTGCAGCCTTCTATACAAGAAAGGGATTCTCTGGCAAAGGTGTACCTCTTACTAATAACACTTCCCAGTTATAAGGTCAAAGCTTCACCATTGGGAGTTCCTTGATCGTGAAATTTTGGTCGATTTTGTGGGCAGTTAGAAAGCACATTGGTTAGGGAATCTGGAAAATTTCAAACTTGAGCACTGCCTCCCTCTGGATGGGAATGAAATCCTCGGGGAACTTTCAGACCTACTAGCATAACTCTGAAGATGCTGGAACATTTTTAGGAGGTTTCCCTATTTGGGTAAGTTTATTAATGTAGTAGAATAGTTTCAGTCTTCTGGTATACTCAAAATAGGTTGTTAAAGCCAAATGCTTTGTGCAAATAAGTCCATTCTATCTTGAGCTCTTCAAGGGCAAAAAAAAATGCTTTTTCCTTTTCTTTGAATTCCTAGCCTTGTATATAGTGGGCATTAAATAAATATTTATTGACTGATATTCTTACAATTTGCTGGTGATTTATCTGTACCACTGCATTTTTACCATCTATGGAATCAGCCTCTTGTGCTGTGAAATAGAACTCATAAATATAATATGTAATCAAGGAAAACATTTATATATGAAAATGCAATAGATATATGGAAAGAGGCATAGTGTGCAGGGAGGAAAAAATGAATAGGTATCTATGGGATAAAGAGAAGGATGTTTCACAACCTTTACATATGATTCAATTCCAATTTATGCTGGAATTCTTCTCTGAAATATATAGCTTTTTTCTCTTCTATCTCATTTTTCTCTCCACAATTGGAAATGTCATTGTATTTTATTCTGATCCTATTCCATTATTTCTAACAAGAATTTTGTCACACAAACATCCCAATGAGTTTTTCCTTAGTCTTGTAATAAAGGTTAATATTCTCTATTCCTTTCATTATATCCTCAGTATTTAGCATAGTATCTGATACACAGTAGGAAGTTAACGAATGCTTGTTGATGAATTATCTGTTGGTTGTCTTGACTTCAAGCTACATTTTTAGACTATCTGCATTGTATTACTATTGATGGTATAGATAGCATCCTCTTAGGCTTGAAACTAAAGTGTCATCCTTGACTTTACAGGAGCTCTCATCCAGTCAATTGCCAAGTCTCATCACTTCTGCTTTCTCAATATCTCTTGGATATTATCCCCATCCCCTTTTTTTCTCTGACACTGCCACCATCTTGGTATAGGCCCTCATCACCTGGACTATTGCAACAGCCTGATATATCTCAAGTCTCTCATCACTTCAATTTATTCACCATTCAACTGTCAAACTGATCTTCCAAAAAACACAGGTCTGATCATATGACCCCTCCTCCAAAAACTCCCAGTGGCTACCTATTACCTCCAGTATAAAATATAAAATCCTCCATTTAGATTTTAAAGCCTTTCCTAAACTGGCTTCTCTCTACCTTTCCAGTCTTCTTACACCTTACTAATATCCATATACCCTGCAATTCGATGGCACTGGTCTTCTTGCTCTTGCCCACACACACACACACAGCATTCCAATTTTCTGGGCATTTTCACTGACTATCATTCCCCATACCAGGAATGATTTCCCTCCTTATCTCCACCTTCTTAGCTTCCCAGGCTTCCTTCAAATCTCAGTTAAAGTTCCATCTTCTGCAAGAAGTCTTTCCCTGTCCAATTCAAGGAAGCACTTTCCCAGTGTCCTCCCTTTGAGAATGTTGTTGTTCAGGTTTTTTTTTTTCAGTCATGTCCACCTCTTCATGATCCTCTTTGAGATTTTTCTTAGCAAAGACACTGGGGGTGTTTCGCATTTTCTTCTCTAACTCATTTTATAGATGAGGAAATTATGCAAATAGGGTTAAGTGACTTACCCAGGGTCACACAGCTAGCAAATATATGAGGTCACATTAGAACTCAGGAATATGAGCTTCTAGATGCCTGGCACTCTGTCCTCTGCACCGCCTAGCTGTCTCCAGTTTATCCCATATTTGTATTGTTTGTAAATAATTGTTTTCATGTTTCTCCCCTATTAGGGGAGAGCCTCCTATAAACTTCTTAAGAATGGTCACTGGTTTTTTTGATTTCTTTGTACCCCCCACTGCTCATCACAAAACCTGGCCCAATTTAATCAATTATTCATTAATTGGTCAAAACTATAGGCCTAAAATAAAGCTTAGAGGTCATCTTGTTCAACTCATACCAGAAGTATGGGTGCTCTCCATAATATCCCTATGATTCCTGTTTATCATTTAAATTTCATATGAGGACTTCTAAGAACAGATAAGTTTCCTGTTGTGATCCATTCCAGGGCAACTGGTAAGTCACTTGGTTTGTGTTTTCTTCTAGTCTAGCTCTGGAGAAGTCATACACAAAAGCTATATATCCTCTGGGGATATCCCTGGTATCTCTGCTCCCATCCCTAGTTGTTCACTATGCATCTGATTCCAAAGAAAGAACATCAAAAACATGAAAAAAGTTAGATAATTTTTTGGATAAGTTCAAAGTTAAAGACAATATTACTGGATCGCAACATTCCACAATACCCCTATAATTTTCAACCAGTTATCTTTTTGTCTAAGTAGCTCCTTCTATATTAAACTCAGCTGCATGAAAAATGAAAGTGAAGAACCAAATGAAAAGGAAGATTTCTTTTCTTCCCTTCTATGTGTTTAACAGTTTCTGACTAGCCATTTTCAGTCACATCTGACTCTTCCTGATCCCACTTGGGATCTTCTTGGCGAAGATACTAGAGTGGTTTTGGCATTTCTTTCTCCAATTCATTTTACCTATAAGGAAACTGGGGCAAAAAAGTTAAGTGTCTTGCTCTGGGTCACACAGCTAAGAAGTATCTGAGGTCAGATTTGAATTCAGGCTTTCTTGACTCCAAGTCCAGTGCTCTATTCACTGCCCCACAAGTACTAAGTACTTTTTCATTACTTTTATACGTAAAATTTACCTAATTCATCAATTAGCTGAGGAGTTTATCAGATAGGGTTAGAGGGACAAAGTAGTTATAATTTTGTGAACTACCCTATGGTCTCTGACTCTCCAATCCACTATGGTCCTAAATACACTAAGAAAAATTAAAATATAAGCCCAAGTTCATCTGCTTACAAAATAATATACCATACTAGTAAGATAGTAGTGTTCAAAAACTTGTGTAACAAACAATACTTGCAGAGAGGTCAGACAAGGGGACACAAAATCAGCAAACATTCTACATTCTATATACCTATACATTTTCTCTACCTTCCTCATCCACCTTTGGGATCTTCTCACCATCCTCAAAAGTATCTTTCTATTTTGGAGCTCACATAAGGTAGTTGAATAGTTGACAGAAAAAAATTTACTAAGAATTTATTAACTTCCAGACTATTCATTAAGTTCTGGGTCAGTTCTTGTCTTCAGAAAGCTTATATTCTAATAACAGAAGATAGAACCATAAAGGAGAACTAGAAAGGGAGGGGAAGGGAGGCAGCATGGTGAAGGCGAGACATGAAGTGGTCTTGAAACCTGATTCCAGGCTAGATAAAGTCAAAACTCAGAGGTTAGCTCACATATTCTTACAGACTCCTTCAAATTATCTTTCCATTATTAAAAATACTTGGGTATGGTCTTATAGTCAATCATTCTTCATAAAGAATATTCCAAAATATGCAGTTGAAAGGAAAATCTATCCTGTATGTGTGGTTTTTGTTTAATTTACTATCAATATCAAATGTCTTTTGTAAACATGATTGAGGACTGCTGGTCTTACCCTTAGAAGTTTCTGATGATATGGGGTGTCCTTAAGTAACCTCAAGACTGTGTATTTCTGATGGGAAAATGACTCATAGTTTCTGGAAAGCTGTGTGCATCCTTTTCCAGATGTTCTCTCAGACCCTCCACATCAAGCAGGCGTGTCCTAAAGCTGATCATGGCATCCTTTCAGGCAGTAACCACAAGCTTCTGTGTAGCAACCTGTTTCTTAGAGGAAAAAAAAGACTTCTGAGGGCTGAGATTAGAAGTTCATCTAATTTATTAAATGAAAACATAATCAAAAAATGCTAACTCTGCCAAACAAAGATCCTAAGGGTTGTTTCAAATTACACAGTCAAGGTTAACAAGTTTTAAAATATAACCCACCCTAAAGAAGCTTATTTGTCATTTCTGTTTTTTTAATTCCTTAAAAAAACTGAAATATTCTAAACAGTAATGAAATTAATCATTCTCAGCTAGGGCAAACAACATAACCACCACCAAACAAATCATAACCATTTGTTTATCATTAGAGGGATTTCTAGATGCAAAAAATATTTCTTTGTATACTGGGAAAGCTAGAGCACTGAGACTGGAGTCAGAAGAGCCAAGTTCAAATCCAACCTCAGACAATTAGCAGTGTGACCCTGGGAAAGTCACTTAACCTCTATTTGACTCAGTTTCCTCATCTGGAAAATAGGGATAATAATGGCCCCTACCTCTCAGGGTTGTTTTGAGGATCAAGTGAGATAATGAGTATAAAACAGTTAATACATAACTGGTAAATAAAGAGTGCTTTATAAATATTATTATTATTACTACCTTTAACAATTCAGTTCTTATTTATGTTCATATATTTCAAAACATACAAAGATCCAAATAAATTTTCAAAAGGTCCTCTGCTCAGAAGAAATGAGAAAAAATAATGTATGGGAATAATGTCTTCCCATTGAATATATGTGTGTGTGTGTGTGTGTGTGTGTGTGTGTGTATGTATAGATATATATAAATATATAAATGTGTGTATATATGTGTGTGTGTGTATATATATGTACATATATATATGTATATATATATACACATGCATACATTTAAATACAAACCACACTCTCCCTTTTTCTGAAAGCCAATGGAATGACAAGTGAATTTAGAACCATGAGATCTAGGGTCAAATCCCAGCTCTAACACTCACTGTATGATCCTAAGCATGTCAATTAAACTCTGCACTACAGTTTCTTCATCTGTAAAATGAAGGAATAAAACTAGATGACCTTTAAAAATCCCTTCTTGGAAGTTATGAGACCTATACTAAAAATTCATCATTTGCCTTCTCATGATAAACTATATAATTTACTGAAAGTTGGGCTGTTTTCCCCACAGTTTTGCACTTAAATACCATATTGAACTGATTTCATTGGGGCAAAGTAAACAAATACCCTAGGGGGTACAGCATGGAAATCAGACTTTAGGCCTCATGACCTTGACATCCCACTGTATTGACTTGAGAGATTCCCTTCTCAGCAACTGCACATATGCTTCTCATTCCTCAAAAGAGAATGCACTGTTTTTTAAATAATATAATTTGATTTCAGGAAAGAAACAGTGGTTTGTTTTTTTTAATTTATACTTTTTGCTCTTGATCAAAGATGTCACATTGTGCAAATAATATTCAATTTTTGTGTTTTTTCTGTAAAAGGAATTGGAAAACTGGACAGCCTGATAACTGGGGTCATGGCCATGGACCAGGAGAAGACTGTGCTGGGCTAATCTATGCTGGACTATGGAATGATTTTCAATGTGAAGACATTAACAACTTCATTTGTGAAAAAGACAGGGAGCCAGGTAAGTAGCATAGGGTTCTCAAAAGGAAAAATTGTGAAGTCTGGGTCACTACCAGTAGATGTTTGAACCATATAACTTTTATCATTTTTTGACTAATTCAAGACAATGGCATTCATTAAATTTTCCAATCATATTTCACCAACATGATTATTTTTTCACAGAATAATTACTGAGAAAGAAAATAAGTATTTGTCAATTTAAAAAATATATATTTTTAAAAAGAGACAATGGCACATAAGAGTTCCAAAAGTCTACACCTATGTCCTAATGATTTTTTTACTTTGTTCTTGAGTGTCTCACATCCCTAACCCAGTCTCCTTACACATGTGCTTCTTTTACACTGGGGAATCTTAATGTATTTTCCCTCACCAGAGCTATAATTCATTTTATAGAATGGGGTAAAAAGCAACCCAAATTTATGATTTGTTTGAATAAAGTTTAGTCAGTTTGATTGCTAGTAGTATAGTATCTAGAAATGAGCATCTGGTCTTTGAATCTGTCTAATTTGGGAAGGGGGTGTCCATGGAGAGGGTGGGGAGTATCCAAGATTGCTTACCTAGTTAATTGTTGATTACCTTGAAGTTGTATACACTTGGATGACTCTTAGTTGGGGAGGGGGCAGGATAGAAAAAGAAATCTAGCCTATATAAAATATAAGATATCAGTGAAAATCTATTTTTTAAAAGAAATCATATACATCATTGTTTAAACTATGCATTTTAGAATCTTGAGCAGTAGAACAAATCCTTATTATTTTAGTATAATGCATTAAAATTTGTTTGGTTCCTTTTAGCACCAACTTCTGCCTTATAATAAGCTGTGAAACAACAGACATGGACACAAATTCTGGACATATCCCAAAAACAAAGGATGTGTCTTTCTGACTACATCACCTTCTTACCCCATGGAAAAAGAAAGCACTGAAAACTGGTTCAACAAAAATTCCTGCTGCAAATTTTTCTTCCCTTCCACCATTACTCAAGGACTTGGGACCTAGTTGATGGTCAGTGCACAGCTGGATGGAATCCCATAACCTTTCTCAGCCAATAACTACCCAAGTATGTGAGTCCTCACTTCAGAAGCACAGGGATACTCCATTCTGAATGAGTGCTTGTTATTCAGCTATAGGAAAAGCTTAAACATCTACTGTGTAAACAGTGTGTTACATGGGCTAAAATCCCAAATGTAGGAAAATTATACAGATATACATATATATAGTCCAAACTCTTAGTAATAATATGGAATATACTTTTAAGAGCTTTTAAAACTTTGTATTTTTGTACAAAATATTTGCTTTTTATATATTTTTTCTTTTTTTATGGTCATTTTACCAATATAGTACATGAAGCCAAAGAAAACAATAATGGTATTAATAATAACTCATAGAGTTTCTTGTCAGATGCAGCTCTTCCCCACGGTAAAAGATGTTTTTCAGTTGTTTTTTCTTTAAATGACGTATACACACACACACACACACACACACACACACACACACACACATATATATATACATATATATTTATGTATGCATATATATGTGTGTGTGTGTGTGTGTGTGTGTGCATATATAGAGATGTATATGGGTATATCATTTCCCCAGGGAATTCAATAACTTGAAATATCTTTATAGATTTTGGCAATGAGGAGTTTATGATTCTGTACAGGTCTAGATAGCCAAAAATGGTTAATAATGGTCTGTGTTGGTCATAGGGTCTATCTGTCACGTTTAAATGAAGTGGCTATCTTAACGCCATTTCCTATTTCTTTGTATTGGTGATGTTGGTGGGAAGGTGTTCATTGGAAAATGTAGGTCTCCATCTCTGGCTCTCTAAAAGGCTTCACTTAGGTTTCTAAGGAAGTGCCCAGTGTCCCAGGAACCCCACAGCAGCAGGTGTTGCCTGCCTGAGATCAGAGCATTAATTCAGCCAACACTGTCTTTGGGAAGACAGAGATAAATTATGTGCTATCTGAAATGTTTGTATTTTTTGAGTCGAGTTTCAGAAAAGTAGTTCCAAAGTATAAAGGTTCTAAAATGCTAGAATAAGTGAAAGGCCACTAAATCAAAATCTTGAAAATGAACTTTTCCCAACCCCTCTCCCCTATGAGTCCTTCTCTAATCTCTCTCTTTATTCAAAAACTAAAATAAAATATATCTAAAACAGCATTGGGCATTCTGCCCGTGCTCAGGGGTGAGGTCTCCACCCGCCAGATATCCTACCTTCCCTCCCCCAAGGAGCTGCCTAGGCAGTGCTGCTATCTATCTTAAATAAAAATTTTAAAGAATAAAGAAATAGTTCAATTTTATCAATTGTGTGATTTGTCTTAAATTTAACCATTCGCCATGATTTATGCCACCTGCACATGGAAAAACTATCTCTCTGACAATTTTGTACCTGTAGTTTGCTAGAGAAAAAAATCGACCAGTTCATGCAAGCCCTGCTGAAGGCCTAAAGGTTGAAACTTCCAGCTACCCTACCCCAGTGCTCAACCACAAAGGAGACAGGCCTCTTATGATTCAAAGGCTTTGTGGGGGCAAAGCTCGATCCCCTTTCTTCCTGTTTTTCAACCATCAATTGTGATTTGTTTCAAGAAGTAACTTGAATAAAATCCAAGGAATTCCTAATGTATACATCAGAAAGGAAAGCTAGTGCTGCATGAACAGCTGAAAATATTCATGGCACAGTCAGTATTTTTCTTCCAGCAAGAATGTTTCAATTTTCAGAAGGCAATTGGGAGACTTTTAATGATTTATTCCATAAAATCAGATGGTTTAAAACATTATGAGGCAATCAATGCATATAAGACATATTTGACAGTGCAGACCAGATGTCTCTCTACCCACTCAGAATTTAGACCATTTTCAAGGGAATTAGTTTAGCAAAAATGTGACATTATCAAATGAGAGAACTTTGCAAACTTTAAAGCACTATATAAATTCTAACAATTATAATTATTATAATTATAATAATAATAATAATTATTATTATTATTATTATTATTATTATTATATGTATTGAGATCTTCAGTTGCCTGATTTGCTACCTATTGTAAGGGGATGGAAAAGTATTTCCCCAGCAATGGTCTAGTAAGAATGAAAGCTCATTTCACTAAAAAAGGAAAAAAACACTTCTTCCTTACTTCCCCAATGATCAATGCTCATCATCCTTCCACATCCTTACAATTTGAGGCAGCAAGCAGGAATAGCTACTACCACAGGAAGAAGGTTTTTAAGGAAGTAGAAAAATATATAAATCAAGTAACTATAATGAGTATGTAGATTTCTGCCCCAGACAGCAGAATTGATTTCCCCTTGAATAAAAGAGCATCTTTTTAACTCATTCTTGACTTCAATAAGGACATACTCCATTGTCATTTGGAAAGGCAGGATGGTATTGTATAATCTTTTGGAGAAGGAGAGGAGGAAGAGGGAAGGAGAGGTATTTGTTATTTAGAGTCAAGTGACACTATCACTAAAGAGTTGAGAAACCCTCAATAAATGTTTTTACTACTCAAAGAATCAGTTTTATGTAATCATAGGACAACCCAAGCTTGGGAGATATTTTTCTGGCTATGTATACATAATAAAAACAAGAATCTACCCTTTTAGATTTTTTTTCACTTGCTCAAATTTATTTGCATAGCAAGTTCCAAAGTATTTGAGAGTCTCATAAATAAACCATAGGGGCTCATACCCACATAGCTCTGTGGGGTTCTTTTGACAAAGGTCCCCCAAATGGGTTTGGAGATTAAGATCCTATAGTAAGGAATTAACTTGGAATTGTAAGGATATCATTGAGGTAGAGAGTGGGATTAAGATATAAATCCACCTTGAAGAAGAGAGTCTAAAATCAGGCTTAATCTTAGCCTAAGGGTTAAGCTTGATACTCATGGCATCATTTTTAACTAAAGAGATGTCAACCAGTTCCTATAAGGGAAAAGATTTCTAGACTTGCCATCCTACAGATAGGAGCCAGTATATTCCCTGAAGAGATGAAGCCTAGAAGTTGGTAGTCCAAAAACATTTGACAGACATGGCAGACATGGAACAGAGAACCATCCACTGATAATTAGATGATATTAATAAAGATCAAGACCCAGTGAGAATATAGTATAAATGAAAGAAAGAAAAAGGAGGGAGGGAAAAGAGAAAGAGGGAGGAGGCAGAGAGAAGGAAAAGGAAAAGGAGAAAAGGGGGGGGGAGAAGAGTGAATACTCCCCACAAGAATAAAAGAGATCAGAGCAGTAGGAACAGCATGGATAACATCGCCAGAACACATCTTAATCCCTGTGGAATTAAATGTCTTTCACATGTATACCCTGGTCACATATATTTCCTACATGTGTTCCCTTAAACATAGGCTCCATATGTGTATTAAGTCTTCCCAGTGATATTGCACATTTGTAGGAGAATATGTAGGAGATTATACCCAAAATATAGGGGACATATTTTTACTAAATCTTATATACTACATATTTTTATTCTATCTTACATACTATATATGCATATACTATACATATATGCAAAATATATTTTAGTATATATTCTAAATATATTTTATATACTATATTATTTCAGCTGTGTCTAGCTCTTCATGATCCCATTTGGGATTTTTCTTGGGAAAGATACTGGAGTGGTTTGCCATTTATTTCTCCAGCTAATTTTACAGATGAACTCAAAAGGGGTGAAGTACTTGCCCAGGGTCATACTAACTGAGGCCAGATTTGAACTCAGGAAGATGAGTCTTCCTATCTCCAGGCTCAGCACTCTTATCTACTGTACCTAGCTGTCCCTTTATATACCATACTAGACTATACTACACTACATTATCTGTATTTTATTTTTGCTTACTATTTTATTAAATAACTTCACTTTGAACTGTGGGTAAGTTGAGAGTTCTGACTAACATGTTAGTCATCACCTACCACATACTAGGCACTATGCTGAGCATTGGGGAGGAAATGAAAGAGAAAAAAATTTTCTACTCTCAAAGAGCTAAGCTCCTCAGTGGGTACTGGACATTCATGAGCTATGATTTTGAATAGATATAGCCTCACAGGCTATCTTGAATCTGTAATAACTTTAGTGCAGGCCATATGCCAAATATGTAATGCTTCACAAGCCACACATAAAGTGGGAATAATGAATATTAAATAATATTTATATTGGGAGGATGAAGTAAGATAATGTTTGTGAAGCATTTTTAAAACTTAAAGTACTATATAAAATGATATGCATGTATGCAATCATTACTTGCTCTAATAATGAATTTAAGATTTTCATAGACGGTTACTAGAAAAACTTGGGTTTGTTTATATTGCCTAGTGAAAAATAAAACACCGAATGGGGTTACAAAGAGTTAGACATGACTGAAATGACTGAATAACAACAACAATTTTCTTGGCAAAGATACTAGAGTGGTTTTTCCATGCCTTCTCCATCTATTTACAGAAGAGTAACAAACAAGTAGGGGTGAAATAATTTGCCTATCTCACACAGCTAACAAGTATTTAAGACTACATATGAATTCAGATCTTCTTGACTCCAGGTCCAGTGTTCTTTCCATTGTACCACCTTACCTGCTCCAGAATAATATAAGTAGTAGGCAAAATTCTGAGATACACACACACACACACAGAGAGAGAGAGAGAGAGACAAATTGATTTAAAACACAGAAATTTAGTGGAATAAAGTAAATTCACAGAAGAGCCTATGATAGACACTAATAATAATAATATTTATCAAATATCAGCTGTCACTTATTATTTCCAAGAACATTTCCTGAAAAAATAATTTTGAAAAGGATTCTGAAGGAATAAGTTGCATTACAATTTATTGTGTACTAGATTTTTAAGTTATATAAAATCTAAAAGTATTAAATATTATGTGCATAGCCATCACTGTGCTACACACTGTGGAGTTTACAAAAAGAAAAAAATGGGCTCTGTTTTTGGGAGGTTATAATCTAGTTAGGAAGACAGTAAGTAAGTTCTGTAGAAACTGAGAAGAGAAAATTCCATTTTTGCCAGCCTAGTGAGTCAGCTGCTAGGTCTTAAGTGAATTGAAAGGAGATAGAAAGCAAACATATGAGAGAAACTGTGTTGCCAGTCATTGATTCATTTGTGCACTAAGGAAACTTACAGAGATTGATGGGGAGGCCCATGAAAGAACTCAGATGTTAATATGGACCCCTTCTACTTAGAAAAATGTGACAGGAAGGGGAAGAGCTAGAAACTGTTCCCTAACAGAAAAGTGGTTAATGTATGTTTTTTCTCATTAGCATATTCAAAGTCCATCATTTAAAGTACAAAAATAAATTTTTATGACACTGTACATTCTGATGTATCACCACTTTGGGGAAATCTTTTAATGATTAGGCATCATATTTATCTAATAATTCAAAAAGGAGCTATCTGAAAAATCACTCCCAACTTTGTGGGAGGATTGTGTCCAGGATTTGCCATTCCCTCCCTCCAGATTCCAGAGTCTTATTAGCAAGTACTTTTATAAAACATAGACCTTCCAAGTTATCTGAACAGCATTTGGGGAAGGTTTATTACTCTAACAATACAGCTACATATAGGAAAATCATGCAAGAACACTGTCTGGAAATATTGGAAATAGTGAGCAGAGTGAAAATTCATTTTGATAGAGAGGAACCCTAACTCAGAAATATGGTCACCAAGAAATTTAATGTCAAAAAATAAATCTAGCACATTATCAAAAATGTAGTTTACATATCAAAAAGCATTTATTCAAATTGCATAATATTTTTCCATAGGAGCATGAAATAGAGGCTAAAATGTATTATTGTGGGAAAACTTTGGAAATCAACATGTATCTTTTTTTAATCTATCTAAAGAGAACAGCATACTTCATCACTTTCAATGATGGCACCAATTTTTTCTTTCCTCATAAAAGATCCAGTTCTTGCCAGGATTTTCCACATTCAAAAAAAAGTCAGAAATTTAATACAGTAAATAAGATTTGAAAGCTAGTAATGTTGGCCCAAAGTTTTTATACCATACAGAACTGATAAAACTATTTTAGTTTTGAAATACTAGTGAAGGTTACTGAGAACACAGTCTAGAAATAAGAAGAAATACTCATATAAGAAAAAAAAAGATAACTAAATCTCTTGGAGGAAGAAAAGAGGCATGGAAATATTTTATAGTGATGAACCATCAGATAATATTATTCAGTCTCACATCTTTAATTATCTATTAAACATCTGAAAATGGATGTCCCATAGATATCTTAAACTCAATATGTCCAAAACAATGAATTATCTTTCCCTCAAAACTCTTCCCTCATTCTAATTTTGCTATTTCTATTGAGATTACCACCATCCTCCTAATCCCTAGGTTTACAGTCTGGTGTCTCATTGATTTTCACCTCCAATAGCTAATCTGTTGTCAAATTCTTCTGGCTTAATCTATGCAACCTCTCTCCTTTAAGCACCCCCTATTTCTTTTCTGACACTGCCACTATCCTCATAACCCCATATCTGTACTATTAGAGTAGTTTTTTGGATTGGACTTTCTGCCTCAAGTTTTTTCCTGCTTCAATCCACCTTTCATTCTGTTGTCAAATTGAGCTTCCTTAGCTTAATTCAAGTTTGGCCATGTCGTTTGCCTACTCAATAAACCCCAGTGGTTCCCTATCATCTCCAACATCAGATATAAAATTCTCTGGTATTAAAAATCCTTCATAATATTGCCCTTTTGTATCTTTCCAATCTTCTTATTCTTTGCTTCCTGTTCCCTCAATATTTTCTTTTTTTTCCCTTCAACATTTTCTACAAAATCCAGCGATGCTGACCTTCTTGCCTGTTCCTAGTACAAGACTGGGTGCATTTTTGCTGGCTCTTCTATATGTCTGAAATTCTCTCTCTCTTCAGCTCTGCCTCTTGGCTTTCCTGGCTTCCTTCAAGTACTAGATAAAATCCTAGCCTCTATGAGAAGACTTTGCCAATCTCCCTTAATGTGTACACTGCTGATATCAAAATTATCCTAGATAGATAGATAGACAGACAGACAGATATATAGATCTATATAGAGTTATTTGTATATTAAATTTCCCAGGAGACTGTGAGCTCCTTGAGAACAGAGACTCTTTTTTTGCCTTTCTTTGTATCCCTAGAACTTAGCACAATGCCTGTCGTAAAACAGGCTCTTAATAAATCTTTTTTGATTGACTGTTGACTGAAAAACCAATTCACAAAATTAAAAAATTGAAAGGAGAATTAACAACAAATAGAGGAAACAACTAATAAAATTATTGGAAGCTACTATTCATAGTTATATGTCATCAAAGCAATTAAGATGAAATAGATTGATTTCCAAAAAATGTGCCAAAATATGTTTTTAAAATATAAAATGACCAAATCAATAGAAATAGAAATAACTAATCTAATTAACCAAGGCAGAAATAAACTCCTATGGCAACAAAAAAATCCAAAACCAGATAAATTTCAATTGAATTTTATCCAATATATATATAAACTGTTTTCAAAAATGGATAAAGAGGCAATCTATAAAACTCTTTCTATGAAATAAATATACTTCTGATCCTTAGATCAGAGAGGGATAAAAGAAAGAAAAGTTTATATCAGCACTGCTAAGAAATGTTAATGCAAAAAAAGTTGTGATATTAGCAAAACAGATTGTAGTCACATATCCAAAAAATATTCTTTGTAATGAAATTGTATTTATAATAGAAATATAATAATGTTTCAATATCAAGAAAATCATTAGCAGCATGAACTAAATAACAAAACACTCTGAATTCCACATGATTAAATTAACAGTTCTTAATGACAATCAGCACATATTCATTTTTTTAAAAAACACTAAAAGTCAATGGAAAAATAATATTTTCTTAAATAATCAAAACCATTTATCTAAAAGTGAAAGAATTATTACTAATATTTTATTGGAAGTTTACCCATTCCCCATTGGAATCTTTGCTAATAAGGAGTGTACAAGCATGCCCATTGTCATCTCATTATTAGAAATAAAAATTCAATGTTCATGTACAGGTCACATCATTACAATAAAAATGACAATGATAACCCTATTAAACTACAGATTTAACACTATAACCAATAAAAATTACTTAGGAAATATTTTGCAGAAATAGAGAAAATAAAATGAAAATTCATATAGAAGAACAAAAGAGTCAAAATGTCAATAAGAATCATAGAAAGTAGAAATGACTAAGAGTTGCCATTAACAGATCTCAAATTATATAATAAAACAATATTTATGAAAATTATTTCCTATTAGATAAAAATAGAAAAGATACATTAGATAAAAATATTTAGAAGTAAAAGTGCATGAGTCTAATTTTTTATAAACCCAAAAACTCAAAATATTAAGGAAAAAACTTTTTATTAAAGGAGAACTAGAGACTAGCTTGGCATGAACTAGTCTTAGTTAACATTTCATACCTTATATCACAACAAATTCCAAATTCAGATGAAATATCTGAATAGTAAAATGTCATAAAATAAAAAAAAATCAGAGAATGAATTTTATTCCTGAACAAGAGATGAATTCATCTGTGGTACAAAGAATATAATGAAAAACAATCAAAAGAGACAATTTCCAATTTTTAAAAATAAAAAGTATTTTCACAAAAAAAAGTGCAGCTAGAATAAGAACAAAAGATACACATTCAAATTTACCTTTCATTAAATATCTCTATAAAAGTCAGCCATCCATAATCTATAAGGATCTGATAAATGTATGTTTGAAGATCAACCCCAATATACAAGTGCTCAAAGCACGTGAACAAAATGTTCTCAAAAGAAGAAATGTCAACTATCAACAAATGTCTGAAAAAGGTCTCAAACTTAATAATAATCAGTCATGAAAATTAAAACA
Organism: Macrotis lagotis; assembly: GCF_037893015.1. NCBI lineage: Eukaryota > Metazoa > Chordata > Mammalia > Peramelemorphia > Peramelidae > Macrotis > Macrotis lagotis. The sequence continues at coordinate 456,330,076 of NC_133666.1, read as the reverse complement.
ACACTGAAGTATCACTTCACACTCAACAAATTGGCATGGATGATAAAAAATGGAAAAATTCAATGCTGGTTGGGTTGTGGAAAAAACAGGCAAGTTATTCACTTCTCGTAGAACTGTCATTGGTCCAACAATCGGAAATTATGCAAGAATGATTAATAAATTGTTAATACCCTTTGGATGAGTGATCACCCTCCCCAGTTTATACAAAAAGATGATTTACAGTCAGAGAAGAAGCTTGGGCAAAAATTTTCATAGCAGCCTTATTTATAAATAGCAAAAAGTTATAAACAAATTGTATGCCCTACAATTAGGGAATAACTGAGAAAATTATGGTATATGAATACAATACAATATATTGTATTATAAGAAATGACAACTATCTAGATTTCAAAAAATATGAGAGAAAATTTATTGTAATGGATACAGTGAATATGGAATAATATAAATAATAGAAACAATGCCAACTATATACATGAAGATACTCTACCTGACAAACTATAATTAAAGCTATAGTCAACATCAGTTTTATCGATTTATAAAAGTTGAAACACATTTCATTTTATTTACATACTATCAGTGGAAGTCATTCTTACAATGTGTTGCTTGAATATTTTCAAAGATTGTGCTTTGATCATATTTAATTGTGAATTTTGTTGAGATATGTAAGCTATATCAAGACTAAAATCATCAATAAGTGCTTTAAAAAGGTTTTGACCTTGAAGTTAAGAGAGACCTGAAATTCCTCTTATACTTTATAATTGTGTAGTCATTGACAAGTCACTTACTTTCTCCAAGTCTCTTCTAGTAAATGGAGATAATACTTGCAGTGTTACTGTGAGGTTAAAATAAAATATACTTAAATGAATAAGTATATCATGGCTGATATTTTTTACCAAAAGATAAAAGGCAACAAAAAAGACATTAGCAAATCTTATTCCATATGTATTGTTTTTCTTTTTTTTTTTGTTAACTTCTCTTTTTTTTAATTAAATTTTATTTTCAGGTCCATCTTTATAAAATCTTTATGAAAATACACACAGATCAAAAATATACTGTATAAATGTATGAATAAGGAACAGTTTCCTATAGCAGATCACATTCTATGAGCAAACAAATATAAAGAATAAAACAATACATAGTTGAGTTTAAGTATTTGATTAAGTAGAATAAAAGTGAACTTTGAAGACTCTCCTCAGATAAGATGTCTCTCATAGGTAATCTGCTGCTTTAAAAGTCTATTCCTATAATATCAATGGGGTATTTAGGTGGCACAGGGAATAGAGTGCTGGATCTGAAATCAAATAGATTTCTTTAACTGAGTTCAAATTTGGCCTCAGATTGTGTGACCCTGGGCAAGTCACTTGATCCTGCTTACCTCAGTTTCCTCAAGTATAAAAATGAGCAGTGAAGGAAATGGAAAACTACTCTAGTATCTTTACATAAAAGATTTTGTTGAATACATGATTTGCATTGTCAGGTACTAAAATAGCTATCCCTAAGGTAACCAAAGACCCTATAAGCATTAAGGAGAGTTGGATTTGAAGTCAGATAATCTATATTTTACTTGTTAATCATGTGATTTGGAGTAAATCATTTAATTTCTCTAGACTTCAGTTTCCTCATGTATGAAATGAGATTAGCCTTGATGAGTTTTAAGATTCCTTCCAGTTCTAAAACTGAGGTCATATTGTTTCTATATATCTTTAAAAGCCAGTTCAAATGTTATCTCCTTCACAAAGCCTCAAATAGCAACTTGTACTTCTCCAAAGTTTTTAATTATGTATTATTTGTATTATACATAATCTGAGAGGTAGGGTAGCATAGGGGAATTAATACAGTAGTCTGCAGATAAAAAGTGCTAACTTGTATTACTTTTTATCCTCCATTCACATCCTGCCTTCCTATCTCCATGACTTTGTTTATTATCACTATCATTTCTAGAAAGAACTTCCCTTGTGTCTCCATACACTGGAGTCCCTTCCTTCCTTCAAGGTTCTTCTCAGAAGCTACTCCCTCCATGGAATCCTCATTGACTATCTATTCCCTTCTCAAGGCTCAGTGAAAGTGAAAATTTCACATAGCAGCTTACTGAATTCTCATTACTTCATAACACATTCTCCACTGTATCACTATTATATCAATCTGTCTTTATAATTCCTGTTTTATATAATCATATAATCATATATAATTCCTATTGTAAACTTGAGGGCATGATCTATGAACCCATCTATTACTTTGGCAAAATGGACATCTGATGCATGCATAGTGACTAGAATGTAATTGGAATTAATTGAAGTGAATTTGTAGAAATAGGTATTAAGGTGGGTTAAATAGAAGTCAGAAACCAAAGCACATGGAAAATGCATGCTACCTTGAGTCAAAGAGTCTATGTCTTTAATCTCTTCCCTGACTGCCAACTCTGGAAAGTCAATTGATGACTTATACTTGAAAAACCAGGAACCTACATTCAGAGCCTTCTAAAGACACTACTCTGGAAAGCACTTGCGTGTGGAACCTCAAGAAAGAAATCTAATTGCTGACAGCATGGATACTAATGTATGCTATGGAGGTTTTTCATGAGTGCAAAAGACTCTGGGCAAATATTCTTGATAGATTGCTGTTGGGAATAATAAGAGGAGACTTCTAAGGTTTGGGCCTTCCTGCCATTGAGAGGCCAAGGCCTGATCTAACATGGATAGTACAGTGTGGGAAATACACAACCAAAGAAATATGAAAGAGAGTATATTTGTATGTTTTTTATTTATTCTAATAATCTGAGTTATATTCAAATATGTTTGTGAATGAATTCTAAGACAAGATCAGTGGGAACAGGAATGGAGCAGGGGAGTTTGTCCCAAAGTAACAGGAGACTGAGCTATCTGGATAATTCACATATAACCTAAGGTGAGCATCTAGGATAGCAACCATGAAAGGGTTGAGCCAAGGGATAATTAACAGAAGATGCCAGAGTGCTGTAAGAAAGACCCCAGGAGGTATGACTGGTGCCCCTGAGTACCCTCTGATATGAGATGAGGGCTTTAGATACAGTTTTTTAAAACCAATATAATACTGTCTTGCAAAAGGACTAACCAGTTTGGTCAAAGTGCTCCCCTCTTTATAACAAATATATAATTCGGGCAGCTAGGTGGAGCAGTGGATAAAGCACCGGCCCTGGACGCAGGAGTACCTGGGTTCAAATCTGGTCTCAGATACTTAATAATTACCTAGCTGTGTGGCCTTGGCCAAGCCACTTAACCCCATTTGCCTTGCAAAAAAAAAAACTATAAAAAATATATAATTCTTTTTAAAAATCCTGTCTCTCCAATCAGATCTTGAGTTCTTGATGAATCAACCAACAGATTTGCAATCATGGAGCTGCCTCAGATACTTAATAGTCTATGTGGGTCTTTGATCCAAGTCACTTAATTTCTCTTACAATTGGTTTCCACATAAAAAACACATAACCCACATGGTTGCTGTGAAAGTTAAACAAGGTAATAGATGTAAAGGCTTTTGTAAATAATATATGCATTATATGAGTATGCAAACAATATTTTCATTATGTCAATTCTAGGTGTTGTTATTAATTTACAGTCTCATGGTACCTAGAACAATGCTAGAAACATAAAAAGTATTTAAATCATTTGTTTACTTAAATTGTCTTTGTCCCCAGGTGAAATCCAGGGAGTTTCTTCATGTATAAATTTACCAATTAAATTCACAACCAAGGGCATTCATTCCCTCCTTCCTGACCCCTATGAAAATGTCCTTTCTTCTACCTATATTCTGCTGAATGAAGCTTTGGGGACACTAAAATGAGATTTTTTTTGTTCTTTTTATTTTTTGAATTAAGTATGTATTTACTCTTCTTGCCATCGTGTCTCCCTTCTCCCCCCCCCAAAAAAAGTAAAAATATTAATAATAAAAACATAACCTTTGTCATAAAAAAGCAAGAGTGCACAGTACATGGAGCGGATAAAGTTAGGTAACCTTTAACTCAAATCCTACCTCAAACATTGAATAGCCAGATGGGCAAATCATTTAATCACCTACTGTCTCAGTTTTCTCATCTGTAAAATAAGCATAATAGCACTTAACCTTCTAGGGAGGATTTGAGGATAAAACCAGATAATACTTGTAAAGTGCTAGGATGACTCAGTGGTGCAGTGAATAGAGCACTGGTCTTGAAGTCAGCAGGAACTAAGTTGAAATCTTGCCTCAGACACTTGACATTTACTAGCTGTGTGACTTTGGGCAATTCACTTAACCCTGATTGCCTTGCATCCAGGGTCATCTCCAGTTGTCCTGATTCATATCTGGACTCAGATGACTGTGGGGGAGAAAGTGAAGCTGGTGACTTAACACAGAAATCCCTCAATCAAATCCAATTTACTTTTTTGTCATGGCATTACTTCCCTGATGTCACAAATGAAGAACAAACAACAATTTTAATGTTCTTTGCCAATCTTAAAGTATTATATAAATGCTATCTACTATTACTGTGAAATATGCATAGTCAAACAGCCAGGTCAGCAGGAAGCTTGACTAAGGAGGGAAGCCAACAGCTGTTTTGTAGCTTTAGCATCCACTCCCAATCTCATTTTGAGAGGAAAAGGTCATAAAAGTTGTCTCATTCATGTGCCAGAAATACCACACAAACAAAAAGAGCAATACTAATATATTTTTATAAGTGTATATTTAAAAAGAAAAAAATTCAATAAAACCCCCCCAAAAGAAAAGAAAATGTCACTACTTTACCCTCCCTGTATTCAACTGAATTCAAAGGAATTCAGTAACAAAATGAAATCAGCAATCTTTCCAACTTGTTCAGCATAAATGGTTACTATGTTAGGTTCCCTTCTATGAGACATTGTTTTGTTTTTTTCATAATGGTGATAACTTCTTCTTTCTCTGTGGCAAAACTCCTATTGAGACCATAATATATTAGAAGTAACAGCTCTTCTTTGGACAGCATTTCTTAGCTCCTTTTCCTAAGTCCTTTAATAAAATAAGCATAAATTTATGTTGCTATGAAATACCAATGAAAGATAGTTGTGGGGACTTCCAGCCAAGATGGTGGAGAGAAGACAGGCACAGTTCTAAAGTCTCCTGATCTCTTCCCCATCTATCACATGAAACAAACCTCTTAAAAGAAATCCAACCCACAAAACCCAGACAGAAAAGCCAGGATAAAGAACATCTACCTCAGGATTTGGCCGAATTCAGGCAGGTGAGTCTGGGCTCAGAGGGAGGATCAGCCCCTGATCAGCCAGATTAACAGCTGAATTGGAACCAGGAGTCTGAGGGCCCGAGAGCTGGACCTGCTGGATCAGCAGTAGGGCTGGACAACAGGGGCTTGGGTCGGCTGGTGAGCAGAGGCACTGCTGTTGGGGCTGTCCCCCTGGAGCTTGGGGACGGAACTGGGGGAAGAGTTCTGGTGCAGGAGAGCTGCAGACACCATCCTGGGCTCCTCTGGTCCCATTGCAGCTCAGACCTCCTCCCAAACAAACAAATGCAAACTATTTCTGCCTCAGGCCCAGGTGTGTGAGCAGAAGAACCAGCCCAGCTGAGGAATGACCTCAGGCCAGGGTAAAGCCCACCATTGATTGAAGGCAAAAGGATTCAAAAGCTCCAACCCCTCCCTTCAAGCAAAGAGAGAAGGCCTCAGCCAAGGTCACAGACACTCCAGAGAAAGCAACCAAAACCTCCTACTGGCCAGCCAAAGAAACTGCACTCAGTGAGTAAAGACTAGTGATCCCAAGCCCAGGTGAACCAGCCCCACCCCAACTCAAGGTCTTAGCAAAATGAAGAAGGGTCAGTAGAAAGGTGGATCCATAGAAAAATTCCTGGAAGGGAAAGACCCTAACTCAGAGAGACCTGGAACCTCTGAAGAGAATACAATCTGGTCTCCAGCACAGAAAGACTTCCTTGAAGAAATAAGGAAGGAGCTTAAAAATTTGGGAGAGACAATTAATACCTTCCAACAAGAAAACAAAACCTTAGAAAGTACAATTGGACCAATACAAAATGAGAATAAATCTCTCAGATCATCAATTGGACATTTGCAAAATGAGAATAAATCTCTCATAGCATCAATTGGACCAATACAAAATAAGAATAAATCTCTCAGATCATCAATTGGACAATTATAAAATGAGAATAAATCTCTCACAGCATCAATTGGACCAATACAAAATGAGAATAAATCTCTCAGATCATCAATTGGACAATTACAAAATGAGAATAAATCTCTCACAGCATCAATTGGACAAATACAAAATGAGAATAATTCTCTCAGATCCTCAAATGGGCAAATGCACAAAGAAATTAATTCTCTCAAAACCTCAATTGGTCAAATGGAAAGCTCTTTCAAAAGTAGAATTGACCAATTGGAAAAGGAATTGCAAAAGGTTAATGAAGAAAACTCCTCCCCAAAAACAAGAATGGAGTCTACAGAAACGAATGACTCCATGAGACAGCAAGAGTCAGTTAAACAAAATCAAAAAATAGAAAAAATAGAAGCAAATGTAAAATACCTCATCAACAAAACCACTGACCTCAAGAATAGATCAAGGAGGGGCAACCTGAAAATTATAGGACTTCCTGAAAACATTGAAGAGGAAAAAAAGCCTGGACTTAATATTAAAGTATCTAGTGATGGAAAACTGCCCTGATATCATGGAACCAGAGGGCAAAGTAGTTATTGAAAGAGTACATCGATCCCCACCAGAAAAAGATCCTAAAATTAAAACACCAAGGAATGTTGTGGCCAAACCCCAGAACTATCAGATAAAAGACAAAATCCTGCAAGCAGCCAGAAACAATTTAAATATCAAGGAGCCATAAGGATCACTCAGGACCTGGCTGCATCAATATTAAGGGATCAAAGGGCCTGGAACAAGATATTTCAAAGAGCAAGGGAGCTTGGAATGCAGCCAAGAATCTACTTTCCTGCAAAGTTGAGCCTTCTCTTCCAGGGAAAAAGATGGACATTTAACGAATTGGAAGAATTCCAAAAATTTCTGATGAAAAGACCAGAGCTAAACAGAAAATTTGTACATCAAACAGGAGGTTCAAGAGACACGTGAAAAGGTTAAAAGGGGGGGGTAGTAAAAGGGAAAAAATGCAATCTAGTAAGTTGAAACTGGTTATATCCCATCATGGGGGGGGGGGGGGGGAGATTCTCATAAATCTTGAGAATTGTAACTCTAACAGAGAGAATACACCTAGCCAGAAATGATGGACATTTATGACCTATCCATGAGACTGCTATCTAATGGGTTGTAACTGGCTTTAACCCCACTTGGGAAAAAGACTCTAATAACTCTCAGGAATTTTGACTCTATTCAATAGAATATACTGAACTAGAAGGGACAGACACTCAGAATTTTCTATGACTTAGAATGATCTAAAAAAGCACTACCTCCTTAAAAAGGGGGGAACAGGAAAGAGACTGGAGGAAGGAGAGAATTGAATGGGGTAAATCTCATTACACTAAGAGGTACAAAAAACCTATGGTAAAAGAGGGGAAGAAGGGAGCAGAGGAGAAACACCTGAATCTTCTTCTCATCAGACTTGGCTTAAAGTTCACCTACACATAATCAGTCAACTTATAAAACATCTAACTTTTCAAGTATTAAAAAGGGAAAAGGGAAGGGGAGTGGGGAAATAACAAAAGGAAGGGAAGGGAAAAAGGGAAAGGGGAAAGAAAGGGGAGGGTGTGATATAGGAGGGCAAACACACTGAAGGGGGTGGTATTCAGAAACAAAATACTGGGGAATATGGATAAAGGGGGGGGAGGGGGAAAATACAAACAGAGGGAAGATAGCACAGAGGGCAATAAAGAATTAGTAATCATAACCTTGAATGTGAATGGGATGAACTCTCCCTTAAAACGTAAGCAAATAGAAAAGTGGATTAAAAAACAGAATCCTACAATATGCTGCTTACAAGAAACTCATTTGAAGCAGAGAGATACATATAGAGTAAAGGTAAAAGGTTGGAGCAACATATATTTCGCTTCAGCTGAAGTAAAAAAAAGCAGGGGTAGCAATCCTTATCTCAGACAAAGCAGCAGCAAAAATAGATAGCGTTAAAAGAGATAAGGAAGGAAAATTTATCCTCCTAAAAGGTACCATAGACAATAAAGTCATTTCAATATTGAATATATATACACCCAGTGGAACAGCACCCAAATTTTTAGAGGAGAAGCTGAAAGAACTACAGGAAGACATAGACAGCAAAACTCTACTAGTGGGAGACCTCAACCTCCCACTATCAGATCTAGAGAAATCGAATCATAAAATAAACAAGAAAGAAGTTAGGGAGGTAAATAGATTGTTAGAAAAATTAGATATGGTAGACTTATGGAGGAAATTGAATGGGGATAGAAAGGAATATACCTTTTTCTCTGCAGTACATGGAACTTATACAAAAATTGACCATGTACTAGGACATAAAAACCTAATGATCAACTACGGAAAGGCAGAAATAGTGAATACATCTTTCTCAGATCACAATGCAATAAAAGTCATATGCAATACTGGGCCAAGGAGATATAGACCCAGAAACAATTGGAAACTGAATAACCTCATTTTAAAAAATGAGTGGACCAAAAAAAAATTATAGAAAGTATTAACCATTTTATCCTAGATAATGATAATAATGAAACAACATACCAAAACCTAGGGAATTCATTCAAAGCAACTCTCAGGGGATATATTATAGCTCTAAATGTTTACATGAGTAAATTGGAGAAAGAGGAAATCAATGAACTAAACATGCAACTAAAAAATTAGAGAAAGAAAAAATCAAAAATCCCCAATTAAATACCAAATTAGAAATTCTAAAAATTAAAGGAGAAATCAATAAAATTGAAAGCAAAAAACTATTGAATTGATAAATAAAACCAAAAGTTGGTATTATGAAAAAACCAATAAAATTGATAAACCTCTGGTCAATTTGATCAAAAAAAAGAAAGAAGAAAACCAAATTGCTAGTATCATAAATGAAAAAGGTGAACTCACCACCAATGAGGAGGAAATTAAAGTTTTAATTCAAAATTATTTTGCCCAACTCTATGCCAATAAATTTGATAATCTAAGTGAAATGGATGAATATTTACAAAAATATAAGTTGCCCAGGTTAAATGAAGATGAGATTAAATACTTAAACAACCCTATCTCAGAAAAAGAAATTTAACAAGCCATTATTGAACTCCCTAAAAAAAATCTCCAGGGCCTGATGGATTCACAAGTGAATTCTACCAAACATTTAAGGAACAATTGGTTCCAATCCTATATAAACTCTTTGGAAAAATAGGGAAAGATAGAACTCTGCCTAACTCTTTCTATGAAACCAATATGGTACTGTTACCTAAACCAGGAAGAGTTAAGACAGAGAAAGAAAATTATAGACCTATTTCCCTGATGAATATAGATGCAAAAATCCTAAATAAAATCTTAGCAAAACGATTACAAGTCATCACTAGGATAATACATAATGATCAAGTAGGATTTATTCCAGGAATGCAGGGTTGGTTCAATATTAGTAAAACTATTAATATACTCAATTATATCAACAACAAACCTATCAGAAACCATATGATCATATCAATAGATGTTGAAAAACCTTTTGACAAAATACAGCATCCATTCCTATTAAAAAACACTAGAGAGTGTAGGAATAAATGGACTGTTCCTTAAAATAATTAGCAGTATCTATTTGAAACCATCAACAAGCATTATATTCAATGGGGAGAGGCTAGAGGCATTCCCAATAAGATCATGGGTGAAACAAGGGTGCCCATTATCACCACTACTATTCAATATTGTATTAGAAATGTTAGCATCAGCAATTAGAGAAGAAAAAGAAATTGAAGGAATTAGAATTGGGAAGGAAGAGACAAAACTCTCACTCTTTTCAGATGACATGATGGTCTACCTAGAGAATCCCAAGAAATCATCCAAAAAACTACTGGAAACAATTAGCAATTTTAGCAAAGTTGCAGGTTATAAAAATAAACCCTCATAAATCCTCAAATTTTCTATATATGTCTAGCTAGAAACAGCAGGAAGAGCTAGAAAGAAAAATCCCATTCAAAGTAACCTCAGACAATATAAAATATTTGGGAGTCTATTTGCCAAAACAGACTCAGAATCTTTTTGAAAACAATTATAAAACACTTCTCACACAAATTAAATCAGATTTAAATAACTGGGCAAATATCAACTGCTCATGGATAGGTAGAGCTAATATAATAAAAATGACAATTCTACCAAAACTAAACTATCTGTTTAGTGCCCTACCAATCAAAATTCCAAAAAATTACTTTAATGAGTTAGAAAAATTGTAAGTAAATTCATATGGAGAAATAAAAAGTCAAGAATTGCCAGGAGCTTAATGAAAAAAAGTACAAAAGAAGGTGATCTAAAATTATATTATAAAGCATCAGTCATCAAAACTGTTTGGTATTGGCTAAGAAATAGAGTGGTGGACCAGTAGAATAGGCTAGGTGCAAAAGAAGGAGATGGTTATAGTAATCTGCTGTTTGATAAACCCAAAGAGTCCAGCCATTGGGATAAAAACTCCCTCTTTGATAAAAAATGGCTGGGATAATTGGAAGTTAGTATGGAAGAAACTTAGATTAGACCAACACCTCACACCCTTTACCAAGATAAGATCCAAATGGTTACAGGACATAGACATAAAAAACAATACTATAAGCAAATTAGAAGATCAAGGACTAGTCTACCTGTCAGATCTATGGAAAGGGGAGCAGTTTATAACTAAGGAAAAGTTGGAGAATATCACCAAAAACTAATTAGATGATTTCGATTACATCAAATTAAAAAGCTTTTGCACAGATAAAAGCAATGTAACCAAGATCAAAAGAAATGTAGTAAATTGGGAAACAATCTTTACAACTAATGATTCTGACAAAGGACTCATTTCTAAAATATACAGAGAACTGAGTCATATTTTTAAAAACAAAAAACCATTCCCCAATTGACAAATGGTCAAAGGATATGCAAGGGCAATTTACAGATGACGAGATCAAAGCAATCCATAGCCATATGAAAAAATGCTCTAAATCATTAATTATTAGAGAAATACAAATTAAAGCTTCTCTGAAGTACCACCTCACACCTTTCAAATTGGCCAGTATGACCAGGGAGGATAATGATCATTGTTGGAAGGGTTGTGGGAAATCTGGGACACTACTACACTGTTGGTGGAGCTGTGAACGCATCCAACCCTTCTGGAGAGCTATTTGGAACTATGCCCAAAGGGCAACAAAACTGTGCATACCCTTTGACCCAGCAATACCACTACTGGGTCTATACCCTGAAGAGATGATGAAAAAGGGTAAAAACATTACTTGTACAAAAATATTTATAGCAGCCCTGTTTGTGGTGGCAAAGAATTGGAAATCCAGTAAATGTCCTTCAATTGGGGAATGGCTTAGCAAACTGTGGTATATGTATGTCATGGAACACTATTGTTCTATTAGAAACCAGGAGGGATGGGATTTCAGGGAAGCCTGGAGGAATTTGCATGAACTGATGCTGAGTGAGATGAGCAGAACCAGAAAAACACTGTGCATCCTAACAGCAACTTGGGAGTGATGTTCAACCTTGAAGGACTTGCTCATTCCATCAGTGCAATAATTGGGAGCAATATTGGGCTGCCTGCAAAGGAGAGTGCCATCTGTATGCAGATAAGGAGCTGTGGAATTTGAACAAAGTGCAAGTGCAAAGTCCCTTTAATTTAGAAAAAACCCAGATATCTTATTATCTGATCTTGTTACCTCTGAGACTTCTCTTCTCTTCTTTAAGGATATGATTTCTCTCTCATCACACTCAATTTGGATCAAGGTACAACATGGAAACAAAGTAAAGACTGACAGAGTGCTTTCTGTGGGGGGGGTGGCGGGAGGGAAGCAAGATTGGGGGGGAAATTGTAAAACTCAAATAATATCTTTACTAAAAATAGATTTTAAAAAAAGATAGTTGTGGTGTAATGGAAGGAAGAAGAGAACTTGAAGTCAGAAGATCTAGGTTAGGGGTGGTGATATCTGTAGTAATGAAATTACCTTGCCCTATTTCCCAGCAGTAGGAGTAATGAGGAGAAGACTATGTTGACATTGTTATGTCTATCAATTTTGTTCCAATTGTGATTCTTAAAAATGTTATCTATGGAATTTTATACCTCCAGACTCCCCAGTCAAGGTAGACAGTATGGATGTATAAGGATTGAAAATAAGGCTCAAAGGTCTGTTCTCTAAAGTAAAGAAGAGGTTGAAATTAATACTTGAAAATAAGGAAGGATGATGGACTTTTGGGTATAAATGGCAGTCCAACTCTATGAAAGAGTGAAACAAAAGCTAGGGATAAACCCATCAATTAATATAGATTTAGATTGAAACAGAAGTATAATCTTAGAAGAAAGGTCATGTAGGAAACATTATTTCTTTGAGGAGAAAGTATCAGAAATGTTTCAAGAGGATTTTATTTTTCTGTATTTGTTTATGAAGCTTCTATGACCTAATAGTCAAATTTTGTGATATTGTCATGCATAGTTGAGAAATAAGTATACTACTGTCATTCTCAATCAATATTCTCCAGAAATCTATCATATCGAACTTTTCTAAAATTCTATTTAGGTCCTTAACTTCTTTCCTATTTTTTTTTTTGGTTAGATTTATCTAACTCTAAAGTTCCCCAATATTATAATCTTTACTATTTTTCCCCCTGTAACTTTTCCTTTAAGTATTTAGATTCTATTTTAAGTGTTTTAGATTCTATTTAGATTCTATTTTTCCCTGTAACTTTTCCTTTAAGTATTTAGATTCTATGCCATTTGGTATAGAGATAGAGACAGAGACAGAGATAGAAACAGAGATAGAGAGAGAGAGAGAGAGAGATAGAAAGAGAGATAGAGAGAGATAGAGATAGATACAGATATAAAGATAAAGATACAGATATAGATAAAGATATAGATATTATTAAGGCAATGGGGTTGTTTTATATATATGTTTAATACTGATATTAATTCATCTACATTTTGTGACTTACCTGTTTATTTCTTTTAATTGAATCTATTTTTACTTTCACTTTGTCTGAGATACTAATTGCTATCTTTACATTTTTTTATTTCACATGAAGCATAATAGATCCCTTAATTTAACTGAGCCCTTAGTTTAACTATGTGTATCATTCTGTTTCAAGTATGTTTCCTATGAATAATATTTTGTTAGTCTATGGCTTCTAATTCATTCTGCTATCCTCTTCTACTTTATGATTAAATTCATTTCATTCACATTCATGATTATGATTGCCAGCTATGCATTTTTCTCCATTCTATTTTTGTATACTTTTTCTTCTCTTTTTTTTCCTCCAAATGCTCTTTTAGAATTTGTTTTGCTTCTTCCTGATACCTCTTTTAATCTATACTCCATCTTGTTCCCTCTCTTTCCCTTAACCTCCATTCCTTTTTTATTTCTCTGTTGAGTAAGATGCTTTTCTGTAGCCAGTTGTCTATGAATATGCACATTCTTCCTTCCTTTGACCAGTTCAGATGAGAGTGAGTTTCAAACATCACACTCTCTTCATACCACTGCCTCCTCCTTATGCACTACATTTACAGGGCATAATTTTTCCCATTCCTCTTTCCCCTTGCCCCTTTTCCCAATGTATTCTTCTTCCCTACCCTTTCCAATGTTCTTTAAATATCATCAGAACATAACATAATCACTCATAGGCCTTCTATCTAATTAGATTTCCCCAATGCCCCTACTGAAAATAGAGTTCTAAGGGTCTACATGTATCATCTCCCCACATGGAAAAATAAAAAGTCCATTGTGAGTGCTGACATATTTACCAACTTACCTCTGGTTTTTTTCATCAGGAATGCTTGAAATACCACTATGTCATTATAGATCCATTTGTCCCTTTTTGGTTTATATTCAGCGTTGCTGGGTAGGTTGTGTTTTTTTTTTTGTAAGCCTAGAGCCTTTGCCTTCTGGAATATTATATTCCAAGCTCTCTGTTTCCTGAAAGTGCTGGCTGCCAAATACTATATGATCCTGACTGGCTTCTCAGTACTTGAATTCTTTCTTTGTGTCTATTTGCAATATTTTCTCCTTAATTTGGAACTTCTAGATTTAAGTTATAATATCCCTAATTGTTTTCATTTGCATGTTTCTCTTGGGACATGATTGTTAATCTTTCCATTTCTACTTTGTCCTCTGGTTCTCAGACAAATGAGGTATTTCCTCTGATTTCTTGAAATATGCTGTTTGGTTATGACTTTCAAATAAGCCAGTGTATCTTAAATTCTCTCTCCTCAATGCATTCTCTTCTGACTTGGGTGCATTTCCCTATTTCAGTCTACTTTGGATATAGGACACAGAAATAGGTTCTGAATGACAGAACTACCATATGGCACCCATTCCCACCATGTACAGGAACACCCTTGACCTCTTCCTGTTGCAGTGAAAAGTCTCTGTCTTCTTTTAGTCACTGAGTATTGGAATGTTCTTTGCAGCACACTCCTGGTCAGACCTCAATGTTTTCAGATCTCTTTCTATCTCCTTATGCTGACCCGGACTGGAAAAATGAGTTGGTATCATTTTTCTTGGATTTCTCAAATTAGGATTCAGTCTGGTATGTATTCTAGATCTTCCTGGAAGTGGTATGATGTGAGAACTGAGCTATTCTTCATACTTGCCTACCATCTTTACCATACTTCAATAATAATTTTAAAAAAAAGTGAGAAGTGTGGAAATGGGAATTTGTGGCTTCCTATACAATTCTAGTTTTAAAATCTTTTTTGTTGTTTAAGTTCAAATATTTTAATTATTTTTAAATTTCATTAACAATTTTTAAAAATTTATTTAAGACATTGCTAATGTCACTCAGGGGAAAAAAATGCTAAGTAGGCAGTGTGCTACTTTCAAAGAAATAGAGGGAGAGTTTGGGTAGAAAAGGTAACTTTTTTTCAACTGGTCAACTGAGAAATAGGAATCCAGGAAATAGAATCCAACTGATAAGTTAGAATACAACTGATCAGACCAATAAACCAGGTCAGATAATATCTCAAAACAAGTACTACCTGAGAGATTCTTTCTCTTAGACTTCCCCCAGAGAAGTAGCCTTCCTAGGGTAATACTTCTAAGTATAATTATCTTCCAGAATAATTGCAAAACTGAAATGAGATATTTGTGAAGCACTTTTTAATCCATAAGGTACTACTATATATGAGGTAGCATGGTATAGTGTTTAAAGAACTGACCTTGGAGTCAGATCCTGCCTTGGACACATACTAACATGACTCTGGGGTATTTCCTTAATCTCTCAGTGCCTCAGGCAACTCCTTGAGAATATAAATTAAACATGACTAACATAAAAATGTTTTGCATGACTGCACATATGTCAAATTGCTTGACTTCACAATGAGGGAGGAGGGAAGGAAGGAAGGAAGGAAGGAAGGAAGGAAGGAGAAAATTTGGAACTAGAGTTTGAAAAAACAAATGTTTTCACTTGTACATTTTTGACTTGTAATTAGGAAAAAATAAAATAACAATTTAAAAAAAAGAATATGTTAAAAAAAAGTCAAGTCAAGCACTTATTAAGTGTACCAAAGTAGTCTTTGCCCTTATAAAGCTCACAGTCTACAGAAAGGAAGTAATATACAAACAATTATGTAAAAATGAGGTGCAGGATAAACTGAAGGCAAACAGTTGAGGGAAGATGCATTAAGGAAGCCTGGAAAAGACTTCTTGCAGAAGGAAGGAATTTAGCCAAGATTTTTAGGTTGCTAAGCAGTTTCAGTATGCATTACCACAAGGAGTTATCTATGCTGATCAAATTCATTGGACCAAAAAAAAAAGTGTCCTTCAAATTTCTTTTACTATTATTACTATATAAGCTGAGCATAGAGTTTAAGTTCAGCATCAAATTCTCCCCTTTGACTGTATGCAGTAAAGAATATTGCCTTAATATGTAACAAACCAAAAGGCACCATTAATAATCTGAGCATCTTCTTATAGATGCTAATGTTAAAAAAAAAGAAGGGGTAAAACCTAAAAAAAAAATCAAGATGTCAAACCATTGTTACTTTTTTATAAATACAGGCAAGTATGAAAGAAGTCAATTCTGGTAAAATGAATATTACCATTGAAAATTAAAGTCCTCCAACCCAATCCCCAATTGCAAGTTTTCGATTATGTTTATGGTAGATTAGGAAAGGCTGGCTCTAGTACATATGTTATATTGAGAGGAAAAAAAAACATCTGTTCAAAATCATTTGTGGTTGGTTCATCTTTGTAGGTATAGCATTTGGAAATTACAGACTACTATAAATTACCTTCTCAAAAAATTTCCGGGTGCCATCACAGGCAGCAGAATCATGTGTCTTGCATTTTCCATGGCTCCACAATAAAAATTGGCACCTTGGTCAAGAAGCCCTGAGGTTTGGGGTTACAGTTCTTTCTTTTCTTTGGGAACAATTCTGCTCCCTGGGTATTTCAGCTCACTCAGACATATTCTGAAAGAATGGGCATCTAGTGAGTGCAGAGCAGAGAAAGCCAGAAGCAGAGCTATTAATAAACATAAGGCAAAAGGTCCCTTCTTACTAGAGCAGCCCAATTTGTGCAGGACCAACCCTAATCCTTACAGTGACAGGCAGATTCCAGCAATCTTCTCAAAGGAGTAGATAAAATCCTGATGTAAGCAAAGTTTGTCTTCAAGCTCAACCTCTCCCTCTTCTGATTATTTCTCCTTCCTCCTCCTTTCAATTCACTTTCTTCTTCCCAAGGATCCAATACTTCCAGGTTTCCCCCTTCCCCTTCAGGGATAAAAGTCTGTAAAAAATTTATTCATACATATTTTAGTGTCAATGTGTTTATCTTCCCAGGGATTTCTAGTTTCAAAGAACAAATACTCAGCAGAGGTTAATGCTCAAATCAAAGAAATATCTTTTTTTTTTTTTAGTTTTTTGCAAGGCAATGGGGTTAAGTGGCTTGCCCAAGGCCACACGGCTAGGTAATTATTAAGTGTCTGAGACCGGATTTGAACCCAGGTACTCCTGACTCCAGGGCTGGTGCTTTATCCACTGTGCCACCTAGCCGCCCCAAAATATCTTTTTAATGATGAATTTCTGGTGATTAGAGAGAGAGAGAGAGAGAGAGAGAGATTATTTTTGGCTCACTGAGAAGGATAGCAGTGAAGACAACAAGGTCCTTTCTAGTGCTCTTCAATTCAAATTCTCAAGATTAAGAGCTAGTCTCACTTAGAAAAAAAGGCTATCTCTGTATGAGAGCATAGGCACCTAGTCACTTTTCCTTTTAAATAGAATGTAACCTTTTCCAAGGCACTGAGGTGGCACTCACTAGACTTCAAGTCAAGAAGACCTGAATTTAAATCTTTCCTTAGACATTAACCAGTTAGGGGATCCCAAAAATATCACTTAATTTCTATTTACCTCATTTTCCTCATCTGTAAAATGGGATTATTAATAGTACTTATGTCCCTATCTAGGTACTTATTAAAGATAAAATGAGATAATATTTAAAAAACACAAAACTTAAAGTTTTATATAAATACTAATTATCACCATCATAGTTATTATTCTTTAAGCTCATGGACTATTTTTCATTTTTGATTTCCCATCACCAGTACCTGCTACTGTACTTCGAAAGTGCCAAATAAATGCTTCTTTTTGTTTCTGAGTGCAGAGTCTGAATATAGGAGACTATTAGAGAATGGGAAAATCTTAGAAATGCCTGTAAATGTAAAAGGAACCAGTTTTTCATTGCATCTTACTGCTTTCTACAAATCTCTCTATCATCATACTCTGTTCTGAAGAACTTCATGCTCCCACAAGGACAAAGGTGATATCTACATGCAAGATGTCATTCAGTAAACAAGCATTTATTAAGTGCCTATTGTGTAACAAACCATGCTGAAAGAGTCATTCTCTCAAGGAATTCACATTATAACAAGGAAGACAAACTAGTGATAACTAGTATTTATATAAACAGTTAAATGCATACAAGATATATACTGGATTAAATGGAGATAAACAGAGGGAAGGTATTGGTAAGTATTAAGGCAGATCAGGAAAGGTTTCTTGCAGGTGAGATTTTAGCTGAAACTTGAAGGAAGCTAAGAAAACCAAGGAGACAGGGGGCAGCTAGGTGGCACGGTGGATAGAGCACCAGCCCTGGAATCAGGAGGGCCTGAGTTAAAATCTTGTCTCAGACACTTAATAATTACATAACTGTGTGACCTTGGGCAAGTCACTTAACCCCGTTGTTTTGGAAAAATTAAAAAGAAAGATAAGGAGACAAGGCAGGAGAAATTCCAGATATAGAGTATGGTCAGTGAAAATGCCCAGTAGCAAGGCCAGTATTACTGAATTATAGACTATATGGAGGGGAATAAGGTGTAAGAAAATTGGAAAGGTAGGAAGAGCCAAGTTATAAAGAACTTTAAAAGTGAAAGAGAGCATTATGTTTGATCCATTGTTGGAATACACTCCCCATTCCCCTCTCTTTTTTAGAAACTCTCTCTTGTCAGGTTTCCAGTCACACACACACACACACACACACACACACACACACACACACAAAATTTACTTTGAATTATTTGGAATTTACTTTTACGTGTATGTGTTAACTTTTTGATGGTGGGCATTGTCGCCTTTATATTAGCAGTGCCAATCACAAGCTTCTTCCATATAGTTTACACTTAATGAATATTTCTTGCTTGCCTGCTTGCTTGCTTATTTGTTTGAATAAAGCTTCCTTCTGTACCTTTATACCATCAGTGATTCAAGTATCACTTAATATCATGTCAACCACTTGCATAATTTAAATGTAATCAAAACTTCTACTGGTTAGTAGTCAAAATTTTAATTAAAGGCTAATTCAGGAAGATGTAATATAAGTAAGGAAAGGGTACAGGATCCAATACTTCTGAAGCTATACAATTCAGTGAAATTGCAGAGGGGCAAGGGTCACATTCCTTATAAAAGTTATATCATTCAGCTGAATGTCAGTTCCAACGATTCCTTGACATTTCTAGTGGATCTTTAGATATGAAAGTCAGGTTATATAACCCAGGGGTTTGAAGCAAAGAAGTGTCTATGGCAGAAAAAGAGTGGGGTTTCTAAGTTATATTATACTCATCTTCTCTATGAAGTTACCTCCACTCTCATATGTGTGCTTTCATGTAGCAGAATTGAAATTTAAAATCCACAGGGAAATTAGAAATGTGAAAAGATAGCTGCTGCCAAAGTCTTTTGCTTGAACTCAGGAACTAGCAAAGAAAAACATAGTCATAAATACAAATATCTTCAGAAATTGTTCTAACTTTTCAGAAAGATATATGGCAGGTATAATGACTTCTGGATTTCACCTAGAAAGCTCTGAACTTCTCAGATGTATGGTGTAGTTTTTTTATTTAATCCATGGAAGTTTATTCAGTCCTTATCTTTTGTCTTATTACATTGTTTTCAAATGATCAGTTCCAGAGAGGTTTATGTACTTGGGGGATTTTTGAGATATTACTCTGAGTCTTCAAAAATCTGCATAAGAATTGTGCTGAAAGGAGGAAAAGCACAGAAGAGATGTTCTAAAGCATGTTCCTTCCACCTCCATTTCAAAAGGTACCAATGTTTCTGAATAATCATGATAGTGATACCTTGTTGGCTGAAAAACTGTTGTCCTTCAAAGACGGACCAAAATGATAACACTATGTTAGAGAAGAAGACTAAATATTAAGAGGCAGTGGATAGAGCACTAGCCCTGGAGTCAGGAGGACCTAAGTTCAAATTTGGCCTCAGACATTTAATAATTACCTAGCTGTGTAACCTTGGGCAAGTCACTTAATAGCATTGCTTTAATAATTTTATTAAATAATTTTATAATTATAATTATTCCAAAGTTCTTAAGAGAGACCATGAAAGTATCTTTGTATCACTTTTTCTAACCATCATGTGAGTTGGAACTGACATTCAGCTGAATGATAGTAGCTTGCCCTGTGTGAGTTCTTCATAAAACAGAGTATATGTTTGGCATTTGAACAATGCAACCAGTCCATCAGAGTTACTATCTCTGTAATAGAGTTTGAAGGCTTTGCAGTTTAATTTGAGAAAGGATCTCAGTGTCTGGTTTCCTAACCTGCCAGGTGATCTTCAGAATCTTCCTAAGAAAGTTCAAATAGAAGCAATTCAGTTTCCTGGCATGGTGCTGGTACACTGTTAGGTTTCACAGACAATGCAGTCAGCAAAATAGCTCTGTGGAACTTCAGTGTAGTAGTCAAATACCTCTTCTCTCTCATACTTTCTTTTGGACCTTCCCAAACAAAGAACTAGCTCTGGGTACCTCCCCAGAAAGTAAACTGCCAAGGTAAGTGACCATATCCATAGAATTCAAAATTTCTCCATTTGCTGTAATTGATGAAGCACCTGTGTTTCTTGGTGTTATTAGGCCAAAATTAGTACAAGCAGTAGAGAACAGATCCATACTTTGTTGCATTTCACTGAGTGTACAATCATTTGCAAACAGAAAATCCCACACTAAAATTCATGGTCTTGGTTTGTAACCTTTTTTAAGCTGAAAAATTAACCTTCTGTGCAGTAGCTGACCTTCATGTCAAGTTCATCCTCATTAAAAGTGTTTGACAACATGACTGAAAACATGCTAAAAATATTGGAACAAGCGGTACAGCCTTTGGTATCTGAATGACTGGGAAAGCATAAGAACATATTTCATTATCCACTATCCAGAATCCAGGCATGCATGATGTCATGAAATTGATGTACAACACTGATGAACTTCTCCAGGCAACCAAATTTTGACATAATTTTCCATAAACCCTCATGACTGATAGTGTCAAAGGCCTTGGTCAGACCTACAAACATCATATACAAATCTATGTTCTACTCCTGGCATTTCTCCTGGAGTTTCTGGGCAGCAAACACCATATTGACCATTCCTTGACCCTTTCTGAAGCCACTTGGCTCTCAACTAGATGAACAACTTTCAGGTGAAGGACCAGCCTATTAAGGATGACTCAGGAAAGAACCTTACCAGCACTGACTAAGAGAGAAACCACTTTGTGATTGTCACAGGAAGATCTATTCCCTTTATCTTTATAGAGATAGACAGTGGAGACATCCTTGAAGATAACTTCTTACCATATAACTCAAGAAATTTCAACTTTTGAATGAGTAGTAGCCCCCCCACCCATCTTGTAAATGTCAGCTGGAATAGAATCACTACCTGGTTCTTTGCCACAAGAAAGAAGTCTAATAGCATTCAAAACTTCTTCTTCAGTGGGAACTTCAGCTAGGGAGGGATTGATCTCAATTTGAAGTAAACAATGACTTCAGCATTGATTGAAGATGGTCCCAGATGAACAACTGCAGGGCTGTATAAATCTCTGAAATCTGCCCATTCCTTTTCTGCTCCACTAGTGTCAACTATGTGTTGGCTCAATTTCCCAAGTTAGCAACAAACTGTTTCTTTTCAGGGAAGCACTCTAATCTCTTGGCATTAATTCTTCTGGTAGTCATTTTTCCTTGGATTGCCATTTTTATTGATACGTAGCTTCGAGAGGAAAAGTCTATGAACAGTATAGCACTCTCACTATCTGTCTCATTTCCTTACAGTCACATAGCCTATTAGATGCCAATGTGCATTCATGAAATTTTATTGCAAGTTAGGTAAATATAAGATATGTTGATGATTAGAAGGTCATGAGATTCACTAGTCTTCAGTAGTAAGTGACTATTGCTGCTGCTGTTTCCAATTCCATTCCTCCCAAGGACTCCCTGCTATGTCTATTAGTCTGACTTTACTCTAGCACTAAAATCCCCAAGAAGTATAAGCTTGTGCTCCTCTGGTTCATTTATAATGACATCTCCATATCTTCATAAAATTTCTTCTTTGACCTCATCAGGGTTCATTATGATAGGAACATAGGCACTGATGATGGTGGTGTGGTCTTTTCCTGCAAGTGGTAATTACATTTTCATGAGTTTATTGTGCATTCTTTTAGTTAGGCATACAAGATTGTTAATTAGATTAATTTTGATAGCAAAACCTACCCAGCTTCACAGCACTGGATTTCACTGTGATCACTCCAGAAAAATCTTCAGAAAGTTGACCTTCATTTGCCAGACTTGTTTCACTCATGACTGCTATTTGGATGAGATACCTGCTGAGTTTTTTTTTTCAACAAGACCTGTTTGGAGGCAGAGCCAAGATCTTGACAGGAGAAGATCCTCTCTTAGGTGATCTCCCTTTATAATATTTCAAAACTTACAAAATAAGGACCCTAAATTTTCGAAAGACAGAACCCACAGAGGGATCCAGTGAGGCAATTCTGCAGCCCAAGGTAACCTGGAAAATAGCGGAAAGGCTCAGCTCCATGGGGTTAGAGGGGCAGCTGTCAGAGTCAAGGAACTTCAGCATCCCCAGGGTGCCTGGGAACCGTGGCTCACAGCAGCAAGGGCAGTTTCCTGACCTGCACCCCAGGGAACACCAAGCACAACTTGGAAGATCAGCAGGGAGACCTCTACCAGAGCAAGTGCAAAGCCCAGGCCAGTGTGGCTCTCCTCAGTGCCACCTCAGCCCTCAGCACAGCCCAGGAAGCAGGCCTGTGGAGCCACCCAGCAGGAGTCTCCCAGCAACTGCTCCCTGAGCACTCAGCCCACAGAAGGTAAAGGAGTGGAGGGAGACTGCCGAGGTCTGTCATCTGACAGGACTCTGGAGATTTAATCATAGTCAGCCCCTGGTTACAGTCTGGACCCTCATAGAGCAGGGAACTCCCTCACACCCCAGGGCAGAGGAGTGAGTTTGTGGTCATTCAACAGACCAGGAGAGCAGTCAGAGCGTTACATACTAAAGTCCTTGGGGTGGAGTTGTCCTAATAATACTCAAAAGCTCAGGAAGCATGCCAAAATCAGGGCACAGGCTGAGGAAATGAATAAACAGGGAAAAAAAGAAACCTGACCACAGACAATTACTTTGGTCCCATGGAAGACCAAAGCATACAATCAGATGAGAAGAAAGTCCAAGCTTCTGTATCTAAAGACTCCAAGAAATATAGAAGTTGGGCCCAAGCTATGGCAGAGCTCAAAAAAGATTTTGAAAATCAAGTAAGGGAGATAGAAGAAAAATTGAGAAAAGAAATGAGAGAGATGCAGGAAAAACAAGAAAAAGAAATCAGCAGCTTAGTCAAGGAGATCCAAAAAAAATGCTGAAGAAAATAGCATGTTAAAAACCAGCAATAGGTCAAATGGATAAAACAGTTCAAAAAGTCATTGAGGAGAAGAATGCTTTCAAAAGCAGAATTGGTCAGATGGAAAAAGAAATAAGAAAGCTCTCTGAGGAAAACAAATCCCTCAGATGTAGAATGGAACTGAGGGAAGCTGCTGACTTTATGAGAAATCAAGACACAATACGTCAAAACCAAAAGAATGGCTTTGGCCCATTCACAATCAGGATGAAGACCATTCTAAGCAACCAGACTGTGTACATTCCAGAAAATACTGACATTTCTCTGAAGGATTGGACAGTTATTGTGAAGGGGTCCAGAATAATCCTCCGCAGGGATTTCAACCATATCAATATGGAACTCAGTCTTCTTGGAAAGAAGAAAAAAAAAGGCTCCAGGTGGACAAGTGATGGGGAAATTGAAAAGAACTTGCAACTGTATGCACAATCTGTAATCATGTGCAGAACATGATCATAGGTGTTACTTTGGGTTTTCATTACAAGATGAGGTCTGTGTATGCTTACTTCCCCATCAATGTTGTCATTGAAGAGAATGGCTCACTTGTTGAAATCAGAAATTTCTTGGGTGAAAAATATATCCAAAGAGTGTGTATGAGACCAGGTGTTGCTTGTGCGGTTTCTCAAGCCCAAAAAAATGAGCTAATTCTTGAAGGAAATGGCATTGAACTTGTATCAAACTCAGCTGCCCTGGTCCAACAGGCCACTACAGTCAAAAACAAGGATATCAGAAAGTTTTTGGATGGTATCTATGTTTCTAAGAAAGGCACAGTGCAACAAGCTGATGAATAAGTTGGAAACAATGCCAAAGGCTGTGTCCTGAGGAATCAACACTTATTCAGATGTCAAAATAAAAATACTTTTTGTCAAAAAAAAAAACCAAAAGAATGAAAAATTAGAAGAAAATGTGAAACATCTGATCTGGAAAATAGATTCAGGAAAGATAATTTAAAAATTATTGGGATACCTGAAAGTCATTTTTAAAGAATTCTTACAGGAAAATTGTCCAGATATCCTAGAAGCAGAGGGCAAAATAGAAATTGAGAGAATACACTGATCACCCCCAGAAAGAGATCCAAAAAAAAACAACCCCCAGGAGTATTATAGCCAAGTTCCAGAACTCCCAAGTCAAAGAGAAAATATTACAAGCAGCCAGAAGGACACAATTCAAATATCGTGGAGCTGCAGTCAGGATCACACAGGACTTAGCAGCAACTACATTAAGGGCTCATAGGGCTTGGAATATAATATTCCAGAAGGCAAAAGAACTTAGAATGCAACCGAGAATCAACTACCCAGCAAAACTGAATATCCTCTTCTAGGGAAAAAGATGGACTTTCAATGAACCAGGGGAATTTCATATGTTCCTATTGAAATGTCCAGAGCTGAACAGAAGGTTTGATTTTCAAATACAGGACTCAGGTGAAGCATAGAGAGTAGAGGAGAAGGGAAAAATATGAGGGACTTAATGATGATGAACTACATGTATTCCTGCATAGAAAAAGGATACTGATAATACACATATGAACCTTCTCATTTAATAGATCAGGTAGAAGGAGATTTTATAGATGAAGCACAGGAGAGAGCTGAATTTGAAGATATAGTATAAAAATGGAGTCAACGGCTAAAAGGGAAATGTAATGGGAGTAAGAGAAAGGAGAGGTGGAATAGGCTAAGATATTTCATATAATAAGATTTTTTATTACAATGAGCTGTTGCAATGATATGGAAGGGGAAGACAAGGGGGAATAAGGGAACCTTCACTCTCATCAGAGGTGGCTAGGAGAGGAAACAGCATATATACTCAATGGGATATAGACATCTGGAGAAAGAAGGAGAGAAAGGGGAAGGGGGAAGGGGGGATGTGAGCAATGGAGAAAAGAGTAGACAGTGGGTGAGAGTGGTCAGATATAACACATTATCTTTTTTACTTCTTGCAAGGGGCTGGGATTGGATGGCCTGTCCAGGAGCACAGGATCAAGTGGATGCTGGATCTAAGGAGTGGTATGTGGACTCGGGGCTCTTGGCCCCAGGGTCGGGGATCTGTCTGCTGGGCAACCCAGCTACCCTGCAGCAGAAGAGGGACACAGTGAAAGGAGAGATAAAATATAGTATATGGTAGTAGGGAAGTACGAATGGAGGGAATTGCGATCAGCAATGGCAAAGATGGAAAAATATGGAAGTAGCTTTTGTGATGGACTTATGATAAAGAATGTGATCCACCTGAGACAGAGCTGGTGGTGTCAGAACACAGACTGAAGCATATTTATTATTATTATTATTATTATTATCATTATTATTATTATTATTGGGTTGCAGGGCAGATGGGGTTGGGTGCCTTGCATGGGGCTGCACAGCTGGGTGATTGTTGGGTGTCTGGGGCCAAGTTTGGACCTGGGTGCTCCTGGCTCCAGGGCCAGTATTCTGTCTTCTGTGCCACATGGCCACCCCTATCATCATCATCATCATCATCATCATTATTATTATTATTATTATTATTTTATTTGGGTTTGGTTTTGGCTTTTGCAGGGCAATAGGGTTGGGGTGGCTTGCCCAGGGTCATCCAGCTGGGTGATTGTTGGGTGTCTGGGGCTGGATTTGGGCTTCGGTGCTCCTGACTCTAGGGCTGGTGCTCCATTCACTGTACCACCTGGCTGACATTATTATTATTATTATTATTATTATTATTATTATTATTATTATTATTATTATTATTATTATTATTATTATTATTTTATCATCATCATCATCATCATTGTTGTCATTATTATTGTTGTTTTTAATTTTAAGTTTAATTTTATTCTCTTTCTTTTACTTTGTTGCTCATGTGGATCTATGTTTTTGGGGAGGGGGTATTATGTTTACTCTTAAACAAGAATATTTTAGTAATGTATAAAAAACATCATTTGTGCAAAAATAAGAATAAATAAATGAAATTCAAAAAAAAGACCTGTTTGTCTAAAGTCTACTGAATTTTGTATTGTCTATAAGAATGTTTGCATTATACATATTGATAATGGGTGGAATCATCTTTGCAAAAGTTTTGATACATTTTTTTTCATGTTTGAACTGCAGATTGAAATGCCCGCCTGCCATGGTAATCAAATCAGGTTGGGTAAGCAGACAATTTCTAGGGCACTTTTTCTGGCTCCTTCCTCACACCAGGAGGTGAAAAGTGTGTTCCATAAAAGACTGCTCAGACATTCAGAGAGCTGCTGAATCCCCCTATGACTTCCAATGAGAAGATGACCCTATGACCTGAGCCACATGTGCACAGGGTTGTGACTATAGCTTCCAGTGTATCTGCACCTGATCATCACTTGCCTGTTAGCACAGGACTTTGAGATAAAAATGGTAAAATGGTATGGATGGTGTCTTTTGATTCATGTGAAAATTCAACTTAAGTGAGACAGAGTTACATGAAGCTGTCTGCCTCACTCTCTCTTAGAGAGTCATCACAGATCAATGCAAGACAACTAGTGATGGCTGGAGATGCAATGGATGACCATCTTTGATGTCTAACGGAGCTATAAGTGCTTCACAGCATCTGCTTCAGCTGTCTTCATAGCTACTGGAACAAAATGTTCTAAGGAAGTCCTTACATACCTGGGATAAACAGTCCCCCCCACACACACACAGCTCACCAATCAGTGGTGAACCAGTTATGCTCAACCTGGTTCAGTCCATCTACTGAAACAGTTTAGCAGGGTGTGGCCTCTTGCCTGCTACAATTTCTTGAAACGATTTCTTGAAACTAAGGTAAGAGAGATCAGGGTGGACACAAAAAGTGTGGGGGGGAAGCCCTGAAAAGGGTTCAACAACCCTTACACCAAAGGTACTGGACTTTGCACTTTGCACCATATGATGATAGCTAGCATTTATATAACACCTTGTATACTGTGCAAAACACTATGTAAATATCTCATTTGATCTATACAGCACTTAGAGTAAGGTAAAATTCCAATTTACAGTTGAGAAATCAAATTCAAAGAAAGGTTAATTGACTTGACCGAGGTCACACAGCTAATAAGTATCTGTGGCCAAATTTTATTCAAGTCTTCCTGACTCCAGTCCCAGGGCCCTATCCATTGTACCACCTAGTAGGTGACCTACTTGATTCACTTAACACTGGTCTAGGGGAAGAACCTGTCCAATTCTTCCATTGAGACTATATTTTTATTTATTTGATCCATTTCCGGACATAATCCCATCTCTCCAGGGTAAAGAGGCCCCAGTGATAGATTTTCTCTTCAGATCTAGCTAAAACTAGCCAAAAGACATATGTTATTCATTAATAGAATTGTGTTCTAAGCCCAATTCTTGATGTTGCCTTAGGTCTTTTAATTTTTCTTTTCATTTTTAAACAATGGAACATTGTCTCCTTAGGGCTGTTGATCCCTAGTACTTTATTTTGATTATGATAGTGAAGTATAAACTCATAGCCCCCTTTATTAGATCTGCTTAAAGATTGGATGGGAAAGATGCGATATAGATGAACTGCCAAAGTGCTGAAGGCTTCTCCATTAAAGAAGTGGCACTTGAGAACAAGAGACAACTGGCTCTCACCATTTCCTTTTCCCCATAGGCAGAAGGGTTTTGACTTCATAATATATATATATATATATACATATATACATATATATATATATATATGTATATATGTATATATATGTGTGTGTATAATATATATCAGATAGAAAACAATATGGAAAATATCACAACCATTTAAATGTTCTTATTAAAAGTTACATAATATTCAAAAGACCTTTAAAAAACAAAAAGCACCTCCTACTGATTACTTATACTCAATTCATCAGCCAATATCATTGTTGGAAAAGGGGAGTGATTTTTTTCTTTCCAGATTTTTAAATGATTCATAATTCTTCCTGGGATCCTATTGTTATAAAGTTCTTGCCTATGATCACAACTCCAAATAATATTTTCTTAATGATTCTCAAGAACAATGAAATCAAAACACATGCTCTTTTATATACATTTATTCTTTTAATATGATTTGTAATGATCAGGTTGTATAGTGTTGTATAGTAAAAAAAAAAAAAAACCCTTTAGTAATCCCTCAATAAAGCTTTTTTTCACAAAAGAACCCTATACAAAATGACAACCTTCTATTTTGCAAAAGGACTTTTTAAAGCATCAAATGGACTGTTTTCCCCACTGAAAATTCTTCTGTTTAAACATGTCCCTTTTTATTAAGTGTTATGAGCCAAAACTCAATGGAAGAACTAAAGGGCTGTGTCATGAGGCACCTGGGATCAAGATCAGGATTACAGAAATTGTTTGGTGAGGAGAATTAAATGAGACTTTAAAGACTCTTTATAGTTATTTAAAAGTTGTATATTGAATGGGCTCCTAGTGGTCAGAATAAGTTGCAACATTTCCCAAGATGGCCAGGCAGAGGCCTTTACCATCAAATATCCTAGTTAATCAAGTTTATTGATATTTGTCATTTTTGCTCTAGTTAAGCTTGAAAAAATTCTGTATGGATTATTGAAGCGCTGAGGGAATATAGTCTCTGGGAGTTATTATAGTCTAAATTTTGAATGAATGATATTTTCTAGCCAGAACTTACTGAATGGTTACATATGTCAAGATACTGATATTGAAAAATCAAAGTTCAATGGTAAGAAAATGTTTGGAAATCCTACTAGTCTTAACATAAGCTTTTGGAAGAGTAAATGGGGAAATAATAGATTTAGAAGTATCCAAACAAAAACCTATAAAATATTAATATAACATAGGGCCTAATATGCCAAGGACTACTCAAAAAAGACAGAAATCACTAGATTTCTCAGATATCATGAAAAAAAGATTCAAATCTTGCAGAAATATTTCTAGAATAAACAGATACTTGTTGCTTGTCCTTTATTTTTGAAGAAAATGGTCATCACCATCAGGAAGGTGATGCCATGACAAGCAAGTGAATTTTGCAATTCACTTTTGACATTTGAATTGGATTTGAGTGAGGGGGTGCTGTGCTAAGTCATCAGACTCCCAAGTCATCTGGGTCCAATGGTTAGATATGAATCAGGATGTCACACAGTTAATAAGTGTCAAGTGTCTGAGGGCAGATTTGAACTTAGGTCCTCTTGACTCTAGGGCTGGTACTCTCTATCCACTACATCAGCCCCAGTATTATTTCATAAAGTAATAGGCAATGCTGGCAATAGGTATAAACTAAGTTATTTGTTTAGTTACTTAAAATCTTGTTAATCTCTCCTTTGACTTACATGATTTCTATTTTGATGTTTAATGGGGAAAGGGGAGGTGAGTTCTTAGCTTTCTAATGTTCTTAGTTGTAAGTTCAGCTGATTGATTTGTACTTTTATTACTAAAAGTGTTTAGAGATATAAATATTTCTTTACATACTTTATCCCACATATTTTGGTGTGATGTCTTGTTGTCATTTTTAATGAATTCATTTATTGTCTCTATAGTTTGTTCTTTGATCTACCTATTTTGGGGGATTCAATCATTGAGTTTTCAACTGATTTTTAACCTGTTTCAAAACCCCTAAGCTGAATAGAATTTTTATTCCGTTATGGTTAGACAAGGACACGTTCAGTATTTCTGCTTTTTTCTGCATTTGTTTATGAGATTTTTATGTCCTAATACAGTCATCTTTTGTGAAGATGCCATGCACAGTTGAGAAATAGATGTATTCCTATTAATTCAACAGTCTTTAAAATATTGAATTTATTGTATTTAACTTTTTTAATCTATCATGCCTAATCAAGCATATTTAACTTTTCTGAAATTCTATTCCTCTCTGGTACCTTCTTTCCTTTTTGCTCTGTGGTTGGATTTGTCTAGGCCTGAGAGCTATAAATTGAGGTTCTCCAGTATTATAATATTACTTCCTATTGCTCCCTGTAATTCATTTAAATTTTCCTTTAGGAATTTAGATACTATGCTATTCAATGCATGCTTGTAGTTTCTCTATTTATCTCTTTTTAATTATGTCTATTTTTGCTTTTGTTTTGTCTGAGATCATAATTACTACTTTTTTACTTCAGCTGAAGCAGTTAACTCTATGTGTATCTTTCTCTTTCAAGTGTGTATCTTGTAAACAACAGATTGTTGGATTCTGGTTTCTAATCCATTCTGATATCTTTTCTGTTTTATAAATGAATTCATCCCACTCACATTCACAGTTATGACTGTGTTTTCTCCTCCATTCTATTCTATTATACATATTCTCTTTTACCCTGTACCTTCTTTAAGTATTTGTTTTACTTCTGTCACTTCAAGCCTACATTTCCTCTTGGTCTCCTCCCCTTCTTTCTCTTAACTGTTCTGTTTCCTAATTCCTTGTTGGGTAAGATAAATTTCTGTACCCA
This sequence comes from Macrotis lagotis, assembly GCF_037893015.1. Classification (NCBI taxonomy): domain Eukaryota; kingdom Metazoa; phylum Chordata; class Mammalia; order Peramelemorphia; family Peramelidae; genus Macrotis; species Macrotis lagotis. The sequence goes on along the minus strand of NC_133666.1, from coordinate 456,299,413 downwards.
ACTGTATGTGAATGTGTATATGTATTCTTCCCTTCTTGAATCACTTCAGATGAGAGTGAGGTCCAAGTGTTTTCCACCCCACCCTTCACTCCACTTCCATTATACTATTTAAACTCTTTCATGCATGGTCCCTTTGAGATAATTTTCCCTCCATAATTTCTCCATCTCTCAATATATTTCTCTTCCCTTCTCTTTCATTTTTTTTCTTTTGAAATCCAAATTTAATAGAATCACACTTAGGCTCTCTCTAAGACCCCTGGTGATGATATTCTGAGGGGTTGTGTATATCATGTCCCCATATACCTTCTTTGATAACTTATGGTTTCTCATTCACATTTTTATATACATCTCTTGAATCTAATGTTTGAATGTCAATTTTTTCTATTTAGCTAATTCATCAGAAATAACTGAAAGTCCTCTCTTTCATCAACTATCTATTTTTACCCTTTCCAAAATTATCTCAATATTGCTGGGTAGGTTATTTTCATTTGTAATCCTAAATTCTTTGACTTCTGTAATATCATATTCCAAGTCCTCCATTTCTATAGTGCTGACTGCAATATCATGAATGATTCTGATTTTCATTTTTGGAGTTTCCTTCAGGAAATGAAAAGTAGATTTTTTTTCAATTACTACTTTACCCTCTGCTTTCTTTTTTTTATTTATAGCAGCAAAATATTTATTATTTTGAGTTCTAAATTCTCTCCCTCTTACACTTCCTCCATCTTTTGAAAGCGCAAGAAAAATGATATCAATTATACATAAGAAATCAGAAAAACATTTTCATGTTAGCCATAACAACAAAAAAAAGCAACAAAATATAAGAAGAGTTTATAATTGTAATTTTCACTCAGAATTCATCAGTTCTCTGTTTGTAGGTACATAGCAATTTTCCATCATGATTCCTTTAGAATTATCCTGGATCATTTAATTGGTCTGAGTAACCAAATCTTTTACAGTTGATCATCTTATAACATTGCCCCTACTACTATGAACAATGGTCTGGTTTTTCTCACTTTACTTTGCATCAATTCATATAGGTCTTGCCATGTTTTATTTTCTTGAAACCATATCCCCCTCATTTCTTATAGCATACTTGGACTCCAAAACAAATATATGCCAGTATATTCCAATGGAATAGCATTCTCTCAATTTCCAATCTCTGCCACCACAAACAAAGCTGCTATTAACATTTTTGTACATATATGTCCCTTTTGTTTTTCTGCGATCTCTTTGGGATATAGATCTAGTAGGGTTATTGCTGGGTCAAAGGATGTGCACATTTTTATAGCCCCTTGGACATGGTTCCAGATTTATCTCCAGAATGATTGGACTATTTCATAACTACAACAATAATTCCCAAATATGTCTATTCTTCATCTCCTTCAGCATTTGTCATTTCTGGCAGATGTAAAGTGGTACCCTGGAGATGTTTTAATGTTCATTCCTCTAATAAATAGTAATTTAGAACATTTTTCCATATGACTATAAATAGTTTTGAGTTCTTCTTCTGAAAACTGCCCATTCATATCTTTTGAACATTTATCCACAGTTTTTATTTTTATACATTTGAGTCAGTTCCTTATATAGTTGAGAACTGAGGTGGTTTTCAAAGAAACATGCTTTTAAAAAATTGATAGTACTTCATTATTTATGCTTATTATTGTTTGGTTCTTCATATCCAGTTCTTCATGATCCCCATTCTACCTCTCCCTTCCTTCTTCTTCAGTGCATCACTTTTTCTCACTCTTTTTATTAGATCATCCCAACATAATGAACCTACACTTATGCCCTGTCTATGTAGACTCTAACTAAACTAATAATGATAAACCATTACCTGTATCATCTTTCCGTATAGGAATATGAACAGTTTAAAAACATTAAATCCCTTATTACTTCTCTTTCATCATTAACTTTTTATGCTTCTGGAGTTTTGTATTTGAATATCAAATTTTCTATTCAGTTCTGGTCTTTTCATCATGAATGCTTAAAAGTCCTCTATTTCATTAATTTTTTTTCCTCCTAAAGGACACAGTTATGATAGGTTATTCCTAGGCATAATACTAGTTCCTTTTGCTTTCTGAAAAATCAAATGCCAAACTCTCCAGTCTTTTAATGTAGAAGCTGCTAAATCTTGTGTGATCCTGACGTAGGTTCCACAATATTTGAAATGTTTCTTTCTGGCTGCTAGCAGAATTTTCTTCTTGATTCTGGAGATTTGGAATTTGACTACAATATTCCTGGGAGTTTTCACTTTGGGATCTTTTTTCAGAAGGTGATTGATGGAGTCTTTTGATTTTTATTTTACCCTCTGGATATGACAGCAGGCTAGTTTTCCTTAATAATTTCTTAAAGTATGATATCTAGACTCCTTTTTAATCATGGTTTTCATGAAGTCCAATAATTCTTATATAATCTATTCTCAATCTGATTTCCAAGTCAATATTTTCCAGTGAGATATTTCACATTTTCTTCAATTTTTTCATCCTTTTGAATTTGTTTTCATTGGTTTTGATGACTCATGGAGTTATTAGTGTCCACTTGTCCGATTCTAATTTTTAAGTTCTTCATTGAACTTTTGTGCCTCTTTTTCCTCTAGTTCTTTTACCATTAGACCAATTATATTTTTAAGGTTTTATTTTCTTTGGTAGTTTTATGACTATTTTACCAAGTTGTTAATTGACTTTTATAATTTTCTTGCACCATTCTCATTTCTTTTCTGATTTTTTTCACCAATTTTTTCTCTTTCTTTAACTTTTCCAGAAATTCTTGCCAGCTTTATGTCTAATTAGCATTTTAAATACAATTTATTTATTATTCCAACTACATGTAAAGATAGTTTTCAACGATCATTTTTGTAAGTTTTTGAGCTCCATAATTTTCTCCCTTCCTTCCTTCCTTCCCTCTTCCCTAGACAGAGAGTAAGCTAATATAGATTATACATGTATAACCATTAAACATTTTCCCATATTAATCATATTGTAAAAGAAGAATCAGATCTAAAAGAAAAATAAAATCATGGGAGAGAATAAAACATAAAAGAAATTTTAAAAACTGAAAATAGTATGCTTAGGTCTGCATTCAGACTTCATAGTTCCTTCCCTGGAACTGGATGGTGCATTGCTTCACAAGTCCTTTAGAAATGTCTTTGATTATTGTTCTGTTGAGAAGAGCACGTCCATCGTAGTTGATCATCACACAATTAGTTGCTGCTAATGTGTACAATGTTCTTCTGGTTTTGTTCACCTCATCAGTTCATGTAAGTTTTTTCCAGACTTCCCTGAAGTCCATCTGCTCATGATTTCTTATAGAAAAATAGTACTCTATCACATTCATATACCACAGTTTGTTCAACCATTCCCAATTGATAGGCATCTGCTCAATGTCTAATTCTTTGCCACTACAAAAAGAGCTACTATAAATATTTCTATATATGTAGGCTTTTTTACTCTTTCTTATGATCTCTTAGGATACAAACTTGGTAGTAGTAGTAGTAGTAGTAGTAGTAGTAGTAGTAGTAGTAGTAGCAGTAGTAGTAGTATTGCATCAAAGGTTCTGCAGTTTTTTTTGCTCTTTGGGTATAATTCCAAATTGCTCTTCAAAAGGTTGGATCAGTTCACAACCAATAATGAATTGTTGTCCCAGTTTTCTCACATTCCTTCCAACATTGATCTTTTTTTGTCATATTGGTCAATCTGATAGGTATAAAGTAGTACCTCAATGTTGTTTTAATTTGCATTTCTCTGAACAATAATGATTTAGAGCATTTTTCATATGACTATAGATTAATTTCTCCACCTGAGAATTACCTGTTAATATCCTTTGAGCATTTATCAATTGAGAATGACTTGTATTCTTATAAATTTGACTCAGTTCTCCATAAGTTTTAGAAATAGTCCTTTATTAGCAACCCTAGCTGTAAAAGTTGTTTCCCAACTTACTTTATTCCTTTTAATCTTGGTTGCATTGGTTTTATTTGTGCAAAAATGTTTTAATTTAATGTAATCAAAATTAACCATTTTGCATTTTATAATCCTCTCTATCTCTTGTTTGGTCATAAACTCCTTTCCCTAGATCTGAGAGATAAACTATTGCTTGTTCTCCTAATTGGCTTAAGGTATCATCTTTTATGTGTAAATCCTACACCCATTTCAACCTTATCTTGGTAAAGGACATGAGATATTGGTCTATGCCTAGTTTCTGCCATCTTGTTTTCCAGTTTTCCCAGAAGTTTTCACTAAAGAATGAATTCTTATTCCAGAAGCTGGATTCTTATTTATTAAATAGTAGATTACTATAATCATTTATTACTGTTTCTTTTGTGCCTAATCTATTCCACTGATCCACCAATCTATTTCTTAACCACAACTAAAGAGTTTTAGTTTCTGGTGTCTGGTATCTAAGCCACCTTCCCTTGCATTTATTTTTCATTAGTTACCTATATATTCTTGGCGTTTTGTTTTTCCATTTAAATTTTGTTACTTTTTTTTCTAGTTCAATAAAATAATTTTTATTGATGTGACACTGAATAAGTAATTTAATTTAGGTAGTCTACCCATGTGCAATTGGCATTTGTCCACTTATTTAGATCTGATTTCATTTGTGTGAAAAGTGTTTTGCAATTGTTTTCATATAGTTGCTGAGTTTGTCTTGGCAAGTAAACTCTCAGGTATTTTATGTTGTCTACAATTATATTAGGAATTTCTCTTTCTATCTCTTGCTGTGCTTCATTGGTAATATATAGAAATGTTGATGATTTATGTGAGTTTATTTCATATCCTGCAGCCTTGCTCAAAGTTGTTCATTGTTTCAAGTAGTTTTTTAGTTGAACTTCCACTTTCTCTACATATACCATCATATCAACTGCAAATAATGAAAGTTTTATTTTCTAATTAGAGCTTTTAAGGCTTTGCTTGTAACTGTTTTCATTGTTGTCTTTTTCTGATTTTGAATCTTGGTCTTTCCTGCCACCTAGCAGTTTTTTATGGTCAAACACTTTTTTATTGTTTGCTCATTTTTGGAGACGATTTTTAACTTGTAAAGTTGGGCTCTGCTCACCTAGGAGTAGGTAGGGAGGTACTGTTCCAAGTTTTAAGTCTTTTCATGCTGCTTTTTTTGGAGTTAGTTCTGTTAGTCTGCAAGTCAGAGCTTCCAAAGTGGTGTTATGTGGAGAGTGATGGCCTGAGCTCTGGTCTTTAACCAGGAAGAGCTTCTGCTTCCCTGAAGCCACAAGCACTAGCACTCCTCTTGGCCCTAGAACTGTTACTAGATCCACTATCCACCTGCAGATGCAAACACTAGTTTTCCTTTCCTCCTTGGATTTGCAACCCCTTATGACAGACAAAACCTGCTCCACCCCACCCTGGAACTACAACCCAAAACTCTATTGTCAATAGAGTTGACTATCAGAGACAACTGTACCCAGCAACAACAAAGTCACCTGTAATCTCTTTCTAACCAGTTTTCTGACTCCTCTACCATCTTTGTGCTTAGAAATCTCAAAGTTGCTTCTACTACCAGTTCCAAGGTGTGACACGGTGCTGCCTCTGCATGTGTGAATTCCAGATACACCTACACCCCAGTGTCAAAGACCCCTTCTGCCAACCTACTAAGTTGTCTTAGGCCAGGGCTGTCCAAAATGCATCCTGCCTGTGGGTTCACTAAATACTTTAGTAAGAAGCCATGCTACCTCAGAGCTTTCACTAAAATGGCAAATCAAAATATATTGTCTATTCTTTCAATAAAAACTTTTAAAAGTAAGGTTGGACAGCCCTGGTCTTAGGCTATAAAAATATCTCACCCCAAACTTTTGTTTGCTCTGCTGCCCCCTAATTTGATTTGAGTTACCTCAAAGTTGTTTAAAGGGAAATACTGGAAGAGTTCGTGTGAGTTGTTGCCAGTCCTCTACCATCTTGACCTCTAATCCCTGCCCTCTGGTTTATAAGACATTGAACATTTCCTATAATTTCTTGAAATATAATGACTAGTTTCTTTTTTTCATTCATAACTTGCAGATAGTCCACTGATTATTAAATTATCTCTTCTCAACATGTTTTCCATACTTTTCTGTCAAATATCTATTTTCTTTTGTGCTTTTAGTCTTTTGATTTTGTTTCATAGTTTCTTATTGTGTCAAAGGATTATTAACTTCCATTTGACTAATTCCAATTTTCAGGGAAATGTTTTGGGGAGGTAAAGATTTTCTATCTTTTACCAAGTTGTTAATTCTCTTTTCATAATTTATTGTTGGCTCTCATTTTTTTTTCTTCTACCTCTCTTATTTAATTTTTAAATTTTTTTTTCCTTTTTTTAAAAAATCTTTTTCTTTAACTCTCCTAAGACTCATTGTTGAGTTTTGTCTAATCTGCATTTTTTTAAAGTTTTGTTTATTGATGTTTTCAAATCATTGTCTCCTGTATTTGTAAACTGTAACTTGAGCTTCCCTATCACCATACTAGCTCTTTATGGCTGAGTTCTTTTTTTGTTTGCTCATTCTTTCAGTTTATGCTTCTTTGACTTTGGACTTTATGTTAGTATCAGGCTCCGCTTACTTCTGCGGAAGATTCTGGTTTGAGTGTCTGCTGCTTTCACAATTCAGTCTAGGAGCCTAAAGTTTCAGTACTTCCAAAGTGGAGTGCTCTGGGAAAATGTCTGTTCACCGTCCTCTTGGTCTGAGGTCTGCAAGTTCCTGATCCAGGTTTGAGTCTGTTAGCTGTTGTGAAATTAAATTCAGTTCATTCTTGGTAGACTCAATCACTGTTAACCTGTTGAGAGATTCTGCACGTTCACAGTGACTGAGCTGCTGGCTCCTTTTTTGGTCTTGTTCTATAGCCCTGGTTTTTCCACTGAAGGCTTACATATTGTTAAAGATTAGAACTCAGTAGCCACTCTACTCGTGGGCTCAAAATCACACAAAGTTTCTGGAATTTGTTTTATGCCAATACCCAGGTAGGACCCTGCACTAGGATGTGTGCTGCCTGTGATTTATGACCTGGAATTGGATTATCAAAAACTGAACTTCCAGTTGGCACTCTTTTCAACTGTCATTACTGGTTCAAAGTGTTTCTTTATGTCTTGGCACTTGGTTTTCTTTCTGTCCCTGGACATGAGAATGCTCCTGGTCCTGCCACTGCCACTACTACCACCAAGCTGTTCTCCTGATCTGCCCTTACCCATCCCATGGTCTTTGAGATATCCCCTTTGTCTATCTTTCTAACCTTTCTAACCTGGATATAAACATGCCTCACAGTCATTTTTTTAAATTCACAATCAGAATTTGACCTGGAACTTTTTCTAGATTGTTGTAGAAGAGGTTTATTAGAACTAGACAAAAACTCTATTTTTTACTCTGCCATCTTGATTCCTCCCCTCCATACCACTGGATTTATTGACTGTAACCAATATTGATTTACCTCCAAATGAAGTCTATGAAATGGGTCAGATAGAAAAGTAGAACAAAAAGACCTTCTTTTCATGAATTGAAATAATGATACATAGACCAAAAAAGTTGGACAAATGACTGAGTCATGCAGTTTTGCTTACAGAAGAAAAGGGTTATATGATGGTGATACTACAACCAATAGGAACTAGGACATAATGACTAATGAACATTATGCAATAAAATGGTTGAAAACTGAACTGTCTCTTCCAGATATAAAATCTAACCCCTCCTTTATACTTAGAAAGACATGATCGGAAGACTAGAATTATTCATCAGAAGGCCTCTACATTTCATAATCTTACACAGCATAAATGCCTAGACTACAAATACAAACCCCAAAATATCTTTGAAAATTCAATAAGTAAATTGTACTGAAACCAGAATATTATCAATCAATGTGCAACTTAAACTCAACTGAACAAAGAACAAATTTGCATTTATTAAGTAAGTATCTATCATCTGCTAGACACTGTGGTAGCTTCTGGGGATACAAAGTCAAAAGCAAAATGTTCTCTGCCCCTTGAAAAGTTTACATTTAATAGGGGAGGCTTATACAGATACATATACAGCTATCATAAAACAGATACGAGGTAACTTTGGAAAAGGCAGTTCTAGCAACTAGGAATGGGAGGAGACAAGAAAGTTTTCATGCTGAAGGTGGCACAGGAGATTAGTCTTGAAGGAAATTCAAGATATTCTGAGATAAAATTGTTACCCATAATCACCCAGACATGATACCTAGAAAAATTTAAGAACAATTTCTGATATTCAATGTTGCCATACAAAATATACATAAGCTTCAGACTAAGTGGAATGAAAAGATTTCAAATTAGAGAGACCCAAGAGAAGAAATTAAAACCATGTAGGAGGGGTGCCTAGGTGGTACAGTGGATAGAGCACCAGCCCTGGAGTCAGGAGTACCTGAGTTCAAATCTGGACTCAGACACTTAATAATTACCTAGCTGTGTGGCCTTGGGCAAGCCACTTAACCCCATTGCCTAGAAAAAATTTTAAAAAAATGTGGAAACAGAATGAAGTTTATTGCTTTTCATTGTCCTGCCTACAAATGAAATTATCCTGAATATGATTACATGAGCAGACAGAAGATGCTCATATATCCCAATATTGTCATTCAACTGCAAAATATAATCATTTCATCACCTGGTTAAGAGTCCACCAAGCATTAAATATAAAAAACATAGAATGGAAACTTTTCCTAAGAATTTTCCTAAATGAACTCCACTGAATATAAGATAAGAACAAAAATTAGAAATAGCATTTATATAGTGATTTAAAGTTTGTAAGGTACATTATACACATTATCTTATTTTTGTCTCATCATCATCATCATCATCATCATAGCTAGACTATTTAGAACACTTTAAGGTTTGCACAATGTTTTACAAGTATTAGCTCATTTTATCTTGACAACAACTCCTAAAGATAGGTTGTAGTAGCCCTAAATTACAGATGAAAAAAAAAAAAAAACTGAGGAAAAGACAGGTTGAGTGACTTGCCCAGGATCACACAATTAGATTTGAATTCAGGTCTTCCTGACTCCAGGGCCAATACTTCATCCATTGAACCACTTAACAATGAGGTAAGTATTTTAGATAATCCATTTTACAAATTTAAAAAAAAGTGAGTTTCTAAAAGGTTAAATAGCTAACCCATGGTTGCATATGTGGTAAAAAGAAGAGAAAGAATTTAAACCCATACCTTCTTGAAACCCTGCCCAGCAACTATGCAGATAGCTTCTTGGGAAACTAGGTTTTTATTAGAGAACTATCTGAAAGGTCATTATCTAATGCTATCTAATTAGTAAAATTTTGAGCACTCTTACAAGTAATATGATATCTTCATGTGCAAATTTTGTTATAATAATAAGTCATATCAATATCATCATCAACATTGCTAATAGGTATTCTCTATTACTACAGCATTTCCAATATATCCTCAGACCTGTTCATTATGTGGAATAAAAGAGGAAAACATTCGCTGGTCTAGTATCCCATTCTCATGTCCCAGACATATTAACTAAATTCAGTCAGTTACTAACACTATCTAGTGGAAAGGAGGGAAAGGCATGAGTTGCTCTCACTATATTAAAATGCAAGGTTTATTGTTATTGTTGTATGAATTGATGCAAATGAGCAGAATCAGGAAAATAATTTACATAAAAACAATATTTCAAAGGAAAACAACTCCAAGAAATAAAAGAACTCTTATAGATGCAATAACTATACATGATTTCCAGAGAACTAGTGATGACATATGCTTCTTACTGCCTAATTGAGAGGTGATAGACTCAAGGAACAAAGTGAGACATACATTTTTAACACATCGCAGGCACGCACACATGCATGCGCGCGCGTGTGTGTGTATGTGTGTGTGTGTGTGTGTGTGTGTGTGTGTGTGTGAAGTGGGGTGTGGTTTGACAAGGCATAATGGTCACAATGATGTGTTTGTTTTCTTTCGATAGTTTGGGGAAATTGAGAGGGAGTTAGTAATTAGGTTATAGCACAATAGTATTTCATTGCAATTATACAGCACAACTTGTTTGATCATTCCCTAAATAATGGGAGTCCCATCAATTTCCCATTCTTTGTCAGAACAAAAAGAATTGCTCTCAATATTTATGTGCAAATAGGCCTTTTTCCTTTTTTTCATCATTTTTGGTAAAAAGTAGTGGTATTGTTGGGTCAAAGTGTATTCCTAGCTTTATAATCCTTTGGGCATAATTCCAAATTGTTCTTTAGAATGGTTGCAACAGCTCACAATTCCACCAGCAATACATTAATAAGAAGATGGGATTGTCACATTCCTTCAGCATTCATCATCTTCCTTCTCTGTTATGTTAGCTAATCTGATAGCTGTGAAGAGTTGTTTTAATTTGTATTTCTCTGATCAATAGTGATTTAGAGCATTTTTATGACTATCAATAGTTTTGATTACTTCTTCTGAAAACTGCTTGTTCATATCCTTTGATCATTTGTCAACTGGGAATGGCTTGTAATTCTGTAAATTTGACTCATTTCCTTATATATATGAGAAATAAACCTTCATCAGAGAAACTAACTATAATAATTTTTCCCAGTTTTCTGCTTTTCTTCTAATTTGGACTGCAATAATTTTGTTTGTACAAAATCTTTTTAATTTCATATAGTCAAAATTATCCATTTTATTTCTTCCAATCCTCTATATCTTTTTTGGCCATAAGCTTTTCCCTTACTCATAGATCTGGTAGGTAAATTTATTTATGGTATCATTCCTTATGTCTAAATCATTTATCCATTTCTACCTTGTTAGTCTACACTTAGTTTCTGTCAACTTTTCAGTTTTCCTATGCCAAATGGTGAGTTCTTACCCCAGAAATTTGAACCTTTGGGTTTCTTAAATAATAGATTACTATAGTCATTTACACTATGTATTGTATATCTAATCAAATCCAGCCTAGTTGTGTGACCTTGGGCAAGTCACTTAACCCCATTACCTTGCAAAATTTATAACAAAGGACAAACAACAAAAATAACAGTCTGTGAAGGACTAAGGTGTAAGAAAACTGGAAAGGAAGGAGGGGGCTAGATTATGAAGAACTCTGAAGGTCTAACAGAATATTTGGTATTTGTTCCTGGAGGCAATAGAACATGACAAGACCAGAAAGACATTGATGGTAGAATATCATATGTTAGAATGAATTATCCTGATTACACATGTTATGTACCTGATCTTATTCTACAAATTGTTACTAAGTCAAAAGATACACTGTTTCATACAAGAATAGAGTATACAACTCTAAAATATGGATTTATAATATCCTATAACCTGGCCCATCACTAGAAGGAAGATGTTAGAGATATTAAGAACATATAATGAAAGTCTTAACAAGGGACTGGAATAGGGGCTAAAACCAAATGGGAGAAAATTATGTGACTGCTCCATTTACACTTAAATGGAAGCTAGTTTAAGGATGGTGTCCTTCATGGAGAGAGAGAGAGAGAGAGAGAGAGAGAGAGAGAGAGAGAGAGAGCAAGACAGAGAGACAGAGACAGAGAGAGAGAGAGAGACAGAGAGAGAGACAGAAAGAGAGAGAGAGAGAGAGAGAGAGAGAGAGAGAGAGAGAGAGAGAAGATACATGGGTCTGTTCTCTTTTAAGGTCTGCAAAATTTGAAGACAGAAGTAGGACTGGTGATCATATCCAGAAATAATTGTGATGTAAAGAACAAAGAGTATCAATAAAACAAAGGAAAAATAAGGACACTTCTGAACATGAAAATGGTTAACCAACTAATATGAAAAATGTACAGATGTGGATAACTGTTAATGGAGAAATGTTTGAATGTGAATGTAAGGGAATTTTCCTGCACCAGACAAAACAAATAAAAGGAATTAAGAGGAAAATAGGAAGATTTAAAGGAATGAATTCAGAGAGAAGAAAACAAAAACAGAACAATAAAGAGTATCTCAAACATCTTAGTACAGTAAAGTTTAAAACTGCACTAAGACGTTGGGGGCACCCTGAATATAACAATGACAAAAATAATGTAAATGAAAACAACTCTGAAAAGCAGTTGAACTAATATGTATTTCAGTGACATTTATTTCAAGATAAACAAATAAACATTTCTTTCCTTTCTATAGGGAGGTAGAAGACTATGGGTACAAAATATTACATGATCTTTCATATAGGGACTTCGCTAGTTTTTCTTTACTGCTTGTCTTTGTTATAAATGAAGGTTCAACAGAGAAGGAGTTTATTAGGAAAATACCATGATATAAAAAAGGCATCAATCAATAAAATCTATTTTTAAAGAAGGTGTAAATCAGTGTTGAAGTGAGAAATGAATATTCATACCACTTTTTGTTTTGCACCTATGGAGACCAGACCAATGGAAGATGCTTTACAAAGTTGCAAAATACAATACTTGAAAATATGTTTGGCCACTAAGCTATATAATTACAAAGGGTGAGTGGAGGAGAGTGACCAATGAATATGCCAATACATATGGAAATACTATAACATGTTTTCACAAAAACATTATAAGTACATTATAGCCAACGCCCAATGTAGAATTGTAAAATCCCATCATAGTGCTGCTAAGTCAATCAGCCAGGTATAACATTGTTCTCATAAAATTTACTATGCCATTCTGTCATTTCACATAACCTACTGTTTTTGTCAAAACAACAACATTAGACAATACATATTTATGTATATATAGATATAGATATAGATATAATTTCAATGTTATGAAGGACTATATAAACTAGGCAAAGTAGTGATATTGTAATCTCTTCATTCAAAAGTTTATTTCGCTAAACAATTAAAATAAACAGTGAAACAATTAGTCTGAAGTGGATGCCTACCCCTTAGAGAGGCTTTCTGTTCTGCCCAGATATTCACATGTCATTCTGGGCAGAACTGCTGTTTGAAAACTGTTTGTGAAATAATTTCCATTTGTAGAACAGATCCCCAAGCTAGGAGGTCCCAAACACATGCTTTCCATGTGAAAGACAATAGGCACTCCTTTTTTCTGACCAACTTCTACATGCTGGTCCCCCCTCACTGATCCAAAAATGGGACATTAAATAAAGTTAATTGAAATGAAGATTCTTTTGTTATGAGTGACTAGCAATCAACAAGACCCTTTTGAATGACTATCTTTGTGTGTTATGAACAATCCTGAGGTACTTGAGAGGCTAGTTTCACAAGGGAGGGTAACAACTACTTTCCCCACAAACAGTATTACAAAAAATCAATTTGCTCAGACCATTCATTTTAGAGACCTTTTTCTCTAGAGTTAGCAGTAGATTTGGGGTTAATGTTAGCATTCTCCCTTACCCTGAATACAACTCACTATAGACACACATTCCTGATCACATAAATACACAAGTGTTTGACCAATTTCAGTATATTATTTATCTTTTTTTCCCAGTCGCTACTTTCCTATCTGCTTTAAGTAACTTCTTAACTTAAAACCAAGTCCTTCTTTATTACCACATCTGCCCTAAATAAAAACAAAAATTTTAGTGAACTCCAATGATAGATGTATAATGTAAAATGTGTTCTTAATACCTAAATTTTATGTAAATGTTATGTAAGGTTTGAAAAGTACTTTACTATATTACATCATTTGATGTTCGCAACAACTCCATGAGGCAGGTGCTATTCTCATTTTATGCCTGAAAAAAAAACCTGAGACTGAGAAAAGTTAGGGGATTTGACCAAGGTTGCCCAGCACAGCAGGCTTTGAACTCAGACCACCATGATTCTAGTCAAGTTCAATAGTCAATCCATTATAACAGTTAATAATTTAACATAGCTGATTTATTTTAGTCAATCAATCAAAAAATATTTTAAAGCACTTACTTTGTGCCAGCTACTGAGCTGAGCACTAGAAAAACAAATATGATCTGAAGGGAAAGACAATATATATAAAAGGAACCTGAAAAGGGCTGAGAGTAGAGGAGGTTTTCAGTTCAGGAACATGATAAAGACACCAGAAGTAGTTCATTCTGGTGAGAAATGAAGAGATGGTTAGTTGGGAGTCCTTAAAGGAGGAGGTAAGGAGCTAACTAAGCAGAGGGAAAGATCCCAGAGCTGTAGGAGACTTCCAGAATGAATTTCATGGCTAAAGTGAGCCTCTAGGGTGAAGATATTTCTAGGAGCTGGTAGAGAAGTCAGGAAGATTGTGACTTGATTAGAAATAGGGGATAAATTAGCAATTGGAAAGAGATATAAAGTCATTAAAACCAATGTCTCTGTAGCAAATCTAATCCCATGAGCCATATTTCTATACTCTCATTCTGGTGTTCTCTCCTCCAAAAAAAATAAATAAATAAATAAAATTTTATGGTTTGACCAAAGGAATAATAGGTGACTCAATTACATCAAAGAGGTGAATGGGTAACTAATTTGGATGAATGACTAGGAGGTGAAAGATCCTATAAGACCCCAATCTACAGAAACAATGGCAACTGAGGAAGAAAGCTAAGGAAATAGCCATGTTCACTGAACAGCTAGCTGTGTAGTCTAGTGGAAAGAGTTCTTGAATTGAGCTCAAGTATTCAGGGCTCAAACCCTGTCTCTGATAAGTCATGGGACCATAGATTTTAGAATTGAAAGGCCACCGGGTCCAATTCCTTCATTTTATAGATAAGGAAACCATAGCACAGAGTGGGTTAGTAACTAGCCTTAAGGTCAACAAATGGGAATTGAGTTTTTGTCTTCCTGACTCCAAATTCAGTTCCTTACTTACCATATCATGCTGCTTTTCTAACAGATTTTGCTATTAATAATTTCCATAATGTGGATTCCATCTAATAAAAAGTCATGTGTTGCACAACATCCATCTTCCCAAAATAAAATTCACTCATCACTTCTTTTTTTGTTAGGTTTTTTTCAAGGCAATGGAATTAAGTTGCTTACCCAAGGCCACACAGTAGCTAGGTCATTATTAAGTGTCTGAGGCTGGATTTGAACTCAGGTACTCCTGACTCCAGGACCGGTGCTCTATCCACTGCACCATGTAGCTGCCCCCACTCATCACTTCTAATGCCTTCTTCTGTTCATTCCTTCTGTTTACCTAGGATATAACCTGTTTGTCATAGTCATTTGATTATTATTTACCCCATTAGATTGTGAGCACCTCCAGACAAGACTAGAATGTAGTATGTCCTTAATAATTGTTGAGTGGTTGGCTTTCTGATCAAGTATAGAGGCCAATTAATCTGTGACCGATATGATTAAGCAATTCATTCCTCATGAGAGAGTTTGACACAGTCTCTTTCTGGAGCACAAAAGGGTAAGAGTAGGGACTAGTGATGCATGCTTACTGTATCTCAGAATAGGTTTGGAATAGAAACTAAGAAATGCCTAAGAAATATAAACAAACATCAAAGAAAATGCTGACATGTTATAAATGATCAAATAAATGTAGGTAATGTTTGAAGTTCAAACAACTGCTGTTTACCACAATATGTGATTATGAGTTGAACCCATGCACTCACTAAAACCTAAGACGGAAATGTCTGGAGTACTAAAAAGAATTAATTTGACACAATATAAATTATAGTTATATTTGAATTTTTGAAGTTGACTTTTGGAGAAAAGAATAGTTATGATACTTTTCCAACTTCTAGGATTTTATTTCTTTCCATCTCTATGGAACCAAAGAAACAATAAATTAATCCTGGCAATATCCTGACAGTCAATAGCAGCAAACAAAAAAGTCTGCATAATCATAATCTGTTGATATGGAGAAGAGATGGTTGAATGAATGAACAATAATTTATTAAGAGCCTATTATGTTCTTAAAAACTAGGCCCTGAACTAAAAGAGCTTACATTATAATAAAGGAAGGAAACATAATCAGGGGAATGATAGCAATTTCTCTGTAGCAAATCTAATCCTATTTTGCTATTAATAATTTTTATAATGTGAATTCCATCTAATACAAAGTCATGTGTTGCACAACATTCATCATCTCAAACTAAAATTCACTCATCATTTCTAATGCCTTCTTCTAGGTTTGGGGAGTTACAAATATAGTGATTTGCTATAAAGGTCAGTCAATTAACACAGGAATTCCAGGAATAATGATATACTGAATTATATTAGAATACTATTTCCAGAGCAAAAGGTAGAAAGTGGTGGGGAGGGCAGAGGAAGTCAAAAGGAGGGAGCTCCAAAGATGAGAGGATTAACCCAAGGATTCAAAATTTCCAGAGAATGGAGCTGAAGATTCAGAGGTCAAGATCTGATAATGACAATGATGTCGTTGTTAGCCAGGGAAAATCAGGGCAGTGGAACAGGTATATTATAAGATGATTTGGGTAGACAGCTAGATGACTAGATGGCACACTAAAGTGATATACAGTCTAATGCTTAAAGCCAGAACTAGATATAGTGGCAAAAGTGGCTAGTTTGTACTCATTGAACCACCAATCAACTGGGCTAGACCTAGAGCAGGAACACTAAATATGAATGTATTAATTCTTCTGTCAGCATACTCTTATTCTTAATAAAATTTTTCAGGAAAGTAGATAGCAGACAAGTGTGAGTGTTACATTCTTAAAGTTGAACCTTTTACTTGAGGATCTCAAAAAAATTATCAAACTCTAGCATTTTTGATAAAAAAAATTGTAATAATGATAAATTTTAATATCATAACTTTCACCAAAGGTTAGTAAGATAATTATTATTATTATTACTATGAGTCCAACAAAATTAAAACAAAATAAATTTTAGTAACATTAGTGAAGTAAATTTTTTTCTCTTCATCTTTGCAATTAAGAAAACTGATACACACAGAAATTAAATAAGTCTCTTTTTCATTATCTATAAATGAGAGGATTCCCCTACGTAATCTCAAATTTCTTTCCAGTACTGAGATTATATAACTCCATGACTTGTCCCATGTTATATGCCATTCATAAGAGATTAGGATATAGGATTCTGGTGTCTTGAATCAGGATTCATTCTTCTAAATTGTCTATCTGTTCTGCTGAATTGCAAGAAATAAGATTTAATTTAGGGAAACTGCTTAGACTAGAACTAGTTAGGTGGCAGAGTTTATGAAGCATTGGTTCTACAATCAGGAAGACTTCCATTCAAGTCAGTCTCAGACTGGACATATGATCCTGGGCAAGTCACTTAACCTCTGAATATGCTGAATGTTCAGTTTCCGCAACTATATAATGAGAATCATAATAGCAGCTTCCTCACATGATTGTTAGATAATATCTGTAAAGTGCACATGATTAATACTTGCTTATTTCTTTCCTAGTTTTATATTCACTTCTTGATGGTCTAACCAGTTCTGATCAATAATACTTCTCTATCATTTAAAAAACTATAGAACATATAAAATACTTAGGAGTTTGCCTAGCAAGCTATGTATAGGAACTTCATGAATACAAATATGAAATACTCTTTATGGTAATAAAGATAGAAATAAATAATTGGAAGGATATTAATTGCAAATGAGTAGACCAAGTCAATGTAATGAAATTGACAATTGCCAAAATTAATTTATTTATTCAATGATATACTATTAAGTTCCTGTTGGCTAGCTGCTCAGGATGTGTTAGGTTCCTGCCAGCTAGCCTATCCTTACCCAGGAGAACACTTAAGGGGCAGGAGACAAGGATGGAAAGGATGGAAAGGATGACAGGTTCTCCTAGATCTCCAAATACTCCATTTATTAGACCCAATGCAAGTGCTAAAATATACTCCCCAGTCCCTGGTCCACTCCCATTCCCATGGCACTCTTCAATTAATGAGTAAATAATGCTCTGGTGCTAGAGGACACCAGGTGATGAAACTTTACAGTACTCCCACACACAACAGTTCCTAACAATATACAAATCAAAATACCAAAGGATTACTTTAATAGAGCTAGAAAAAAAGATAATGAAATACAGGTAGAGGAAGAAAAGTCAAGAATCTCAAGGAAATAATGGAGCAAAAATTGGAAGAAATTTTTATGGTGGCAAAGAATTGGAAATTGGGGAGAAATCCATCAATTGGGGAATGGCTGGAAAAGTTGTGGTATATGAATGTGATGAAGTACTATTGCCCTGCAAGAAATTTTGAGCAAGTAGATTTTAGAAAAACCTGCAAGACTTACATGAACTTATGTTAAGTGAAGTAAATAGAACTAGGACAAAAATTAGCAGGACAAGATATCAAACTATACTTAAAAATAGTCATCATCAAAACCATTTGGAATTGGCTTAAAAAATAGATAGAACTTGTTCACTTTTTTAAAATTTCTCTCATATTTTCCTTCTCTTCATGGTTTTCTTTTCCCTTAGACTGAATTTCTCTTACTCAAAATGACACGTTAAACACAACCTTTGTCAGACTGTTCACTACTGAGGAAAGGAGGTGAGAAGAAAGGGTGGTACAAAAATATGTAACTTATAAATATGCATGTGGATGAATGTTGAAAAGCTTTCATAGCATGATGTAAATGAAAAACAAAATAACAATCAAAAAATGAAAAATAAGACTAATGATTAGAGAAGTATGAATTAAAACAACTCTAAAATAACACCTCACACCTAACAGATTGGCTAATATAACAGAAAAGGGAATTTTAAATGTTGGAGGAGATATGCTAAAACTGGAACAATGTTGGTGAAGTTATAAACTGATCCTACCATCCTGGAGAGCAATTTGGAACTAAGCCCAAAGAGTTATCAAACTGTGCATACACTGTGATCCAGAAATGCCATTATTAGGTCTGTATCCCAAAGAGAACATAAAAAGGGGGCAAGTACCCATAGATACAAAAATATTTATAACAGCTCTTTTTTGTGGTGACAAAGAATAGGAAATTGAGGGGATGCCCATCGATTGGGGAATGGCTGAAAAAGTTGTGGTTTATGAATGTGATTGATTACCATTGTCCTACAAGAAATCATGAGCAAGTAGATTTTAAAAACAAAACCTGGAAAGACATATATGAACTGATGTTGAGAACCAGGAGAACACTGTGCACATTAACAGCAACATTGTGAAGTGATCCATTATGATACACTTGGCTCTTCTTCTCAGAAATATATTGATGGAAAATGCCATTCACATTCCGAGAAAGAATTATGGAGTTTGAATGCAGATCAAAGCATACTATTTTCATTTTTTTGCTTTTCCTTTCTTGTGATTTTTCCCCCTTTTGTTCTGATTCTTCTTCTACAACATAACTAAAATGGACATAAGCTTGACATGATTATACATTTATAACAAAATCAGATGGGAGGGAGAGATGGGAAAAAATTGGAAATTTTACCCAAATTTTTACCAAAAAATGAATATTGAAGACTATCTTTACATGTAATTGGAAAAATGTAAAAATAGATAGGTTGATTAGTCTATCACATTAGGTTCACAATATGTAGAATAAAATGAACTTAGTAGTTTATTGTTCAATAAACCCAAATACCTAAGTCACTGGAAAAGAACTCACTATTTGACAAAAACTGCTCAGTAAAAATTCAAAGGAGTTTTGTAGAACTAGATGTAATGCAATATCTCACATAATATACCAATATTAGTTCATAATCAATACATAACTTAGAAATAGGTTTAAATCAAAATTGAATAAAGATATAGACCATCAGAGACCATGAAATAGATAAACTTGATAACAAAATTAAAAATTTTTACACGATGAAAACCCATGCAACTAAAATTAAAAGGGAAAAACAACTGGGAAATACTTTACAGAAACTGATTTCTAAATATAATTTCTAAGCTATATGAGGAATTAATTCAAATTTTAAGAATAAGAGCTATTCTCCAAATAATGAATGATCAAAGAATGTGAATAAGCATTTCTAAAATGAAGTATGATTTAGCAAAGCTATCAATAGCAATGTAGGAAAAAATGCTTCAAATCACTAATTAAATAAATGCAAATTAAAGCAATGCTGAGAAGCAATCTCACACTCATCAGATTGACAAAGAAAAAGAAGGAGAAAATAACAAATATTGGTGGGACTGTAAGAAAACAAGTATATGAATGCTGGTAGAGTTGTGAGTTGGTACAATCATTAAATACCTTTGACCCAGCAATACTTCCAATAAGCCAATGCCCTCTAAGAAATAAAAGAAAAAAGGATCCTTTGATCCAGCAGTACCACTACTGGGTCTATACCCTGAAGAGATCATGAAAAAAGGGTAAAAACATCATTTGTACAAAATTATTCATAGCAGCTCTGTTTGTGGTGGCAAAGAATAAGAAATTGAGTGAATGTCCATCAATTGGTGAATGGCTGAACAAACTATGGAATATGTATGTTATGGAACACTAATGCTCTATTAGAAACCAGGAGAGATGGAAATTCAGAGAAGCCTGGAAGGATTTGCATGAACTGATGCTGAGCAAGATGAGCAGAACCAGAAGAACATTGTACACCATAACAGCAACATGGGGTTAATTATCAATCTTATGGACTTGCTCATTCTATCAGTGTAACAATCAGGCACAATTTCGGTGTATCTGTGATGAAGAATACCATCTGTATCCAGAGAAAGAATTGTGGAATTTGAACAAAGACCAAGGACTATTGCTTTAATTTAATACATATATATGTATAAAATTTTATCTTATGTAATTTTTCTATCTCATATTTAATTTTTTCCTTAAGGATATGATTTCTCTCTCAACACTATATTAATATATAGTATAGAAACAATATAAAGACTAACAGACTGCCTTCTTATCAGGGTAGGGGGAGAGAAACAAGAATAGGGAGGAAATTGTAAAATTCAAAAATAAATAAATTAATTAAAATTTGAAAAAAAGAAAAGAAAAGAAAAGAGGAAAGATTCCCATATCTACAAAATACAGGTCTATACAGTGTCCCAAAGAACTGGAAACAGGGGGGCACCCATCAATCACGGAATGGAAAAATATGGTTTTTGGATATAATAGAAAACTATTTTGTCATAAGAAATTATGAAAAGGGGCAGACAGATAGAGCAGTGGATAGAGCATTGGCCCTGGAGTCAGGAAGACTGGAGTTCAAATTCAGCCTCAGACACTTAATAATTACCTAACTGAGTGATCTTGGGTAAGTCACTTAACCCCATTCCCTTGCAAAAAGAAAAAGAAAGAAAAAAATTATGAAAAGATAGGTTCAGAGAAACCTGGGAAAATTTGTATTAATTGATGAAAAGTGAAATGAGCAG
The DNA here is from genome assembly GCF_037893015.1 of Macrotis lagotis. Lineage (NCBI taxonomy): Eukaryota > Metazoa > Chordata > Mammalia > Peramelemorphia > Peramelidae > Macrotis > Macrotis lagotis. The sequence goes on along the minus strand of NC_133666.1, from coordinate 456,278,273 downwards.
TATGAGAAAATCATTTGTAGAACAACACTAACAACAATTACCCTGGATAGACTAAAATTTTGACTAATGCAATGATTAGCCATGATTTCAGGGAACTAATGATCTCAACATTATCCATATGTTTTCTGCCATGATCTTCTCCTTTACCTCTATCTCACATGATAAGGTATCCCTTCTCTTTGCCAAGGTTAAGTCCTCTATATGCACGTTATCCTACCCCATTCTGTCTTCTTCAACAGATTGTTTCTTCTATCATCCCCATTCACTTCTTTTCAATTTCTCCCTATCTACTGGCTAGTTCTTACTGCCTACAAATTTGTCCATATCTTCCCATCCTCAAAAAACCTTCCTTTGATCTATCCATTCTCTGCTATCTTCTCATAGCTAACCTTGCTAAGAAAACTACAATAGGAACCTTCATTTCCTTTTTGCTCACTTTTTGCTTAGTTGTCTATAGCCTTACTTCCAAATTCTTCATTTGGGAAAAAACTATTCTTTCCAAAAACTATTCTCTCTCCAAAGTTACTAAGGATTTCTTAATTACCAAATCTAATGGAGTTTTCTCAGTCCTCAACCTTCTTGACATCTCTGCATTTTTGACACTGTTGATCATTCTCTTCTTAATACTTTTTCCTAAGTTTACTTGACACTACTCTGTTCTGGTTCTTCTATATATATCTGATCACTGCTTTTCAATATCTTTTTTCCTCATCTTAGTTAGGGTCATGCCCATTAACCCAGATGTCTCCCATTCTTTGCCCTAGGCCCACTCATTTCCTCCCTCTTTATAATTTCTCTTGGTGAGTTCAACAGTTCTCATGTATTAAACTCTCATCTCTTATCCAAATATATTTATCAAGCCCTAACCTCACTACTAATCTTCAGTGTCTCATCTTCAACTGCCTATTGGATATCTCAAATGAAATATCCCATAAGCATGCCCAAAATTTAACTCATGATCTTCCCCTGCCTCCTTCCAAAGTTCCCAATTACTGTCCAAGGGATCACCATCCTCTCTGTCATATAGGCTTACAACCTAACTGTAATCTTTGAGACAATTCACTAAAAAGATCCTATTTTGTTTGTTCATTGATTATATTTAAGTCATTTTAGGTGTTCATTGATTATAAAAAAGCATATCATTAAGAAGAGGGAAATGCAACTATAAAAGCTTCCTTTTCTAAGGTATCTTCCATGCAAATCTTAAAATTTTAAGAAATTCTCTGACAAATCTATTCACAGAAATAACTTTTTTCAATGATCTGCTATCAAGAGAGGCAAAAAACAGGACAATGAAACCTCACCAAGAGCATACAGAATTATCATGAAGGTTATTCTGAGCATTGTTCAAATGGAAAAGAGTCCATAGAGAGGGAGATTTCCAGATGCTCCTTATTGTACCAAATTCTATAATATTCCAGAGCTTCCCTTTTGAGAGCCTCTATCATTCAAAAGAGATAAGCTGAAACATAGAGAAAAATCAAGTAGATGATTAATGTCTATGATCTAACCCATTACATGTAATAGAATAAGTAGTCAGTCCATTTAATTTTCCTCTAAATATGCACTTCTGGGATAGGCACTGAAAGGTGGCCAATGAACTAATCTGAAGATGATTGAGAGGACTATAGTGTATTTGAAAAATTGTATAATACTTTCAATGATTCCAAATTGCTCTTTGACACAAAAACCCATTCTTTGTATATGAATACTTCTTGTTGGTACTATACCATAAACCATGGAAGACCACAATCTTCAAAGATTCTTAAAATTGAGGATGATACAGAGGACATGACACAATGAAAAAATGTATAGTAGGTCTAAAAAGATTGCAGCATATTCCTAAAGATTTGTGGACAAGATGTTGCACAAAACAAAGCATCCAGAAAACATTTGTTCAGAAAATTATGTGAGATATCATATAGCAAGAATTAGGAATACTATATCCTAGCTATGCATTTCTACCCATAGAATATTAGGGTACAGTATCCAGTGAATCAGGCTGACTTTCTATGAAAGTCATAATACAGGCAATTATACAGAATTAGAAGGCATCTCTGGGGGGAGTACCCAAATAGTGAAATCTCAAATCTATTAAATTTATAAAATATTAAAGTACAAAGCACATATTGATCCAAACATCTCTTATGCAGTTTCCTAAATGATCAACAACAAATATTTTTAAGACAATAGACCAGAATTTGGTTATAAAATGTGGATATGGAACAGGAAAAAACACTATCTGACATACTAAGAATAAAGCTAACCAATATGGCTTCATTAACACCATGCACTACCAAGTGAGAACCTCTCATAGCTGAAATTAAGATAGCACTAAAACATTTCCTTATTCTTCTAATTAATATTAATAATAATAATAACAACAATATTAATAATAGCACTTATAGAATGTTTAAGGCTTTCAAAATACTTTACATACAATATATTATTTTATTCTCATAATAAACCCTTTGAATAGGTGATTTTATTATCCCCCATTTTACAACAAAGGGTAAATGACAGATATAGATCTATAGATATATAGATAGATAGATAGATAGATAGATAGATAGATAGATATATAGACAGAGAGAGAGTAAGTGTTTGAGATCAAATTTGTACTCAGGTCTTCTTAACTCCCATGCTAGCACTCTGCTGTGCCATCAAACTAACCCTTTTGCAAATAGTTTCCTTCCAAAATCACCTCACACCCATTGTGTATAGATAAGTTGTTGTCGTTCATTCATGTCTGATTGTGCATGATCTTATGGACCATAGCATACCAGTGATATCCATGGGATTTTCTTGGCAAAGGCACTGGAGTGATTTGCCATTTCTTTCTCCAGTGGATTGATGCAGAGGTTAAGTGATTTGCCCAGCGTCACACAGCTAATGAATATCTAAGACAATATTAGAACTCATGGCTTCCTGATTCCAGGTGCAGAGCTCTACCCACTAAGTACCCTAGCTGCCTCTATACCTATAGATAGGTTATAGATCTTTAAATATATAGTCATCTCCCCCTGCTTGAGTATAAGTTGCTTGAGAGTAGGGACTATATATATTTGTGTCTTTGTATTCCCAACATCCAGCATGATGTATCCATCATAGGTATTTAATAAATGTTTGTTGATTGATTGATAAAAGAAAATGCCAAAGAAAACCCATGGCCTTGAATTGAATTATGACAATATTTAAAGTCAAATGCTGGTTTGATACAGTCAATAATTGGCTCTCCAGAAGACAAGAACTTGTTAAAAATAATCCTATTTTTTATAATGTTTGGTTAGTATTAATGATATTCTTAAAACTTTAACCCATGCTTCATATTTGACACATCATGATGATGATGATGATGATGATGATGATGATGATGATCTGATGTTTGTTCTTCATGTTTGAAGAAGACTATTACATCAGGGAGTTGATATTATGACAAGTACATGAATTGGATTTGAGTGAAGGAGTGATGTGCTAAGTCATCAACCTCACTTTCTCCTCCAGTGCCATTTGATTCAGTGGCCATATATGATTCAGGATGTCTAGAGATGGCCCTGGATGTGAGGCAATCAGGTTTAAGTGACTTATCCAAGATCAAGCAGCTAAGTGACTTTCCCAAGGTCACACAACTATAAGTGTCAACTGTCTGAGGCTGAATTCAAACTCTGGTCCTCCTAACTGTAAGGCCAGCGCTCTATCTACTGCACCACCTAGCTGCCCCATTTGACACATACATGTGTATCAAGGATGATAATGTTATTCTGAAAGATAAATGTTTTCCCCATATCTCCTGATTCATCACAGTGAATTGCCCACATGTATAGACTCCAGCATGACAACCTCCTGAAGAAAATAAAAGGGATGGGAGGAGGTAATAAAATTCCCAGGATACCAGACTACTTGTTCAAGATAGATTCCAAGATATTAAATTATCCTTTTTTGTCCCTTTGAAAAATACAAAGAAGTGGAATTTACCTATATATTGCTGGACATATAGCTGCCCTCTGAGGGATCCAAACCTGGCTCATAATCTATGTCTTATACTATAAAGAAGCTGACATTCTTACTAGAATGAATCAATTAAGAAAGCTGCTGGAGACTGACTCATGAGGGGGTAGTTTAGTGTTGTTCAAGAATTTAAAAGCTGTAGGATATTTCAAAGTAATAAGAAAGACTAATTTCCCTTTCTTTGGATTCACATCTTGAAACCCAGCCAAATCAGCATTCTTTCAGAATTGAAGTTGTTATTAAAAACATATCAGGAAGCCCTGATAGCAAAGGTTATCAGTGATACAGACACTTGAATCATAATCTGCATAGCAACTGGAAGTAAACTGCCAACTTTTAGTTCTGAGATTCTACAATTAAGGAAAAAATAACTTCCAAGTATTTCTGAAATCTCTTGTTTTCTTCTGAAACTAGGTCTTTGCTTACTGGTTAGACCTGGTCAATCTAGGACAGTTATTATACTGGCCAGTAAAGTTCTTAAGACTTGATTGAGTTATTATTATTAAATCCAGGATTAAAGCACTTCTTGGTCCCCCTAGTTATTACTGTTCACTCCTGCAATCATCTATATATTTATCTGTTTACATGTACTGTCTACAATTCCCTGAGGGCAGGTAATTGTTTTCTTTCTTTGTATGCCTATCATTTAAATCCAGTGCCTTGTAGATAGTAGGAACTTAATAAATGGAAAATATTGAATCAGTAACAGCAGAATTGTAATTCCTCAGGAAGAAGTAAATCTGTATGTTACTCATGCATTCCCTTTAGGGAAACCTCTGGACATATGTTGAATCATGAGTCCCATGATTTCCCTGAGCCAAAGTAATTCTCATGGGATGAGTTCATTTGTACATACCATGGATATGTTTGTAAGGATGCTTCAGTCACATTCTAACACTTAGATAATGTAATGCACAAATCCCCACAAATCCTTAAAGGCTAAAAAATGATAAAAAAAAAATTAGTGGTTATATAGATTATTATTATGTGTATTAAATATATAGGATTATATTTAAAATGATATATTAAATATTATATGGTTATATATATTAAAGTTTTCAAAACATATTTTATATGTACATACACATATTATCTCATTTGACCCTTAAAACAACTCTGTGAGATACTGTTATTTTATAGATGAAGAAAATAAGACTAAAATATTCAGAGCCATGCCTAGGCTCTCACAGCTGGTATTTGAGGTAGTGTTCAAGCTCAGATTTTTCCTGATTCCAACTCTAACACTCTATCCACTGTATTACCTAATTGTTTCATACAGTTCAGTATAAGCCTACAACATGATGCAGCTGTTATAAAGTTAAAGATAGGCCCAAACTATATCAATAGCACTTTCATGCCTAGAACAAGGAAGGTAATGGTCCTGTTTACATTCCATTGGTAAGTTCACTGTATTCTGTTTGGGGCTTTTTAAGAGAGACACTGATGAACTAAAGTTTATCTAGAAGCAGCAACTAGCAGGGTGAGGGGATAAAAAAAATCTTGCTATATAAGAGGATATGGAAATGTTTAACTTGGAGAAGAGGAACCCTAAGAAATCTTGATCTCTGTCTTTAAATATTTAAGGGGTTGTCAAATAAAAGAAAGATTAGATTTATTTCATGTGGTTTCAGAGTCTCGAACTAGGGTAAAAATAACATGGGGTGGGGGCAGATTCAGCATAATAGCAAATTTCCTAGCAATTAGAAGTATCCTAAAATGGAATAGATTACACCCTGAGGTAATAAAATAACCTTAACTGGAGGGAGTCATGTTTTTTGAATAAGGATTGACTAAGTGACCTCTGAAGTGCCTCCCAACTCTAGAAATCTGTGATTTATATCCCCAGACTGAAAGTCTGAACTCTGGGAGAGCATTAGTGAACCAGTGGTTCCCACCTTGGTCCAAGGAGATGACTGGAGTGGAGATAAAATTCTAGGGCTCTCTGGGCAACAGAAAGTTCCATAAGGAGCCTAGTTTTGTCCAGATCCTTAAAGACCCTGCTGTAACTAATATACTGTTTCCCTTTCTCAAGCAACATCCCCACAATGTTCAAGAGAAAATCATCTATCTTAATTCACAGCAATAATTCCCTATTTCTACCCAATGTCCCTAACCAAGTCAGTTTATGGAATCAAAGAAAGGAAAACACAAAGCACACTAAATAATAGGATTTTTAAATTAAATGTCTAGCACTCATATACTCTGTGGTTCCCAAAAATGCAATGTTCCAAAGCTTCACAAGTTTGAGGTTGTAATTCTGCTCATCTCTCTCTACTCCCCATACTGATCCTCAACACAGTATTATAAGTGTAATGGATTTAATACAAGCTCTAGAGCTACTAGCTCAAACCTTTTTTGCACTAGCAGTCTAAGGACCCAGATCAAGGCTGCTTAGAGAAGAACTCCAAGGAGTTTCATGATATTTTTAAAATTCTATAGCTTCCAAGCTCCAATTTGTGTGCTTCCCTCTATAATTAATCTATAAAAATGAAAAATATTGATTTTTATTAGATTCCTAGATTTAATTAGCTTTTTAGGGAAAAGGTAGTTATTAAGTTGGTATAAGAATAGTTGACACAAAATATCCCTCAAGAAGTCTGTGACACTTTCCCATGGGTGCAAATTAAGTTTGGTTATACTTAGAGAACCCAAGGGGCAAAAGGGAACTTCACCACTTCTAAACACCAGAAGTACTTGAGGCATCATAAAATTACCCTTTGGCTTATTGTGACTTTCTGCTAGACTCTTGTAGGGTCTTAAATATGTCTCTGCTCATTTTGTTACGTCTATACCCCACGTTTATGGTGCAGATGCTGCAGAGCTGTCCAGGAATGCTACTAGGACTCCAATGGATAATACAAATGAACTCCAATGGGAAATACAAAAATCTTCTAACCCTCTAGGTTTTTGTCCAGTAAAAAGAGGAGAGAATGCTAAAACCATAACTCTTCTCCTCTTCTTCACTTAATCAATTATTTCTCAAGGGTTTACCTGGAAAGTTTCAACCTAACTTACCAGAATCTCGAGCCTCACAGAGCATGACATTTCCTGAAATACCTAATTGAAATATCTCAGATTGATTCAATTAATTGTGTTGTTCTTGTTCATATTTAGTTCACATCTTGGAATGATTAATCCAATTGAGATGTATTTTCACCTGATTATGTATCCTGCAGAGGTATCTTGTCATTTACTTTAAGTGAAGTAGGCTGATTTTGTTGATGATTCAACAGATCCCTATTACATAGGGTCTATTACAAGGGGCAGCTAGGTCTTGGAGTCAAGGGTTTGGGAGTTCAAATCTGACCTCAGATACTTGACACTAACTGGCTGAATGACCCTAGGCAAGCACTTAACCTTGACTGCCTCACAACCAGGACCATCTCCAATCATTCTGATTCATATCTGGCCATTGGACCCAGGATGGCTCCAGAGGAGAAAGTGAGGCTGTGCTTGTCATGGCATCATCTCCTTCATGTCACAGTCTTCTTCCAGTACAAAGGACAAACATCATCATTACAGAGGGAAATGGAAGTGGTGTTTGAGGACTGTATATTGGACCAACAGTGCTTTCTTGATACCAGAAGGATATTATTTCATTCCACACAAAACTAGAATCTCAGTTCCTGGAAGTCACTTTTCACCACAAAAATAGTAAAGCCTCAATACCTGGAAGGTATTTCTCATTAAAATACTTATTCCTTCTTCTTGTAACCTTGGGTGGGGGGAGTAGAAATGTTTTTTTGTTGCCCCTTCTCCCAGTTGGTATTGGCCACAGCCAAACACAGCTGAAAGAAAATGTTTCCTTCCACTAGCTTTAGCATAAACTAAATGTATCTAAGGAGAAAGGTTTCACACTGCTAGGCCTGGTGTGAATGAAACACAGCTTGCATCTTCTTCTTCTTCTTCTTCTTTTCTCTCTCTCTCTCTCTCTCTCTCTCTCTCTCTCTCTCTCTCTCTCTCTCTCTCTCTCTCCCCCCCCAGCTCCAGCTGGGCACACTGAAAGCTTTATGGTAGTAATACCAGAAGCACTGGCATCTTCAAATATATGAAGTCTAGTTGAAGGGGAATTATATTACAATACAGAAGTCATTATCTCTTTTCCATATAAAACAGCATAGTAGCATTAAACCTAAGATCTGATCTTAGCTCAACCACTTTACTTACTACTTAAATGATCTTAAACAAATTTTTGATTCTTATTTCTTTTACTAAAAATGGAGAGGGGAAGGGGTTGAACTAGATGATTTTAATAAGCCTTTCAGTTTAACATTCTGTGATTATGGATATTATTCCTTATATTCTAAAATGGAGTTCTTTGGAAACTCTAATAAGTAAATAATTTTCCATCAAAAACTAGGTGTGTAAATAAATAAGAATTTTGAATATTTTTCTACAAAATAATACTAGATGTTATTTTTGACTGCTCTCTCTAAAACTGTAAGTTGCAGAAAAGATACAAAGTAAATTCTTCACTAGGAATTCCATACTAGTGAAAACTACAGATCTCCTACAAAACATAAAATAAAACAAAACAAAACAACAAATGTAAATTTTAAGAGATCTATTTTATGTTTTGTTTATTCAATAATCTTTTTTGATTCAAAGATTCTAAATCAGCTTCTACAACTCAAAAGCTAATCCCTAGTACAACACATTATTTATGGGCTGTTGGAGGATTAGAGTGATCAACCTTTCACCATACAAAATGTCAAGCAAACACTTGAAAACAAGTCCATGGGGTCAAAAAGAACTCTTCATCATCACGCTAATGCAGAAAGACATACAAAGCATGACCCAGATATCAAATAGAGGTTGTTATCTGAAAGACATGTTTAACAAAGAAAATGATGAAGGGTTTTTGGATGTTGGAATAAGCAACAATATGTTGGAGAAAAGTCAAGATATGACCGGAAGGGAAAATAACCTTGGGACTTGGGGGAGCAGAAATTGAGACACTTTTTTAAGTGTCTAAATGATTTCTACAAAAAGAGCAGTTATTTTAAACTCTCTCTCTCTCATTCTCTCTCTCTCTCTCTCTCTCTCTCTCGCTCGCTCGCTCTCGCTCTCTCTCTCACTCTCACTCTTGCTCTCGCTCTCGCTCTCTCTCCCTCTCCTTAGTTAGCTCCACCATCCAACCCCACTTAACTTGTAGCTAATTCAAAAATTAATATCACTTTGATCTATACTGATTTAGATTGCTAAATATGTCCCTTCAGTGAAGTTCAGACTGACCATAATCTTGAAGAAAAGGTACAGATCTATTCATCTCTGTATGTCCCCTAAACTTTTTACTTAAGGATATATTCAATAAATATTTGCTAAAATCATATTTGCTGAGTTCTCTGTGAATATGACTTTTGAAGCATCAGTCCCATTAATAGTTATAACTAAAGGTACAGTGGGGAATACTATATCCAGTCTTCAGAATATTAAGATCAAAAAGTCAGTGAAATCTCAGAAATTTTTCCAAACTATTTAATTTTCAAATTCTTAGCCTAAACACAGTACAAATACCTATATAAGCATTGACTTCTTAAATGTTTCCTTCTTCTCAAGGCAATATTTCATTTTGGAACTTTCTAATATCTAGTCTCTGGAAAAGTATTAAAACATGTAAATAGAAGAATAAAAGGAAGAACCTAAGGAAGAAAGACAGGACCAAGAGAGTATTTATCCTATAAAACAAGCTAAAAGTTAGATTAAAATTTGTGGGGAAGGGGGAAGAAAGAGGTGAGGGTGAGGAGGAAGACAGCTTTTTAAAAAACAAACAAAATAACTATTCTCCTATCATTGAATTACTTTGGAATTATCAGCCCACACTCAATCCACACAGGAATTTGAGTGCTGTCTAACCTGAAGGCAAGGGAATGGATCAATCAACTAATATTTATTGAGCAATTACTTTTTAGTTGAACTGATGAAGGACCTAATGTTGTCTCAAATGTATTTTCCAGCCCTTGAATTCTATAATCTTAAGAAATCAAAACGGATGATTTAAAGGCTTGCCCAATGCTAACTTCAAAACAGGAAGCTTTTCACTGCAGTCCAGTCATAAGGAAAGTAAAAAGAAATGGAAATTGGGTCAAGGAATACTGTAGATGGAAAATCTAACCTCAGTCAACAGTAGTTGCCCCTGTTTTTTCATCCCTAAAAGCAAAACATTTCTTTTTTAACTGAAATATTAAAAATGAAGCATGTCATTAAAACCTCAAAGGAAGCATGAATATTCATACTATCCATGTTTATGCTTTTGTTTGCTCCTAAGAATTATACATAGAGTAACTGTTTCAAATAAATCAATATTTAAGGTAATGAGAGCTTTTCACTGACACCACAAATCCAGGAACATGGTTAAGTGGCATGCTAAGAAAAAGTGATATGACAATACTTTCCTCTTTACTTTTGAATGAAAATTTTCTTGTGTGTTTTACTGATGAATTTTGTTCAATATAAGGTGTGTTTTAGGGTGAGTGATGGGGGCCCAATGAAATGCAAATCTATTTTTGTCTAAATTTTTTCATTTTGTTATTTTTAGTAGTTTGCCGTGCAAATACTGTCCTCTAGTGGTAGAAAAAATACTGTTATGCAATTATTTTATTTAGCAGACTACATATTTATAGCAATTAAGTAAACAAATTTGTTGTTACTAATATGAATAGAAAATAAATTAAATCCCCAAATTTTATGATAATATATTTAATAATTTTCTCATCCATAAAATTAAATTTTCTTGCTAATCAGCATATCCTTTAATTTCCTCTGTCTTCATTAAAGTTTTCTTCATCCTCATCCTCTTCTCCTGTTATTCCTAATCTTCCAAGTAAGCACATTTGATATTTTTCTTTATCATTTTTAAATCACTTTAACTCTATTTTATTTCACTATTATTCATATAGGAAGTCCTCCCTGTGGTCACTATAAAAAAAAATCACTTTTCTACCATGAAGTCTCAGACTTTTAAAGCTTGAAGAGACCTCAGAAATTATCATGACCAACCTTCTCCTTTAGGAGTTGGAAAAACTGAAATCTACAGTAACCAAGTTCACATTACTAGTTATTGGTATAACTAAGACTAAAATCAAAGTTAAACTCCAGGCCAATGATCTTTCTACTTCATCAGATGCAGTCCAACATCTTAAAATATATAACATTTTTTCTGAGAACTCTACTCAGCACGGATGCAGAATCCTGGAAAATTGAAATTATTTTTTTCTCTGGATCCTGATTCTCCCCAGCTGCTAGTGCATTTTCCTCCAAAGTTACCTTATGTGTGTTTTTGTCTGGCAAATGCATAAAAACCCATCAATTTACTTGATCATACAACTTCTCCACATAAAGGAGTTTGCTTCTAAAATCTTGATAAGATGGAGTGGAAGTATCCTGAAGGGATGTGGAGCATGTATGGATATCCTATAACTGATTCCCATCAGTTACTTTGTAGTGAAAAGAAGTGATTTGGTTGTCTTCAAAGATAGTCAGAATGACTCATCAACTCCCATCATCACCTCTTTTGCCCCACTCATTCTTGGATGACCTCGAGGACTCTTTCCTCATGGTGTCTAGTGATAGAGAAGATCTCTCCTCTAAAGCCATATGATCTTGAGAAACAGGCCTCAGTTCTTGGCTCTTTGGTTTGTTTTATATTTCAGATAAAAGAAATAGCATCTTTTACCTTGGGAGTTTCAACAGATGGGAAATGATACAAAGGAATTCAGGAGTCAGAATCCAGGCTGGATTTTTGTTGACAGCCAAGCATCAATGCCCTAAGGATCAAGGAGGAATCTCAGAACTCCAACCCAGTGCAAAGATTCAGCATTTGGTGCATTTGGATCAGAAGTAGGTAGAACCAATGCTATATAAGATCTGAGCTAAGTGAGGTTAATTAAGGGATTCACCTCCAAAAACTGATATAGTATAATATAATGAAGATTAAAATCCCTAGATGTTAGGGGACATGTTTATACTTTTTTTTATAATCTCAAAGTAAATTCTCTTTTTTAATCACTGGGAATCACTGGTAAGTAACAAAAATAAATAAATAAAAGCAACTGGGATTCTAGTTAGGACAGGGAGATAAGTCAGTGAGAGCTTGGGTCATTGGCAATAGAGATCTATCTCAAACCCTCAGGGTGACCTTCATCTAAAAGCAGATGTAGCAACTAGGCTTTAAGAGAGAAGGTCAGAGGGGCAACTAGGTGGCATAGTGGATAAAACACCAGCCTTGGAGTCAGGAGTGCCTGGGTTCAAATCCGGTCTCAGACGCTTAATAATTACCTAGCTGTGTGGCCTTGGGCAAGCCACTTAACCCTGTTTGCCTTGCAAAAAAACCTAAGAGAGAGAGAGAGAGAGAGAGAGAGGTCAGAGCATAATCAATATGCCTATAGGGCATCCCAAAAGTCTCTGAATTTTAAGCTCTATTACGAAGTTACTTCAAGGGGCGGCTAGGTGGCACAGTGAATAGAGCACCAGCCCTGGAGTCAGGAGTACCTGAGTTCAAATCCAGCCTCACCCACTTAATAATTACCTAGCTGTGTGGCCTTGGGCAAGCCACCTAACCCCATTGCCTTGCAAAAACTAAAAATAAAAATAAATTAAAAAATAAATTACTTCAATAAGTTTAAAATCACACTAGGCCTTTTGAGATACTCTGTATGTCTCACCCTCACAATTCATTGACTATAGAGTCCTTGAGGGCAGAAAATATTTTTCTTTATATTCCCATACTTAACATAAATCCTAGCACATATTAAGCTCTAAGCATTTATTAGGTGCTATATGCCAATCACTGTGCTAATCAGAAGGATAAAACTATAAAAAGTGATATGGCTCAAGAGGCTTACATTACAATAGAATACAATGCATATAAGGGAGTGGTAGCCAAAGAAGAGTGTTTGGATCTGAAATTTCACAAGGATGGTTAGTGGAGTCAAAGATATCTAATATATTTTTTCCAAAAGTGGTAGCATTCATTTAATTACTGATCTTAGAGCAAGAAGAAATGAAAAAGATGAGGATCGTACTTCAGCTTGGCAGAAAGTTGGCCTGAGTACAGCAAGAAGAATTTGAGGCCTGCTAGACTTCGTCAGTATTTATCAATCAACCAAAAGAGTATGGAGAAGGTGGCAGAATATAGGCAGCAACCCTATTGAATGTCTCAACATTCCCCTCCAAATAACTTTAAAATAATTCCTCACCTCAAATTTTGGAGCAGTAGAGTTAAGAAAAGGTCAGAGTGAGACAATTTCTCAAATCTTACAGAACTTGGGAGAGCAACAGAAGGAGTCTGTGACACTGGGTTAACAGGCAGCAGTAGCAACAGTAGTAGCAGCTTTGGGAGCTCTCAACCCAAAGACAATAAAGGAATAAGACAACTGGTCAGACCATTTGCTGATACCAACTAGCAACTTTTTTGCTCATAAGCAGTTTTGCATTGCTTCTGAATTTCTAGAGTAGAAAGGAACATTTTCTATTGGTCACAAGGGATAAGGGAACCTCATCATACTTCCAGATCTAAGAGAAAAACACAAGCATTTGCAGCTATAGGGGACCACAGACACTTTCTGGAGAAAGACCTGAGTTCAAAATAGGAACAGTGATCACACTTTTCCCCAATCACATCATTTTAGGAGCACCATAAACTTATAGGCCCCTAGAACTAACTCTGAAAAGAGCAACTGAAGTTTAGAACATTGCCTCCCCATCCCAAGCTGAGAAAAACCCTACTTTAACATAAAGTTCAAAGTCAAGAAATAGGTTGGAAATACGTGAAAACATTAAAAAAAAAATAAAAGAATGACCATAAAAAGCTGCTATAGTGGCAAGGAAGACAAAAGACATAAACTTAGAAGAAGGCAATAATGTGAAAACAACTACAAACAAAACTTCAAAGAAAAATGCTAATTGGACTCAAACACAACAAAATTCTAAAAAGAATTAAATAAAAAGAGTGGCAGAGAAAAAAAATTGGGAAAGGAAATGACAGTGACGCAAGAAAATTACAGAAAGAAAATGAACAGGGGCAGCTAGGTGGCACAATGGATAGAACATCAGCCCTGGAGTCAGGAGGACCTGAATTCAAATTCGACTTCAGACACTTAATAATCACCTAGCTGTGTGACTTGAGGCAAGTCATTTAACCCCATTGCCCTGAAAAAGAAAGAAAGAAAGAAAGAAAGAAAGAAAGAAAGAAAGAAAGAAAGAAAGAAAGAAAGAAAGAAAAAGAAAAAGAGGCGCAAAAAATAAAGAAAATAATACCTTAAAAAAAACAGAATTGGTCTAATCATAAAGGAGGCCCAAAAATTTATTGAAGAGAAGAACTCCTTAAAAAGCAAAATTGGACAAATGGAAAAAGAGACACAAAATCACTTTAGAAAATAATTTCTTCTGTATCCAGATAAGGAGCTGTGGAGTTTGAACAAAGTACAAGGACTATTCCCTTTAATTTGGAAAAAAAAAAAACAGATATCTTATTGTCTGATCTTGTTACCTCTGAGAATTCTGTTCTCTTTAAGGATATGATTTCTCTCTCATCACACTCAATTTGGATCAAGGTACAACATGGAAACAAAGTAAAGACTGACGGAGTGCTATCTGTGGGGTGGGGGTGGGGGAGGGAAGCAAGATTGGGGGGAAAATTGTAAAACTCAAATAATATCTTTAATAAAAATGAAAAAATCAAAAAATAATAATTTCTTAAAAATTACAATTGAGAGGCATTTCGGTGACACAGTGAAAAGAGTACCAGCTCTGGAGTCAGGAGGATCTGAGTCCAAATCCAGCCTCAGATACTTAATACTTAGCTGTTTGACCTTGGGCAAGTCACTTAACCCTTGCAAAAAAAATTACAATTGGACAACTTTCATGATTTCATGAAACAATAAAACTGAATAAAAAGAATAAAAAAACAGAAGAAAATGTGAAATTCAATTGAGGAGATTTACTAATCTAATAATTTTTTAAAATTTTGGACTACCTGAAAAAAAGAGCCTAGAATCTGTTTACAAATTTAATTTGTTTCAAGACTGTATTCATCATGGAATTTGTTCATATTGCAAAGCAAATTTTCCCATAGGAAATAATGTAAAGTCTAGTGATTGATACCACATCCCCAAAAATATTCCATACAAAAGTAATTATTTATAATTTAAAGTAATTTTTGTCCCTGATGCATCTGAAAAAATGGAATGCAGTATAAACTAAAAAATAAAACAAATTAACCTGTACTTTACCTTTGAGTAGAATCATGGCTGGTGTGAGGGAGAGGAGAGGGAGGAGGAGAAAGGGTTATTGCTATTTTCACTAAAAGTAAGACTAACACTACTGCCTTCACTTATTTTTCATTTTTTAGAGTCACTTTCATGTTCTGACTCACCAATTTTTTCTTTATGTTTGCTTCTAAGTGAATTGGAGACAAAAGGTAAACAGTAAATATAAAAACAGTAAACAGATAGATCAATTAAGAGTCTAAGCAACAATACAGGTAAGAAGTAATAAGGGTATGACAAATGATTGTGAAAAGGGACTGTCCATGGAGATAGTATTGAAGTAGAAATGGACAATGTGTGTTGAGTAGCAATTGAACATCATCCCTTCATGAGCCATTCAAATCCAAACATGATGTTTGTACTGAGAATTTTTGTTTCTCCTACAAGACAAATTTTGCAAAAACATTTTTCCTTGTCCAGTGAAGCATACGTAAACCAGACCACTCATAAACCAAGGTTCTACTGTATCTCCTTGGGAAAACAACTGACTTTGAAATTCAATTGTGATATACTAAGCTAATAATTTTTGAATTATTGAACTACATGAAAGCCATGAACAAAAAAAGAGGCTAGATATCGTTTCAAGAAAGTATAAAGTAAAACTGCTCTTATATCTTAAATCCAGAGGGCAAAAGAGAAATTAAAAGAATCCATTGATCATCTGAAATAGATCCAAAAATGAAAACTCTCAGGAATATTAAAGCCAAATTACAGAGCTCTCAGGTCAAGGAGAAAATATTGCAAGTAACCAGAAAGAAACAATTCTAATATAGTAGTCCCACAGTGAGGATCACACAATGTTTCTAAGAGGAGTAAAGAGTATAGAATATGACATCAGAAGACAAAAGAGGTAAGATTACAACCAAGAGTAATCTACCCAGAAAAACTATATATAATCCTTTAAGGGGAAATAATTGGCATTTTTATTACCCATTCCTTTTTATTTAGAAAGATTTTATTTATTTTGAATTTTACAATTTTCCCCCTAATCTTGCTTCCCTCCCCCCATCCCCCACAGAAGGCAGTCTGTTAGTCTTTTTACATTGTTTCCATGGTATACATTGACCTAAGTTGAATGTGATGAGAGAGAAATCATATCCTTAAGGAAGAAAAAATAAAGTATGAGATATAGCAAAATTACATAATAAGATAATATTTTTTAAAAATTAAAGAAAATAGTCTTTGATCTTTCTTCGAACTCAATTCTTTCTGTGGATACAGATGGCATTCTCCATCATATATACCTCAAAATTAATACACATTCCTAATGGAGAGAACTAAATAGAAAAGTTAACATTTAAACACAAGACTCGAGAAGTTTAAAGAATTAAACATAAAAGAGTAATAAACTTAAAATGTTTACATTTCTATGTGGGAAGGTGATACATGTAACTCCTAAGAACTTTATTATTATTAGGACAATTGCAAAGAGTCTACATAGAGAGCATAAATCTAAGTCAATTATGTTGGGGTGATCTTCAAAAACAATTAGAGGGATGCAATGGGAGAAAGGGAAAGGGAGAGGTAGAAAGGGGAAAAATTTCTCCCGTAAAAGAGACTTACAAGGAGGAGAGAATGGGGGGGGGGGGAAGAAGGGGAGGGAAGTTGTGGGGTAATACTTGAACTTTCCTCTCATTGTAATTTGGTCAAAGAGAGAAAAGTATATGCACAAACTACATTGAGGATACAAATCCATCTTAATCAGGAGAGGGGAGTAAGAGAAATAGAGGGGAGATTAAGGGAGACCATATTCAAAAACAAAACAGACTTTTCAGGTTTATCATTAAAAAGAAAGTGAATTCGCCCAAGCAAATCTATCTATATTCATGGGGAGGAGGGGCATTTTGTTTACCTGTAAACAAGAATATTTTATTAATGTAAAAAAAACATTTGTACAAAATGAGAATAAAAAAATAAACTTAATCCTAAAAAAAAAGAAAGTGAAGAGGATAAAGAGAAAAAAGAGGATAGAGGTAAACATATAGTAAGTAATCATAACTGAATTAGAAAGGGATGAGTTTATTTATAAAATGGAAGGGATTAGCAGAATGGATTAGAAACTAGAATCCAACAATATGTTGTTTACAAGAGGCATGAAACAAAAAGATATAGAGTTATAATAAAGGACTGGAGCAGAATCTGTTATGCCTCAGGTGAAATAAAAAGTACCAAGTAGCAATCATGATCTCAGACAAAGCAAAAGCAAAAAATAGACCAGGATAATCAGAGAAACTTCATTTTGCCAAAAAGCACCATAAGCAATGGAGTAACAAAAAAAAGTTACAGCAAATTTCTCTGATAAAGGCCTCATTTTTCAAATATATGTCCTGAGTTTAGCATAGGAACAATTCTTCATGCCTCACTCTCTACGTGATCTCAGATACATCAAATCTCAGAATTGTTTCACACCACTATTAGGTCATAAAGTCTGGTCATGGTCTGACCACGGTCTGGTCATGAAGTCCTACTATGACCCAAACTTGATTCATTGTTGCTGTTATTTCTCTTTGTCAGGGTGACAGCTTATTGCTTAACCACTGCTATATGTATTGAGATTTGCCCACACTAAAATGGATCTCCTACTAGAGGGGCCCCAGTACATTTGTCTAGTTTCCTTACTCCAAAAGAATAAAGAAAACTTTTTATGATCACTTCTGTTTCTTTGGTTTTATTTTGTTTTATTTTATATTATAAAGTTAACTGTGGTTTTGATCATCTGTGTGAGCTCTCTGGTTTTTTTAGCATTAAAAACAGTTGCAGAGTTGTGGTTCTTTGATCATTTATCAGGGTTAACATCATCAAAGATCATGGTACCACCTCATTTGAATTTTCTTATAAATTTTCTTATAAAAGAGAAAAGAAAAAGAAAAATTCAAAAAGAAACTGGATTAGACTAAATATACATGGAAAGGTCTATATTGGTTAGCTATATAATATTGAGTTTATTAGGGAGCCAATTCATAAGAGTCAAGTAAAAGCTTTTAAAATGGAGTGGAATGGGGGAAGGTGAGGGGGAATGAGTGAACCTTCATTCTCATCAGAAATGGCTCAGAGATAAAATAACATAGGGTATAGAAATCTATAGGGTATAGAAATATATCTTACCCTAGAGAAAAATGAGATGAAAGGGATGGTATAAGGGAGAATGGGGGGAGGGAAGGGGGGAGTAGGTGATAGAAGTAAGGGTAGATTGTAGGAGAGGTTACTCAGATACAACACACTTCTGAACAGGGATAGGATGAAAGGAGAGAATAGAATAAATGAGAGTGTAGGGGAATATAGCTAGTAATAGCAACTGTGTGAAAAATATTGAAGCAACTTCTCTGGTGGACTTATGATAAAGGAGGCAACTCATTGCAGAGACAGCTGTTGGAATCTGAATACAGACTGAGGTACACTATTTTTCTCTCTCACTATCCTTGAGGTTTCTCATCTTTTCGGGGGGCGGGGTATTATGTTTACTCTCACAAGATTATTGTAATAATATAAAGTAAACAAGCAAAAAAAATTAGTTGGGAGGAAAACACACCCACACATACAAAAAGATATTGAGACAAAAAAGGGGTGGAAGGAGGCAGCTAGGTGGTGCAATGGATAGAGTACCAGACCTGGGAGTCAGGAGGACCTAAATTCAAATCTAGCCTCAGATACTTAAATTAACTTAGCTGTGTGACTTAAGTGACTCAAGTCACTTAAACCCATTGTCTTACAAAAACCAAAAAAAAAAAAAAAAAGAGAGAGAGAGAGAGAGAGAGAGAGAGAGAGAGAGAAAATTCTGGAAAGAGGGCACATAGATCAGAAAACTTTCAGCTCTCCAAATTTCCTTCACAAAAAATGATAGAGCATTGCCTCAGAGCAGGAGCAATAAACATTGGATAAAGCAGTTGTCATTCTACCACAATTTAAGAAGAACCTAGGAAAGGCCAAACCCTCCAGAGACAGAAGTTTGACCTGAATAAAGTGCAAACACCTTCAGGCCAACTTTGCAGAATCACCAAAAAAATAAATTCTGGGTTAATAGTCTCAGCCTTAAAAATTTTCTTCACAGTTAGTGTAGAGGTCTGATGGCTGAGTAGAAGATTGAAGGACCTTCCATTGTAAAGGGACAATTCCAAATAAAATTGTGCTGACCAGACACATCTTGAACAGTGGTTTTGAGGAAGAAGCTAACCTGATTAGTGCTATAGTGGGGAGCAGGGGCTGTGGGCAGGTGTTGGAGAGCAGAGTCTAGTTTCGGTTTCCAGGCAGAAAGAATACCTGCATGGGTGGCTAGGTGGCGTAGTGGATAAAGCACCGGCCTTGGAGTCAGGAGTACCTTGGTTCAAATCCAGTCTCAGACACTTCAAATCCAGTCTCAGACACTTCAAATCCGGTCTCAGACACTTAATAATTACCTAGCTGTGTGGCCTTGGACAAGCCACTTAACCCCATTTGCCTTGCAAAAACCTAAAAAAAAAAGAATATCTGTAGTTTACAATCCCTGGAGGGACCTCAGGGAGCAAGATCACTTACAGAGTGGAACTGGGGGTCCTAGCTTTGGCTTAGGAGTGCAGAGGAGAGCTCAAGACAGACCTCAGGAAATAACAGTAACAAAGATCTGAGGCTTGGGGCAACATTCCCTATAGCTCAGAACTACACTAATAACTGCTTAAAAAAACCAAAAATAAAACAATAAATAAATAAAAATGAGTAGGCAAAGGAGAAAGAACCCAACTATCAATAGTTACTATGGGATAGAGAAGATCTGGGGTCATATTTAATGGAAGATAATGGAGCTTAAAAAAAGCCATTCTTTTTTTTTTTTTAATGAGAAATACCAAATGGTTTCTAACACAAAGAGTTCTTGGGACAACTTTAAAAGAATTTGAAAAATCAAATTGGAAAAAAATAAGAGCAATTCAAGAAAATCAAGAAAATTATGAAAAGAATGTCAACCTACTGGAAATAAAGAAGCAAAAACTTAAGGAAGAAATTTCTTCATAACTAGATTTGGGCAAGGGGAAGCTAATGATGTTCTAAGACACCAAGACATCATAATAAAAAATCAAAAGAATGAAAAAAATAAAAGAAAAGGTGAAACATCTCATCAGAACAACAACTGATCTGGAGAAAAGATCAAAAAGAAATAATATAAGAATAGTCAGATTACCTGAAAATTACAAATTAAGAATAGAATCTTGGTACAATTTTACAAGAAATTATCTAGGAAAAATTTCCCTGAAACAAGAACAAGAAGATAAAGAGGAAATGGAAAACTAGAAAGAGATCTCAGGCGAAAAACTTATTTGATTATCACAACCAAGTTTCAAATCTCCCAGGTTAAGGAGATAATATTGGAAGCAACAAGAAAAAAACAATATTATGGAGTTACAATAAGGATTACACAAGACCTTGCTGCTTATCATGTTGAAGAACTGTAGGTCTTAGAATGCCATATTCCATAAAGCAAAAGAGCTGGGATTATGACCAAGGGTAATTTTCCCAGCAGAGTTAAGTATAATCCTAAATTTTAAAAAATGGATATTTAACAAACACAAAGACTTTCAAATTTTTGTGACAAAAACCCCAGAACTTATGGGAAAATTCAACATATAATATCCAGAAGAAATATAAAGTAAGCATTAAAGACCCAGTAAAAGGGTCTCAATAGGGTCAAATTGCTTACTTTGTCTATATGAAAATATTAGTTATATTTTTAGAATTGTCAGCATTATTTGGGTAGTTTGAAAAAAAAGGCATAGACTAAGCTGAGTATGATGGGGTAATTTTAAAAATGAAAAATAAAACTGTAGGGAGAGACTAAAAGGAGTGATTATATGTGTGTATATGTATTTGTATGTATGTATGTATGTATAAAAGTTTTACAAATTAAGAAAGAAAGAAATATAGAACAAGGGGGTCAGGTGGGGTAAAAGGATAAAGGAGAGATTCTTAGGAGAGGGGGGCAGATTAAGGAATAGAAGGGCAAGATAGCCTAAAAGTAAAGCAAAGGAATGAGGAGGGATAGGGTAGAGTGAGGACAGTCAGGAAAAATAAGAAGGAAAATACAAAAAAAAAAGTAATTGTAGCTTAGAATGTGAATGGAATGAATTTATCCATAAAACAGAAACAATAGCAGATTAAAAATCTGTTACTTTCAGGAAAAATTATAAAAATGAGAGATATACTCAAAGATAAAATAAAGGGCAGTAGTAGAATCATCAAAAAAAGTAAGGATAGTAATTATGATTCCAGACAAAGTTAAAATTAAAATAGACAATCAAAAGTGAAAATATGTTAGCAATATTATTCAATATTGTTTTTGATCATTAAAATAATAAGATAGTATAAAATACCTGAACATATAACTGCCAAGACACATAAGCATAAGCACTTTTTAAACAAATAAACTCAGATCTAAATAATTAAGAAATATTTATAGGTAGAAAAAGACAACATTATTTTTTAAATGACTGTACCCAAGTAATCTATTTATTCAATGTCATTACAAATAAATTGATAAAAATTTATTTTACTAAGTTAGAAAATAATAATAATAATAATAATAATAAATTCATTTGGAAGATCAAAAAGTCAGGAGTTTCAAAGAAACGGGGGGGGGGGGGTGGAGAAGATACAAAGGAAATAGATTAAGCAGTATCAGACCTTAAACTATATTATAATGTGAGAGCATTGTTGAAGTGTAAAAAGATTAATTCTGATTATTTTAAATTAAAATTTTCTTGTATAGCCAAGAATAGAAGAATGCAGAAAATTGGGGGAATACTTCCATAGACAATCTTTCAGGTAGGATGTGATTGGGTTGGAATATTACTGTGGTGTGGAAAATAATGAGCTGGTTGATTTAGAAAATTAGGAAAAGACTTAGTTTTATGAAGGAAGAAGTTGTCAACCATCAGAGAGACAGACGATAGGAGGAAATCAGATAGTATGTGTATAAGTGTCCAGGTATACATATATACATTATATGTATGTATGTTTATAGATTTCTATGTATATGTCTGTGTGTGTATTATATTCCTATTTATATAAATCTATGCTTAGATAGTCTTCTTTTGGATAGTGTGAGGAGGAAGAGAGGGGGTAAAATTAAAGTAAAAAGTATACAACAGAGAACAAAAGAAAATCAACAATATAGCAAAGAAAAGCTGAGCAGCTTTGAAAAACAATGTGTTGTATTTATTATATAGGTTTCCTGAAAATGAGCATTTACTGTTTTATATTGAATCCTAGTTTATGATCTTCTGTGTGTGTATATGGCAGTGTTTTTTTTTTCTTTTCTCATTTTATATTTGTTTAAATTTTTTTAAATTTACCAAAAAAATTAAAGATATTGAAACCATCCTGGAGGATTATCTCAAGGGATCAATAACTCTGGCTACTGATAGTACTTCCTGGTGGCCTGATTACACAAGAGCTACAAGGAACTCCAGGTCCTCATGGCTAGGGGGATCACCATGGACAACTCAAAAAGTACTTCGCTGAATCAATTCATAGCTTCTTTGATACTTGTGCTTGTTGAATATCCTTCCTCTACTTTGACTGGGTAAATCTCCTTCTGTTAACTGTTGAATCGGCTACAAATATCTCATTTTCCCAGAACTGAGAGATCCTATAGACTACCAAGAAACTGATCTGTTAAATCTAGCCCAAGAACATCTCTATAGAATTACCTACACATCTTTTATGAGGGAATTAAATGAGAAATTTCATCTTTTCAAAAACAATATGTAATAGTAGACCAGAACTGGACCTAGAATTGAACAGGAAAAGTGCTTGCAAGATTGTCTTTGGAAATTGTCAGTTCATTTTGGCAATTTCATTCTTGTCTCTGAAATAATTATTCATCTTTAAATATCAATGTTCTTCTAAGAATATGGTATGACTGCAAATCATGGAATAATATAACCTCCAAAGAAATAAGATACTAGAATATTGGCATACTTATAACTATTCAGAAAGAGTCTGGTTAACTATGGCATAATCATTAAGCTATAGTTTCAAAAAGGAAATTAAATTTGGACATAACTTCATTTTCATATTTATATTTTATTTGTGCAATTGAAAACATAAAGGGGAAAGATTATGACAATCCAAAGATCCATATCTCTGTATCACATAAAAGTGATCATTTCATGCATGCCATGGACTCCTCCATGTTAACTATTTTTATTGTGCTTCTTAGTCAAGGAAGACAATAAAGGTATATTAATAAGTCTGTCACTTACTTTAATTAGTTGCATGCAACATTTGAATTGCTCTTATTTACCTAAAAAAAGAAAAAAAATGAATTGCTCTTATTTAATTTGAATTGGCACCTATTTAAACAACCAAACCACTCAGCCCTTCTCTGACTCATGAGGACAGCAGAAGCTTTTCTCTTTTGCTTGCCTACCCCATCAACTTTTTAATAGACTGTAGAATCATTCTTTGGTCACTAGAGGGTAGTAAAAACTGAAAATAATCTATTTTGGTTAATACCTCGCTGGCCTGCTCCAAATGTGAGAGGAGATGAAATCTATAGTGTTCAAAATATTAAAATGCATAACTTGCTAGCTTTATAGAACAGAATCTGTAATCATTCTGATCACTTCCTGACATATTCATTAATTAAGGCAATTAAGCAGCTTGTGATTACACAGTTTAATGTCATCTAAAAAAGAAATTAAACAAGAAAAGCAGTCATCTCCCTGTCCTAGGACTCCTTCCATCTCTCTTCCAAAATTTTAGGAATAGATAGGAGAAATACTAGTTGCATATACTATTAGCTAATAGAAAGAAATGGAGTTAAAGAAGGCATTTACTTCCTACTTTATCACATGGTTAAAAAGAGAAACTAATGTATCCAAGATACTTACCCCAAACCAAGCAACTGGATCTTTTTCCTCCTCACAGCTCCTGGTCACCACCTCTGCTCCAAGACTGGAATATCTCCCAGTTTAACCCTCTTCCACTGGGATCCTGGTAGCTGCTAGACCTGGATTGCTTCTGACAATCACTGATATGATGTCTATATTTCTTGTCCTTAATCATACCATCATTGTTACCTCTCTGCTAGGAATCCAAATGATAAGGTAAAATAAAAAAAAAGAATCAAAAGAAGAGGATCTACAAAATATAGATTGTTCAGTAATTTTTTCAACCATGTTACACTCTTCATGATACCATTTGGGTTGTCTTGGCCAAGATAACACATTGATTTGCCATTTTCTTCTACAATTCATTTTATCTATGAGGAAATTAGGCAAACAGGATTAAGTGACTTTGAACTCATGAAGAAGACTTCCTGACTCCAGGCCTGGTATTCTATGACTTCCACTCCTTTCACAAAGTCAAGACTCTCATCCCAAACCTGGAGTAAGAATGGTTAATCACTGGGAGAATATTGGTGTTAAAAATATGGGTTTTGTGTAAATGAGCAGCTAGGAATTTCACAAATGTAATTTGTGTGTAATTTCATAATTGCATTATATCTTTTTAAAAACGTATTTATTTTTCCAACTACATGCAAAGAAAGTTTAAAACATTCTTTTTTTGGTAAGAATTTAAGTTCCACATTTTTCTCATTTTCCTCCTCCTCCCCTTGACAAGTAATGTGATAAAGCTTATACATGTACAACTGTGTTAAACATTTTCATATTAGTCATGTTGTGAAAGAAGAATCTGAATAAAGACCATAAGAAGTAAAAAATCATAAAGCGTAAAACAAAATTGAAAATTGAAAATAGTATGCCTTGGTCTGCATTAAGACACCATAGTTCCAATTCTATAATATAGATGGCATTTTCCATCAGAAGTCCTTTAGAGTTGTCTTTGATCATTGTATTGCTAAAAATAAGTTCATCATCACATAATGTTGCTTTTAATGTGCACAATATTCTTCTGGTTCTCACTTCCCTCAGAATCAGTTAATGCAAGTTTTTTGGTACAATTTCCCTCATTTTTCCAAAATGAACTGACAATTTCCAAAGGCAATCTTGCAGGCACTTTTCCTGTTCAATTCTGGGTCAAGTTCTGGTCTACTATTACATTTCTGAAATCTACAGGTTCATGATTCCTTACCCAACAATAGTACCCCATCACATTCATTATATCACAATTTGTTCAGCCATTCCCTGATTGATAGGCATCCCCTCAATTTCCAATTTTTTGCCACTATAAATATTTTTGTACATGTGGGTCTTTTCTCCTTTTTTATGACCTCTTGGGATACAGACTAGTAGTGGTATTGCTGGAGCAAAGAGTTTGCACAGTTTTATTGCCCTTTGAGCATAATTCCAAATTACTCTCCAGAATTATTGAATCCATTCACAAATTCACCAACAAATAAATGCATTATATGTTCATCTTCTTTCAGTTCAGGGCTTAGATTATTGTACATCTGTAGATTCTATCAAAGATAGATTTAGTTCTAGAAAAGTAATGGTGATATGTTGCTAGGCTGAGCAAGTGTGTCAAGTTAGTCATTCCTTCTCACAAGCCCCAACCCTCCTGTGGGTCAGATTGCTCCTTTCCAACCACTTCCTCATCTCCTCCCAGGAGGGAAGTGTTTTTCCTTTCAAACTAGCTTCTGGAAAACAATGGGAAGTGAAGTGGCCAAGTTCCTACCAGCATCTCAAAGTCAGTCAAGTCAGCTCAGTAGTTTCCCTCAGCCAAAACGTGACTCATTTGCAAAATGTATATCTGCAAAATGTATCAATAATTGTGCTTTTGTTCACTCCAAGCCCTCAAATATAAACTACCCAGGAAAACACATTATGCAGTTGTAAAAATCTATTTCTCTCCTCCCTTGGTGCCCTCCCTTTTGTCATTCAAGTACTGAAACACTTGGGAAAGTAAAGCAATAATTAACTATGTTTATCTTTAAAGAGAAAGTAAAAAAGAAGGTAAATACATTTTAATGTTTTATTGTTTTTTAATTAATTTATTTATTTTGAATTTTTAAAGAAACAACTAAGCTTTTTTAAGAGATACAAACTCTAATAAGACAAGTGGAAGGAAAGAAAAGTGAGGAATCATTATGAAAATCAGATCTGTCCTTTTTGGGTGAGTTAAGCAAAACTGGATCCATTCAGATAAGCACCTGTTTCCAAAGTCCAATGCTGGTAATTGCATTGTTACAGCTCTCCTGTTGCCTAGAGAATTGCTCTCCTCAGCTTCTACTCTTCTGTTCTCCTGCTCTGCTGTTTATGAGAGATGTTCCAGGGCATTTCCTCTTCAGCCCTCTTGCATTAATTAGCTTAATTTCCCCTCTTGGAGGCTTCCAACCTCTCAATCCATTAGAATCAAAGAGGGTACTACTAGACAGGCTATGGAAAATGCTATCCCCATCCAGAGTAAGAAAAACAAAACAAAACAAAACAAAACAAAAAAAAAAACCTATCAAAATCTGATGAATTCTACATTCACTTTTTTAAAAATTTCTCTTACGGGGGCGGCTAGGTGGCACAGTGGATAGAGCACCGGCCCTGGAGTCAGGAGTACCTGAGTTCAAATCCAACCTCAGACACATAATAATTACCTAGCTGTGTGGCCTTGGGCAAGCCATTTAACCCATTGCCTTGCAAAAAAAAAAACTAAAGAAAAATTTCTCTTATGTATTTCTTTCCCTTAATCCTAATTTCTCATACCAAAAAAATGACTAATCTGTAAGATGTTTAACACAAATGTGTATGTACAATATTTACCTGACTGTTCACTGCTGAGGGGAGGGGGGTACGATGAAAGGGTGTAAGGAAATTATGTAACTTAAAAATATGTATATGGGTGGATGTTGAAAAACTTTAATAACATGTATGTGAAAAAATAAAATATCAATTAAAAAAATCAGAGAGGCTAGCTTGTAAACCAAAATCCAGTCCCAGTCCCAGTGCAACTCCCTGCAAAATGCCAAGAGAAATGTATTCTTATGGACTAACTAAATGGTCTGCCCATCCAATAGTAGAAGGAACTCTCCCTATATCATTTTCATCTATACTGGAAGAAACTGCTTCTCCCAATGCAGATTGGAAACTCATCTACAACTCAGTTTTGCTGTGGTCTGGATCCTGAAAGGTTAAGTAATTTGCTGAACTCAAGTTGTTCTAATTTTAAGGCCAGTGGAATGTCCACTATCTAACAATTTATTATTTGGGAAAAAAATTCTTCATCCACCTATTTGTTGATTGGTTTTTAGTTGTTTTTTATTTCATTTCTGGATTTCTGCTTCAGTCATTTAAGTGGTCACAAGAGCTATTAAATAGGTTCTGCAATGATCTGGAGCTTAAAGAAAGCAACAAAATTTCCCATCAACTGGAGCATCTAGGAAATCTCCCTATACACAGAAATCACTTCCCAACTGGTCTCTGAGAATCCTCTATGACTATGTTGAACACATTTGATGGGCATGTCACTTTGTTTTGTATCTTGCTTATTATTGATAATCAAAGAATTACTGAACAAACTTAGCCTCTGTTACATCCATCAAGGAAGCTAGTATTATTATGATATATGGCCAAGCAAGACTGAAGGCCTTTCTGTTGTTTATGTCAAGTCAACAAATAACTGTCTAATAAAAACATCACTTGTATAAAAATATTCATAGCAGCTCTGTTTGGAATTGGAAACTGAGTGAATGCCCATCAACTGGGGAATGGCTGAACAAATTGTGGTATATATACCTTATAGAACACTATTGTTCTATTAGGAACCAACAGGGATGGGAATTCAGAGAAGCCTGGAAGGATTTACATGAACTTATGCTGAGTAAGATAAGCAACAACAAATATGGTACAACATAACAACAACATGGGGTTGATGATCAAACTTAATGGACTTGCTCATTTCATCAGTGCAACAATCAGGGACAATTTTAGGGTATTCCGTGATGGAGAATATCATCTGTATCCAAGGAAAGAATTGCAGAGTTTAAATAAAGACCAAAGACTGTTACCTTTAATTTAAAAAAAAAAAGTTATGGTGCAGCTAGATGGCACAGTGGACAGTGCACTGGCCCTGAAGTTCGACCTCAGACACTTAATAATTACCTAGCTGTGTGACTCTGGGTAAATCACTTTACCCCATTGCCTTGACAAAAAAAAAATTACTTTATTATATAATTTTGCATCTCTTAAATTTTATTTTTTCCTTAAGGATATGATTTCTCTCTCAACACATTCAATTTCGATCAATGTATAGCATGGAAACAATGTAAAGACTAGCAGACTACCTTCTGTTGGGGGTGGGGGGAGGGAAGCGAGAATTAAGGGAAAAATTGTAAAATTAAAAAAATTAAAAAAACAAATCACTACCTCAGAACCACTCAACAGGGCTATCATTAATTTTCTGAATATTCTGTTGAAAGAGAATCTTTCAGGTTAAAATCTGCTTTTTTTAAATTAATAAATAGTCAAATGTTTTTTTTTAAATTTAACAAACAAGAAAGAGCTAGAGCTTACATTTTCTCTTACTCACTCAAATGTATTCCTGTTATATAAAGTTGTCTATAAACATCTGTTAAAAATATTAATAGCAGCATTCTTTGTAATAGCAAAATAAACAAAAGAGTCCCAAGGGACTCTAAAGGAAGGGGAAATGGATAGACAGATCTTGATATATGAACATAATGGACTATTATTTTACACAATGACAAAGATAAAGGATAAAAATGTATATCCATATACTAGAAAAGTACACATTAATTAGTGTATACATTCAAAACAAAGTGGGGAAAGTATATAAAAGGGAAACGCACACTAGTACTGAGAGATTAGAAAGTAGAAGAATATATCATAGAGATGAAAAAAATCACTACAAATTTGGAGTTGTTTAGAAGATTATTAATAAAAGGATGATCATTTGGTCATCTTTCTTAGGTCAAAGACCCCTATTAGTAGTGTACCTGAGGGAGTGGCAATCATCCAGGATTAGTTAACATAATTACAAATATGTGCTTAAATGAAGGTCTTGGGTATGTGACTTAGGTCACACAAATCTTGGTCAATGAACCTTCAATTTCCATATCACCTGTTTTGATAATAAGACGTTATCAACCCTTTCCCCAGACCTGTCTGATAGAAACAGAGCAGGGATACACCTGATACATCTTGATTTTGGATGAGGAAGAAGGAAACCTTGGTCCTAATACAATAATTAGTTATTAAAGAGCAGGGAGAAATGTTCATTACACTCAGTATATGAGGATTCAAAAATATCATCAGGTGGCAGGTCATCCAGTTTTAGAATTAAAGAAGAAAATTAATGGTTTTGAAGGAGTTATCTTTGAACTGCCATAAAGGTCTTTGATCTAGCTTGGGCATGTATCTAGAATGTGATGGAGAGCCTATTAACAATTGTAGAATCTGTAGATGGTGACTGTTGTGGTGATTCATATTCAAATGAATAATGCCAAGGGAAAGAACTTGGAAAGCATTGCTAAAAGAATACAAAATTCTAAACAAAAGAGGTCAAATACTCATTTAGACTCTGAGCATCCTGTATAATAGCACTGGAAACATTTGGTAGATATATGTCACCATTTTACATCTTAACTTGATATTGATAAAGACTTATCTCTGAATAGATTTGCTTTATTACATTGAACAATATGATCTTATATAATCTTAACATATGCATGGGGAGACACGCTATTAGAAGAAAGTCTTTAAAATTGTAACCCATGACAAAATACAGACTCCTGGGACCCTTTACTAGAACCTTCTTCCAAGGTGATATGGAATATTAATTGAATAATTAATAGGATTCTAGTGGTGTTTCCATCACTATTCCTAACTGAAGCAGAGAAATACAAATTTGCGAAACAAGAAAAGTTTTCAAAAGCTAAGATAGGAGGAGCTAGATGATGAAATGGATAGGGTACCAATCCAGGAGTCTGGAGGACCTGAGTTCAAATCCAGCCTCAGGAACTTAATAATTACCTAGCTGTGTCACTTAACCCCGTTGCCTTGCAAAACAAAAAAAAAGAAAAAAGAAAAAGCTAAGATGGTGTTCAATGATTAATCAGGATTCCTATGGACCATTGATAAAGAATACAACCCACCTTCCAAAGAAATGATGGATTAATATACAAAATGAGGCACACAGTTTTGGACATGACTAATATAGGAATTTATTTTGTTTCACTATGTTTCTTTGTTACAAGGGTTTTGATTTTTAGTTTTATTTTTCTGGTGGGGTGGTATAGAAAGTTACAAAGGAGAAAAAATAAATTATTGAAAACAACTAATTTTTAGAAAGATGGTATTTGAGAATAAGGTTTATGTTGCTCAATCATGATTTAAAGTACAGCATTTATGGGCTGTTGATAAGATTTGTGGTGTAACTAAAAGGGCTAAAATAAGCATATTTATCTGGAGTCTTGTCAATATTTTCCCAACAGGGTATACATGATCATGTAACAGAAATCTCTGAGGTAAGAGCTTTTGAAAAGACCCTGGTTGAGGGAGGAAGAGGTAGAGAAGCCAGAAGCAAGATAGTAGAGAAAAGAAATTAAGGGAAGAAAAAAAAGTTGCTGAGTTCATTCTACCTATGACGCACTACATCATGCCAAGGGTTTTAGATTTAGCAAGTATGTTCTGGCGGTACTCTCCTAGACTAGAACCAGTCTAGTTAAACCTGCCCTTCAGGATTTTAAAGATACCCTGACAGGTTTGATCTCGTCTCGTCTTTAAGACTATCAACTAGAAGCTCCATCAATTGTGTCATTTCTGGCCCCCCAGATTTGGTTAGCTACCTAGTACCTCAGGTCTATTTAACCACTTAATATCAATTAGCTTTGGAAAGGATATTTTCTTTGTAAACATAACAAAGAGAGGGAATTGTGGGGAAATGGCAGAATAAGGCAGGAAATTACCTGATTCTCCCAAACACCTTTAAAATAACACTTCAAAGTGAATTTTAGAGCAACAGAAATCATTAAAAGGGATAAAAGGGGAAGCTAGGTGATGCAATGGATAGAGCACTGGCCCTGGAGTCAGGAGGACCTGAGTTCAAATCCAGCCTCAGACATTTAATAATTACCTAGCTGTGTGGCCTTGGGCAAGTCACTTAACCCCATTGCCTTGCAAAAATAAACAAAAAAAAAGTTGGGGTAAAGTAGTCATCCAGTCTTGGAAAACTCTCACCTCTATGGGCAGTGATCTGGCCTGAGTGAAGTACAGATACCACCAAGTCAACAAACTGGGGGCAACTGTGTAGACTGGCAGCATCAGCTTCAGGAACTTTCATTCCACAGAACCTGTGGGAATGAGGCAGCATATTAGGTAAAGACCCTCTGCTTGTTGCTGAATGCAAGGTCTGTTGACCAGACACAGTTCCAAAATGTGAATGCAGACAAGGCGTAAGCACAAGTCAGTGAGTTCAGTTGCAGAGGGCTGATAGTCTTGCTGGTTATGTTCACTCACAGACTTCCAGCAAAGATGGCAGAGAGAAGACAGGCACAATTCTAAAATCTCCTGATTTTCCCCCATATATATGATATGAAACAAACCTCTTAACAGAAATCTGATCCACAAAACCCAGAAAGAAAAGCCAGGAGAAAGAACATCTACTTCAGGATTTGTCTTCCACAGTCATGAAAGCTAGAAGTGACGGATACTCAGAATTTTCTATGACTCAGATAGAATGATTTAAAAAACACCTTCTCCTAAAGGAGGGACAGGAAGGAGACAGGAGGAGGGAGGGGATTGAATGGGTTAAATCTTATTACATTAAGAGGTACAAAAGACCTATGGTAATAGAGGGGAAGAAGGGAGGAGATGAGAAACACATGAATCTTCCTCTCATCAGACTTGCTAAAGTTAATTTACATGCATACTCAGTTAATTTAAAAAACATCTTACCTTTCAAGTATTAAAAGGGGGAAAGGGAGGGGGGTGGAGACATGGAGGGGTAGAAAAAGGGGGACTAACAGAAGGAAGGGAAGGGAAAAGGGGAAAAAGGGAAAGGGGAAAGAAAGGGGAGAGGAGCGGATATAGGAGGGCAAACACACTGAAGGGGGTGGTATTCAGAAACAAAATACTGGGGAATATGGATAAAGAGGGGAAAAGGGGTAAAAATACAAACAGAGGGAAGATAGCATGGAGGGCAATAAAGAGTTAGTAATTATAACTTTGAATGTGAATGGGAAGAACTCTCCCTTAAAATGTAAACAGATAGCAGAGTGGATTAAAAAACAGAATCCTACAATATGTTGCTTACAAGAAACTTATTTGAAGCAGAGACATACATATAGAGTAAAGGTAAAGGTAAAAGTAAAAGGTTGGAGCAAAATACATTTTGCTTCAGCTGAAGTGAAAAAAGCAGGGGTAGCAACCTTTATCTCAGACAAGCAGCTGCAAAAGTAGATATCGTTAAAAGAGATAAGGAAGGAAACTATATCCTCCTAAAAGGTACCATACACAATAACGTGATATCAATACTGAATATATACGCACCCAATGGAATAGCATCCAAATTCTTAGAGGAGAAGCTGAAAGAACCTCAGGAAGTCATAGACAGCAAAACTCTACTAGTGGGAGACCTCAACCTCCTGCTCTCAGATTTAGATAAATCGAATCATAAAATAAACAAGAATGAAGTTAAGGAGGTAAATAGATTGTTAGAAAAACTAGATATGATGAACTTAGGGAGGACACTGAATGGAGATAGAAAGGAATATACCTTTTTCTCTGCAGTACATGGCACTTATACAAAAATTGACCATGTACTAGGGCATGAAACCTAATGATCAATGATCAACTGCAGAAAGGCAGAAATAGTGAATACATCTTTCTCAGATCACAATGCAATAAAAATCATATGCAATATTGGACCAGGGAGATATACACCCAGAACTAATTGGAAACTGAATAACCTGATTTTAAAGAATAAGTGGATCAAACAACAAATTATAGGAAGAATTAATTATTTTATCCTAGATAATGATAATAATGAAACTATGTTGTTTCATTATTATCATTATCTAGGATAAAATAAATAAAATAAAATAAAACCTATGGGATTCACTCAAAGTAACTGTCATGGGATAAATTATATCTTTAAATGCTTACATGAATAAATTAGAGAAAGAGGAAATTAATGAACTAAATATGCAACTAAAAAATTAGAGAAAGAACAAATTAAAAATCCCCAATACCAAATTAGAAATTTTAAAAATTAAAGGAGAAATTAATAAAAGCAAAAGCAAAAAAACTGTTGAATTAATTAATAAAACCAAGAGTTGGTTATATGAAAAAATCAATAAAATTGATAAACCTCTGGCCAATTTGATATAAAAAAAGAAGAAAACCAAATTGCTAGTATCACAAATGGAAAAGGTGAACTCACCACCAATGAGGAGGAAATTAAAGTAATAATTTGGAATTATTTGCCCAACTCTATGCCAATAAATTTGACAATCTAAGTGAAATGGATGAATATTTACAAAAATATAAATTGCCCAGATTAAATGAAGAGGAGATTAAATACCTAAACAACCCTATCTCAGAAAAAATAAATTCAACAAGCCATCACTGAACTCCCTAAGAAAAAATTTCCAGGGCCTGATGGATTCACAAGTGAATTCTACCAAACATTTAAGGAACAATTGGTTCCAATTCTATATAAACTCTTTGGAAAAATAGGGGAAGACGGAACTCTAACTCTATGACACCAATATGGTGCTGATACTTAAACCAGGAAGAGTTAAAACAGAGAAAGAAAATTATAGACCTATCTCCCTGATGAATATAGATGCAAAAATCTTAAATATGGTCACTCACAAGAAAGTAGAGTCCCTAATTTTGGTTCCAGGGCAGAGGGTTAACTGACACTTACGGTTGCCAGTGGGACCTCAGGGAGGAAGAGTTTTTGCAGTGACAGCATTGCTTGGTGCCCTAGACAATGCTTTGGGGTGGTAAGGACTACTTGAGGTCACTCATAGATCAAGACCTGAATCAGGGGAGCAGTGACCACATCCAACCTTGGATTATAGAACATTGGAAGAACTTAAAAATTCAAAGCCCCCAGCTAGAACTCAGGAAAAAAAACAGCACAGAAAATATAAAGCCTGACACATTTTCCCTAACACCCCAGGAGCAGAACCTGATCCTAACATAAAGTTAATAGCCAAAAAGTAGGCCATTTTAAAAAATGAGTTAAAAATAGAGAAAGAACTTGACCATAGATAACTGTCATTCTGACAAGAGAAGATCAAGGATCAAACTCAGAAGAGGACAATGAAGTCAAACAGCTACTTGTAGGGGCAGCTAGGTGGCACAGTGGATAGAGCACCAGCCCTGGAGTCAGGACAACCTGAGTTCATATCCCGCCTCAGACACTTAATAATTACCTAGCTATGTGACCTTGGGCAAGCCACTGCTTTGCAAAAACCAAAAAAAAAAAGTTGCTTGTAAAGCTTCAAAGAAAAAATATAAAATGGTCACAAGTCCAAAAAGAGTTCTTGTAAGAGTTTTACAATGATTTTAAAAATTAGATGAGGGGGCAGCTAGGTGGTGCAGTGGAGAGAGCACTGGCCTCAGACATTTAATAATTACCTAGCTGTGTGACCTTGGGCAAGCCACTTAACCCCATTTGCCTTGCAAAAACCTAAGAAAAAAATCAGATGAGAGGTTAAGGAAAAATTGGGAAAAGAAATGAATAATTCAAGAAATCAAGAAAATTATGAAAGACAACTAATTTGAAAGGAGATCCAAAAACTTATGGAAGAAAGTAATTGCTTAACAATTAAAATCAGGCAAGGAAAAGCTAATGACTTTATAAGCCACAATAGATCATGAAATATTTGTCACATCAGAAAAACAGCTGATAGATTGAGGAGAGATAACTATCTGAAAGTTATGATCAGAAAGGGCCTAGATATTACACTTCAAGAAGTTATTAAGGAAAATTGCCCTAAAGTTTTAGAACTAGAGAATAAAATAGATATTTTAAAAATCTACCAATTACCACCTGAAAAAAATCCCAAAATATAAATTCACACAAACACTATAACTATTACTTTTTATGTGAATTTAAATTTTACTTTAAACAAAATGAGAAAAGAAAAAAATTGACATGTATGCAGCAAAACACAAAAGATTCAATATAAATTAATAAATTTCCATTTCAAGAAAAACCTATAAAATGAATGCAACAAGTTGTTTTCAAAGCTACTCAGCTTTTCTTTGCTTCCTTGTTGGTTTTATTGTCTGCTATGTACAACTAAATTTCAAAGCTTCCAGGACATGAAGAAAATATTTACAAGCAACTAGAGAGAGAGAGAGAAGCAATTTAAATATTGTAGAGCTACAGTCAAGGTAACACAAAGTTTAACTTCTACATTAAAAGATCAAAGGGCACAGAATATGATATTCTAAAAAGCAAAGAAGCTGTGTATTACAAGCAAGAATAACCTATCCAGCAAAGTTGACTGTAGGAAAAAAAGTGATGTTTAATTAATTAAAGTATTTTCAGATATTCTTGAAGAAAAGACCAGAACTAAATAGAAAATTTGACTTTTAAGAATCATGAAAAGGTCAGAAGTTAAATATGATAGACTAATTTAGTAAGGTTAAACTTTATTTTTATATGGAAAAATAATATAGATAAATTAAGAATGTTATCATTACCAAGAAAGTTTGAAAGAATATACTTTGATAGAAGGTTTGGGGCTGAGTTGATTTTGATGGGATGATCCTGAAAAATAAAACTAGGTAAAGAGAAAGATAAAATGGAGCAAATTATCTCACACAAAAAGGTATGAATGGAAAAACTGTCACAATGGAAGGGTGGAGGAGGTGGAGGACAAGTAGTGTAGGAACCTTATTCTAATAAAAACTAGGTTAAAGAGAGAACAGCATATACATCTAATAAGGGATAAAAAAAAACCTTTTTTTTTTTTTTTAGGTTTTTGCAAGGCAAATGAGGTTAAGTGGCTTGCCCAAGGCCACACAGCTAGGTAATTATTAAGTGTCTGAGACCAGATTTGAACCCAGGTACTCCTGACTCCAGGGCTGGTCGGTGCTTTATCCACTGTGCCACTTAGCCACCCCAAGAGACATATTTTAAAATGAGAGACACACATAGAGTAAAAATAAAAGACTAGAGTAGAATTTACTATGCTTCAACTAATCTTAAAAAAAAAAGCAAGGGTGGTGATCTCAAAGTTAAAACTAAAATAGATGAAACTTAAAAAGATAAACAGAGAGACTATATTATGTTAAAAGGTATCACAGATAATGAAGAAATATTAATACTAAACACATATACACCAAATACTATAGCATCTAAATTTTAAAGGAAAGGTAAATGAATTAAAGATGGAAATAGATAACAAAACTATAACTAACTATAACAGACTTTAACATTCCCCTCTCAGGAATAGAGAGATATTTATTGGAGAAATATTTTTGTTCATGGGGAATAGACTGAGCCAATATAATAAAAATGACAATCTACTTAAGTAGTGACATCGCAGTTAAATTACCAAAAAAATGCATTTTATTGAGCCAAAAAAATAATGACATGGGGCAGCGAGGTGGTATGGTAGATAGTGTACCAGCCCTGGAGTCAGGAGGACCTGAGTTCAAATCCAACTTCAGACTCTTAATTACCTAGCTGTGCTTAACCCCATTGTCTTGCAAAAACCAAAAAAAAAAAAAGAAAAAGAAAAAAAAGAAAGACAAAATTCTTTTGGAAGAACAAAAGGTCAAGAATATCAAAAGAATTTTGTTTTAAATATAAAGGAAGGAGGTTGTATGGGATAAAAATCCACTTTAAAAAAATATAGAGACTCCTCTGAGCAAAAAGGAAAGTTTATTTTGGCTTTTCTCGAGAAAAGGGCACACTCCAAGTCTCACAAAGGTAGTGAAGATCAAGGAGCTGCCCCGGGGTGACAGTCATGCAAGATTATATGGCCTAGCATGATTCCCCCCTCCCTAGCCCCCTCTCTTCCAATCTAATTGGTTAAGCTTTTCAGAGTTACAATCTTTATGCAAAAAAATCTACCCAACAGCAAAGAGAAGAATAAAATGTTTTCATAAAATATTACCTCACCATCCAGATGGTGGGTGAGGGTATCAGAAGATTTCTTTTTTTTTTTTGTAGTTTTTTTTTTTAGGTTTTTGCAAGGCAAACGGGATTAAGTGGCTTACCCAAGGCCACACAGCTAGGTAATTATTAAGTGTCTGAGATGGGATTTGAACCCAGGTACTCCTGACTACAGGGCGGATGCTTTATCCACTACGCCACCTAGCCGCCCCATCGGATTTCTAATGACCTTCTGTTAAATAAATTAACGTTTGAGTATACAAGGTCTTCTAAGGAACTCTACTATCTTCTTAGTTTAGTACTTATCAAACAAGAGAAGGCAGGATACTGTTCTCACAGTCTATTATCAAATAAATAACTAACTAAGACTGCAAGGTCTCTTCTCTGGAAGTATTCCACTGTTTCCCTCCCTAACAGAATCAATGAAAGGTCTTTCTGGAAATAATCCACTGTTTCACTTCCTAGCAGAATCAGGAGGGTGTCTGACTGAGAATGCAAGGCCTCTCACCCTCTTCTAAGAATAGTCTAAAAGTAATAATCTGTCTTTGTTTTAATGATTTTTTAATCCTGAGAGGACTTCACTAGGAATGTTAACTCTTAAGAGGGAATATTCCACTCATGGTCTACCAGCATCAGATCTTAAGCTATATTATAAGGTGATAGTAATCAAAACTACCTCATACTGGCTAAGAAATGGAATGGTGAATCAGTGGAATAAAATGTGTATACCCTTTGACCCAGCAATATCACTATTAGCTCTGTTTCTCAAGGTGATCAGGAAAGAAGGAAAAGATCCTTTATGTTGCAAAATATTTATAGCACTCTGTGGTGGCAAAGAACTGGAAACTGAGGAGGCAATCATCATTTGATGAATAGCTAAAGTTTGGTATATGACTGTGATAGAATTGTTGTTTATCCTTCATTTTAGAAGAGGACCAATCGGGGCAGCTAGGTGGCGTAGTGGATAAAGCAAGGCCCTGGAGTCAGGAGTACCTGGGTTCAAATCCGGCCTCAGACACTTAATAATTACCTAGCTGTGTGGCCTTGGGCAAGCCACTTAACTCCGTTTGCCCTGCAAAAACCTAAAAAAAAAAAAAAAAAAGAGGACCAATGACATCACATGGTGATGTCTTAACTCACAATGAAGTGGATTTAGGTAAGGCAGGGTTGCCCAAAGTCATCAGTCTCACTCTTTTCCAGAGTCATCTAAGTCAAATGGCAAAACAAAAGCAAGGTAAATGATAAGTGAGATTACAGTGGATGATCTTCATGTCTTAAATATCTGACCAAGCTCTAAGAACCCGAGAGCACCTATTTCAGCCTTCATGGCTATTGGAAAAAAATATGGCTATTCCATGAAGGGAAGTCTTCACATGCTTGGAGTAGACATCTCTTTAACTCATCAAAAGATTTCAGTTACCCTCAACCTGGTAAACCAAGGTTGTGGAAAACAACTGTGCAATCAGAAATAATGAGTAAGTTGATTTTTAGAAAAACATAGAAAGATTTGCATGAAATCATAAGTAAAATGAGTAGAACCAAGTGAATGTTGTGTATCCAGTAACATCAATAGCGTTTAGAGTAACTATGAATAACTAAGCTATTTTGAGTACTATGAATATTCAAATCAATTTCAAAGGACCTATGAATGAAGATGTTGTCCAGTTCCAGAGAAAAAACTGCTATATGAAAGCATATATAGTAATATACATATATATATACCTACTTACTTATAAATACACTTGTGTGTATGTATACATATATGAATATCAAACAACATCACTGTTAGAAATAAGTTAAAATGTGTCCAACTAGGGGCAGCTGGGTGGCGCAGTGGATAGAGCAATGACTGGAGGCAGGAGTACCTGAGTTCAGATGTGACCTCAGACACTTAATAATTGCCTAGCTGTGTGGTCTTGGGTGAGTCACTTAACCCCATTGCCTTAAATTTTTAAAAAAATGTCTGACTAATCAGACCAATGCTCTACCACAGGTCAGGCACAAATAATCCATGTGAACACCTGGGGTGGATTTTCTAATCTCACATTTTCCTTGAGCTGCTTCCAAACTGCCTTGCTTATAGAATACAGCACCCTCTCTTGATAAGGGCACACCATGCTGGGCAGTCCTATGCTAGTGTCTCCCATGCTGCACAATCAATTCCAAAGTTCTTTTTTTTTTTTGGTAAGGCAATGGAGTTAAGTGACTTGTTCAAGGTCACACAGCTAGGTAAATGATTAAGTGTCAGAGGCTGGATTTGAACTGAGA
The DNA here is from genome assembly GCF_037893015.1 of Macrotis lagotis. Taxonomy (NCBI): domain Eukaryota; kingdom Metazoa; phylum Chordata; class Mammalia; order Peramelemorphia; family Peramelidae; genus Macrotis; species Macrotis lagotis. Next base: position 456,238,704 of record NC_133666.1, on the reverse strand, counting down.
TCCTTCTGACTCCAGGACCAGTGCTCTAGGTACCTAGAGCCACCTCTGTGCCACCTAGCTACCCCCTACTATGCCTACATGTTCCCCCCAAGTTCTTAAAAGAGACCTTCAGACTGTTCTTTTTCTGACCCATCTTGAGTGCTTGTCCTGTGTGAGTTCTCCATTAAAACAGCCTTTTTCCCAAATGTATGTCTGGCACTTTAACAACATGTCCAGACAATCACAGTTGCACTCTCTGTAGTAATGTTGGGATGTTAGACAGTTTAGCTCCAAGAAAGGGCCTCAGTATCTGGTATCTTCTCCTGCCAGGTGATCTTTAGAATCTTCCTAAGACAATTTAAATGAAAACGATTCAGTTTCCTGGCATGGTGTTGGTAGACTGTCCAGGTTTCACAGGCATATAGCAATGAAGTCAACAATAACAGCTCTGTAGACCTTCAGTTTGGTAGTCATTTTAATACCTCTTCTCTCCACACTTTCTTTCAGAGCCTCCCAAATACTAAGCTATCTCTGGCAATGCCTGTGTCAACCTCAATGTCAACGTGTACCTCTTTGGAAAGGACACTGTTAAGATAAGTGAACTTGTCCACAGTACTCACAACTTCTCCATTTCCTATAAATGATGGTTCCCCATATGGATGGTGTGGTGCTGGCAGATGGAGCGCCTGTGTTTTCTTGGTATTAATCATTAGACCAAAATTAGCACACATAGCAGAGAATTGATTCATACTTTGTTGCACCTGTTTCAGAGGCTGCATTGAATTCTATTTTCCATATAGAAGATATTAGGGACCCTACTTCTGGGAGAGTAATGATAAGATACCAGACTTTTAACTTTTTGCAGTGGCGGTCTAATTGACTTGTGAAACTAGTCTTTCCATGCCTGGACCAGGAACTGCTGATTTCTGATGACTCAGTATTCCTGAAGCAACCAACCAAGGCTTGTAGACATTAAGGCAGGACAGCTCCTGTAGCAATGGGTAAGACCATGTCCAATGTCCTCAGTTAAGCAACCAGGCTGAAAGTAGAAGTGCAGGGCTGGGACTTGCAACATTCTGCCCTATATGTTGGGGGCAGGGGATAGATAGTTTTGGGAAATATGGATTGGGCATTTTTTTTAGGTTCTTGCAAGGCAAACGGGGTTAAGTGGCTTGCCCAAGGCCACACAGCTAGATAGTTATTAAGTGTCTGAGACCGGATTTGAACCCAGGTACTCCTGACTCCAGGGCCGGTGTTTTATCCACTATGCCACCTAGCCACCCCCAGGATTGGGCATTTTCTATGGACTTTTCTTTATTCTATTTTTCCATGCTTTTCTGTATTAAGCAAATTGCCTTTTTTTTATATCATCATGTGAAATGTTAACTGATTATTGCCTGGTAATGGGAAAGAAATTCAAATGGAATATGAGCTCATAATATTAATGTGAATGGATATAAACTTTAATCTAATTTAGACATTTGGAGATAACATAAGGGATCTCTCTGTGGAATTTTACACTAGTAAATACCCATTCCTGCAGGATATCCTCATCTCTCTGGGTTTCCCTAATGCTGTTCTCTTTTCCTCTTATTTGTTCGACTACTCACTTTCAATTTTCTTGCTTTGGGGCTGATAGGTGGCGCAGTGGATAAAGCACCAGCCCTGGAGTCAGGAGTACCTGGGTTCAAATCCGGTCTCAGACACTTAATAACTACCTAGCTGTGCGGCCTTGGCCAAGCCATTTAACCCCGTTTGCCTTGCAAGAACCAAAAAAAAAAAATATTTCTTGCTACATTACTCTTCATATGCTAACCCTCAACTATAGGTATAATCAAGGACCTGTATTGGACCTACTTCTCTTCTCTTTCTTGGGACCCTTTATCAGTTCCATGGATTTAAATATCAACTATATAAATGGCTGCCAGATTGATTGATCTATCTATTTATCTATCTATCCCTCCCTGGTCTCCTGAGTTCTAGTTCCTACTAGACATTTTAAACTGTTCTGAAGGAATCTTAAATTTGAAATGTCCAAAATAGAACTCATCATCTACACACACACACACACACACACACACACACACACACACACACAAACACAAACACGCACTCTTTACCCTTCTGAACTTTCCTATATCTTTCTCAGTCCTCAGTTTGTCTGAGGTAACACATTTTCAAAGACTAAGGGCTGGGTAAGAATTGAAACAAAAGATGACCTAATTTACTATCAAAAAAATGTCAGAACAAAGAACAACAGTATTTCTGTCCCAAGACCACCCTGCCTTTCAGTTACCCAGATTCACAACCATGGAATCAGCCTCCTCACTTTAATCTCCTTTATCCCACAGTTATAAGTCTTGATATTTCTACATACACAAAATCTTTCATATGTGACCCTTTCTCTTTACTGACACCCAAGTTTGGGCTCTCATCATCTCTTGCCAGGGCTATTGTGACAGCCTCTTTGCCTCATCTCATTCATTTCCAATTCATTCTCCACGAAGCAGTTCAAGGGTTTTCCTAAAGCAGTCTGTCTACTCCCAAAAAACTTCATGATTCTGTATCATATCTTATCTACAGCTAAGTAGAAACTCCTGTGCTTAGCATAAGCCCCTTCACAACTCAGCTCCATCCTAACTCTCCAGAACTATAATACTTTATTCCCTTTCTTGAATTCTACCAACCAAACTGGGCCAGATTGAGGATTAGATCTAGAGTGAGGAAGTTCAACTTTGGGCCCAGCACTAGCTATGTGGTCTTGGACAGATCATTTAACTACTGTTTGCTTCAGTTTCCTCAACTGTAAAATAAGGACAAGCATAGTCCCCTACTTTCCTGGGTTGTTGTGAGAATCAAATAGGATTATATCTTTAAAGTGTTTAGCACATAATCTGGAACATAGAAGGCACCCTCAAAATGGTAGCTATTATTAGAAATTAGTATTTTTTTTTGTTTCCATATCTTTGTAGTGTCTAGTACAAAGTAGACACCTAATACATGCTTATTAATTGATTACATATTACAATATATACTCATGTAAAGAAATTTAGGAACCCTTGGTGAGAATTATGGTCAAGAGTATTGTTCCAAAGAGAGGATCAATGGAGGGAAGACCAAAAAATAGGAAGCATCAAATAAGGAATCTTCAAAACTTCACAAACTTGGCAAAGAAACATGACAATGTCGTAATGGGGAATTTGCATTATCTAGACATCCATTGGAACACTCACTACTAAAAAAAGTAGATAAAGAAATTCACACTTAATGACATTCACTTTATCCAATCAACAAATATTTTATGAGGTGGAAGAAATATTGCTGAAGTAAAAAAAAAAATGAACTTGGACTACCCTATCTTAGAATTTAGCATGGTGAAGGTGAGGAAAATCATGCAATTAAGATTAGCATCTTATGACCTAGATTTTGGGAGAGCAAATTCCAAAAGGTTCAAAGAAAAGACAAGTAAGCTCAGTGTTCAGTGGCCCATTATTTTTGCAGAGGAAGTTGTCCCATGAAACACTCTAAAATGAAGCTCCTTAAAATGAAATTCTGAAAAAAAAAGAAGCAAAAATGAATGCCATAAGGCAGGGCAAACATAAGCATTCTGAAGACAATGATGTGGATAAACAGAGAATTAACTCATCACTGAATTTATAGAATAAAAAGATAAATAGACTTGTAAAGGCAAATAATTGAAGATTAAGCACATAAAAATGTCAGTAGCAGGGCAGCTAGGTGCCTCAGTGGATAGAGCATCAGTCCTGGAGTCAAGAGGGCCTGAGTTCAAATATGGCCTCAGATGCTTAATAATTACCTAGCTGTGTGACCTTGGGCAAGTCACTTAACCCCATTGCCTACTAAAAAATTGTCAGTAGCTAAGTTCAGAACAAATGTAGAATCAATGCTAAAAATGTGAAAGTTTTTAAACAAGTCCTCTAGTATTTTAGGTGGATTTTCCTATAGTGAATTTAAGGGTGCACAGATGAGTACCACAGTATAGATAGGTGTGGATGGGTTGTAATTTATATCTTTAGAGGAATTCCCAGCTGGATATGATTACAGATTCAAGTTGAGTAGCAGGAAGAGGAAAAAGAACCAAAAAAGGGATAGGACCACTATTTGGACGGGCTGATTTAAACTAATGACAGAGGAAAAACATACTCATATTTCTCTTCTGTGCTAACAATAAGAATGGCATTTGAACTGGATCAAAGCCCCAGTGGATAGCAGGAAATGGAAACCCAAAATATGATGAATAGTATCAAGTTACCCACAATGAGTTCAAGTCACCAGACCAGATGAACTACACCTTAAAAAACTGAAAGAATTAGCAGATATGATAGGATGAGGAAATAGTTACTAGAAACATAGTAATTACCAGTGATATCTAAGCAAGAATAATCCTTTTTTTATTTTAATTTTTTTCCCAATTACATGGAAAGATAGTTTTCAATGCTCATTTTTGCTAAGATTTGGAGTTCCACATTTTTCCCCTCCCTTCCCTCCCCCCCCCCCTTAAGAGTAAGTAGTCTGATATAGGATATACATGTATAATCATGCTAAACATTTCCAAGCCGTAAAAGAAGAATCAGAACAAAAGGGAAAAAAATAAGAAAAATGTACAAAAAATGTTAAAAAGTGAAAATAGTATACCTTGGTCTACATTCAGACTCCATAGTTCTTTCTATGGATGTGAATAGTATTTTCCAGTGTAAGTCTTCAGAATTATGCATGAATAAACTATAGAGCTGATGCAGACTGTCCCTTTCCTAACAGGATCCTCTTCTGGTATCCACTTTTAAAATTCACCCAAAGGCAGACAAAAAATCCTTAGTCTCATTTAGCCAGAATAGGCTGATCTTTAAGATGCAAATTCCTAACTTTGTAATGGATCAGGCATGGTATCATAACTTTTATTGTTAGTTAACTAAGGGAATTTGTACTTGATTAGGTGATACCATTAATGGAAGAGGAAAGGTCATTATTGGAGAATTATCTGTGATTCAAGCCTAATTTTTACCAGTTTGAGGAGTTTGAGAAAAGACACATCAAAGATATTGTAAATAAAGCAAGAGAACTGGTCAGCATCACTTCATACAATTCCTTCCAGTTTTCTTTAAATTCTTTATATTGTTTTTATAGTACAAAATTAAAATTATATTTCTATATTAGTTTGTTTAGTCTTGATTGTTAAATACTTTGTCTTCAGTTTTTTGCTAATATAAATAGTACTACTATGCATGTTTTTATGTTTTTTTTGCTTACTGACCTTAGCCTCCTTGGGCAACAGCTGTCAATACCCTGATATGAAGCCTTTGGACCAATCTAAATAATAACTTGTCTTTAACTATGAATTCCAGAGGAGTCATATGCTAAAGTTTTTATTTATCATTCTTATCAAGTCTTCACCTATCCCTAAACCTATCTGATCATCCCTTCTCATTGAAATGATTAGGACAATGATAAAATTAAAAATAAATATTTGATTATTCCATTAGTGGAAGTAACCCATGAGTTCACTTTTGATTCTTTGAAATGAGAATCCTAAATGGAAATATAGACAATTCTGGATTTATTAGCTATCTGTTGTCTCCCAGCCACCCCTCCCCCCCAAAAAACCAAAACCACAAAAAACCCTACAGCTCTCCAAGTGAAATCAGAAGATGCCAGAAGAGACTCACTATAGCTAGATCAGTTGCTTGACTTGAGACCTCCTGCACTAAGAAAGGAGCCTTTGTTCACTCTGTCCACCCACCTGTCCTCTCCAGTGTTTTCCATCCCTCCCCCTTACATTTAACTCCACACATATACCTCATTTATATTTTTCCAATAGGGTTCCAGTCAGGACCTGTGTGTTCCTCCTGCTCTCCCTTCTCTTGATATTGGTCATCACGCCCATGAATTATGGGATGGTCCCCTTTGTCTATGGGTGCATGGTTCTCTTGTTGAGTCCTTCTCTTTCCCTGGTCCACTGGCAAATTCACTTTAAGAAGCTTTATGAAAGTGTCTGGGTGACTGGTCTACAGGACTACCTCTAGTCAAAGAACTGAATGATTTTTAAAAAATCATTCCTTAAGTGATGCTAAAAATAAAATGTCTATTATTTGATGGAGACTGTTATCTGAACTGAACGCTTGCTTAATCTTGACTGTAAATGCTTAACTAATCTAACAAAAATTCTTTTTGGAAGACTTGTAACTAAAATGAAAGGTATAAAATTTTCTTCCACATTACAAATTAATCCTAGATAGAGCCTTTAATATGCAAACCCACCACGAAAAAGAGCTTTAACAAGGTAAAGCAACTTCAAAACTATGAATGTGCTGATCCATAGTATCTTTAATTTCCTTTTGAAGAATTTAGTTTAAATGTTTTAATTTCATATATTTCAAGAGAAAACAGAAATAAGGGCCATCAATTAACAATTAACTAGAAGAGTAAAAAGAATATTTTGATTGTGGAAGTTACATATTTTAAAAAGGCATGGGAAAGGAGAAAGGGAAAATTGGACTTACTTTAAACAACTCTTCTTTCTGTGCCTTGGAGAAAGGTGCTAAAGTTGAAAAAAGTTTGAATATTTAGCATCTGTAATAGCAGAAATTTAGGAACTGTACTTAGTATAAGTGTGAGTACAAAGACTAGACATGAATTGACAATAGTAAAATAATGTAGACTGTATTTTATGCTAATAAAACAAATGAGATATGTACAAACCAAACAATTGCAATCTTTAATATAACTGAATTCAATTCCCCTGAAAAAAGATTAACAGCACTTCAAAAAGGATTATTAAAATACCCCATAATATGTTATATGTTACCTACAGGAAACATACATAAAGCTTAAGGTTACATACAGATTTAGAATGAGAGGTTGCAATAAAATTTACAATTGTTCAGTAAATACCAGAAAATCCAGAGTTGTTGATGTGATCTGATATAGTTGAAATTAAAGGAGAAAGTTACGGGAAAGACAAAAAAGCTGTATCATAGTTATAGTACCTCGAACAATGAAATAATATTTAATTTCCTAAAGTGAGAAAATTCTTTTTAAAACAATTTTATTATAAATTTAACAATCATTAACAGCAACAAAACCTCATGAAAACCAAGGGTCTAAATCTCAACTCTTTAGCCTTTTAAAAAATTGAAGTATTTTCACACATTAATTTCCAAATATATTCCCTCTCTCCACTCCCCTACTCCATGGGCTCTCCCTACAACCAATCAATCCATAAATTTGTATTAAGAGCTTACTCTGTGATTAGCACCTCTGGTGTGAAGGCTTGTTGAGTTCTTCTCAGGGATGCTTTATACACCCTTGGGTGTCCACCTGTCATTCAACTCTCACCTGTAGCCTCAAAAAGCTGTAGCATAGTGCCCCACACCCTGGTAAAACTGTCTCAGTAAATGGGCTAACCCAGGTTGACAATGTTTTTCCTATTGAGGGTAACTAATGGATCTCAAACTGGCTGATGAATTAGGGGGATGTCTACCAAGTATGTGAAGATCTCCCTGGGAATGGGTGGATGAGAAGGTAGCTACAGAAGGCATTGTGGAGGACTTGGTCAGGCACTGAAGATGACAAGGTCATCTACTATATCTCATATCACTGCCAGTCATATTGACTTTTGTCTTGGCGCTTGATTTAAGATGACTCTGGAAGAGAATGCACTGTGCCTCACTAAAATCCAATTCATTCAATCAAGGCATCACACCATGATGGTCCTGTATGAAAATGAAGGATAACTAACTTTGTTTGGGCATTGTATTAAACAATGGGAATATAAAAAGAGGCAAAGACAGTTCCTGTTGTCAGTGAACTTACAGTCTAACAGGAGAGCCAACAAACAAACAAATGTAGACAAAGTAAACTATATGAGATAAATAACAGTGATGACATTGGAATAAAGAGGGGTTGGAGAAGGCTCCCTATAGAAGGTGGGATTTTAATTTGACCTTTAAAGGAAGCCAGGAAGATTAATAAATGGAAAAGAGAAAAGAGGGAAAGTCTTATTTAAGGAATAGCCTGGAGACCAGTGTTATTGGATCACAGAATACATGTAGGGAGCATGGTGTAAAAAGACCAGCAAGGGAGGAATGAGCTAGCTATAAAGGACTTTGAATGCTAAATAAAGCATTTTGCATTTTCTTTAGGAGGCAACAGTGAGTCCTGGAATTGAGTAGAGAAGTGACATGATCAGATCTGTGTTTCAGGAAAATCATTTTAGTAGTTATTGAATAGGATGGATTGGAGGGACTTGAGGCAGATGGACTCATCAGCAGCCTCTTAAAATAATCAGTCTGAGGTGATGACAATGAGAGTGGTGACAATGCCAGAGGAGAAAAGGGAGTGTATTTGAGAGATGTTGCAAAAATGGGATCACAGGCCTTGGCACAAGACTGTATTTGTAAGGGGTAAAAAGACTAAGAGGAGAATCTGAAGTGAGTGATAGTAAGGAATGTAAGTTGCAAAGCTTGAGGGACTGGGAGGAGAGTGTTGGCTTCTGGTTGCCTCTACAATATGGAAGAAGGGGGGGGGAGGGTCGATGCAGCTTTTGTCTTGGACATACAGAGTTTAAGTTGTTTATTGGACACCCAGTTCATGATGTCTGAAAGATGAGAGAATCATCGGCATTGAGATGATAATTAAATCCACGGGAACTGATGAGATCACCAAGTAAAGGGGGAAAAGAAGACCCAGGAGAGAACCCTGAAGGATATCCACAGTTAGGGGGCATCATTTGGAAGAGGATCCACTAAGTAAAATGAGAACCATAAGAGATTAATGTCCTGAAAAACCTAGAGAGTTATCAGTGAGGAGAAAGTGTTAACTGTTATTAGGAGAACAAGGATCAAGAAAAGGTCCTTAGATTCAGAAAATACAGGGATTAATGACTTGGAGTGAGCAGTTTCAGTGTAATGATAAGGTCAGAAGCCAAAATGTAAGGCATTAAGAAGACAGAGGAGAGAGAAAGCAGCCTTTGCTAGGAATTTAGCCACAAAGGGAAGAATAAAATGATAATTATCGGTGAGGGTTTTTTTTCAGGATAGGAGAGAGGCAGAAGGAGATGAGTAGCGGAGATTGACAGAGGGTGAAATCCGTTGGAGCCTATAAAATGGGATCTCCTCAAACAATTAAGTTGGCATGGTGCGTGACAGGGTGAAGGAGGAGCATGGCAGAAGGTACCCGAAAGTGGGAGTTCGGGGTAGCCAGCATTTTTGTTCCTGTAGCAACACGAGGCGAGGGAGAGACTGGCGCGGCCCCAGCACCGATGCGGGCGGCGGAATGGAGGCGGTCACCTGCGCCCGGCTTCCCCGGGCATGTGCCCGCCGGGGGCAGGGGGCCCGGCTTCCCCGGGGATGTGCGCCCGCCGGGGCAGGGGGCCCGGCTTCCCCGGGCATGTGCCCGCCGGGGGCAGGGGGCCCGGCTTCCCCGGGGATGTGCCCGCCGGGGGCAGGGGGCCCGGCTTCCCCGGGCATGTGCCCGCCGGGGGCAGGGGGCCCGGCTTCCCCGGGGATGTGCGCCCGCCGGGGCAGGGGGCCCGGCTTCCCCGGGCATGTGCCCGCCGGGGGCAGGGGGCCCGGCTTCCCCGGGGATGTGCCCGCCGGGGGCAGGGGGCCCGGCTTCCCCGGGGATGTGCCCGCCGGGGGCAGGGGGCCCGGCTTCCCCGGGCATGTGCCCGCCGGGGGCAGGGGGCCCGGCTTCCCCGGGCATGTGCCCGCCGGGGGCAGGGGGCCCGGGCTCGGCCGGGCGTCCGTCCCAAAGCGCAGCCCCGTTTCTCGCTAACAAGGGCCAAGCAGCACGCCGGCCGCGCGGCCTCCGCCGCCGATCCTCGCAGTAATGCGCGCGCCAGAACCGCAGTGAGACCGCCCCGGGGCGGCTTTGTTCCCAGCGGCGGGAGGAACACCTCGAGGAACACCTTTTTCTCTTAAAGCCCCGACACAGAAACATCCACCCGGTCTCTCGTCGCGGGTCCCGCGGGGCCTCCTTCCTGGGGTCGGCGGCTCTCCGCCCCTCCCTCCGCGCACGCGCCCTCCCGCAGGCCCCGCCCCTCCCGCCGCGCACGCGCCCTCTCGCAGCCCCCGCCCCCTCCCTCCGCGCACGCGCCCTCCCGCAGGCCCCGCCCCCTCCGCCGCGCACGCGCCCTCCCGCCGGCTCGGACCGCTCTAGCCGCGCGGGGAGCGAGCCGCGGCCTCCGGGACTGCGTCATCGGGGGGCGCCGCGGCGCGCTGGCGAGCACGCGCAGGCGAGAAGATGTCTCCGTCGCCGCCTCTCTTCAGTCTGCCCGAAGCGCGGACCCGGTTTACGGTGAGATCCGGGAAGCGGAGGGGCGGCCGAAAGCCGACCCGACCGAAGTCACGGCCTCCCTCCCCTCTCCTCCGCCTTCTCGGCGGCGCAGCGGCCCTCCCTCGGGGCGGAATCCCGGGCGGGGACGCGGTGCGCCTCGGCGCTCTCCCGGGCTGGGGGGAGGGGCGGGCTACCTGGCCCTCCCGCGCGCTGCCCCGGCCCGCCATCGGGCCTCCCGGCGCCCGCCGGGCCCGGCCCCACCCGCCCGTGGGGGTGGGCGCGGGAGACCGATGGCGCGGGGCCGGGGACGGAGGGCGGGCAAGGGCCGGAGGTGGCAGCCCGCCCCACCCGCCTGCCGGCGGCCCGCGCTGCCCGCCTCCCCCTTCCTTGCCCCTTCGGCCTTTTGGCTAAGGTGAACGGTAAATTCCGATCGAAAAAATACTGGTTAAGCGCTGGGGCACGCGGCCCAGACCCCCAGAAGTGATGGCATGCGCCGGGCACAAAGGGGGCACTTGTAGCGTAGCTCGTGGTGGAGAGCAGCTGGGGGGCAGAACTCGCGGGCCAGCCCGGGGTGGCCTTGCCAGCGCTGTCGTGACAGCAGATAATAGGCCGGACTGACTTCAGGCTGCCCAAAAACAGCCCGTGCGAATTTTTCCTCAAATAGCCCAAACCACAACCGGTGCAGGGATACCCGAAAGTCTCTCTTAACAACTTTGACGTCGGTTGTACAGCTCAAGAGACATGGGCACCGGACCACCCCCCACCCGGCATGCCGTGCCCTGGCAGAGAGGGGCTTGTTCTACGTACAAGGCAGAAGTAAAGCGAACCAAAGAGATGCGTGTAAGCTTAGAGAACACACCCCAGGTGTTCACGTGCACCATTTGTGCCCAACCTGTGCTAGAGCATTGCATGCCCACGTTGGTTTGATCCTCCACATTCAGAAACACTGTAACTTGTGTCTGAGACAGTGATGTCATTGTCTTCCCAAATGAAGGATAAGAACCGATCCCACATGTATAGAAATGCTCTCTCATGCACGCATACTCACACATACACTTACACAGTCCTGGAGGGACTTGGTGCAGGTATATGGGGGAAAAAAATTTTTTGTTCTGGTTCCTGTGATTTCATCCCTGTTAGGAAACTCTCCACCAAGGAAGATTGGCAGGTAGATTTTACAGGTGAGAAAAGCTGAGGTCCGGGTTAAGTGACTTATTCACTGTCACATAGCTAGTAAATGGTGGAGGTGGATTTCGAACCCAAGTCTTATACCCACCAAAACCAGGGCAATTTCCCCAGCCATCCCACTGCTCATTGTTTTATTCTTTTAAGGCATATTTATATATGACTCACACCACTTGTACAGGATCTCGCTGAGTAATTAACATAACTCCATGGTCAGCTACCTAAGTTGGTACAGAAATAGGAGCTCTGGGAGGAAAAACGTTCCTTTGTTCTATCATTGTGTTAATTTCCTTACATGCTGACATTTTGTTTGAAAAATGAGTTTTTGGGAGGAAATTTTTTAATAGATATTACATTGGTGTCTTTTCCATATTTTCTTTTTTCCAAATTGCTATGTAAATTTGATCCTCTAGTTTATAGTTCTTCTAAGAGGAATACCTGTTCATCATATACACTACTTAGAGATGGTGTGTACTGTCTTTAGAAGTCTTCCAACAGAGGCAAATGATCATTTGTCAGGTAACTGATAGAAGGAATTATTTTTTGCTATGAAGTAGATGATGTCCTTCCCACCTCTCAAATTTTGTGATATTATCCTATTTGCCTTAATCAATGGCCCTTTCCCATCTCTTTTTCTCAACATAATTTTTAAGAAACCCTTTGTGTAGTCCTTAACACATGTCAGTAGATATAATTCATTCTTATTTTAGCCTTATTCTTATGGGACTTGGTCAATAAAAAATTCTCATTTCTCCATCCTTCTATCTTCTTTATGGATTCTTAAAAGGTAAATTGGGTGATAATTTTCTTGTGAATCCACACTAGACTCTTTAAACACTTCTTCCTCATTAAAATCATTTCTTAGGGGGCGGCTAGGTGGCATAGTGGATAGAGCACTGGCCTTGGAGTCAGGAGTACCTGATTTCAAATCCGGCCTCAGACACTTAATAATTACCTAGCTGTGTGGCCTTGGGCAAGCCACTTAACCCCCTTGCCTTGCAAAAACTAAAAAAAAAAAATCATTTCTTTTTGTGTCTACAGAATTTTGTTTTTGAGAGATTTTAATCCCTTCTGAGCTGAATTTTAGGTCATGGCATACAGTTTCTTATGGAAATATATGTTTTTTATTTCCTTATAAAAATTTTGAGATGCAGAGAGAACCTACCTACAAAATTGTCATGGTTTCTGTATCAGCAAACTCCTTGGTTAGATTCATCATTTTGATTGGTGAAACTATCAGTAAATCAAGCCAATAATTAACTCTTTTTTCTTTTGTACAGCAGGAGACAATTTTTTTTTACTATTAAAATAAGGTTTTATTTTTTAAATCAACTTTGTCGATCTTTTTTTAATATTCTCATTTTGTACAAATAATGTTTTTTTACATTAATAAAATATTCTTGTTTAAGAGTAAATGAAATATCTCCTCCCTCCCCATAAATATAGACTGGCTTGAGCAATAAAGGGGAGAGAAATTAAAATTAAAAAAAATTATAGTAATAATTGTAGGTATGGCCAGGTGGTGCAATGGACAGAGCACCAGCCCTGGAGCCATGAGCACCCAAACCCACATCCTGCCCCATACACCCAACAGTCACCCAGCCATATGACATGCAAGCCACCTGAACCCCACTGCCCTGGAAAAACCAAGAAAAGAAAAAAAAAAGACCCAAAATAAAACAAAATAGCAATAATAGTAGGGGTGGCTGGGCGGACAGAGCATTGGCCCTTGAGCCAGGAGCACCTGGGTCCAAATCCGGCCTCAGACACAAAACGATCCCCCTGCTATGCGGCCCCCGGCAGGCCACCCAGCCCCATTTGCCCTGCACCCCCCCCCAATAACAATAATAATAATAATAAATGTGCTTGAGTCTTTGTTCCAACACCAACAACTCTGTCGTGGGTGGATCACATTCTTTATGATAAGTCCATTGCAAAAGTTACTTCCATATTTTTCCGCCATTGCTGATTGCAACTCCCTCCTTTCATATTTCTCCACTACCATGCACTATATTTTCTCTCTCCTTTTACTCTGACTCTGCTGTAGGGTAGCTGAGTGGTGCAGCAGACAGATCCTCTGCCCTGGGGCCAAGAGGCCCTGAGCCCCGCCTACCACCCCTCAGGCCCAGCATCCACCTGGCCCTATGGTCTCCGACAGGCCATCCAATCCCAACCCCTTGCAAGAAGTAAAAAAGAAAATGTGTTACATTTGGCCACTCTCCCCCCATGGTCCATCCTCTCCTCCATCACTCACTTCCCCCTGCCCCCCCCCCCCTTCTTACTCCAGATGCCTACATTGAGTATATATGCTGTTTCCTCTCCTAGCCACCTCTGGTGAGAGCGAAGATTCCCTCATTCCCCCTTGCCTTCCCCCCTTCCATATCATTGCAATAGCTCATTGTAATAAAGAAAATCTTATTGTATGGCATATCTTGGCCTATTCCCCCCTCTGCTTTTTCTTTCTCCCATTACATTTCCCTTTTTTCTATTTACTCCATTTTTGCACCATATTTTATCTTCCAATTCAGCTTTCTCCTGTGCTTCAACTATAAAAGCTCCCTCTACCTGCTCTGTTAATTGAGAAGGTTCATGAGTATTATCAGTGTCATTTTTTCTATGCAGGAATACATATAGTTCATCATCATTAAGTCCCTCCTATTTTCCCCTTCTCCCCCAATCTCTATGCTTCACCCAAGTCCTGTATCTGAAGATCAAACCTGTTCAGCTCTGGCCATTCCAAAAGGAACATTTGAAATTCCCCTGGTTCATTGAAACAAGTCCATCTTTTTCCCTGGAAGAGGACATTCAGCCTTGCTGGGTAGTTGATTCTCGGTTGCATTATAAGCTCTTTTGCCTTCCAGTATATTGTATTCCAAGCCCTACGAGCTTCCAATGTAGTTGCTGCTAAGTCCTGTGTGATCCTGACTGCAGCTCCACAATATTTGAATTGTGTCCTTCTGGCTGCTTGTAATATTTTCTCTTTGACTTGGGAGTTCTGGAATTTGGCTATAATATTCCTAGGGGTTGGTTTTTGGGGATCTCTTTCTTGGGGGGATCGGTGGATTCTCTCCATTTCTATTTTGCCCTCTGCTTCTAGAATATCAGAGCAATCTTCCTGTAGTAATTCTTTGAAAATGATGTCAAGGCTCTTTTCCTGATCATGACTTTCAGGTATTCCAATAATTTTTAAATTATCTTTCCTAAGTCTGTTTTCCATATCAGTTGTTTTTTCAATGAGAAATTTCACATTTTCTTCTAATTTTTCATTTTTTTGGTTTTGAAGTATTGATTCCTGATTTCTGGTAAATTCATCAATCTCCCTGAGTTCTATTCTTTGAAGGATTTGTTCTCCTCAGAGAGTTTTCTTATCTCTTTTTCCATCTGGCCAGTTTTGCTTTTTAAAGCATTCTTCTCCTCAATAACTTTGAACTGTTTTATCCATTTGACCTTAGCTGGTTTTTAGCATGCTATTTTCTTCAGCATTTTTTTTTTGGATTTCCTTGACTAGGCTGCTGACTTCATTTTCATGTTTTTCCTGCATCTCATTTCTTTTCCCAGTTTTTCTTCTAACTCCCTCATTTGATTTTCAAAGTCTTTTTTGAGCTCTGTCATAGCCTGAGCCCAATTTCTGTTTTTCTTGGGGTCTTTAGATGCAGGAGCTTGTGCTTCCTCATCTTCAGACTGAGTATTTTGATCCTTCTTGGGCTCACATGCAAAATATTTCTTAATATTGTTCCTCTTTTTTCTCTGCTTGCTCATTTTCCCAGCCTGAGCCTGTTTTGGGGGGTGCTTCCTGAGCTTTTGGGACACCCCCCACAAGGATCTCAGTGTGTGAGGCTCTGTCCTCCCTCCTGGTCTGTGAATGACCATATGCGCCCCCCTCTGCCATGGGGCTGAGGTGGGGGGGCCTAGACTGGGATCAGGATCTGAATGTGGTCAGAACCCCAAAATCCTGTTCCAGGGGCAGAGGACAGAACTCTGTGGTCTCTGTCTCTCTCTTCACTCCCCTCCCTAGGCTCAATGGGCTCATGCCCTGGGGGCTCCTGCTTACTGGCTCTGCCTGCTTATGTTTCCTGGATCTGGAATGCAGTGGCCACCCTGCTCTCTGTGTGCCTCTGCTCGCTCTGGCAGAGGTCCCCCGCTGTTCCCCCAAGTTGTGCCCGGTGCTCCCCGAGGTGTAGGTCAGGAAACTCCCCCGCCCCTGCTGCTGTGAGCTGGGGCTCTCAGCGCTCGGGGGCTGCCTCCTGGAGGCTGAAGTTCTTTGGCTCTGGCGGGCTGCCCCTCCAACCTCGGGGAGCAGAGCCTTTCTGCTCTTTTCCAGGTTACCTTGAGTAGGAGAACTGCCTCATTGGGTCCCTCTGTGGGTTCTGTCTCTCGAAAATTTAGTTAGAGTCCTTAGCTTATGAGTTTTATGAGAGAGCACCTAAGACAGGATCCTTTCTTGTTGCCATCTTGTCTCCATCCCCTCTCTCAAGACAACTTCTTCTATCAGATGTCCTGATAATTGAAGTCTGCCTTCACCTACTATATCATGTATCAGTGCCAAACTTTGATTTGTTTCCCAAACTCATTTACTTGCTCTTTCTGTTTAGGTGATCTTTTCTTTCTTCCCATGACAATATCACTTTTCAGAAGAGATGGAATGATGATAGAGGAATCAGGACTATACAATATTTAATTTGTTTTTGTTTTCTTTGCCAAGGAGAATGGTGTGTGGACTGGAAAGACAAAACAAAAATGGCTAATGGGGAGCTGAAAATGAAGAGAAATAAAGATTGGTACATTGGTGCATCTTGGCGCAGAATGTTACACTGTCAGCCATGGTGACCCTGTCATTTATTTTTGCTTAATTGTTACAAGGAAGGCTTCAGTGGAAGGGTAAAGAGTTAATCATCCAGGAATGACTGGTGTATAAAAATTAATAAAACATTTTAAAAAGGATCTTGGAGGGGCGACTAGGTGGCGCAGTGGATAGAGCACAGGCCCTGGAGTCAAGAGTACCTGAGTTCAAATCCAGCCTCAGACACTTCATTGATTACCTAGCTATGTGGCCTTCGGCAAGCTACTTAACCCCATTGCCTTGCAAAAACCTTTTTTAAAAAAGGATCTTGGAGAATAGAAGAGGTGCTATAGGAATAAAAAGGTGTAAATACCCTTTCAGGAAAGGGATGGAGTCTACAACTATAGGCAATTGATTTTGACTCCTTACAAAATTCTAGAAATATAAAAATATGGTTAGTGAACATCTAATAAAAGAGAAGAGTGTTCACAAAGAGCCTAGCTTGCTAATTGGAGCTGGGGGTGGGTGGGTATTAAAATGTAATTTTTCTAGAGTTTAACAATGTATATGGGCAGTGTTTCTCTTACTGTTCTAGTGGATGAGGGACTTACAGGCCAGATGATAAATTATTTAAGTGATTTTGGGACCTGTTGGAATGAATGGACTACAAAGGTAGATAAATGATCATTGATGGTTCATAGTGAAGTGCTCAAACAATATTTTTGTTTCTGTGTACTTAATGTTTTTATCAGTAACTTACATAAAGGTGCATATACACACCCATTTATTCAGTTTGTAGAGGACATAAAACTGAGAAGTAGTATTAGACATAAGGCAAAAGAAATTTAATTTTAGATCCCACCTTAGTTTTCTTAACAGTCTGTATGATCATGGAGAGAGCCTTTGGTCTACCCCCTTTATTTTATAGTTTTAGGAAACCAAGACCCAGGGAGGTTAAATGACTTGCCTCTCCCAAAGCTACATTTTATTTATTTTTTATATATTATGTATATACAAATGTAAAAATGTAAAATATTAATACATAACATTATATATTCCATACATACAAAATAAAAATACCTTTACACACACAAACCAGGATTATATAACTCTAGTAGAATATAATTGCTTTGGAGGCAGGGAATGTTTTAGGGGTTTTTGTATCAACCCTTTACCTTCTTGAAAACAGAACTCTTTGATTTTTGTCCTTAGGTTCCCAGTGCAGAGCATAATAATGCCTTTTATAAAAGGAATTTAATAAATACCTGTCAAATTTTATCTTTCTAGCTTCTTTGTGATTGGTGGTATTCCAAAGCTGTCTAGAGTCTGCTCAATAGACTATTCAAAAAAGTCTCTGCTTTCCTTTTTCCTCCTGAGTATAAAACAGTACAAGCCTTAACTTCTGTTTCCACTGAGACCTAGCTTACAATTTTGGGTAGATATGGATTTCTCAGAAACCAGGAACAGTTTGGAAATTGCTAAGGGTCTAATGGTTAGCTTAGTACATGTATCCTTCTGGTACATTTGTAACGCCAGTGGTTTTAAGTCACCAACATTTAAGTGACTCCTCTGAAAATGAAAAGTTGTGTGGTCTAGTGTGTGCATAATAAATGGTTATTGATTGAATATACAGTGCCATATAGGTAGTATTATAGACAAGATTTGTACTTCAGATCCCCAGTGAATATCAAGTGAGAAAATGCCAAGTCAACATTTTAAATGATTAAGGATCCAAAAAGACCTTGATACTAGACAACATGGGATTTAATCTACTGAGGTTAAATTTATTAGGGATGGAAAAGTCTTGCATTTAAGGTCAAAACAATCAACTTCACAAGTTAAAGTAGTAAGATCCGAAAAGATTGTAAGGTTTTCATAACTGATGAGTTTCACAGTGCCTTTATAGTAGACAAAAAAGCTAATGAAGTCTGAAAATGTATTCATGGAAGAGAAGTGTTCAGGATGAGGAAGCTGATATAACCAACAAACATTTACTATGCACCAGTTGCTTTGCCAAGTGCCTGGGGATAGGGAAAAAAGCAACCAGTTCCTCCCTTCATGGTACTTAACATCCTAAGGAGAGAGTCAGGCTATAGAAACTTAAAAGATAGAGTAAGTGAAAGGTAACTTTATAGAAGATGGCACTGACTACTGGGGAGACCAAGAAAGGTCTCCTGGAGTATGTTGTCATGTGTGCTCCCAGTTAGACCATATCTGAAGTCTTGTATTCACTTTGGGTACCACTTTTTGGAAAGAAAATTGATGCTTTGGAAGGCATCCAGAGGAAGGTGACCAATATGCTAAAAAACCAGATCCCACCATAGGAAGGAACTAGTGATTTGCCTGTATAGAAAAGTTTGCTCATCTGTAAATTGAAATGCTTGGACCTGATGGCCTTTAAAGTCCCTTCCTTCTCAAAGTCTATGATTCTAATGAAGACATGGGAGGATTTGATATTTTTTATCAAGTGTTGCAAGGGCTTTCCAGTAGAAGAGGGATTAGATTTGTTCTGTTTGACACCAGTGGACAGAACTATGAATAATGGATACGAAATGCACAGATGGGTTTTAGCTTAGTATAAAAGAAAACTTTGGATTCAATCCAACTAATGTTTAATAAAATGTAAACTTCTTGAAGGCAGAGATTGTATCACACTCATATTTGAATTCCCAGCACCTGACATAGTACCTGACACATAGTAGATGATAAATACTTGCTTAATGGAATAAATATGCCCTTTTCCCTAACAATCAGAGTGAATAAACATTAATTGTCTTTTATGTTCCAGGCACTAGATACACAGGAGATATAGAGAAAGGTATAAGACAGTCCCTGCCCTCAGGGAGCACACAGTTTTTTGTTTTTGTTGTTGTTGTTGGTTTTTTTGTTGGTTTTTTTTTTAGGTTTTTGCAAGGCAAATGGGGTTAAGTGGCTTGCCCAAGGCCACACAGCTAGGTAATTATTAAGTGTCTGAGACTGGATTTGAACCCTTGTACTCCTGACTCCAGGGCCGGTGCTTTATCCACTGCGCCACCTAGCTGCCCAGGAGCACACAGTTTAACAGAGGAAGACTTAACACGTTAAAAAGAAGCTTAAAAAGCTTAGGAGGGAGGTGATAGTTACCCAATTGGGACCTGCTACTAGGGTGGAAAATGCTCTGAAGAGTTAAGAGTTGGAGTAGATGTCAGAGAAAATGGCTAGTATTTATGGAGAGCCTTAATGTTGTGCAGAGCATTTTACAGTTATTATTTTCTTCTCACTATAACCATGAGAGACAATGCTATTAACCTCATTTTACAGATGAGGAGATTGAGGCAGATAGAAGTTAAATAATTTGTCAAGGGACACAGCTAGTTATGTCTGAGGCAAGATTTAATTTAAACTCAAGTCTTCTTGACTATCTGCCACCTTAGATGCAAAAAGTGACCTCATTTGCTTTCATGGTCAAGTCATTTAATCTCTTAAGGTTCTAAGGCAACTCCATTAAACTCTATTACTGAGTTGCCAGTCTTTGTCAGCTTGGTGGTACAATGGAAATAGACTTGACTGTGAAGTCAATGAAACTGAATTCAAATCTTAGACTATGATATATCTTGCGTGGGCAAATTTCTTAATCTCTCCAGGTCCCAACTTCCTCTTTAAAGTGAGGGCTTGCACTTTAAAGGTGTCTGAAGTCCCTTCTATTCCCTAGATCAATAATCCATGAATCTTTGGCTCAAGAGTCCAGATGATAAGTTCCTTATAGGTCTGGGTGCCAAAGCTATGTACTAGGTGGTGAAAATATAAAGAAAAAAATGAAAACATCTCTGATCTTAAGGCACTTCCTTCTGGGGAGATACAATATGTTAACAGGTAGTTACAAAGTACATAAAGTAATTTTAAGATACAGAAGAAGGTGTCAGCAGGTTTTTTTTGGCAAAAGAACGAGAAATAATGTCTTGTATAAGAAAAAGGTAGCTACTTGAGCTGAGTTTTGAGAGAAACTAGGGATTCAAATTGGAAAAAATGAAGATACGAACCAGGCATGATTTATATAGTGTTAATGTAAGACCTATCATTAGGTTATGAAGTATATAGCTTTGTTTCTTTTCCTTGAGTGCTAGAACTTGATTAACTCATTAGTCAATGAAGAATGTATATCTTAGGATGGATTTAACTGTCTCCTTTTGAAAGTTTTCATCTAAGAGCAAGAATCATTAAGCCAGCAATGTGGATTTCAGATTGGGGAAGACTTCTAAAGTCCTCTTTTTCCTGTGGCCAAGCAGCTTTTAAAGTTGGAATGCCTTTCTGTGGAGGATGAAAGGGGATGCTTTAGGTAAAAGAGGAAAAACAATAGTAAATACAGGAAATGATGTCAAAAATAGCTTTTAACAGCTACTAAAGAGATTTGGACATTTATCTATAGAGCAGTGTAAATAAAGAGAATTTTAGTATGTAGGCCATGAAATTAACATCACCCTGCTCCAAAAAGCATGAATGGCAGCTCAGTGTAGAGTTGATAATCCAAGCTGCAGTAGAAGTCTGAATTGTAGGGGGCAGCTAGGTGGCGCAGTGCATAGAGCACCGGCCCTGGAGTCAGGAGGACCTGAGTTCAAATGCAGCCTCAGACACTCAATAATTACCTAGCCGTGTGGCCTTGGGCAAGCCACTTAACCCCACTGCTTTGTGAAAACAAATAAACAAAGAAGTGAATGCCATCAAAACATTTTTTAAAAAAAAGAAAATTATAATGGAATAGAAATGGGGTGCTGATATGATTCTTATAACTGTATCATAATTAAGGAAGTGCTAATTTGACCTCTCCTTTGATCATGAAGGAGCAAAAACAATACAACAGGAATTAAGGCAAAGAACCTATTTGATCAAGATCCATCTGTGCTTAATGTTAATCATAACCAGAACTGGTTGGAGGTTAACTTATAATTCCTTGACAGAAACACAGTTGATTTTATCTTAAATGTTTCCATTTCTACTCCTTTTACTTTAAATTCTTGACATTATGTGTATGATAGTCTAGGAGAACCTCCAGCTACCTGAGTGTTTATGACAAAGTATCAAATCAAAGGGTGGCAAGGAACCCGCTGATGAAGAATAAGGCTCGCACAAGATGAGTTCTTGAGGTGCAGATATATTTTAGTAGAGCAGCTTCCACTTATAACCCCATTGGAAAGTTAACTTCAGATAGTGTTCACTCCTAGCCTTTCAGGGCTATAAATATATTGATATTCAATTTTTTTTCTTTTTTCTTTTTAGGTTTTTTTTGCAAGACAAATGGGGTTAAGTGGCTTGCCCAAGCCACACGGCTAGGCAATTATTGAGTGTCTGAGGCCAGATTTGAACTCAGGTACTCCTGATTCCAGGGCCGGTGTTCTATCCACTGCGCCACCTAGCTGCCCCGATATTCAATTTTGTTGAGGCTTTGCTTGGCCTAGCTTCCAACATGGAGAGCCCCAAACTGAAATTAATTTTTCCCTTTAGTGTCTATGATTAAAACGTATATACCCAATCTCACTTTTTCAACTAGAACACAGGAAGATTGGGCCTGTGGTCTAGACATTGGCAAAGGTCTTTAACATCTTCAGTACTTGCAGTCAGTGAGCCAATGCATCAACTTTCATCAGGCCTCTACCTCCCTAATATATTGTGGCATTAGGTAGTGCTATCACTTGAATAGCCAGTCTCTGTTAGCTATCTGTATGAAGAATTGGGTAAGGAAAGGTAGAGATACTAGAAAGTAAAACAGCGAATATTTTTTTCCCACTTCAAAACAAAAAGGGAATCAAAATCTCTTAATAATACCCTTTTGAATTCCTTTCCTATTCTGGGTAATGATGAAGCAATAGAACTAGATCTGCCTAAGCAGATTTAAGCATTTAAGATTAGGAAAATGTTTTTATATAGGCATAAGATGGAGATTTGTTTTTCTAGCAAAATACTGCTACAGATTAAAATTGTCCTAACCCAGAAGCCCCAGAGTAATAATCCCCTAGAAGAAGACTTTGACCCCGACAATGATTCTACATAGTCTAGGACATCTTATTTTGGGCAAATTCTCCCAGACACAGCCTGGGGTGGGGGGAAAACAAGAGATTTTTCTGAAATTGAATAAATAACTAATGGAATATTTAGATGACAGTTAAATTTTTGCTTTGAATCCCCTCCCTTTCTCTCTAATACATTAGGGCTCCTATAATTTGGGTTGTAGTAATACTTAATATATAATATTTTTTCAGTTGGCTATATGACTTGGAGAAGATTCAAGATTAAGAAGGCTGACCTCTAAGCCTATTGCTGGAAACAAAAGCTGAAATGGGAATGGAGTCTAGAGGAAGTCTTTGGATTGTCTTACTACTTTTTGTCTTCATGATTTACCTCAGATTGGTTAAACTTAAAACTAAATAAAAGTTAGATGACCATTTTTGGAATGTGTTGTAGAAGAAGTTTTTATCTAGACATGAGTTGGACTAGGTTGCTTCTGAAATCCTTTCCATAGAATCTGAGATTGTGTATTTTTTGTTTTTTCATAGTCCAAATCAGAACAAAATAGTTAAATGACTTACCCAAATTCATCATTCATTGAAGAGCTAGCATTGACACCTAGGACTACTATGTAATCTAACATTGGAAAAAAATAACTCTTGAATCAGTTCAAATGAACCCAAGTGTTATCAGGTTGGTACCTGAAGCATAAATTCTTCTCTGACCAGTGATCATCCAACCTTTAATTGTAGGCTCCGTTGCCTTTCAAGACAGTAACTCTATTTCTAGATATTCCCAAGTTATGAAGTTCTTTCTAAGAAAATCTGAATCTCAGTAACTTCCACCCCTGAGTCTTAGTTTTTTCCTCCATAACAAAACAAAAAGAAAACTAATTCCTCTTCTGTTATCTTTTGATCACTTGAAGACTGAAGCCTTGTCTTCTCTTTCTTAGAAATATTTTGTTTTCCAATCATATAGAATAGTAGTTTCTACCTATCATTTTTTGTAATGTTTTGAATTTTACAATTTTTCCACCAACCTTGCTTCCCTCCCCCTACCTTCCCACAGAAGGCATTCTGATAGTCTTTACATTGTTTCCATGCTATACATTGATCAAAATTCAAGAGGCACCATGGTGTTGATTTTTAACATTTATATAGTGCTTTAATGATTGTAAAATATCTTATATACATTAATTCTTTTGATTCTCTTGACAACCTTGTGAGCCAGATACTACTATCATCTCTACAAGTAGACTAACAGGCTTAGAAAGGTTAAAGATGATACCTAGGGTTACACAGCTCAATGAATGTCAGAGGTAGGTTTTGAACTTATGTTATTCTTAAGTGCAGGATTCATTGCATTATACCATGCTTCTAGACTTAGAATCTGGCAAGATGTGCTTTAAATCTCACTATGGATGGCATTTACTACTTGTGTTAACAAAGACAAGTACTTGACATCATTAGGCCTTGATTTCCTATCTCTTAAGGATAAAACTTTTTTTTTCCTTCTCAATGAAGGGAGATAGGAAGGAGAGAAAGCAAAATTTTTTCAAATAAAAAAAATTTTTAATTAGCTTTAGCATTTGTCTCAGATTGTTTTGAGATACAAGTAAGGTATGGTATGTAAAGCTCTGCAAAGTATCGCAAACTCTTATTTTGTTTTTTTAATCTAACAGACTAGTCATCCTAGAGGAAAAAGGAAATAAGGGGTGTTGTATTCACAGCCTCTCCTTTTAAATGTCCAGAAACTGTCCCTTAAATAATTATTTTAGAATTTTGCCCTAAATCAGCATAAAGGTCACTGGCCCATAAGTTGAAAGATCTTTTTTTTTTCACTTTTTGGAAAGTAATTTGTTTGGTTATCTCCAGTCTCAGAAAAATTGCCTCATCTCAACAGTTATTTATGTATCATTGATAGATGTTCAGCAGTCTACATCCACAAGATCAGTGAATATGGTAGGAATTGAAGTATCAGGCCCAACTCTCTTGAATTTCTTGAAATAAGTTAGTACTCATCTGCCCTTTCCTTTCTTCCTGGGTTTTAATTCATTCCAGCCATATACTTCTCCATCTGAAAATCACATTTAAAGGAAAAAACTATAAAGAGTAGTCATTCCTTCTATTAGCCATTTGTATCATTGTTCCCTCTTTTTAAGGTAGCATTCCAAGAAACATGTTCTTTAATGTTTTTCTACTCTTGTCTCAAGATGGTACTCCCCAAAACCATGCCTTGGTTGTTCTTATAGGACTGTATTTTTCTTTTGACATTTGTTTAAGTTTTCTCAGTTACCTTCCTCCCTTTCATCTTATGTCCTTTTAAAATTCTCAGTATCCCATGGAATTAGGCCAGTTTCTCATGTGCTCCCCATGATCAAAATTATTCCATTATCATAATTTTCTTAAGCCCTCCTTCTTGTGCTATTGTCCTTTTTTAAAAAGGAAAAAATAAAATTATATGTAGAATAGTACTTTATGTTTTACAGAGCATTTTTCTTACTATAGTTTAATGGTCTAGACAGTATAGAAAAGAAGTAAAAGTAGAAAATAAGCATTTTGAAGGAAAGCTCAAAAAGATATTTTCCTCCAACAGTTATCCCTAAGAGTATCTTTTGAAATTATGTGTGGAGATGTTTTGTTTTTCAGTCAACCAGCAAAATCTTTCCACAGATTTATCACTCTTATTTCCTTAGAATTCTACCAGAGACGCCTTGATCAACAAAAATATCAAGCCATTATTGAGCACCTTCAGCCAATTAGCTGGCAGGTAAGAGCATCCATTTCCATCAACAATGCACACCAAAGTTTTGTGTTTGTCTGAGCTTTTAACAAAATATAGGTTTTGTTTTGTTTTTGATAGTGAAAATGAGAAAAAATGTACCCTTGATCAAGCTTTCAGAGTTATTCTAGAAGAGGAAATTGTAAGTATACCTTTCTGCTACCAAATCTTAGAATTTTCTGGCAAACTAAGGAGTTATTTGTCATTTAAAAGTTACTTCTGTTCTTAAGATGAATAATTCAGTTTGAAAGGGGAACCCATTTTGAAGAATTACTCAGGAGAATAAGACTACATTGTGAAGAGTGTGCTAGGTGCCATACTTGGAATCAAGAAGAAAGACCCACGTTCATGGCCTGCCAAGCTTTATGACTGTGAACAAGTTATTTAACTTTTATGGATTTCAAGCACTGCTCTTAGATCCTATATTATAAATGGGTTATGTGTGGCATGCCTTCACCATATCAGTGAAATTACAGGTCCATGATGATTATTTCTTATTGCTATATATTTAGACCAGTTTCTCATAATTAACTGTTATAATTGACATAGTCATTTCTGAACTAATTTGCATCAATACCAACTAAGTATTGACAGTTCATAGGCATTATAAACGTTTAAGACAATAAATTAAGACTACCCCATCCAAAGATTTTAAGTATATCCAAAGACTTATGTAATTCAGGATATAGTTAAGGAAGAGCATCTCATTCAGTGATATCACAGTTGGATAATGTTATAGTGGCCAAAAGAGTCTAGCTGAGATTTGGGTGAATAACCTTTTTTCTATTAGAATACTAAAAATCATTCTAAGGTATTCTTACCAGTGAGACACATGCCAGGAATAGTGAAAAATATTTATATAATATATAAAAAAAAGAAGATATTTTCCCCATCATCTGTGAGCATACATATAGAAATTGAGAGAGAACAAACATGTTGGCTTTTGCCAGAATTAAATACATTTTTTTAAGAAATAAAAACAATTCTTTAATATTTTTACTTGTTGTGAGCTAGAAACTTGATTTTCATGTCAATGTTTTTTTCAAATAGGCACTTTTATTTTAATCTTGGCCATGTTTTGATTCAAATCATGTGCCAACACAGATTCAAAGAGTCGACTTTTAAAATACATAAGTCCCACTTTAATTTTTGGAACACTTTTTAAAAATTCCATTTAACTGTGTTATAGTACTAATAATGGTAACGAGAGGAAAAAACAATGTCTGCATAATCCCAAAGAAATCAGAATATTATTCTACTATAAATCTATAACAAATTGTAATAAATGATTGTAATGGAATGTTACTGTACTATAAGAAATAATGGACAGGCTGATTTCAGAAAAACCTGGATAGACATACATGAGTTGATGCAGAATAAAGTGAACAGAACCAGGAGAACATTTTCCAGAATAATAGTGACTGTACAATGATCAACTGTGAATGACTTGGCTATTCTCAGTGATATAGTTACCTAAGACAGTTCCAAAGGACTCATGAAAAATGCTATCCAACTCCATAGAAAGAATAAGTGAAATCTGAATACATATCGAAACATGCTATTTTCCATTTTCAATTCATTTTTATGATTTTTTTTTGTCTTTTGTGTTTTGATTTTCTGTGTGTGTGTTTAGGATTTTTGTTTTGTTTTGGGGGGATCTATAACTTTTACAAATGACTTAAGGTTTTTAAAAAACTATAAATTTGTGTGAACATAGCACCTCAGTTTATTTTAATTCATTTTCAGAGGAGCACTTCAGTTTATTTTAGTTTAGACAAAGTTGAAGATTACAAAAGGCTATAGGTCCTCCTTCCTGGGATAACCTTTTATGCATTTGCAGTAGCCTTTCATTTATATTATTAAAGTGGAAAGGGACTAAGTGGATAGGATTGTATGAATGGGAAGGTATATCTTATGTATTATTACTTGCCTTAAACTATATGTTCCATTACTGTGATACTACCTAATTGTTTCAGTCCCAGAACAAATACTTGAACTTGCTTTCCTTTCTCTTTTCTTAGAGAATCTTGAATATTCAAATTGTATAATTTTTCAGATTAGAATAAGTTATTATACTGGTCTCATGTCATATATACTGTTTGAGTATGGCATTGCACCATGAGAAGCAAGGTAATATTGCTAGACACTTCAATGTACTTCATTGTTTTTATTTGGAGACAAATGCTTTAAAGTAGAAAAAAAAAAATTTCAGTTAAATGTAAAGTTAAAGATAGGGACTTGACATGTGATTTTTACTGATATAGAGAACAAATGACTAGCCATTGGTTATAGAGGCACTATAGGTCAGATCTGGAACTTGACCCCAGGTCTGCCTGACTTCAATACATACTCTTATTATAGCATACCACACTACTTCTTATATTATATATATATATGGTCTTTTAGAAAAATTTTTCATTGATAATAGAATTTAAATCCAGAAAGGAATTTAACAACTATTTAACCTAACCCATATGAAAAAGAATTTTTATTGTCACTTACACAGCAAGTGGGTTAGTCAGGATTTCTGCTTGAGAACTTCCAGTGAGGAGAAAGCTCATTACTTCTTGAGGCAGACCAGCTTCATTTTAGGATAGTTCTTGATGTATAGAAGTTTTCCTTATATCAAATCTAAATTTGACTGGTTGTAACTTCCGCTCATTGCTTTTGGTTCTTCCTGCTGGGGTCGAATGGGATATGTCTAAACCCTCTTAAATGACATTTTTCAGAGACTTGAAGACAGTCATGTTCCCATCAAGTCTTCTCTTCTCCAGGCTAAACATCTCCCATTATCCTCCTCTTGACACCTTCCAGCTTTTCAGTGTCCTTCCTAATAAACTGGTACCAGAGCAGAACATAATATATTTTGCTTTAAAACAACAGATACTTCCCAACAAACTCCTTCAAAAGTACAGTAATTTAAAGCTTAACTACCAAATAACATGATTGTGACTAATAGTTTGCTATTTTATACTTTAAGGTTAAAAATAGCCTTTTTGCTATAAATTAACTTATTCTTAGTATAGTTTATGAGAATAAATTATGTGATATTAATATAAATATATTTTGAAATATTGTTTAATGGGAAAATGTTGGAAGTTCTATACACCAAAATGTTACAAGATTTTATATTGCCCTCTGGTCCTGGAATCAGGAGGACCTGAGTCCAACCTCAGACACTTAATAATTACCTCGATGTGTGACCTTGGACAAATCACTCAACCCCATTGCCTTGCAAAAAAAATATTTTATATTGTCTTTTGGTACATTACTGAGTTTTGATTAAGATAGCATTTTTATTTATCATGCGTATTTTTTTATTGTGGGATTGGATAACAATAATTTATATTTATAAAACTTTAAAGTTTGCAAATCTCATTTGAATTTTACTGTTAGGTGAGGTAGATACTATTGGTGGTATCATCATTTACATTTATTTACATCCTCATTTATAGATGAGGAAACATTGTCAGAGAGTTTAAATGACTTATCCATTCATGTAGTTATTAAGTGTTGGAAGCAGAATTTGAATTCATATCTTCCAACTTTTGCTTCCAACACTTAATAACTACATGAAACTACAGCTTTCTATGCATTATTTTGCTAATAACCAAATTAATTAAGGGGAATCTAGATATCACAGTAAAAAGAGTGATGCCAGAACTGGAATTAGGAAGATTCATTTTCCTAAGTTCAAATCTGGCCTCAGACACTTTTTAACTGTTTTATTCTCAGTGAGTCTCTTAACCCTGTTTGCCTCAGTTCCTGGTCTTTAAAATGAGTTGGAGAAAGAAATGGCCAATCACTTCAGAATCTTTGCCAAGAAACCCCAAGAAGGGGTCATGAAGAGTTAGATACAACTGAAACAACTATAGTATCAACAAAATAAATTGAGACGGTTATGTGGTGTTCAACCATTTAAACCTGTATAGACATACATGAATTGATGCGGAATAAAGTGAACAGAACCAGGAGAACATTGTACAGATAGTTTGGTTTTTTTAGGGAAGTGTCAGAAAAAATTTAGCTTTTACATAGTAGTGTCTAAAAGCATTCTAATTAAAATAATCTTATAAGAAATGGTACTTTTTTTTAATCAAATAGTTATAGTCATCAAATTATTGCAAAACATTCTTATTTCATTTCAGTCTTTTTCCTTTGTTGGTAGATAACCCGTGCTTCATGTGAAAATGTTTTGGCAATTATTTCTCTTGCTATTGGTGGAGTCACTGAAGGTAGGTAGTTTTCATAGATTTAAGCTGATGAATGAACTATTTCATTTTAACCTTTTTTCTTCCTTTCTCCCTGTCTTTTCCAATCATGCCCATTCTTCAAAGCCTTTCTCAGATGCCACATCTATAAAAACCTTTTCAGCCATACTGATCTCTCTCCAGTCCCTTTCCTCCAATGTACTCCCTTGCCACACATTTTGGTCCTTAATTATGTTTGTCCTAGGTAATTTTTAAATTGTTAAATTGCTGCATGTATAAAATTTTTGTCTCCCAGAGTACAATGTAAGCATTATGGTAATAAAATTGATGACATTTACAATTCTTACATCCTCCATAATGTCTGGAATGATATTAGACATAATAAATTCTTACTGCATCACCCTGCCCAGATCCTCCTCCCGTTATCCTCTGACCTTCAGGTTGAGTACAGTACATGTTTCATGGTCTTAATTTCTATCCCAAACCCTACCCTTATCTTTAGTCCCTCAAGTTTTCCTGCAGTTGAATCTTTCATGCCTCAGCTTCTCAGTTTATTTACTTAAAAAACACCTCAAACTGCTATCTCCAGCCTACCTCATCCACTAACAGGATAGTTTATACCTTTAACTCTAACCCTAAACTTTCACTTGTGCCTTTTCTACCTCTTCTGGTGACTCATTCCTAAATAGAATTTTTGTCTTCACCACAGCCAGTTTTTCCATTAGTCTCTTGCTACTTTTCTGGTCTCATTTTCCTCCTTTTGGTCTTAAACCTAAAGTTCTCTAATATTCCAGTGGATCTGGAATCTCATCATTCCTTCAGTGATAAGATCAGAAACCACCCAAGCCTGCCCATCCTGTGCAACTCCTATCTGTACCCTCTTGTAGAATCCACAAAAGGGGAATGGGAGGTTGAAGAGTTGATGGTAGGGAATCTTCCTATTGTGCTTGGGGGTCTTTGTCATATTATCTTGGAAATGTGTGACTGTTATTGAGAATGAGTTATCTTTTTCCCCTGGTCATATGTCTCCAGCTTCATCTTTTACACAGGTTTTGAGAAATTCTTCATTTATAATAATATGGCAGCTTGCTCATGCTTACTATGTATATTATTTATTTTCCTTTGGATGATCTCAACTTAAGTTCTTCTGAGACTGTTTCAAAATTCAAAATCATATACCATCTCCAGAAGAAAATTACCATTAAAAAGAAGGGTCTTGGTTTCTGATAGAAACTTGAGATGATAATTCAGTCTATTTTCTTCCTCTTGTTCAATCCTGGGTCTAGTTCATTATCTATTGTCCAGTATCTCTCCAAGACATGTTCTGATGGATATCCTCTGAAAAGGGCTTCAAGCAGGATTTTATATTTGATCCTAGAGGTGTCAGGAAACCACTAAAGTTTTTTGAAGTGAGAGGAATCACATGGTCAAATTTGTGCTTTGACTGCCTAGTGGAGACTCTACTAGAACAGAGAGAGATTTTTGGCAAATTAATCAGCAGCCTGTTGAAATAGTCCAAATAGTAGGTGATAAGTAGTGGGTAGAGGTAAGTTTAGAAAGGAGCACATGTGAAAGATGTTAAGCTCAAATTGATAGTTTTTGACAACAGATTGGTTATGGGTGGTAAGAGTGTTAAGTTAAAGATGTTAAGGAGTTAAGGATGATAACTCAGTTGTGTGAACTTGGATGACTTGAGAGGATGACGATGCCATTGATAGTAAATAGAAAAAGTTTGGATAGAAGAAGAGCTTGGAGGGAAGGATATTGAGTTCAGTTTTGGACCTGCTGAGGGACAGAGCTAGGATGTCAGAGAAAATACAGGAAACTGCCTGAGCTCTCCCATTTCCTCTTGAAACTACTTTAAATCAATCATGCTTCAAAACAAATTTTGGAGTGAACCCACAGAAGGATGGGATGAACCAGTTTTCCAGCCCAGCATAAAAGAACAGTACGAAAGATCTATCTCATTTGTGTAAAATGGGAGAACCTTCCACCCCCCAGTGCAGGCAGTGTCCAAGAAAGCCAGCAAGATGCCTCTAGCCCCAACAGACCAGCAACCAAGCTCCCCTAGCCCCACTTTGGCAGGCTAACTGGATTCCAGCCATCCAGCCCAGGTACAGCAGGCTAATGACTAAATCTGGCAGTTCCAGAGGCCCTAGCACAGCAGATGAGCTAGAGGCCCTGGTACAGCAAGCCGAGGGTCCTGACCCACAGTGAATGAATTTTGGAACATTGCTCCTTCCAATCTTAGAGAGCTCAACTTTAAAAGTCAAGAAATAGACTAGAAAAAGACCAAAAAGCAAACAAAGAAGATCTGACCATAGAAAACAACTATGGCAACAGGGAAGATCAAAACACAAAATTCAAAAGAGAATAACAATATCAAAACACCTATATTCAAAGCCTCAAAGAAAAATACATTTGAATCTCAGGCCCAAAAAGTCTTCCTGGAAGAGTTCAAAAAGGAGTTTAAAAATCAACTAAGTAAAGTAGAATAAAAATTTTGGACATTGAGTTGAATATATTTACAGGTCATCTGGTATAAGTATCCTATGGGGAGCTGGAAGTGTGAGACGTGTTAGGAATAGAGATATATGAGAATTATCTGCATAGCGATGATAATTGAATCCATGGTAGCTAAAGAGATTAAGAAGTAGTATAGAGGGAAAGAAGAAGGCCTGGGACAGAACCTTGGGGGTTCTGTGGGAGTGATCTGAATGAGATCCAGAAAAGGAGTTTGAGAAGGAATGGTTATAGATAAATAGGAGGAAAACCAGGAAAAGGTATCCCAAAATCTAAAGAAAAGAGGATATCAAATTGAAGGTATTTGAATGGTGTCAGTAAGGATGAGGAAAGGGAGAAAAAGCCATTAGATTTTTCATGAAAGAAATAATTAGTAACTTTTTGTTTTGAAAGGCAATGGGGTTAAGTGACTTGCCCAAGCTCACATGGCTAGGTAATTATTTAGCGTCTGAGATCATATTTGAACTCAGGTCCTCCTGACTCCAGGGCTGGTGCTTTATTCACTGTACCACCTAACTGTCCCCTAAAATCATTAGTAACTTTGGAGAAAACAATTTCAATTGAAAGATGAGGTCAGAAGTCAGATTGTAGAGAGTTGAGAAGAGTGAGAAGAAAAGAAGTGGAGGCATCTATTGTAGATGGCAATGAAGTTCTGCCCCATCTTGATAGCTTACAAGGATGGAGAGGTTGAGATAAGAGAGAGTGGGAATGTCTAGGAGCAGTCTTGGAAAAAGAGAAGGTGGAATGAGATCACTTGTACATCTTAGAGGGATTAACCTGGATAAGAGGGATAAGAAGAACCAGCTGTTCAAGTGAGAAGCATAAATGAAGGAACAGAAAATGATAAAATCATCTTGGTTGAATGTCTTTAGTTCGTTATTTTTTTTTTTTCAATAACTATGAGGCAGAATTCTCAATTGAGCATGTTGGAGCCATGAGAAATTTGAAGAAAGATGAAGTTTGGAAGAGCTATTTGTGGTGTGTTTGAGAGTGAGTTAATTAGAGAAGCAATAAAGGATTGCCCATCATCCATGAGAACCCAATGGAGATTATATAAAATCAATCTGGGGTGAGATTGCAGTGCTTAGAATACTAGATTTGGATCAGGAAAGCCTGAGTTCTAATTCTTCTGACTTCTTAGCTGAGTGACCCTGAGCAGTTCTTTAACCTCTCTCAGCCTCACTTTCCTCATTGTAAAATGAGGATAATTATAGTACTACTAATCTATAACTCTTAGGGTTATTATGAAGGACAAGTGAAATAAGATATGTCAAGTGCTTTGTAACCTGAATAACTATGTAAATGTTTAAATTTTTGCTTAAATAAAACTCCATGTCCTGACACTCAGAAGCTCTTCTTGACTTCAATCTTTATTTCCCAGCCTAATTTTTCTCCTTATTCCCATTCTGTTTTTTGGACTAGGATATAATCAACTCGTTTTTCTGGAAAAATTATATCAATCTAATTAGCCTTTTATCTTCCTAGTCACCTGTCTCCTAAGTTTATTATCCTCCCTCATTAGAATTTAAGCTCCTTGAGGATAGATAATCTTTTTTGCTTTTTGTTTTTGTAACTCTAGTACTTTGAGTAATACCTAGCACTAAGTAAGGATATAGGGACTGGAACTATACAAGTACAAAAAAACTCCCAAGTGAAGAAACATCCCTCTCACAATGCAGATTGGTACCTTCTGTGGTCTTCTAAGGAATTAATAGATTTAGTGACTTATCTGGATCTCATAGCCATATATGTCAGAAGGTAGGACTTTAGCCTGCATCTTACTGGCTTCAAGGCCTGCTCATTTCATGATGCCATGTTTCAACTTTTTTTTCTTTTTTATTTGTATCTGAGCATTTGGTACAATGCTAGGCATATATTAAGTATTTGATAAAGACTTTTCATTCCTTTATTCATACAGTCTATTTTGGCCAAACTTGAATACTTTTATTCTCTAATAACATTCCAATCCAGCCCCTTATGAATTTATTAAGCTGGACATATATTTCCTTATCATCTGTCTTTTAAACATCCCTTTCTTTTTTCAAACCATAAGTCAGGCATTATTTTCTTTGTGAAACTTTACTTGATGCCCTTCCCTAACCCTTCTCAAATTTTCCCAGAGCACTTTACCTGGATCTCTCCTGAGTATCTATCAAACCTAGTAATGTATTTGTCTGTGTGCCTATATCCATTTCAATATATTAGTAAACTCTTTAAGGATTAGAACTGCATTATTTTTATTTTTTGTGCTTTGGTACTTTGAAAGGTGCTTTACATGTAATCATTCAGTAACCTATTTTTTAATTGGATTAAACCCCCTCTCAGAGCAGCTAACTCCCCACTATTCTCCCCAGTATTTAACTGGTTCATGCATATATTCATCAAAGAATTGAAGTATTTGTAGGCAAAGGTGGTATTTAACAAAAGCTGTGAACTTAATTTGTGATCTTAATATTGTGATATGGGTTGTTAATCTTTTCTGTTTTTAACAATATTGAATTTATTTATGTCTTTTTGCATGCAACCTTTTCTATCCCCTCTTAAAGCTAGTACTTCTATCCTGTATATCTTTTTTGTACACAATCATTTATATATTTATATATTGTCTACCTCTA
The DNA here is from genome assembly GCF_037893015.1 of Macrotis lagotis. NCBI lineage: Eukaryota > Metazoa > Chordata > Mammalia > Peramelemorphia > Peramelidae > Macrotis > Macrotis lagotis. The sequence goes on along the minus strand of NC_133666.1, from coordinate 456,204,358 downwards.
TTCCCCCCCAACCCCCCCCCCCCCCCAGAGCAGGGACTGTTACCTGGCACTTAGTAGCACTTAATAAATGCTTCTTGATTTAACTTGACACTAATACAAGCACTTCATCTAACTTACATCATACAATTAGTAAAGGATGCTTAATAAGGAAATGCGTATTTCAGTATTCATACTGAATTTGGGAGGGGGATGACACAATGATTTTTTTATTTGCTATTCAGCCCTTAAAATCAGTTTGTTTGATTTGTCAGAGTTTGAGGACTCAGATTTCATAATAAAGGATTGTGTCAAATTTTGTTGTAATTTAAAGGCAAACATAATATCATTTATTGTCTTCTTTTCGTTCCCTGATTGATTCTGGTGTTAAACTTTTCTTCCCATCTAGATTATAAACCTTTCAAGGGTAGGAACAGCCATGTCTTATACATTTTCTCTTTCTTCTACATTACCTTATAAAAATTCACATTTATATAATTAGTAATTCACATTTATTTAACTAATAAGTGCTGGACCAAGAGGAATCCAGTTCACCTCACTCTTAGGTCATCATTACTTTCCCTATATCAGTGATTTCCTAGCTCAGTATAAAATAGATAGGATACTTTCTGATAGATAGTAAAAGGTAATAGCTATTCATGTTTATATAGTGTTATTAGATTTACAAAATAATTTCTCACAACATCCTTCTTTGGTAGATAGCATTATTAGAGAATCATGATTAGTACATAGAGAGATAATTAGCCTAGGAATCAGGAAGACCTGTGTAAAATTCCTCTCTCTAATGCATGGGCTCTAGGATCTTTACTTTAACTTAAATGTCCAAGGCTCTTTAAATACTTAAATTTCAGAGCGGTGCCAGTTTATATTGATAGAAGCATTTTCCTCACAGGTCCAGATCAAAATGTTCATTTTTTGTGTGTATCAAGCATGCATGCATGAATGTACATGTGTGTGTCCATTGTGTGGATGGCTATAAATTCATCTCCATTTTACAGATAAACTGAGATTAAGTGATTTGTGTCAGGCTATACGGTGGTGGTGGCGGCGGTGGTGGTGGTGGTGGTGGCGGTGGTATAAACACATTCTTGTGTTTCCAAGATAGTCTCTGTTTGCAATGAATTTAATTCTAATGGGGGGGAGGGAATTGAAATGGTGAGAGTAAGGAAGAGGGAGAGATGGCTGAGAAGTGGCATGGAATCTGATCTCCATTATTCTTTGCTTAAATTGAAGTAAACCTCCCTCTACCCTTTTTTAAAGAGTATTTTTAAGTATCTGGTTTTTTAAAGTTCTGCATTATTCTTCATAGATTATAAAAATATGCAATTATCTAAACTTTTTAATTGAAATATGCCCCCACTTAAAGGTATTTGTACAGCATCTACACCTTTTGTACTATTGGGAGATGTTTTGGATTGTCTTCCTTTGGATCAGTGTGACACAATCTTCACCTTTGTGGAGAAAAATGTTGCAACTTGGAAATCAGTAAGTTTGTTTCTCCTTTTTGTTAACTCTGTTTTTCTTTTTATCTTTCTGGAAATCTTACAGTATTATAACAGATTATCATGTAATTCTCTCTATACCTCTGGTTTGAGATAAAAGATCACATACTTGCTTTGTGGTTGAAAGAATTATCTTTGTATAACTTGTACCTAGGTGTCCTAAGATGACTTGCATTACTCTTAGATTCCTAGAGAATCATCTGGAGAGGATTGAAATAGGAAATTTTATCATCAAAAGCAATTAAAATGATACACTTGTTAAGTGTCAGGTGTTTATCTTACTTGTATTTCTGGAATTAAGTTTTTTGTAATTAAAGAACAAATTTAGGGGCAGCTAGGTAGCACAGTGGATAGAGCACCGGTCCTGGAGTCAGGAGCACCTGAGTTCAAATCCGGTCTCAGACACTTAATAATTACTTAGCTGTGTGGCTGTGGGCAAGCTACTTAACCCCATTTGCCTTGCAAAAACCTAAAAAAAAAACAAAAAAAAACTTAGTTTATTGCTAGATTTCCTACTCTAACTGCATTTATGGAACATGTACAAATTCCATGTAATAATAAATTTTTTTATTTATAGAATACATTCTATTCTGCTGGAAAAAACTATTTATTGCGCATGTGCAATGGTGAGTAAAAACATTGAAAGGTAGAAATGTTATCTTTTTATAATTAGATTTAGATTTGTGGTAACTATTTAATAGAAGAAACAAAAGCATTTACATTGTGAAAATGCAATATACAAAATGTGGTATCGTTTACTTCTGGGCAACAAAGTATAATGAAAAAAGCTATAGATTTGGAGTCAGGAAAGAGCTAAATTTGAATCTTACTTTCATCCTACCTTTTTGATCATAAACAAGTCAGTTAATCTTTCTAAGCTTCTGTAAAACGAGAGTAATAATACCTGCTTCATAGTGTTGTTTTGAGAGTCATATATTTAATGCACTATATAAAAAACAGCTTTTACTATTATTATTACACAGCTTCTTGTTTGTTAAAAAAAAATTTTGATAACCTTAAAATCTCATTAGACACAGAGTATTTCCCTTAGGGTATTTCTCAAACATTTTTAGTCTACCAGAAGAGTGTTTTAAAGACCATTTGCTTCGATCTTTACTCCTACAGTAAAAAGAAACAAAAAAAGGGAAATGACTTTGAGGACAGGGACTATATCTTATTTTACTGTGTATATGTTACTCATAATTCATTGCATACATATAATTTTGTTAAGTAAATGACAAAATTAGTAAAATAACCCTCATTGATTACTAATAAATTAAATCTTAAAACTCAACCAAATCAAATTCATACGATTTTAGAGAAGAATGAATGTCAGTTCACATTTGCTGAACTACTGCTTATGGAAGAGTATTTTGACCATGTAGTTAAGGCACTTGGATATGGTTGTGATAAACACAAAATCCTCCCTCATTTCTTTTTGCTTTCATTTCTACATATTGTTTTAGATCTCCTAAGAAGATTATCAAAGTCCCAGAATACAGTGTTCTGTGGAAGGATTCAGCTTTTCTTGGCCAGACTTTTTCCTTTGTCAGAGAAATCAGGTAAGCTTTTACAAATTAGAACCAGGGATGATTTACAGCTGATTCTTGTACAGTTGTTAAATAGATTACTGTCTACTATTTCTGGTAATGGAAACTTAACAAAGATATTAAGGTACTCATAATCACATAATTTCAGAAAAGGCATAGTAGGAAATTATTGCTATTCTACTAGCAGAGAAAGTTTATAGAAAAATAGATTTTTATTCCTAAAATAAAACAATTGACTTTTTTGTTGAAATTTTTAATTGATAATCTTTCATTTTAATTGAACCTTGCTTTCTAAAATACTTTCACATCTCTTAATTTATATCTTCACAATATCTCTGTGACATAAGATTTTTCTCTTTTTTTTCTTCTTTAAAAAAGAAAGTAGTTAAGGCATCTGTCTGAATAGTCAGTCTCTAAGTTTTAGGATTTTAATGATATTGAAACAAGTATTCAAACACAGTTTCAAACCATTCTCCATTGATAGCTAATTAACATACTTTTTTTCTTGGTGCTTAGAGTCTCTTATTACATTCTTAATAGAACATCTACTTATTCCTCCTTTTAAGAGATTATTATTTTATAAGCTTTAGTAATCATCTTCATGGTCTTCATAGGATCATAGATATTTTACAGAGGAGGAAACAGGCTGAGAGCAGCTAAGTGACATGTCTTGGGTCATAAGACTCTTATGCAAAATTTAAACTTGGATCATCTTGATTACATGCATAATGCTCCTTCCAGTAGTCCATTTAACTGTCTATTCATGCTTTCCCTGAGTACTTTGAGAGAAAAAAAAAAACAACTTTATATCATGCATTGATGTTTTTTTATATCCTTTAGCTATATAGCAGTTCTTATATTCACTTCTTTAAGGAATGCTTGTGAGCTATCTAAACATATATTGTGAACCTTTTTATTTTCATGTCCTAAAGCCTACAGAGAACTAGGGAAATGATCCAGGTAAACCAGCTTATAACAAGAACATTTGTACTTGAAACTGGAAAAACAACAAAAAGAGTGAAGTTAAAATTAATGGTCCAGCATTTTTATAATGAGCTGTTGTCATAATAAACTCTCCTCTGTTTTCAGTATGCTATTTGAAGAAGTGGCAGAGACCCTCAGATGGATTAAGTTCAGTTGGACCTTCATTACAGAAATCTGCTAATAGTGTGACACCATTTTAAAAGCACTTAAGGATCTATTTATAAGAGGTCTCAAAGGAGGGGGAAACTCAAAAGAATAGAAACAGACAGTATTTACCCAAGAAACAGTCCTACCTAGAGACTAGTTATTGGCCTGAAATCCTTTTGAGAATAAGTAGGCATGGGGTGGCTAGGTGGCATGTGGAATAGAACACCAGTCCTGGAGTCAGGAGGACCGGAGTTAAAAATCAGCCTAAGACACTTAATATTTGCCTAGTTTTGTGACCTTGGCCAAGTCACTTAACCCATTGCCTTGCAAAAACCAAAAAAATATTTTTTTCAGAGAATAAGTAGACATCCTCCATGAAAATATGAGAAAATAACCCAAGATTAACACAGCATAGAAAGCAACTTTTAAAACTTTTAAAAAATTGTAAATTATTTTTATTGTTCCCATTAATTTTTCATCCATATTTTTTTTTGTTGGTTTTTTGCAAGGCAAATGGGGTTAAGTGGCTTGCCCAAGGCCACACAGCTAGGTAATTATTAAGTGTCTGAGACCAGATTTGAACCCAGGTACTCCTGACTCCAAGGCCGGTGCTTTATCCACTGCACCACCTAGCCGCCCCTATATGCGTTCTTAAATGTAGCACTTCTACCCCTTCTCATCAAGCCATACCTTATAGTAATAGGTCAGGTGAGCAAAATACATGAACCATTTATGACAACCTATGCAACATTCCCCAAATTTCCCTCACCTTCACCTTCTTTTAAAATAGAAGGCTATAAATTTATAATTATAAAATTAGCTGAGGTACAAACAATAACATTGTTTGATTTCAAGAAAACATTTCAGTTAGAACAAAATACAGTCTTTAATGCTTTATTCAGAGTAGATATTCTTGTGCATACATTATAACTATCCAAAAATCCCATGATAAATTTGACTACAGAGAAAACTTTCTTCAACATCTGTTGAATATTGATACAAAATAAGCTATTGAACAGGAAAACATATGTTCATTCAAAGTATTCCCAGCACTGAGGAAGATTTTCTTTGGAAGATGCAAGAAAGACTTTATTCCTAAGACAGGGCCCTCCAGATATTCAACTTACTGGAACTACAAAGGCACATATGTGATATACACAGGAATATGAAAAATTGAGTTACACATAATAAAAGAACATTGGATGAAAAGATGAAATCTATGGCATGCAACTGCATAGGAGGCCTATAAAATTAGTCCATTGATCAGGATAAGGTCTGTCAGCCTCCAGTTGACTAGAATATGGTTCTGGAATGCTATAACTAATTCAGAAAGGATATGATAAGAAGGATAGAAATAAATCAGATTACAGATAGATAGATCAATTCATTAATCTAGATATACTCTTGAGAAACTTCAGGAACTAGAGAGATGAGAATAAGATGGTGATGAAGCATAGTGGAGAGCATTTGGATAAAGCTAACAGAAGCTGAAACAAATAGTATTATCAATAAAGAATAGTAGGGACCACCTTTTCAGAGGAAATAGATTTTGATGATAAACAATTAATGAGAAACTTAAATTATACATTTAACTGTTGAAACACTCAATATTTGTGGTAAAAGCAAAGCTGCTAGTGTTTCCTTTAATGATAACTTCATCTTTTAAAAAGATGGAGGTACCAAGTTGAGTAAGTGGATCTGATTCTCACTTAGAAGGGAAACTTGCTGATAAATCATCTTATAAAAGGAAGAGGGAAACTAGATATTGCAGTGAATAGAGCACTGACTTGGAGTCAGGAGGGCCTGAGTTTAATTCAGCCTCAGACAATAATTACCCAGCTGTGTGACCTTGGGCATATCATTGAACCCCATTGCCTTGAAAAAATTGAGGAAAAGAAAAGGAAACTAGGCATGATTTTACCTTGGTCTAAATTGAGGACAGTAGGATTCAAAAGACAGGATTCTTTGGACAAATTTACAGGAGAAAACAGTCTAAGATGAATGAAAAATTCTCAAGAAATACATTCTGAAGACATAGGAGGATCAGTTCTGGAAAAGAGTGAAAAATTATATAAAAACACTAATAAGGATACACAGAACTCATGGATCAACTTAAATTTTTAACACATGTATATTTTTTTAAAAGTAAATTAGATAAAGTCCTGTTTTAAAAAACGAGTGCAAAAAGCAAGGCATTATTACCCTTTAAGAATGGTGACAGAAATTCCAAAGTTTACCTTGGTGAAAAAAATTAAAGTTCAAAGGTATAGTGACGGTTGAAAAAGGTTCCAGGGCGGAGCCAAGATAGCCACAAGAAGAGATCCAGTCCTAGGAGCTCTCTGATAAAACTCATCAGCTAAGGACTCTAACTAAACTTTCGAGAGACAGAACCCACAAAGGGACCCAGTGAGGCAGTTCTCCTACTCAAGGTAACCTGGAAAAGAGCAGAAAGGCTCTGCTCCCCGGGGTCAGAGGGGCAGCCCGCCGGAGGGGTGACCCACTAGAGCCCAAGAACCTCAGCCTCCCAGAGGCAGCCCCAGGACGCTGGGAGTCTCAGCTCACAGCAGTGGGGGAGTCTCCTAAGCTGCACCCCGAGGAGCACCGGGCACAAAGTGGGGGAACAGTGGGGGACCTTTGCCAGAGTGAGCACATGGAGCCCAGCCCTCGGGGCACACAGGGAGCAGCTTGGTCTTTCTGCAGCCCAGAGCCAGAAACAAGCAGGCGAGCCGGTAAGCAGGAGCCTCCAGGGCATGAGCCCATTGAGCTGAGGGAGGGGAGTGAAGAGGAACTGTGAGCTCAGTCCTCTGCCCCTGGAATAGGACTCTGGGGCTCTGACCACATTCAGATCCTGATCACAGTCTAGGCCCCCCCATAGAACAGCAGGGCCTCCCCACCTCGGCCCCGTGGCAGAGGGGGGCGCTTATGATCATTCACAGACCAGGAGGGAGGACAGAGCCTCACACACTGAGACCCTTGTGGGAGTGCCCCAAAATCTCAGGAAGCACCGCCAAACCAGGCCCAGGCTGGGAAAATGAGCAAGCAGAGAAACAAAAGGAAGACTATTGAGAAATATTTTTCAAATGAGCCCAAGAAGGATCAAAATACTCAGTCTGAAGATGAGGAAGCACAAGCTCCTGCATCTAAAGACTCCAAGAAAAACAGAAATTGGGCTCAGGCTATGACAGAGCTCAAAAAAGACTTTGAAAATCAAATGAGGGAGTTGGAAGAAAAACTGGGAAAAGAAAGGAGAGAGATGCAGGAAAAACATGAAAATGAAGTCAGCAGCTTAGTCAAGGAAATCCAAAAAAATGCTGAAGAAAATAGCATGCTAAAAAACAGCTTAGGTCAAATGGACAAAACAATTCAAAAAGTTCTTGAGAAGAATGCTTTAAAAAGCAAAATTGGCAGATGGAAAAAGAGATAAGAAAACTCTCTGAGGAGAACAAATCCTTCAGACAAAGAATAGAACTCAGGGAGATTGCTGATTTTATGAGAAATCAGGACTCAATACTTCAAAACCAAAAGAATGAAAAATTAAAAGAAAATGTGAAACATCTCATTGAAAAAAACAACTGATATGGAAAACAGATTCAGGAAAGATAATTTAAAAATTATTGGAATACCTGAAAGTCATGATCAGGAAAAGGGCCTTGACATCATTTTCAAAGAATTACTACAGGAAAATTGCCCTGATATTCTAGAAGCAGAGGGCAAAATAGAAATGGAGAGAATCCACCGATTCCCCTGAGAAAGAGATCCCAAAAAACCAACCCCTAGGAATATGATAGCCAAGTTCCAGAACTCCCAAGTCAAAGAGGAAATATTACAAGCAGCCAGAAGGATACAGTTCAAATGTCGTGGAGCTGCAGTCAGGATCACACAGGATTTAGCAGCAACTACATTAAAAGCTCATAGGGCTTGGAATATAATATATCAGAAGGCAAAAGAGCTTAGAATGCAGCCAAGAATGAACTACCCAGCAAGGCTGAATGTCCTCTTCCAGGGAAAAAGATGGACTTTAAATAAACCAGGGGAATTCCAAATGTTCCTTTTGGAATGGCCAGAGCTGAATAGAAGGTTTGATCTTCAGATACAGGACTCAGGTGAAGCATGGAGATTGGAGGAGAGGGGGGGAAATATGAGGGACTTAATGAGGATGAACTACATATATTCCTGCATAGAAAAATGACACTGATAATACTCATATGAACCTTCTCAGTTAATAGAGCAGGTAGAGAGAGCTTTTATAGTTGAAGCACAGGAGAAAGCTGAATTCGAAGATAAAATATGGTGTAAAAATGGAGTCAATAGAAAAAAAGGGAAATGGAATGGAAGAAAGAAAAAAGAGGGGAATAGTCCAAGATATTTCACATAAGATTTTTTTTTTATTACAATGAGCTATTGCAATGATATGGAAGGGGGGAGGCTAGGGGGAATGAGGTAACCTTTGCTCTCACCAGAGGTGGCTAGGAGAGGAAACAGCATATATACTCAATGGGGTATAGACATTTGGAGTAAGAAGGAGGGGGGAGCAGGGGGAAGGGGTGGGGATGTGAATAAAGGAGGAGAGAATGGACCATGGGGGGAGACTGGTCAGATATAACACATTTTCTTTCTTCTTGCAAAGGGCTGGGATTGGAAGGCCTGCCTAGGACCATGGGGCCAGGTGGATGCTGGGCTTAAGGGGTGGTATGGGGGCTCAGGGATTCTTGGCCCCAGGACCAGGGATCTGTATGCTGAGCCTGTCAACGACCCTACAGCAGAGTCAGAGTGAAAGGAGAGAGAAAATAGAGTACATGGTAGTGGAGAAATAAGAAGGAGGGAGTTGCGATCAGCAATGGCAACGGTGGAAAAATAGGGAAGTAACTTTTGTGATGGACTTATCATAAATAATGAGATCCACCCATGACAAAGTTGTTGGTGTTGGAGCAAAGACTGGAGCACATTTTTTGTTATTATTATTTGGGGGAGGGTGCAGGACAAGTGGGGCTGGATGGCCTGCCTGGGGCCACATAGCAGGATGATCTTTGGGTGTCTGGGGCCGGATTTGGACCCAGGTGCTCCTGGCTCAAGGGCCAATGCTCTGTCTGCCACCAGCCACCCCTACTATTATTACTGTTTTATTTTGGGTCTTTTTCTTTTTTCTTTTTTTTTCTTTTTTCTTTTTTTGGTTTTCGCAGGGCAGTGGGGATCGGGTGGCTTGCATGTCACACGGCTGGGTGATTGTTGGGTTTACAAGGCTGGATATGGACTCGGGTGCTTGTAGCTCCAGGGCTGGTGCTTTGTCCATTGCGCCACCTGGCCCTACCTACAATTATTATTATTATTATTATTTATTTTAATTTTTTTCTCTCCCCTTTACTTTTTTCGCCCAAGCAAGTTTATCTATATTCATGGGGGAGGAGGGGTATTTTGTTTATTTGTAAACGAGAATATTTTATTAATGTAAAAACATAAAAAAGAAAAAAAAGAAAGATTCCAAATTCCCCCCCAAAAAAAAACAACAATAAAAAATAAAAAAATAAAAAAAAAGGTATAGTGGTTAGCTAAATTGAGGAAAAGAGAAGGTTCAAAGAAAGGATAGGCTGTTGATGGGGGGGAACTTAAGGCTAAAGGGGAAAGGGTTAACTATCTTGAAGAAAGGATCATAGAAGGGATAAGATTACTGATGGAGGAATCTAAGATAATAATTCTCTGCCAAGGAGAAGGATATTTTTATTGGAAAAGAGAACAGAAATGACTAACGGGAAACTTGTTGCTAAATATAACAGGAAGATAGCAAGAACATGGATGTTCTTATGTCATCAAATACAGATGACTTTCATCCTGAAATATCTGGCAAATGTAGTTACTGATCTACTTTCTGTCAGTGAACTTTGAAAAAAATCTTAGAAGGGCATACATTCTGCTTTTCAAAGAAAAGAAAAAAGTTTTTGCTATTTGTAGTCCAACAAAATTGACTTGGGTTTCTGACCAGAAGGAATTCATTTATGATTAATTTAAAAAGGAAGTGATTATAAAAGTATTACCATGTCTTCTTCAAGTATAGATTATCCTATACAAATATCCTTTATTTTTTTTTCATATTACTAGATCATTGGAATGCTGTAGATTTAGTATACAAAGAACATTTGACAAATTCTCCATAATGTCCTAAAAGGATCAATAAGGAAGGACTAGATGATAATTGAATGACTGGACTTAACAAGTAATCATTAATAGTTCAGTGTTTCTCATGTAGTGCCCCAGAGATTTATACCTGAGTCTATGCCACTTAATATTTTTATCATTAATTTGGATAAAAGCATAGATTTGGTTCCCAGATTTACATATAATGCCAACCAGGATAGCTAGCATGCTAGATAGCAGAGGCAAGATCTAAAAATACCTGGAGAGGCAAGAACGTTGAATCAAAACTCATGAGATAAAAATATTTTTGATTTTTGTCCAGACCTATGATTTCATCCTCATACTTTCTGATATGGATATTTATGCTAACAGTACAACTGACCAACTGCTCTATATCCTAAAGTCTTAGATGACTAAAGGATATGAAAAATAATTTGCTTATGATCACACAATGTGTGTCAGAGGCAAGAACTAAGTCACGTTCTTCTTGGTTCCAAATTCAACCTTTTGTCAACTACTTTTGCTACCTCACAAGATAAAATATAAAATATAAAGTTTGATTCATAGAAGATGATTAGATGTTCATCTAAAGATTTGCAAGGATTTAATAGAAACAAACTTGGTCAACAGAGTGATGTGACAAAATGACAATCTAATATCTTTGGCTACATTACAAGAAGCTATATTCATAACGAAGAAAATGATGGTCCTACTGTACTCTGTTCAGCTAGACCATATCTGAATTATTGTACTGAAATATGGACATCATATCTTAAGAATTCTGATAAGCTGACCGTGATGGTGAGCATGTCCTTGAGACCATGCCACCTCAGAATCAGTGAAAGAAATGGTAGGTTGGTATTTGAGAGGCTGTTACACCAAAGAAGGATTAGGTTTAATTTTGCTTGGCCCAGTGGGCAGAAGAACTAGGAATAAGCAGAAATTTCAGAGATTTAACATTTAATATAAATAAAAGTTTTCCTAACAAGTAGAGTGAACTGTATTGAAATATAAGTTTTTTCCTATAAAAAGCTTTCAATCAAAGTTGCTTGAGTGCTCAGTTCTATAGGTTGTTAAAAAGAGATTCTTGGTTAAGGCAAAGGTTGGAATAGATGCCTTTTTAAGTGTCATCCAACTCATTCTTTGATATCATCAAAATGGTTTAAAAATAGGTTGGAGAATGTCTTAGTATGTGGTAAATGTTCTCTGAAGGATTTAACAAAAAAGCTTTGATAAGAATCACATAATATAATTGTAACAGAGTGAGTTCTATTTTTCTGGGCACAAATTCATCAAAGTACCAAATATCTTTGAAAAGGAGACAGGTAATATCTGTGAGAGTTATTTGTTTTTTTTTTTCCTTTGAGATAAGTATAAAGTGCAAGGGTTTAAACACCATGCCAATCTCTAACCTTTTCTACTTGTTGACAGTTCATTTCCGTTATATTTCTTTTTTTTTTCAAAAAAGATATTTTGTATTTTGAGTTTTACAGTTTTTCCCCCAATCTTGCTTCCCTCCCCCCACCCCCCACAGAAGGCACTCTGTTAATCTTTACATTGTTTCCATGTTATACATTGATCTAAGTTGGATGTTATTTTTCTTCCTTAAGGAAGAAAAAAGAAAGTATAAGAGATAGCAAAGTTGTAGAAAAAGGTAACGGATTTTTTTTCCCTAAATTAAAGGTAATAGTTTTGGTCTTTGTTTAAAATACATAGTTCTTTCTCTGGATACAGATGGTATTCTCCATTGCAGATAGCCCCAAATTGTCCCTGATTGTTGTGCTGATGGAACGAGCAAGTCCATCAAGGTTGATCATCATTCCCATGTTGCTTGTAGGCTGTACAATGTTTTTCTGGTTCTGCTCATTTTGCTCAACCTCAGTTCATGCAAATTCTTCCAGGCTTCCCTGAATTCCCATCCTTCTTGGTTTCTAACAGAACAATAGTATTCCATGACATACATATACCATAGTTTGTTAAGTCATTCCCCAATTGAAGGACATTTATTTAGTTTCCAATTCTTTGCCACCACATACAGGGCTGCTATAAATATTTTTGTACAAGTGATGTTTTGACCCTTTGTCATCTCTTCAGGTTATAGACCCAGTAGAGGTATTGCTGGATCAAAGGGTATGCACATTTTTGTTGCCCTTTGGTTGTAATTCCAGATTTCTCTCCAGAAAGATTGGATATGTTCACAGCTCCACTAACAATGCATTAATGTCCCAGATTTCCCACATCCCTTCCAACATTGATCATTGTCCTTTCTAGTCATATTGATCAGTCTGAGAGGTGTGAGGTATATATCTCAGAGATGCTTTAATTCGCATTTCTCTAATAATTAATGATTTAGAGCAATTTTGTATATGACTATGGATTGCTTTAATTTTCTCATCTGTAAATTGCCTTTGCATATCCTTTGACCATTTGTCAATTGGGGAATGGCTTGGTTTTTGGGGGTTTTGGGGGGGGTTTGAAAATTTGACTCAGTTCTCTGTATATTTTAGAAATGAGTCCTTTGGCAGAAATACTTGTAAAACTTGTTTCCCAGTTTGCCACATTTCTTTTGATCTTGGTTATAGTGGTTTTGTCTGTGCAAAAGCTTTTTAATTTAATGTAATCAAAATCATCTAGTTTGTTTTTGGTGATGTTCTCCATCTCTTCCTTAGTCATAAACTGCTTCCATTTCCATAGATCTGACAGGTAAACTACTCCTTGGTCTTCTAGTTTGCTTGTGATAATTGTTCTTTTATGTCTGAAACCTGTATCCATTTTGATCTTATCTTGGTATAGGGTGTGAAGTGTTGGTCTAATCTAAGTTTCTTCCATACTAACTTCCAATTTTCCCAACAGTTTTTGTCAAAGAGGAAGTTTTTATCCCAATAGCTGGATTCTTTGGGTTTCTCAAACAGCAGATTATTATAATCATTTCCTTGCACCCAGTCCACTCCATTGATCCACCACTCTGCTTCTTAGTCAGTACCAGACAGTTTTGATGACTGATGCTTTAATATAAATTTTAGATCTGGTAAGGCTAAGCCACCTTCTTTTGCACTTTTTTTTATTGAATCCCTGGAAATTCTTGACTTTTTATTTCTTGATATGAATTTACTTACAACTTTTTCTAACTCATTAAAGTAATTTTTTGGAATTTTGATTGGTAGGGCACTAAACAGGTAGTTTCGTTTTGGTAGCATTGTCATTTTTATTATATTATCTCAACCTATCCATGAGCAGTTGATGTTTGTCCAGTTATTTAAATCTGATTTTATTTGTGTGAGAAGTGTTTTGTCATTGTTTTCAAAAAGTTTTTGAGTCTGCCTTGGCAGATAGACTCCTATGTATTATATATTTATTGTCTGAGGTTACTTTGAATGGGATTTCTCTTTCTAGCTCTTTCTACTGTATCTTGCTAATCATATATAGAAATGTTGAGGATTTATGAGGGTTTATTTTATATCCTGCGACTTTGCTAAAGTTGAAAATTATAGTAGTTTTTTAAATGATTTTGGGGGATTCTCTAAGTATACCATCATGTCATCTGCAAAGAGTGAGAGTTTCATTTCTTCCTTCCCAATTCTAATTCCTTCAATTTCTTTTTCTTTTATTGCTGAAGCTAACATTTCTAATACAATATTGAATAGTAGTGGCGATAATAGGCATCCTTGTTTCATGCCTGATCTTACTGGGAACGCCTCTAGCCTATCCCTATTGCATGTAATGTACCTCTTTATACTGCTTATTTTTCTAAGTAACAATCTATTCCATTTTTAGTAGGAATGGATGCTGTATTTTGTCAAAAGCTTTTTCAGCATCTATTGATATAATCATATAATTTCTGATAGGTTTGTTATTAGTATAATTAATTATACTAACAGTTTTCCTAATATTGAACCAACCCTGCATCCCTGGGATAAATCATACTTGGCCATAGTGTATTATACTAGTGATAACTTGTAATCATTTTGCTAAGATTTTATTTAAGATTTTTGCATCTGTATTCATCAGGGAGATAGGTCGATAATAATTTTCTTTCTCTGTTTTAACTCTTCCTGGTTTAGGTATCAGTACCATATTGGTGTCATAGAAAGAATTAGGCAGAGTTCCATCTTCACCTATTTTTCCAAAGGGTTTATATAGAATTGGAACCAATTTCCTTAAATGTTTGGTAGAATTCACTTGTGAATCCATCTGGTCCTGGAGATTTTTTCTAAGGGAGTTCAATAATGACTTGCTGTATTTCTTTTTCTGAGATAGGGTAGTTTAGGTATTTAATTTCCTCTTCACTTAACTTGGGCAACTTGTATTTTTGTAAATATTCATCCATTTCACTTAGATTGTCAAATTTATTGGCACAGAGTTGGGCAAAATAATTCCAAATTATTACTTTAATTTCTTCCTCATTGGTAGTGAGCTCACCTTTTTTTCATTTCAAAGACATTTCACAATACTACTTCACTCCAGAATTAGTAAAATATATATATATATATTAATATATATATATATATATATATATATATATATATATATATATATATATATGAAGGCTATTCTTAGTAGCTAGTATCATCTAAAAGTAGATTTAAGTTAAAGAACTAATAGGTTTTCGTTGTAGGTACCTCTTTAGGGGCGGCTAGGTGGCGCAGTGGATAGAGCACTGGCCCTGGAGTCAGGAGTACCTGAGTTCAAATCCGGTCTCAGACACTTAATTACCCAGCTGTGTTGTGGCCTTGGGCAAGCCACTTAACCCCATTTGCCTTGCAAAAACCTAAAAAGAAAAGAAAAACAAAAAGAAGGTACCTCTTTATAAAGTGAATTTTTTATTTTTTTTATTTTTTTATTTTTTTTTTTAGGTTTTTGCTAGGCAATGGGGTTAAGTGGCTTGGCCAAGGCCACACAGCTGGGTAATTATTTAAATGTCTGAGACCGGATTTGAACTCAGGTACTCCTGACTCCAGGGCCAGTGCTCTATCCACTGTCCCACCTAGCCACCCCTAAAGTGAATTTCAAAAAGCATTTGCAACCCAATGGCTTGGTTTTAGTTTTTTCTAAAAAGGTGGCAATTTAATTTTTAGATTAACTTGCTGTTGCTTTAATTTTATGTCATATTTGCACTTCACAAAAGAAATACTTCAGGTATTTGAGTATTTTGGTACTAATAAGCTCTTTCATTATGGCATATGTGTTTCATTTCTTTTTTAAACAGGCCTTAACTTACAGAGCCAGTTTAATCTTGAAAATGTTACTGTTTTCAATACCAATGAACAAGAGAGCACCTTGGGTCAGAAGGTAAGAAGAGTTTTGAATTTTGTTTACTGAAATAAGTTTTTAAAGAAGGGCTGGTGTCTATTAGATTGGAAATGCAGTTTTACTGAGTTATTAAACATTAGCAAATTTTCTTTTTAAAGATTTATAGTATGTTAGTCTTGATTCAAACTTGGAAATTTCTGATACACTTACCCTTTAGGTGGGGCCACTATTAAAATTATTTCTAAAATTTACTATAAAATTGATATTTATATTGATTTAAAGATCAGGTGCCTAATGTATAGTATTGTGTGTGTGTGTATGTTTGTGTGTATGTACATAGTAATGTAGTATAATATATAATGTATAATATATGTTAATATATTGTACTAATGTATATATACTGTAAACATATATGTTAATATATACTATTATTTAGTATATACTAATGTAATGTAGTATTTTGGGTTCACTAACATGTAAGGTATGGCTTTAGGAAACCAGATTTCCTCCTGCATATGGATCCATTTTGTAAAATGGAAGGTCGGGGGGTGGGGGGGGATTAAGACTTTTTCCACTGTAACTTCCAGGAAACAGTACTTTTTCCTTGACTGACACCTGGTTACTTCTCTCTCAATTTTCTTCTATCTTTTGCTTTTGAATGGAGTTGGGAATTTTTTTTGTCATCCTTTGGTCTATATAGTAAACAAAAATCTGTTTCATAGCTTCCCCTAAGCTTTTAGCCTTACAGCTACTGAAAACACTACCTTGGACAGTCAAATAAGGGGATTGAGGGAGGGGGTGAGACAGAGTGATAGTGGTAACAAAGGTGGTGGTCCTAGGAAAAATCCCAAATAGCAGAAGTAGGGAAGACCACTGGGCATTTCTTATTCATTATGTCTGGAATTCTCCAGTTACAAATGACTTCTGTGCCATATTGATTCTTGTTCTTGTACTTGGCAAATAGGAGGGAACATACAAACCTGTATTCAGTATAGCTTTTAAATCATCTTGCTAAGTATATCATAATCTTAGAATGCCAAGCTGATGTTATACGTCAAAGGTCATCTCATCGGTGTCAAGCATTAAATCTTAACAATAGTGCTGACAATAGCTTATAATGCTTCATGATCTCCAAACTGCCAGAATTGTGGCTACTTGTTAAACATAGTGGTCTAGAATTTAAGCATTGCTCATATCCCTGAAAACTAGCATTGTTCTTTTTTTTTAAAGCACATTGAGGATAAAGAAGAGGGAATGGAAGTAGAAGAAGGAGAAATGGGAGATGATGAAGCTCCAACAAGTTGGTGAGTTTGGGGAACTTTTATTATTGTTTTTATTATAAGGTAACAGAATATGACCTTTGCATCTTGTCAAGTTGGCACCTTTAGAGAAGGTGTCAAGGGGCTAAAGACATATATCATCTTAAAGTTCTGTAAGTCAATGTGGCCATAATAGATGTCAGGATAATAATATCTTCATTAATGTGGTATTTTTATTTATTACTCTCAATTTAATAAATCCTTTAGTATTTAGGGCATGTGTTATTAGAGTATACCATACTTTAAAATATTGCTACTCTCCACTGCCATGGGTATTATGGTCTCTGGGTTTCAAGAAAAGGAAAAGAAAGCCTTCTTCTTACCTCTGTTCCTATCCACTTACCTCAGAGCCCTGCCCCTATTCTTCATTCTTCAAACCTCTGATATTCCTAACCTGCTAGAATTCTGTTGCCATTATAGATAATCACAATAGTTAGAGTTCTGATTCATGCATCTGGAGAAAACACTGGGAGATAATATTCTCTTAGAAATCCCCATTTCTCTTAGTCCGAGTATACATTTCCACAAGAACATTGTTCTAAAGGGGGACACAAAAAGATTTTGAATGTCAGGACCCAGCCACTGGAACACCATTCTGAATTAGCTGAGATTGGTTGTTGCTACCTTTCCAAAGTACTTCCAAAAATTGCCAATTTGGTCTCTCAAGCTCTCTCTACCTTTCTTTACCCTCTATCCACTCATTCTGATACTATTTGGGTGTTGGTTGATAATTGCTTAATAGGTGTGCTCTCCTCTTGTTTGTTGTTTTTGCATTTTTCAAAGAGGACTCATGAACCCCAAGGTAATAAAAGAATCCATCTACAACTCCCCACCATTACAAGATCATTGTCCTAAGTTAGTCTTCTCTGTGGATGTGCCATTAGACTAGTCTTGGATTCTTATTTTGCATCAGCTTTTCTGATAGATTTCCCCTGTTCCCATTCTCAATATTCCCTCTTTTTTGCTCACAAGGATATGAATAAATGAGAATTAAAAGTCATAAAATCGTAATATTCTAGCTCTTGAAGAAACTTTAGAGATCATCTGTTCCAAACTCTTAGTTGAGCAGATTGGGAAATTGATTTTTGTATATTATCTTCAAAAGTGGATCTTTTTTTCCTTTTTTTTTTTAATTTTTTGGGGTTTTTGCAAGGCAAATGAAGTTAAGTGGCTTGCAACACAGCTATGTAATTATTACGTGTCTGAGGGCAGATTTTGAACTCAGGTACTCCTGACTCCAGGGCCGATGCTCTAGCCACTGCGCCACCTAGCTGCCCAAAAGTGGATCTTTTTAGCCAACATTTCATTCTCTTTCTCCCATTTAGATTTTTTTTTTAATAAGGAGCAAAAAGGCAGATAAGTTTGTCTACTCTTTTCTATTTCTCCTGAAGATGCAGCATGTATAATGAAAAAGACTGTTTAACTACACCTAATCATTAATACAACATAACACCAAAATAGCCACTCAGTCTTTGCTCATTAAAAACCACCTCTAAAAGGGAAATTACTACCTCCCAAGAAAGCCAATAAACTTACAGATATCTTTAGTCATTAGGAAATTTTTCCTTGTGCACGTTTAACTCTTATTACCGCTCTGAAAATTCTTGGGGTACTTTTGTCTTTTGGAGCCATACAGGACAATTATAATCTTTATTCTACATGATGGACCTTCAAATACTTTGACGGCTATATTTTTCTCTTAAGTTAAATATTCTCAGTTCTTTCAGCTGAATCTTAGCTGGCATGCTTTCACCATCCTATTTGAACCCTTCCAAATGCTATTTAACTTATCATAACTCATTAGTTTTCTTCCTAAATCATATCTTTCAAAACTAGTTACAGTACTCTTTGATGTGATCTTAATAGATTTTGACTCTTCACTCCTTCACTGAGCTTTCAGTCCACCAAAATACTTTTTTTCAGATGAACCAATCTTTTGCCAGTTTCCCCATCTTTTCTTTTTAAAGTTATTATTTTACCCTAAGCAAAATATTTGATGATAATCGTCCTTATGAGTCCTTGAGAAAAGGCAGCAAGGCCCTGGGGTGGGGGGGTGGGGGGGGAGATCACTGGTTTTGAAATCTGAGAGCTTGAGAGAGACAGTATGAATACTCCATGGAATGAACAGTTACTCTGAAGTAAGAGGGCATGGGTTTAAATCTTGACTTTGATATCTCCTATCTGTAATAGGCAAATCAACTTTTCTATGCCTCTGTTTCCTCACCCCTAAAAATGACTATATGGCCTCTGGAGTCTCTTCTAGATCTCAGTTATTATCCTGTGACTTAAGTTTAGATCCTTCCTCTTATATTCTGAGAGTACATTTCTTCAGCTGTGAAATGAGGAGTTTGAACTAGATATGTCCTTTAAGAAGGATGACTTGAGATCCTCTTTTTCTCCCCCTCTCCCCCCACTAATTTCATAAAACTTCACAACTACATAGTTCTTCCTCCATCGAAAACTCTTGTACTTTCACAATGTCATCCACCATACCCAAGACTAGTTGCAACTCCTTGGGGGGGCATGATATTTTTTATAAGTGGATTTTTAAGATAAATTTATCATTTGTGTCGTAATTTATTTTAACCATTTTTGATGGAATATTTTGTTCCAAATGACTGTTGACTGTTTCCAAAAAACAAAATGCACCTTCAAAGGAAAAGTATTTATCTCCACTTAGGTAGAAGAACTCTCAAAGGCCATCTAATTTAAACCCCTTATTTTACAGATGAAAAAACTAGGCTCGTGGAGTGTAAATGGCTTGTCCTAGTTACACAGGTTGAACCTGGGTCCTCTAATTTCTGTTTTCATTGTAATATGCTATAATTGAAATTGTAAAAATTCCAAGCTGTTTGTTGCTATTATCATCATCTTCATCATAGCTGATGTTTATATAATGTTCTTAATGTTTGCAAAACAGTTGCCTACCGTATCTGATTCTCATAAATAGTCCAGTGAAGTAGCTACTGTGGCATTATAATCCCATTTTACAAATGAGAAAATTCCAAACCCTAAGAAAATGAATTGACTTTGTCCGAGTCACATAGTTAAGATGTGATTTAAACTTATGATTCTATTTCATGATTCTATTTCCATCTTTCATTCTATATCATACTTTTTCTTATAATGAACAATATATATTACCTTTCATAGGTTTCAGGGTTCATAGGGCTCAGCAAATGACTCCAGATTGTTGTGCTTTTTAAAAAGTATCCTCTTTGGTTTTAGTTATTTTCCTCTTCTTATGATCACTTATCTTTTCTGCTCTGCCTCTTGAATGACTAGAGAGATATATCTATAAATTGCTTAAATTGTTTATTTTAATTTTGAGCTCTGGGGCAGAATCTGATGTGGTCTTTATACCTGTCCTAAATTGCATAGACTTCATGATAATTGTTTTTATATAACTTATAGACTTTTTTCAGTTGTTTACAGCTTTAAATACTAGTTATAATAACTGGACGTTATTGAAAATTGGACTTTTTGGTACTGTGGAGTTTTGCTTTCAAAATTCTGTGATTCTGTATGCATTCTGTGTGTACATATTCACCAAGTATTTTTTTTTTTACTTAAGGATTTGGAGTTTTGCTTAGCTAATAATACTCCTTGTATATGGTGTGACTGAATTAATATACCTGATTTTTTAATGAAATAACAGAATTTATACATCCAAATGAGTGTTAGCTTTTAGAGTAGTCACCTTGGGGAAGCTATATATTTACTCCAATGACACTGCCACTGCTCAGAACATTTTTGGAGCTCCTCTTTTGGGATTTCCTTCAGAACCACACAAGAAATTCATTCTCATTCCTTTATAGTCGCACCTCGTTTGGGACTGAAAATGACATGACCCAGCTTGATCTGAACGACAGTACTCATCAGACTTTGTTCCAAATGACCGTTGGCTGTTTCCAAAAACAAAATCCACCTTCAAAGGAAAAAAAAATTATCTCCACTGAAACTTAACAAACAAAAAAATTGTTCTGTAAGCATCAAGAGAGGAGATTGGAAAATATTTTGATCAGTGTCAGCAACATTTGAATGAGTACGTGGCCTTCCAAGGTAACTTCTTTGAAGGGGACAACACTTGGATGAATAAATTCTGGTATGTTTGGTTAAAAATTTTAGTCATGCCTGCCACATATTTGAAGCGATTGTATAAATTTTTTTTGGCATCGCAGACTTGAAGAGTGGGTATCACTGTAAATTTTTTTTAAAAGCCTAAGAAGGAAGGACTTAATTTTGTCATCTTCCTGTTTTTGAATTTGGAAAGTAAAATCTTCTTAAGAGGCAATGGGGTTCCTCTCCCTGTAGGGCTTCTAGTGAAAAATGGATTTTTGCCTGTAAGGGATGTTGCCAAGGCAATTTGCATTGAGCAATAGGTTACACTAGATAATATCCACAAGTCATTTCCCAACCTTAGATTCTGTGATCACTAGGTAGCATGATATAGTAGAAAGATCACTGATTAGGAAACTCAAGTCCCTTCTCTGATACTTACTAGCTATCACCTTGAGTAGGTCATGTAACATTTCTAAGTCTCAGTTTCCTCATAAAAGGGAGTTGGGAGGAAAAATAATACTACTAAATTCTCTTGAAAGACTGTATGCTAAAATAGATAAAAAGGAAATTTCAGAGTTAGGAAAACTTGAGTTCAAGTCCTGTTTTTAACATTTCTGATTGTGTGACTTCTCAGTGTCCTAAATCCTCTCAAGTTTTCTCAAAGAACTTTTCTTCCTTTAGTAGAAGTTCCCTATTCACATGAAATCACAAATCTGTCCTCCCTCCTTTCCCCTTCAGTCTTCCTAACTTGCACTTCGTAATCCTTAATGTAGCTTAGTGTTATCATTGCACCATTGCATTTACCAAAAGCCCTAGATAGATTATTATTATTATAGCCGCAATCATAATCTAACTCACTATTTATGCCCTGATTAATTTTATTAGTTCAGTCAATTCAGCAAACTTGTGTAAGCTATTCTGTAACATATTGGCAATAAAAAATAAAAACATGTTAAAAGGAACTGACCTTTTTTCCTGGGGTGGGAAGATATGTGCATAAAAACATAAGTATATGTCAGTTTTGTACTTAAGAGGTTGATATTTTAAAAAAAAACCAAGTATAAACTGTTCAAGGCATATAGAGTAGTTCACTGGGAAAAGATTGGGGATTTTAGTGAACTGCAAGTTCAGTATGAAACACAGAGACGCATTTGATTTAAGGAAGAGCTTTACTAACATTTAGAATAATCCAGAAGTGAAACAAGCTGCCTTGGGAATCTGTGAAGACCTGGCATGAGAGTGTTCTATTTTCTTTTTAATTTTTATTTAAGGCAATGGGTTTGAGTGACTTGCCTAGGGTCACACAGCTAGGCAATTATTAAGTGCCTGAGGCCAAATTTGAATTTAGGTTCTCCTTCTTCCAGGGCCAGTGCTCTATCCCCTGCACCCCCTAGTTTCCCCTACTTGGGGGTTCTTAAGGCAAAACCTTAATGACCACTTGTATTTTAAGTTGTATGGGGGGAGTCATGTTCAGGAAGTGGTTGGACTAAATGACTTCTCTGAAGCTGTTATTTTATATGCCTTAGATACTTTCTAAAGAAATAGAATGATATAACTGCATTGTTTGTTTTTTATTAGCTCCATTCCAATTGATTACAACCTGTATAGAAAATTTTGGTCACTTCAGGATTACTTCAGAAATCCTGTGCAGTGCTATGAGAAGATTTCATGGAAAACTTTTCTCAAGGTAAATTACTTCATTAGTTTCATGCTGTTGTTCCAATTTTGTAGTTTTCAGAATTACTATGTGAGCTATTGTTCATGTGACATATATTAAGGAATGACTTTAATTTCTTTTCGATTTAAAAGTGCTAGTAATAGCAAAAGGGTGAGTATAATGGAAAGGGCTAGACTAGCTCTGTGATTTTTTAGACTATCTTATCTTTCTCAGTTCAGTAATATGTATTCTGTCAATCACAAACAAGGCATTGGATATAAATTTGTAATTTAAAAAGCACAATGCAAAAAAGCAAGTTAGCATTCTCATGGTAGTAATTCATGAAATGTTTTACTATTACATACACTGTCTTTTCTAGGTGAAGAAATAATTACAGCTACCCTTTTGAAGGACTTTTTTTGTTTCCTTTTGTTTCTCAGTTTAAAGTCAAAATTATCTTCCTTATGAAGGTAGAGGCCAAGAAGATTCATTGCATTGAAAGGATCACATGATCTGTCTTGTATATTACTTTAGTGTCTTTTTTTTTCTTAAGTCACAATTAGCCAATTCAGATTCTTTAGAGCTGAAATTAAGCTGATGGGGATAACAGCAACTTTATCCTGCCTAGAAGTGATTTGTTGTTGCTGTTTACTTTTCCCTTTTATATTTTATTCGCAAGAAATGTTAGAGTAAAATAATTCATTAGATACTATATCTGGAGTTGGATGGATGTTGTGAAATGGGGAGGATCAGCTCCTAAGAGGCAGACTAAGGGATCTGCCCAGCATTATATATCTATTCAGTGTTTTTGGGCAGAACTTGAATCTAGGTCTTCCTGGATGCTAAATGAAGGGTTCTCTATTTCTGCAGTTGTATAAATTGTTAATCTCATCAGAAGGGTATATATAAAATATCAGAGTTTTTCTTCTGTTTGTCCTATAGCCAAACTACATTAAAAAAAAATTAAAGGAGGGATATTAAACTTTTAAAATAGTGAGGAATCTTATCTCAATCATATTTTTCAATATTTATATGATATATGCATAAGCAGTCAATTCCCAGTTGATGTTGTTTTCCTAAATTAGTAGTAAATTTCGTTGACTTGGGAAAATAAATTAATTAATATTTTCATTCCATAGTATTCTGAAGAGGTTTTAGCTGTGTTTAAAAGTTATAAACTGGATGATACTCAGGCCTCAAGAAAGAAGTTAGAAGAATTGAAAACAGGAGGAGAACATGTATATTTTGCAAAATTCTTAACAAGTGAAAAGGTACGAAACCTTCATTTTCACACATATTCAATTTTTAAAATTCTCTTTACTTTTTAATCACTTGATATCTATTTCATGCTGTATTTCAGTTGGATTGGTAATGTTTACTGCTTTTTGGTTGAATGTATATTTAAACAAACAATCTGAAAGAAACTGCAATTTCTTTTTAAAAAGTGAAAAGATATTTTTATCTGCATTCAATCCCCATGGTTCTTTTTCTGCAGTTTGTTATTTTTCTATCATAAATATTTTAAAATTGTCTTTGATCGCTATATTGCTAAATCAAAGATAAATCTATCATAGTTGACCATCACACAGTATTGGGAAGTTGCAATTTCTGTCTTACATAAATAGTTCTAATTTGAACTTGCAGTATGGCCATGTCAAGGAAAGATAGGTTTGATTTAGTGTTTTGTTTTTAAGTTGCTTTTTAAACATAAGTAATTGCTTCTCAAGTGTATGAAAATAATTTTAAGTCATTTTCCTATTAATATTTTTTACACAGCTTATTTGATTAAACCCTTTATTCACAAATATTGCAAAATCAAATTCAATCCAAGTCCTGAAAGTCTTGCTATTTTTTCTAAGAAAAATATTTTATGTAAACTTGTTTTATTAGAAAGCCATAAATGCAATAATTCATTAATTGTCGGAATTTCAAAGCTGAAAGGAACATTACAGACATGTTACAATTATGTTAGTTTATAGAAGAGATTAAGGCCATATAAGTCTTCCTGAAGGTCATATAATAGTCATCTTAGCTGACTCCAAGAGAAGTTGGAGGTCATCCAGAAGATAGCCACCAAAAGGGCTTTGAGTTCATAACATATGCTGGAGAAGACTTGAGGGTAGGAGGAATGAAAGCTGACTTCAAAGATTTAAAGACTTGTCATGTGGAGAAAGGTTTAGGTTAGTATTTTTGGTCCTGTTAGACAAAACTGAGTAGTGGTGGGAAGTTACAAAGAGGAAGATAATAGATTTAATTCAGGTAAAGCTATGTAAAAAAACAGCTATCCAGAAGTGGAATGGACTAATTTGAAACATTATTTGTAGGCACCTCAGTCTTTGCATTAGCCATCTATGCAGATAATGAATTTTGCCTGATTTACTTATATATTGAAAGATGAAATGTTCATACCTGTTGATTTTCATCTGAAACTTAGGGTCATTAAAAAATATTTCTAGTTATTGATAAAATATACATGATGACAAAGGCCAATTGATTCTTCATTGCTGTATTATTCATCTTAACTTTTCTTTAGCAGAAAACTACATTTAGACCAAGTTTGACTTTCACTATGCTGGATATAATAATATTGTTTTTCTCCTGTGTTTGTCTTTTGTGTTCATTTAGCTTATGGATTTACAGCTGAGTGATAGTAACTTTCGTCGTCACATCCTTCTACAGTATCTCATTTTATTTCAGTACCTCAAGGGGCAAGTGAAATTCAAAAGGTAAGCTTATTATAATTATTAAATTAATAAATCAATCTATTTTGTATTATTTTATGAATTTTGTTATGTGTATATAATGTATAATACATTAATGTAAATTTAAAATAAAGCTTGAATTGCAAAATGTGACTAGCAATAAGCAAAACTTGACCTTGGTTGCTTAGGGTTTTCTTCTTTCCACACACCAAGAACCTTTATGAATAAAGGACACAGTACAACTATATGTTTGCAGTGGATATTTACTACCTTAATACCTAAGGAATTGAGGGTGTCTGCTAAAAACCTAAAGAGCAGGGATTTATTTATCTAAAATTATATTACTATTGTAAGGAAATGGATTGTGATACATGTATATGTTTATGATATTTTGGATAATTTCTTCTGTTCTGAAAGATTTAGGAACCTAGCTCTCCAGAGCTATTTATATAGGTGATTGATCTGAGGTACTTTTCCTTTTCCCAAGAAGGGTAAGGTAAAAACTGATGACTACTTTTGGTTTGAATAACTCATGATCCCTAAGTATGAAAATCTGAGAACTCTGAGGAAGAGATCATATCTTTTAGGCAGATCCAAGATCCAAAGGTCAAATCCATGAACCTACTAAGAATCTCTAATATAACTAATATATTCCCAATTACATTTTAATCTTGTTTCAAGCTAGGAAGTTTTATGGGGCCATAAACTTGACACCTTTGTCTTAGATTGTTCTTTTATTTGCTGTCTTTTCCAGTTCAAACTATGTTCTAACTGATGAGCAATCCCTGTGGATTGAAGATACTACAAAATCAGTCTATCAAGTAAGTTCAGTACAAGACATCAGTGATCAAAAAACTTGGAAATTTGGAGTTTTCTCTGTTTATGAACTAGATTTAACAGTTTCAGCCTCATATAGGAAAATATAAGGAAAATAGCTCAGGTACAGGAACCACAAACACTTTTATGGGGTCTCTGCCTGTAAACCATTCATATGATGCCGAAGGTTGTTGAAAGCTTAGTGTGTGCTTTCTGATCACAGCTACTATCTGAAAACCCCCCTGATGGAGAGAGATTTTCAAAAATGGTAGAGGTATGTATCTTATATCATTATTATATTTGTTACCAAATAGAAATTTTAATATTTCCATTTTTCAGATATCAATCATATTTGTGTATTTTTTTCAGCATATATTAAACACTGAAGAAAATTGGAACTCATGGAAAAATGAAGGTTGTCCAAGTTTTGTGAAAGAAAGGTAAAGATCCAATAAGAAATATCAAAGGTATTTTCAGATTTTGTTTAAATTTTTTTCCCATTATGCATAATTTTAAAAAACATCTAAGTATTTCCATAGATCTATAGTCTCATCAATGTGAGTTCTCCACAAACAAGATGGATTACAACCCATCCATCTCTTCTATTTCTATGCAACTCTAGTACATCTCTTACCTTTTACCATATTTTCTACAGAGGGGCCACCCAAAATGCTAAAAGCCTTCCTCTATATGTCTTGATGTGTTGCTATTAGTAGAACACATAGGACATCCATCTGTTCTATTTTTATTATGTGATTAGTCTACTTCTTCTTTTAGTTATACATCTCTTTTATGCCTCTTGGTCGATAATTTCTTTTTGCTAATGTGCTACAATTTAGCCATATGTATATTTTATGCATTTTTCAATTGTGGGCTGATTTGTAATTCTAATCCTTTGAACACTGTGCTGTTCCATGTTTTTCAGTCATATAGCATGAACTTAAAATTATTGGTATTTAAAAGTTGTCCAGTTCACATAGGATAACGTTAATGTCATTGAAGAATAATACAGTTTGTTATAAAAGTCTTGACAGAACTTTTCCATTTTTATGTATTTAATTATCTGCCTCTGTTTTCATTTTTACTATAGCTTAATTCAGTATGACCAGACTTTCTATAAACTTGCCCTTACTTCTACTTGTTTTTTTCTGTTTTATGCTAATAACCTTGCATCTAAGTTAAATTTCATAGGAAATAGTATTATGTTGAATTTATATTTACTTTTGGCATCAGTGAATCAGTCGATGTCTCTTCCTGCTGATTATTATTTTGATGGCAGGCATAAAATGACAGACATTCAGAAAAAATTTTAGTCTAGAATGTCCGTTAATCTTTTTAGTCTAAATACATTTGAGGGTATTATATTTTTATGGTATATTTTCTTACTTTTAATCTCACTTCTGATTTGGTTACGATTCTGATCTGTAACAAATTGGTATTTTTTGAGAATTAGAACATGGTTCTCACATTACCAACAAGTCTGATAAAATATAATTGTTTCCATTTTCCATGATAAGAAATGAATAACATCATTTAGAAAGCACCTTGTAAGTAAGATTGGGGGGGGAATTGTAAAACTCAAATAATATCTTTAATAAAAATTAATTTAAAAAAAAAAGAAAGCACCTTGTAGCTGGAAGAAAATATTCATACCCAGGCCTCTGGGTATTTCACACACCTTTAAGCCTTTTTCGGTAGTTAATCTTGAGCCACATTTTCCAGCATTTTTGCTATCCTTCCTAAATGTAATTTTATATTACTGAGTATTCAAGCATATGTTGATATTTTCTTGTGAGGATTCTTAGCAAATTCTTTCTGGAATTTCTCTTCTGGAGATTCTGCTGGAATTGTCGCATATGTTGGTCCATAAACTACATTTGTCTCCAGCATGGTCTTTTTTTTTTTTTTTTTTTTTTTTTTTTGCAGATGTTGAAATGTAGCATGAAATTTTGTTTCTTGTTGAATTTGAACACACAATAAATTTAAGTCTGCATACTATTACCTGCCTTGCCAAAGAGAATGTGTGATCACTCTTCTGTTTAGCTACATCCTAAGATCAATTTTAGCAAGTCACTTGAATGATATGTCATTTCCTTTAATAGAATGTCTACTTATTAGTCATCAGACAAGGGTCTCATATTAACATAAAAATTATGATACATAGTACGCTTTTACCCCTGCTACATTTGGCATTAGAAGCTAAAAGAGACTGCACTGAACTGAGGGCCATGTTGTATTTTTTTGTTTCTTACCTGTATTTCCCTGATCAGAGAATTCATCACCTAGTGACCAGTTTACTTCTGGTGAACCTCTCTGCACTTAAGTTAGTGGTTAGAAAAAAAGGCTTTGTCTGTTACTGGAACTGCTTCCTTATTGAACTAGACCTGGGGAATATAAACACAAAGAATGAAACATTTTCTTTCAAGGAGCTTATATTGTTTTGGAGAATATGAGATGGCACAAGTTGGGGGGGGTAATTTGGAGATGAGATGGCACCTGTTGGGAAAGGGAGAAAAACTGTTAGAGAGAGTATAAGCATTTATTTGTTTATTAGCTTTTTACTGGGAGCTAAGAGATAGAGGTATAAATACAAGCAAACAAGACAGTTCCTACCTTCAGGGAGAATGCATCCTTTTAAATTTTATATTTTTTTATTAATATCTGTTGGTTTTTACATTGCTTGCATAGCCCCCAATTTCTTATTTGTGGCCAAAATTGTCCACAGTTTCTCAACATTTATCTTCAAATGTTTTGTGGTGTGTACACACACACACACACACACACACACACACACACACACACGATTCTGCTTCAGTTTATATAAATTCATGCAAGTCTTTCCATAAGACTTTCTATAGTCTATATTCTTCTTTCTTTTTTTTTAAGATTTTATTTATTGGGGCGGCTAGGTGGCGCAGTGGATAAAGCACCAGCCCTGTAGTCAGGAGTACCTGGGTTCAAATCCCATCTCAGACACTTAATAATTACCTAGCTGTGTGGCCTTGGGCAAGCCACTTAACCCCATTTGCCTTGCAAAAAAAAAAAGATTTTATTTATTTTGAGTTTTACAATTTTTCTCCTAATCTTACTTCCCTCCCCCTCCATCCCCCACAGAAGGCAATTTGCCAGCCTTTACATTGTTTCCATGTTATATATTGATCCAAATTGAATGTGATGAGAGATTTTATCCTTAAGGAAGAAACATAAAGTATAAGAGACGTTAAGAATCAGGGTTTTTTCCTAAATTAAAGGTAATAGTCCTTGGTCAGTGTTCAAACTCCACAGTTCTTTCTCTGGATACAGATGGCATTCTCCTTTGCAGACAGCCCAAAATTGTCCCTGATTGTTGCAATGATGGAATGAGCAAAGTTGATCATCGTCCCCCATGTTGCTTGTAGGGTCTACAGTGTTTTTCTGGTCCTGCTCATCTCACTCAGCATCAGTTCGTGCAAATCCCCCTCCAGGTTTCCCTGAATCACCATCCCTCCTGGTTTCTAATAGTGTTCCATGACATACATATACCACAGTTTGCTAAGACATTCCCCGATTGAAGGACATTTACATGATTTCCAATTCTTTGCCACCACAAACAGGGCTGCTATGAACATTTTTGTACAAGTGATTTTTTTACCTTTTTTTTTTTTTTTGCAAGGCAAATGGGGTTAAGTGGCTTGCCCAAAGTCACACAGCTAGGTAATTATTTAAGTGTCTGAGGTCGAATTTGAACTCAGGTACTCCTGATTCCAAGGCCAGTGACCACTCTGTCTGCAGTGCCACCTAGCCACCCCTTGTTTTTATCCTTTGTCATCATCTCTTCAGGGTATAGACCAGTAGCCGTTTTGCTGGATCAAAGGGTATGCACATTTTTGTTGCCCTTTGGGCATAGTTCCAAATTTCTCTCCAGAAAGGCTGGATGAGTTCACAGCTCCACCAACAGTGTAATAGTGTCCCAGATTTCTCACAACCCTTCCAACAATATATATTCTTCCTTCTAATGGGAGACTGGGAAGAGGGAGAGCCATTAATGCAGTTCTGTGGTTTAAAGTTGGTGGCAGGGAAGTGATATAAGGTACATGCCCATCTTTAAGAGCCCAAGCTGGTTCCAAGACCAGGGTCCAAGTTTCCTATAAAGAAAGGAGAGGGACACAATAAATATAACTATAAGGTAGTTAGGGAAGGAAAGCATTAGAAATTTGTGGGGTCATGAAAGGCTTCATTTAGAAAATGGTGCTCAAGCTATGTCCTGAAGAGAGAGGAATTCTGTGAGGCAGAGATGAGGAAAGAATGCATTACAGGCATGGGGGCACAGAGATGGGAGAGGGAGGACATAGAAAAAAGCCCAGTTCCCAGGGCAGCTAAGTGGTACAATGGTTAGAACACTAGCCCTGGAGTTGGGAGGACCTGAGTTCAAATTTGACCTCGGACACTTGATACTTACTAGCTCTGTGACCTTGGGCTTAGTCACTTAACTCCATTACCTTGTAAACCCACCCTCACCCCCAAAAAAAGAGAGAATCTATAATATGGAAGGAAAGACAAGTTAATGGTCAGGTTGTGATGGACTTATGAGATGCATTAAGGAGTCATTGAAGTTTATTGAATAGGGGAGTGGTGTGGTCACAGCTGCACTTAATTAAGGAAATAATTTTGGTAGTTGTGTGGAGGCTAGATGGAAGAGATGAGGTAGGGGGATCAATTAGGAGGTCATTACAATAGTTTATGCAAGAGACAATGAGAAAGGAAGAATGGTGTATGGATATATCCTTTATATTTGCCTTAATGTGCTCATTCATTTCTCCTTGCCCATTAGTTGCTCCTCACTTGAGACATTACCAAAACAAAATTGTTATATAAGTTATTGTATTGCCTTATGTAATTTCTTGCAAATTGTGGTAATTCTCACCTGAAGTATATTGCATTATATAAAACTTTTCATTATAAGAAAAAGTGTTCTGAAAGTGTTTCCTTTTCAGATCTAAAATTCTTTCAGCTTTCCTAACCACATATAATTCCAAAAATAGTATGCGTTCTGTTTGCCATAGACCATCAGACTCCAAACCTACAAGAGTTATACGAAAGAGAACAGCACCGGAGGATTTCCTGGGGAAAGGACCCAACAAAAAAATTCTGATGGGAAAGTAAGTCAGCTTGTCTTCTTATCTGGGTCAGGATTCGTAACTGTATATTTGATATGTTTGTTTTTAAGGTACTCTTAGAGAATTTTGGAGTTTTTTTGCTACCAAATGACACTCATTTGTTTCTATAAGAGTGACCAAGTATAATCTGCATCACTGCAACTAGACTAGCCTTTATTTTGGAGGTTACTTGGAAGGCCTGTGGCTTCTTTCTGCACTGTCACTTGATGAATTTTGGTCCACATAGAGCCACCTCACCTCCAGTTGTGCCAGGTTATCATGATCCCTATGCTTCTGGTGATTTCCATCAGTTAAAAGCTCATAGATACATTTGAGAAGAGTTAATGTGTTAACTCTCCCTGCTACTCTGTTTCTCCCAAAAAGTGGCATGGAGAGAAATTATTTTCACTGCTCAGCGTAAAAATATATCAGTATGATTGACTGAAAACTTGTATTCCCTCAGAACTTTAAATAAACATTCAAAAGCCACGATTCTTTTGTGAAATGTAATTTTTTTTACCATGAACTATAACATTGTATATTTTCTTAATTGTTAATGAGTATTTTAAGAAGATTAAGACTTAAGAAGTGAATGTTTCATTGACATCGTTGTATTTTTAACTATAATAATTAGGGATATTTTTCTTTTGCTTTTCAGTGAAGAATTAACGAGACTTTGGAATCTCTGTCCTGATAACATGGAAGCTTGTAAATCAGAGTCTAGGCAAGTGGAAATTTTTCCATTTTTGTGTGACCTTAACTAAGAATAAAGTGATGATTGTTCTCCTGGTGACATTAGACACCCAAGAACAAAATTTTAAGATATGTTGTAAGCAAAAGAAAACAAATAGGAAGATCTGGATTTTTTTCAGAACCGTTTATATCAAATCCTTCCAGCTTTGTTTGATCAGATAGGCAAAATATAATGGTGTCTAGATTTCATGAAATCTTATAAGCCACAGAATATGGATTTGTGTGGGTATTATAACTGATTCATAGAGGATAGCATCTGGTTTGCTTTTGGAAAGTTCAGTATCCTGACTCCTCGCTGAAGGTAGTTCATGATCCTGAGATCTAATTACCTAAGTTACCTAATTTTCTTTGATAGTTTAAGATTTCTGGATTTTATTTAGAATTAAAAGCCCAAATGATGCTCTTTAATCTTAATAATAAAAGTTTAAAGAGTGAAAATTAAACCCTTGACATTTAACATGGTTGATATTAAATCTTAAATGTTTAAAAAAAATTGCAGGTTGAAAAAATATTTTATGAAATCTTACCCCAAGATTTTGAAAGACGTTTGATTTAATGAATACAGAATATTAATTGAAAAACTTCAAAACGTTATAAGAATTGAATTATTCGTGCCATTTAAAATTTGGATTTAGGAAAAAAAGATAACCAGATTCCTCTTTTCTTTTCTTATCCCCCTCATCAATTCCCTTGACCCCTCCACCCTACCCCACCCCAGTGATAAAACATATACTTACATACTCATATATCTCATATATATATATATATATATATATATATATATTTGTTAAGCCAGTGGCTCTTCACAATTTGCCACAGATCCCTTTGGGCAGTCTGCTGAAGTCTATGGATCTCTTCTCAAAAATCGTGTTTTTAAATGCATAAATTATATACGATTACAAAGAAAATCAATTATATTAAAATATAATTGTCAAAAATGGTATTTAAAGATTTCACAGAACCCTGGCTAAAAGTCCATGTATTAAAGAGAAAGTCTTAAAACCACAGATAAAATCTTCCATTTCCATTGATTCTTAATAAGATGCACTTTGAAAAAAGAATGTCAGATGTAGGGAAAAAAAGTTATATAATTATGAACTCTTGAATTGTTTTCCAATGAACAGAGAATACATGCCAACTTTAGAAGAATTTTTTGAAGAAGCCATTGAGCAAGCAGACCCAGAAAATATGGTTGAAAATGAATATAAGTAAGTTATGTTTCTCATGATGTAATTTTAAATTTCGTTCCATCGTTAGAAGTTTAGGTCTTCAGAAAAAATCTTTCCATTGTATAAATTGTGAATGTTGGTCTTGTTTCATATTCTCAAGGAGATAACTCCTTTATAATCTTTAAATAGGCAGGGTAGAACTGATCCTAACGAGAAAATTTTTCAGAGTAGTAGTGCCGTTCATGTAGAACAAGACCTCTTTTTTTCTGGATTGAAAATGCCTAAGTGATATGTTTGAGAGTAGTATATTCTGGTGAATTGAGCACTAGTGTGAAGAACTTAATGCTTAATCTTGATTATTGTGAGTCTCAGACTTTTGGCCACTCCCAAATAGGCTACAGTTGCTAATTTTGCCCTCTACAATTTCATTGTCAAACCTCTGCCATCACTGCTATTCTGTAGTCATTCTACTATTTTTTTAGATATTCTTCT
Source organism: Macrotis lagotis (assembly GCF_037893015.1). Lineage (NCBI taxonomy): Eukaryota > Metazoa > Chordata > Mammalia > Peramelemorphia > Peramelidae > Macrotis > Macrotis lagotis. The sequence goes on along the minus strand of NC_133666.1, from coordinate 456,170,694 downwards.
CATTTTCCACAAATACTATACCTTCTCAGGGAGCTATCTTTAGCTAACAATTCTGTATTGAGAGCAGCTGCCTTAGTTTCCTGTCATTAAATCCAAGTCCTATTCCACTTCTTATATAACTTCTTCGCAGCACCATCACTACTCGCTCTTTCATCACTCAGTTCCTAGAGTAGCACTAACTGAACCATACCTAAGGAGCTTCTCTGTAATATCCCCAACAAATACTCAGCCATTGCTTTGAAGACCCTCAAGTGAGGGGAACCCACCACTCCATAAGGCTCCATAAGGCAAACCTGCTTTTGGTTTTGAGATTTGCTCTAATGATTAAAATGTTTTTCCTAAAGTTAGGCCTAAATTAGCATTGTTGCAGTATGTTGCTTCTAGTTGTGCCCTCTGGGGCAAGCATGACAAATCTAATCCCCCTTTTACTAACCATCTGTCAAATACTTGAAAATAGTCTTTATATTTATTCTTCCCTAAGCAACCCTGCACCTTCCTTGCACTGAACCTTTCTGCAGGTGTGCTCAATCTTCAGGAAATATGGTATTTGTTTTGCTCATTGGTGGTATTGGCTGATTTGTATTCTTGAAAGGGTATTGAATTCTGAATTGGGCCTTGAGGGATTTTGTTGGGAAATGTGGCCCAGAAGAACTAAAAGACTGGACATTCAATTCCATAGCATGATATCTGGTTTCCTTCACAATTAGATGTTCTCCATTTTTATCAGTGTTCTTCCTAAAATGTGGTGCCCAGAACTGAGTGTAAAAACCAGGGCAGGTAAAAGTAAAATTGTAGACTGACTCAAAGTCCAACCTCAAAAGTATAAAATGTGGGGGCATAACAAATACTCTATAAAAAAAAGATTGGAGAAGGGCCAGCTAGGTGGTGTAGTGGATGAAGCACCAGTCCTGGAGTCAGGAGAACCTAAGTTCAAATCCAGTCTCAGACACTTAATAATTACCTAGCTGTGTGGCCTTGGGCAAGCCACTTAACCCTATTTGCCTTGCAAAAAAACCTAAAAAAACAAAACAAAAAAAAGATTGGAGAATTATTGTTAATTACAAGTTCAACATGGATCGTTATATGATAAGTAGAAAAATCTAGCATGTTAAGCTGCATTAAGAGATGAAGAATATCCAGCACAGAAGAATTGACTATTGGTCCTGTTTAAAACCACATTTTGGAATATCCTGATTCAATTTTGGACATTATAATTTAGTAAGTACATCAATAAACCGAAAAGGAGGCAAGGAGGGTTACAAGACTTCAAGATCATCCCATATGATGATCATTTGAAGGTACTGAGGATGATTGCTAGTAGAAAAACATTGACCCAAGGACCAAATCTGACTGCCAACTGATTTTTTTGTACAGCTGGCATGTTAAGAATGGTTTTTACATTTTTAAACTTCTATTTAAAAATCAGTTTTAAAATGATATCAATGTAATTTTATTTAAAAATGTAAAAATTCTTGTTTAACAAGCTATCCAGAGGGGCCTCCGGATAGCTTGTTAAACAGGCTTAGGTGGCACAGTGGATAGAGCACTGGCCTTGGAGTCAGGAGGACCCGAGTTCAAATCTGACCTCAGACACTTAAATAATTACCTAGCTGTGTGGCTTTGGGCAAGCCACTTCACCCCATTGCCTTGCAAAAACTAAAAACAAACAAGCTATCCAGAACCAGTAGCAAGCCAGATTTGACCCTTGAGCTGACCCCTGGCTTAGAAGGAGAACACTTTGATGGAGAGGGGAAGTCATCAGATGGAGAATGATATGACTCTTAAGTATTTGAAGATGGATGACATAGGGGAAGGAGGTTAATTGTGGCAAAAATTAGAGATTAATTCAGCCTTGGTAGAGAGTAAAATTGTCCTAACAGTGGTTTTTTTTCCCCCTTGTTCCAAACTTGTAATTTTGTTGGTATAGATAACTCCCAGTGAGAAAATTGTTGTGTCTCAATATATATCTGCAACTATTCTGTAACTTCTCATTCTGCCTCACTTGTCCCCTCTTCAGTCCATTCTCCAATCAATTTTTTTTTTTTTTAGGTTTTTTGCAAGGCAATGGGGTGAAGTGGCTTGCCCAAAGCCACACAGCTAGGTAATTATTAAGTGTGTGAGACCAGATGTGAACTCGGGTCCTCCTGACTCCAGGGCCAGTGCTCTATCTACTGTGCCACCTAGTTGCCCCCCCAATCAACATTCAGTGAGGTGTTCCTAAAGTCTAAGTCTGACCCTGTCACTTGTCTGTACAGTAAATTCCAAAGACTTACAGTTGCATATAAAAATCAAACATAAGCTATATCTTGCTTTGAAAGCCCTACACATCCTCACCAATTTACCTTTCCAATCATTCTATCCTTGTGTTCTATTAAATAAGCTTTTTTTGGGTGGGTGGGTGGGGAAGGTTGGGTTGTTGTTGTTTTTAGGTTTTTGCAAGGCAGTGGGGTTAAGTGGCTTGCCCAAGGCCTCACAACTAGGTAACTATTAAGTGTCTGAGGCCAGATTTGAACTCAAATACTCCTGACTCCAGAGCCAGTGCTCTATCCACTGTGCCACCTAGCTGCCCCTCTATTAAATAAACTTTACAAATGTTTCATTTATTCCTCACCACAACCTTGCCAATAGATGCTGTTGTTATCCCCATTTTACAGTGAAGGAAATTGAGAAAAGGGGAGTTTAAAAGATTTATCCAGGATCACAAAGCTAGTATCTTGAGATTACATTTGAACTTAGATCTTCTGACTCTTAAGACCAGCACTTTATTCACTGTTTTCTATCTTGAGATTTTTGCATTCATTGGCTGTCCCTATTCCTGAAATACTCTCATCTCTTTACTTTTTGGGATCTTTGTTTCTTTCATAACTGTTCTAATAGCTTTCCTGAATCAGGCCTTCCTCATGCCACTGGCTCATACCTTCCTTCCTCAAAAATTTTGACTCCTTTATTTTACATATATTTTATACATATTTAAGTCCATTTTTGTCATCCCCAGTAGAACAGAATGTAATTTATCAAGGGCAAGAATTATTTTATTTTTGTCCTTGGACCTCTAGAGCTTAGTAGTTTGCCTAGCAGATATCAGGCATTTAATAAATGTTTATTGGTTAATTGTTTAATTGAGATTAGCCTTGAGGTTCTGTTAGATTAAGTATATTACCCAACATCTCAGCAAAAATGTGACAAAGGCAGTATTTGAACCCAGAACTTCTAGGAGACTATCCACTATACCATATTTCCAGACCCCAGTGTATCTTTCTATCCTCCATGAGTATTACTCCCCTTCATGTTCTCTGCAATGTTATTCAAACTGGTCTTCTCTTTTTCTTCTCCATGTCAATCTATCTCCCATTTTTTGAGCCTTTGCACTGACCATTCCCAGTTACTGAGAGGAGAAGGGAGTATATTTCAGTGATGGTGAACAGTTAGTATAAAGGTAACACTCAGATATGCAAAGTATGCATTTCAGCACATTTTAAATAACATTGCCTTTGAAATATGGCAAGATGTGTGGTAAGATGTAGCAGCATAGAAGGAAAATAACCCAGAACCCAGTTAAAAAAACTCACTAACATATGGCAACTCAATTTATTTTGCTCTAAATGAATTCTTTAAAATGGCATTACACTTAATGGGCATCCTGATGGATATGAATTATTTTGCTCATCTGAACTGCATTTCTTCCCTTAAACCTAAATTCCGGTGTCTTTTTTCTTAATGAGGCCTTTCTGAACTTCTCCCCTAATCCCCTCCACCTCAAATTATCTTATATTTAACTGTTTTTAACTTAATTCTCTTTATGTTATCCATTATATATTTATATATGAAGAGTTTATCTTTTTTAATTTTTTTTTTTTTTAGATTTTTCAAGGCAACGGGGGTTAAGTGGCTTGCCCAAGGCCACACAGCTAGTTGATTATTAAGCGTCTGAGGCCGGATTTGAACCCGGGTACTCCTGACTCTAAGGCCAATGCTCTATCCACTGTGCCACCTAGCCGCCCCTAAAGCTTATCTTCTTTATTGGAAGGTAAACTTCTTCCAAATTTGGCAATATTGTTTTTAAATATTGCCTAGCACATAGCTTAAGCTATCTCCCAACTACAGCTATCCAAAAGTGAGTTAAGTCTCTTCAGGAGTTAATGGATTTCTTCCTCATTATATGTCTCCAAGGAGAAGTTAGATAACTCTCTCTTGTTACCTGTCCTAGGAAAAGGATTCTTATTCACATACAGATTAGGTAGACTGTAAGAATCCTTCCAATTCTGAGTTTATTTATTCATACATTCTCTTTAAGTCTATAGTCTTTCTGATAACTCAGTCTTCCAGACTTCTCCAAGATCTTATTCAAATGATCAGCTTCCCTTTACTGCCTCTTCAATTTTTCCAATTCTCTTGGCTTCTTTTTTCAGCTATGATCATCTCTCAGTTCATAAAATCATGACTTCTCTAGCCTCTGCACTCCCATGTTAAACTTCATTTCTAAAATTTTTAAGAAGTCCCCTCCACCTACTGAAAAATCATCCACACTGTCTTTGACAAACCCTTGCAACTTTGCAAATTTTTCATCACTATGCTGAAATTACTAATTCTGACATCATATTGACCTAATCACTAGATCCAATAACTTGGCTCAGTTCTCATCCTGTAGGAATTTGCTGCTTCTTCCATTTCTCATCTTAATGCTGCCTATCCTGTGAAGCCCAGCTCAAAACCCATTTCCCTTATAAACCCTAACCTGAAGTTGTCCACTGCATTTGGTAATAGCTTTTATATCACCTACTGGTATGTCCATAAGCGAGATACAAAATAATGTAATCCTGCTTTGTATTACGGTTACATGTATTGTAATTTATGTGTCATATCCCACTTAATTTTTGTATTCCCCTTTTCCCCTCAAAGTGCCTAGCAGAGTATCCTATGTATTTTAGTTTCTTCTTTAAGAATTTTTTTAATCAACATATTTGGGTTTTTGTTGTTGTTTTTGTCCTGTTTTACTTATTTTTTCAACTACATGCAACAAGTTTTTTCAACAAACATTTTTTTGCAAGGTTTTGAGTTTCATATTTTTTTCCCTTTCCTTCCTCTCTCTAACATAGGCTGTGTGTGTGTGTGTGTGTGTGTGTGTGTGTGTGTGTGTGTGTACATATATATGTATATAAATATATCATGCTAAATATAAATACATAGTAATCACATTTTTTAATATAATTTTCAAATGTATTCTCCCTGCCTCCTCCTCCCAACAGAACGTTCCTTCTGATAAATAATAATAGTTTTTTTCTCAGCCCTCAAATTTTCCTTTAATTCCAAATAAGAAATTCATTGGCAGATGTAATACTCCACACTCATTCATTTCTCCAAAGGAGGGGAGGAATGGGAGGTACCATTTTTCATTTTTTCTCCAAGTCATTGTAATTAAGGTATTTTTCTTTTTTATTATTATTTTTTACTTTTACATTATCATGGTATCTCTTGTTTTCCTGGTTCTACTTACTTCACCTTGAAAGTTTTAGGGGCAGCTAGGTGGCGCAGTGGATAGAGCACTGGCCCTGGAGTCAGGAGGACCTAAGTTCAAACCCGGCCTCAGACACTTACTAATTACCTAGCTGTGTGGCCTTGGGGAAGCCACTTAACCCCATTTGCCTTGCAAAAACCTAAAAAAAAAAAAAAAAGTCTTCCCATATTCTTCATAGTCATCTTTCCATAATTCTATAAATTCTTATTATTTCTTAGGACAATAATATTCCCTTATATTCATAATAGAGTGTGGATGAACATCTGCTCTCTTCAGGTCTTTGCTATTATAAAAAGTGTTGTGATAAATTTTTTGGTGTATATACAACCTTTCTTTCTGTCTTTGATATTATCATCATTATTGTTTGGCTGTGGTGGTTATTAGCATCCTTGAATTATATGCTTAATGGTGGGGTCTATGAAAGAAAGAGCGCCAGTTCACATATTTACTAGACATACCTCTTTCCTCAGCCCCCTCCAACATTCACTATTCTTATCTGAAAACATCTTGGCCCATTTGCTGGATGTGGGATTAAACCATAGTTGGGTTTTCCTTGTAATTTCTCTATGATTTGGAACAGTCTTTCATATGGTAATACAACTCACTTTCAATTCAACCAGCTCTAAAACCAAGACCTACCATGTAATAGGCACCTATGCTAGGTGCTAGAAATAAAAAAATAAAAAAAAACATGTCTACTTTCAGGGACCATATATTCTACAGGACAGAAACAAATCAATATAAAATAATTAAGGGAATGGGAGTGGGGCCAGGAACAACCTCTGAGGGGAGATGGGACTTTAGCTGAACCTTGCCAGTGGCTCAAGAGAGGATAGAAACAGAACAAAGAACAATGTGCCAGAGGCAGAGCAGTCAACAAGTGAGCCAGTTTAGCAAGAAAGTAGAGTGCAGTAGTAGAAGTAATGTGAAATCATCCAGTAAAGTTAGATTAGAGCCGGTTGTGAAAAACTCTAAATATAAGAAAAATGTCTATTTTCTCCTATTGGCAGGAGGGAAAATTTTTGAACAGAGGAGTGAATCTCAGAAATAATAGGATCATTAGAGGCCTACCAGGACATAGTTCAAACTTTTAACAGAAATACCTTCATGACATGTTCGAACAGTTATTACATAACCTTCACTTGAAGACTCCAGATGATAGGAAACTCACTACCTTACAAGAAGTTCATTTCCTCCTAGTACAGCTCTATTGTCTTTGTTTGTTTGCAAAGCAATGGGATTAAGTGACTGACCCAAGGTCATACTGCTAAGTAATTATTAAGTATTTAAGCCCATTTTGAATCAGGTCCTCCTGACTCCAGGGCTGGTGTTCTATCTACTGTACCCCCCAGCTGCCCCAGCTCTAAGTATTGTTAGGAAGGCTTAGGAGTGTTGTTTTTAATTTAATGGAAACCTGCCTCTATAGATCTTCTATCAAGTACTCCTAAGTCTGTCCTCTGGGAGTAAACAATATCAGATATCAGGAGAAAACTGTCAAGTTACCAAGTCAAGATCAGCCTTCAGACTCCTCCCTTGTCCTTCTTTAAAATTAATGTGGCATGCAGAACTGAACATAATACTTCTTGTGATACCCGATCAAGATAGCATAGTAGCAAAATCACTCTCCTTGTACTTGGTACTTGAGTCTTTTTAGACATTTGAATCATTGTTAACAGATTTTAATTTAAATCTTTGTTAATATTACTATAATAGTAGCATTACACAATAAGATAAATCTAGAATTGATAAGATGAGCATTAAAATAATTCATTTTCATTGGGATGCTCATTGAGGGTAAGTAAATAGAAATAGGTAAGTTGATATAGAAATTGATATGGTTTTAGAGAATTCATTTAGAAAAAAATAGAGTTGCCACATAAATATTAGGCTTTTCATGTACTTCAGATTTTTTTTTATTGCAAGGCAAGTGGGGTTAAATGACTTGCCCAAGGTCATACAGCTATAGATAATTGATTTTTTTTCTCTGCTGCCGCACCTCACCATGTTTCAGAAACACTCTTGTGTATAAAACTGTTTTCTCTGATGTAGCATTAAGCATTGAGTGCCTACTATAATAGGTGTTAGGCATGAAAAAAGAGCTTACGGTCTAATGAAGGAGACAAAATACAAACAAATATGTACAGAACAAATTGTAAATAATTAACATTAGAAAACTAGCACTAAAATTAAGAGGGGACAAGGGAGGCTTCCAGTAAAAGGTTGGAATTTTAAAGGAAGCCAGGGAGATCAGTGGTCAGAGTGGAGGAGGGGAAGCAATTCTAGGCATGAGAGGAAGCCAGAGAGAATGCCCTGAACAAGAGAGGGAGTATATTGCTCCTGAAACAGCAGAGAGAGCCAATGTCACTGGATAGAAGAGTATTCTGTCAGGGACTAATATAGTGATGCAGTGGATAAAGCATTGGTCTTAGAGTCAGGACAGGAGTTTGAATGCTGCCTAGGCACTTGATATTTACTAGCTATGTGACCTTGGGCAAGTCACTTAAACCATAATTACCCAACATCCAGTCATCATGGTTCCTATCTGGCCACTGGACCCAGATGATTCTGGAGAAGACAGTGAGGCTGGTGATTTAGTCCACCCCCCTCCCCCCCCACTCAAATCCAATTCATGTGCTTGTAATAGCAATACCTCCTTGATGTCATGGTATTCTTCAAGAATGAAGGATAAGGGGTGGCTAGGTGGCACAGTGGATAGAGCGCTGGCCCTGGAGTCAGGAGTACCTGAGTTCAAATCCACCTCAGACAAATTACCTAGCTATGTGGCCTGGGGCAAGCCACTTAACCACATTGCCTTGGAGAAAAAAAAACCTAAACAAAAATAATGAAGGATAGGGGGCAGCTAGGTAGCGCAGTGGATAGAGCACCAGCCCTGGAATCAGGAGGACCTGAGTTCAAATCCAGTTTGAAACACATAATTACTTAGCTGTGTGACTTTGGGCAAGTCACTGCCTTACAAAAACTTAAAAAAAAATGAAATTGACTTCATCCATCAAGCTATAAGAAAGACTGGAAAGGGAGAGTGGGCTAGGTTATAAAAGGCTTCAAGTGCCAAACAGCAGTTTAATGTGATTCTTAAGGCCACAGAGAACCACTGAAGTTGGGGAGGTGGTGAGAGTGGGTTGACATTGTCAGAATTATGCTTTGAGAAAGTTGCTGACAGCTGAATGTAGATGAAAATGTTGAGGCTGGCAGCTCCACCAGCAGACTGATGTTTGTCCTTCATTCTTGAAGACCGTGACAATAATAGAGAGGGTAGGAATGGGGGAGGGGGAAGAGCTAAGATGATGAATTGGTTTTGGACATTTTGAATTAGAGATGTTTACTGGACATCTGGTTCAAGATGTCTGAAAGACAGTTGAAGAGCTTTGGTGACTTTTGCCCAGAGGAGACTCCAGCTTGTAACTAAGGTAGTTGCAGTAGTACCCAGGTATTAAATTAAAACTAGATTTCTGTTCTTATCAATTGGGATATTAATATAGACTATAGATTTTGTGTTTTGGGGTTAGACAAGATTATGATATAGAGCAGTATTTCAGCTCTGACATTAAGACCATTAATGAATGTTTGATGTATTTTAGCCATGAATGACAAAAAAAAAATCATCTATTTTTATTTTTATAGGGCTGTAAACAATTCCAATTATGGATGGAGGGCTCTAAGACTGTTAGCACGTCGCAGTCCCCACTTCTTCCAGCCAACCAATCAGCAGTTTAAAAGTTTACCAGAATATTTAGAAAACATGGTTATAAAACTAGCCAAGGAGTTACCAGTAAGTACTTTTTTTCATTATCCTTCAAGTGTTAAATTTGTAGTAAAGGTCTGTTTGAAGGATCTGTGACTCAATCCATATGGGTTCTACCTCCAGCAACAGACTGCAATCCTTCTTTCACTTAAGACCACCTCCATGTGTTAAGGGCCCAATACTTTATGTGTACATAAAATAGTGACAACTCATATGAATGTTTTTATATAGTTATTGCAAAGTTCTCCAGTGCTTCTTTCACTTAAGACCACCTCCATGTGTTAAGGGCCCAATACTTTATGTGTACATAAAATAGTGACAATTCATATGAATGTTTTTATATAGTTATTGCAAAGTTCTCCAGTGCTTCTTTCACTTAAGACCACTCCATGTGTTAAGGGCCCAGTACTTTATGTGTACATAAAATAATGACAACTCGTATGAATGTTTTTATATAGTTATTGCAAAGTTCTCCAGTGCTTCTTTCACTTAAGACCATCTCCATGTGTTAATGGCCTAATACTTTATGTGTACATAAAATAGTGACAACTCGTATGAATGTTTTTATATAGTTATTGCAAAGTTCTCAAAATTTCTTTTAAGGTTTCTCAAATGTTGGGTTACATATCAACTTTGTTGTACTTCAGCATTGATTCAGATGACTAGGCAACATCCATATGCTTCATTTACCTTTGCTATCCTATCATTCAAAATTTATTAAGTACCTAGTACCTGCCAGACACTGATAAATACTGAGAATACAAAGCAATAGGAAAAAGTGTACATTGTTCTCAACAATCATCCTGGAAGAGCAAACATGAGTTTAGCTTCGTATTGGGGATGAATAGAACAAATGATCAAATGTTCCTACTGTTGAGGACATGAAAACTGTCTCAGGGATTTGAAAGGGCACTTGTCGAAGAAAGCTATACTTAGCTCCAGAGGACAAAGCTTCCAATCACTGAGGGTGGAAATACAGATGGAGAAATTTTTCTTGAATGATTAGATTAGAGCAAAATGGACTGAACCACTTTCAGAAGTATCTGGTGGTCTGTCATTCAGCTTTTTCTTGAAGATCCCAAATAAATGAGAACCTGAATAAAAATTCACATATCTTTGAACTGCTTCCTTAAAGCCATTTCACCCACCCTCTTGTTTTTCCTGCTTAGCATGTGGGATTCAGGATTAACCAGTGCTGCAGATGTGGTCTGACCAAGACAGTATAAAATTCAGTGAGATTTTTCAAATGATCGTCTTTTAGGGGTGGGTAACTAACTCACATTTGCCAGTTCTTTGGGTACTCTTTATAAGGATTAACTTCATCCAGCTCTAATAACTTGAAGTGATTTTGCTTATACACTGCCTTAAAATCCACTTGGTCTACTTATTTTTGTCCAGTTTTTCCCAAAGGACTTATTTTACTGGGCAGTAAAGACCTTGCATTCTAATTTTCCAACTACCATATTTATTTACTGCTTCCAAATCTCTGTGGATTTTGTCTATAAAAAAAATCTTTAAAAGGATTACTTTTTAAAAAATTTTAGCCTCCTTCTGAAGAAATAAAAACAGGTGAAGATGAAGATGAGGAAGATAATGATGCTTTACTGAAGGAAAATAATGAGAGTAAGTCTGTCCTTTCATACTTTGATTTCTCATCTATTCAAAATCCTATCATTGAATTTGGTGCTTCTGATCAGGTTTATATATCCTTATTTCTTTTAGTAAAAAAAAAAATAAATAAAAATATTCCAAATGAATTGAAGTTTTATTTACTAAATCAAAATAAGTACATTTGTTGAAATTAATTTTTAGATGTTTTTAATGTTTGTCATAAGTAAAGGTTAAAAAATTTACATGTTAAAAATAGAAATGATTTCTTTCTACTTTCTATTCGGGATTTAGAAAAGGAAAAGAAACTCACTGATTTAACGGAAACTTGAATTAATTTTCACAAGAGGAGTCCAGTTTGGATTAATACCATATCTGTAATTGCTGTAATGTCTAAGAATTTGTTACAGTTCAGTTTCGGCTAAAAAGAATGGTGGCATCTTTCCTGCTGTATATCAGTCCTACCTCCTGCTTTCTGCTAGAGACTAATACAAATTACTGTATGACATTACTGTTATCTTGAGTACAGAGAAAGGATGAGAATACAGCATCCCCTTAAAAAAGAGATTGTATAATTTTTGTTTTTTGTTGTTGTTTTTTTTTTTAGGTCCTGATGTTCGACTTGACAAACCAGTAACAGGGGACCAAATAGAACTGTTTGCTCAGAAGTTGGGAGAACAGTGGAAAATATTGGCTCCGTACTTAGAAATGAAAGACTGTGATATAAGACAGATTGAGTGTGACAGTGAGGATGTGAAGATGAGAGCTAAGCAGTTGCTAGTTGCTTGGCAGGATCAAGAGGGAATACATGCAACACCTGAGAATCTTATTAATGCATTAAGTAAATCTGGATTAAATGACCTTGCAGAAAGTCTAACTAATGACACTGAAACAAGTAGTTAACTTATTTCTTATTATATTTTTTTAATTAAAACTGTGATGCGATTTTGTTACCAAGCAGCATTTGATAAGAGATCCACTTGTTTTGGTAAACAATAAACATTTTTATAACATTTGTGTACAGTTGATTAGTGCTTTAAGGACAGCAATAACAGTCCACTGCCTCTCTGAATTCCCCCCAAATAGAGAAACTATAATTAGCATAATTATAATTTATCTGTTAACTGGATAATCATACCTACAAAGTGTGTGTAGAGAATATGATCTCCTGATGCAGGGAAGTAGCCATAGATAATAGTATTTTTTAAGGGATGAACCTTAAGACCACATTTTCAGTGGTAAAATTCAAAAGCTACAATTGCCAGACAGTGTTAACAGGTTATGAGATTCTTTTAATTATGTACAAGTTAGACTGGTTTCTTGAGTGACCATCCTCACTGGAATGTGCTACTCAGGTTATTCTGTAAACACACTTCGATTCAGTTTCCTCTAAAAGTAACTGACTCTATCAATATGGTTCCCCAAAAATGTTCAAATTGAAGGCATCAGTAGGTAACATCTGAAAGCTTCCGGCTTTCATGACAGCATAAAGGCACTAATGGTAATGTAGAAATCTTCTGGACGATCCCTTGTTACTTTATTACTCCAATAGCATTATAATTTTGTTATAACTAATGTCTTGAGGTAAGGTAATTTTTTTTTTTAATTCTATGTCTGTCTCCAACATAGTATCTGAGGCCAAATTTGAACTCAAGTCATAAGGAATTTTTGTAGCAATGGAGGTAGATGAAAACTTAACTGGTTGAGATCTTATTCCTGCCCTCATTTATGACTGATTCCCAACTTAAGTATTAAGTAAAATCCCTCACCACCCAAGTAATCCACTAAGAAGGGGAATAACTTCCAGTTAGGGCTAGGGCAATGTTCCAGTATAGTTATGAACTTAGCATGAAGAAATATTTGAGGGAAATGTAGCTTGTGAATGACATTACATTTAGGCAAGACTAGTAATGCAAAAAAAATAGGAATCGGCTCACTGGGCCTAAAGAAAATTTTTTTAAGCGATTAATCACTGAAAAGCCTTTTTAAGAGAACAAAATAAAATTAAAAAACTGTTTAAGAGCTTAATAACTGATGAACAGCAATAAGAATATGTAGCACCATACTAAGAAGACACTATAATCATATGTACTGTTATTGATCACAATTTATTTTGAAGTCATGAAATGCCAGCAACAGAACAGACTGAGTCAGCAGGTCAGGCTGGACAAATACTTGATTGTAGCCATGTTTCCAAAGGCCATGGGCAGCAGCACTGAGTTACACAACAAGGGCAACATTCTCCCTTCCACCTTCTGGCAAAACTTTGTTAGATAAGGCAAAAGGATGGGCAGCTATTGAATGGTGGTCAGAACCATGCAAGAATAACAACAAATGATGGAATAATAGGTGTGCAATAAATATCTGATTGCTCAATCTTGGGCTGGAAAAGGCAGAGAAACACTAGGGCAGAATGTATTGGTTGAAAGGCATTTCCATTTAAATTTTTTTTTAAAGAAGAAATAAGCCTTTTTAAAAAAAAGTTGTCCTGCTTGCTACTTTTATACAGGGGCAACGGAGTCCAAAGATGAACTCTTTTGTGTATCCTGTTTTAAGTTTTGTTAATACATGGAACAAATTTCAAGTCTGATTTCACCCTCTTGGCTCCACATGAGGGGAAACCATGTAGAACCACCTAAAATTTCTCTATAGCTCTGGGGTTTAGAAATGATCAATTAACATTTATTCCACACCTAGTCAGAGATAGCTAAGATGAAGATTATTGTGAAGGTTCTTCTTCAATTACTTCAACTCTGCGAGGCCCATATAATAGAACATAAGCTATGTGCCAATCTCCACCACCAGATAACCGCAAGATATCTTCTGGTGTCACAATGCTGACTTTATCATCATCAAACTTAATCCATTCATCTAAACAAAAGAGATAAGAGGTAAGATTATAAATATAAAAGTTCTTTCAAAAATCAAGACACTATATACCCTTTGACCCCTACTGGGTCTATACCCTGAAGAGATGATGAAAAAGGGTAAAAATATCACTTTTATTCATAGCAGCCCTGTTTGTGGTGGCAAAGAATTGGAAATCAAGTAAATGTCCTTCAGTTGGGGAATGGCTTAGCAAACTGGTATATGTATGTCATGGAACACTATTGTTCTATTAGAAACCAGAAGGGATGGGATTTCAGGGAAGCCTGGAGGGATTTGCATGAACTGATGCTGAGGAGATGAGCAGAACCAGAAAAACACTGCATATCCTAACAGCAACATGGGGGTGATGATCAACCTTAATGGCCTTGCTCATTCCATCAGTGCAACAACCAGGGACAATTTGGGGCTATCTGCAATGGAGAATACCATCTGTATCCAGAGAAAGAATTATGGACTTTGAACAAAGACCAAGGACTACTACCTTCAAATTAGAAAACAAAACCAAAAAAAAAACCTTATGTAATTTTGCTATCTCTTATACTTTACTTTTCTTCCTTAAGGATATGATTCCTGTCATCACTTTCAAATTAGATCAATGTACACCATGGAAACAATGTAAAGGCTAACAGACTGCCTTCTGTAGGGGGTGGAAGGAGGGAAGCAAGAATGGGGGAAAAGTGTAAAACTCAAAATAAATAAAATCTAAAAAAAAAAAAAAAATCAAGGCACTGAGAGACAGCTAGGTGGTGCAGTGGAAAGAGCACCAGTCCTGAAGTCAGGAGGACCCGAGTTCAAATTTGACCCACTTAATAATTGTCTAGCTGTGTGACTTTGGACAAGACCCATTGCCTTAAATAAATGAACAAATAAATAAAGGCACTGAAAATAGAGATTCTAAAAAATATTTTACAGTTTTTACCTTGTTTCCTTTTAACCCATGATACATAATGGCCAGAGGAACTAGACCTTCCCTGATGTGTTAGCACTGCTTGTAAATCGTAATAACCACAGTTATTAGAGCCAATATCTGAAAAAGAAAAAGTGTATCCATAAGGAAGGCAAAGTAAATTAATGTATGAAGAAATTAACATGGCCCACTAAACAGTGTTGGAACTGAAGACATGAGGTAAATCCAATCACATAAGTATGTGAGCCCTGGCAAGTCACTTAAATTCTCTCTGCCTCAGTTTCCTTATCTGTAAAATGAGGATAATACTAGCAATCTACCTTCCAGCATATTTATGAGGATCAAATGAAATAATTGTAAAGTATTCAGGGTATCACCACCAGCAATAGCAGCAGCAACATTTTGATGGAAAGCAATGGAGAACTGAGCAGACCAATGTTGTTGATCTCAAAAAGAAACAGGGACCAAACTATACATAAGAATTCCTGCAGGTCACTTATTACTTCCCAAATTACATTTTAATCTGGTTCAGGTCATACTTGAAACTTTTGAGTCACATGGCACCCACAATTCACTTGTCTTAACATCACTGGTATAGATCACCAAAATGGAAGCAGGCACAGTGGTGGGCATATTAACCAAGAAAAGAGGCCTTAAAACAAAAGGAAAGATAAAAACTGGCTAACAAAAATTCAAACAATGTCTGCTAAATTTAAGATTTTTACAAGGTACAAAAGCACTGTGATAGAAGCTAGAGGGAGATACAAAGTTTAAGAAGTAAGATCTTCCTTCATAGAGTTTACAGTACATTAGAAATGGTATAATAGCTTACATTTCCATAATACTTCAAGATTTGCAAATCACTTTGCAAGCTATCTCATTTGATGCAACATACTCTGTGAGGGTTATGCCACTACCAACAAAACAATGACACGGAAATGCATTTATATGAGACATACAAAAGGTGCTGAGGATATAAGAGGAAGGGAAAAGAGATGTCCCCTGACCTTAGACTGTTAATATCAATAAACATGGAAAATATACATAATATGGGGGAAGGAAAGGAGACTTGCTTAACTGCAATGCAGAATCCATGTTGGGAAATATTAGCAAGCATAAAGCAAGGTTAGTCTAGGTGGTTGACCATATTTGGTGGTTGACAAGTATTTTTATTTGCAAATACAGATCTTAAGCAATCAGGAAAAAATTTTCTCTTACCATCAGGAAAAGAAAATGGCTCATATTTAACTTCTTTCTGTGCACCACCACTTTTGTTAGTCTGTAAAAAAAAAAAAGATTGTAATTCTGAACCATAAATTCCAATTATTCTCAAATACTAAATATAAATATAAATCTACATATCTCTATATGATAATAAATAAAACAACCAGTGGTCTAGAATGGAAGGAAACTTATATGTAGCAATAAACCATCTAAGGGAGTGGGAAACCATAGTTCAATGAATACCACTAGTATTTTTTGGAAAATGGAATAGGACAGTTTGTTTGGTTATTTTTACACAGAACAAATAAAGATAAAATTATCTTCCCTCAAACCTAAGCTCTCCTTTAAGCAGTAAAAATAAATCCCCTTAGTAAAGGAAACATATGTACCAAATGTACTTAAACTACTTCTCATACCTTTCATCTAAGAACTCAAAGCACTTAATATGTTAACTCATAGCAATGGCTACTGGTTGGATGTAGGAAACTCAAATATACTGTATTTATACTGAAAGAAGCACAGCATATTTACTTATACGCAACTGGGGGTAGGGTGAGGAACATGTCCCAATAAATGAGAGGAACAAAAACAAAATTCAATAGTTAAACTGAAATTTAGAACTGTTTATAATTTTCTTTGAAACTAGCTGGGGTTAAGACAGTGAAGGAGATGTCCATGGAATAATAGTCTTTTAGATTCCAAGAAAGAAAAGTTGTTAACCTAGATAATTTGATTTAGTTTGATTGGAATATGATACTACCTTTAAGAGACTTAAGTTTAAGTATATTTTCATCATATAAAAATTACAACAAAACATAGTTACAACATATAGAGATATCTATACAATAGATATACCAAGAAAAAAGGCCCATGTTATAAAAATCAGTCTTATAATAATATGATTTTAGAGATAGGACATTCCAGTAAATGGAGCTCAGTGGTCTTGGGTGAATCAAGTTTCAAAGTTTATTTCCATCTGTTAAAATGGAGATACTCCTAAACTGTATAAGGAAAAACAACATAACATACCTATTTTACAGGCATGTTGAAAGGACTAAGTGAGTTTCTGTGAAGTGCTTTGAGAACCTCAGAAGAAAGGAGACATAAATTATGAACTGCAAATAGAATGGGAATTTAAAAAACAAAAACATGAAGCACATTGTACTTATAAAGAATGGAGTATACCTCATGACTAAATAAAAGATTTATAAGTCCTTTTAAGAATGTTAAAAAAAACTTTAAAGACCTATAGGGTTAGATATATTTACCAAATTAGATTGTAAGTATAATGACTTGTAAGTTAAGATTAGGCTCCGAATGTCATTAAAAGTAACTACTGGCTGCTGCCTCTGAATTTTAAATATTAAACTAGTTATCGAAAAATTGTCAGAATAAACCTACTGTCTTTGGCTGTTGATTTACTTTTTTGTCTTCTAGATCCTTGAATTTTGACCGAAAGGAGACCATTTTTTCTTGAAGTTCTGGTGTACATAGTTCATATACATCCAACATAAGAGGAAATTTAACATCCTTTAAAAAAAAGAAAAGGGGGGAGTGGGGAGAGGGCATAGAGTAGACATTGTAAAAATTGATGGGAAAAAAAATCAATTGAAATATCCTTTAGAAGATTAAAGGGAAAAAAGTTTTTAAAATGAGTTCACCTTTACCAAAATTTTTCGAATTCACACTTTTGAGAGTTTAAATAAAACAAATAATATGAAAATCATTTGTGGAAAAATAACATAAGAATGAATTTTTTGCTTTGTAATTTTATTTTCTAGTAGTCAAAAGAGTAAATAAGTTCTGTCCTGCTAAAATAAGGAATTTCATCATTTTACATTTTATACCCTCAATCTAATCTAAGAGAATCAGTATTCTAAACAACCCAGAAATTCTTTAAGACAAAAGCCATATTCTAAAAAATGGGTTATCAACAAGGATCATTCCCATTTTTAAATAAAATTGGGCAGTTTTTCCTTTACAAAATCATTACTATTCAGTTATTCAAATAATATCATTCATGGAATTAGGTTCTTAGGGTCAACCTCACAAAAATTTATTTGACCCATTTTTTTTTAATAATGTGTGGTTTTCTTTTGAAGGTATATTTTACTAATACAAATCACAACCCCTCCATATCTCAGTACATGATCTACAAGGGATTCTATGGAGTTTGGGGAAGGGGAGAACCAATAACAACAAATTATTGTGTAGCCTAATTGGAGATAAACCTCTCAACACAACTAGATGGAGACTTAGACTAGACGTCCTGCAGGATGGGTTTCTCCTAGCTTGGTAGGACCTTCCAAAGGAGCTCTACTGGCAAAATCTTCATAGACCTAAGGTCACCTCCAAACCAAGATAAGACATCCGAATAAGATGCTTTTATGGAGGCATTGACATCATACACTTATAAATAGAGCTCTAATATTATTCTGAAACATAAGTCAGTAAATACAACATAATGCTGTTTCTATGGAAAAATGCAATGAGTTCCAATTCATTATTCCAGGAACACATTGCTCTTGGCATTATAAATAGGGTCCCTTTCTTATTTCCATTGTGACAACAGCATCAGAAGCTCCCAAAATGAGAGGCAGCTGAATGACCAAGGCATAAGGGCAGGTAGAATGTATGTGTGTGTGTGTCTGTGTGAGTATATATAAACAGATACAAACATCCCCTCACGACTCTCTTTCTTTTAACTTGTTAACTTTTGCATCTGCAAAAGATATCACATCTCTAAGTAAAATGTTCCCTATGAATTCTGAATTGGAAAAGAGAAATTGCTCGCACTGGGAAAGTGTGTTTACTGGTAGGTTCTTTACCCTCTTGATCCCCCAAAGATAAATTAGTCTTGGTGATATAGGAATGTAAATAATTTATTATATCAGCTAACCTTAAGAACTTTGGCATTCACAGATTCCTTCTCTTTGTAAAAAAATCGAACCATCTGAATAGTAAGGTAAGCAGGTAGTCGGCTAATCTTAGACTGGGGAAAAAAAAGGAGAAATATTACATCTCAAAAAACTGCATTAGACTTACTTTTTAAAAGAACAAACTGTTTACCTCCTTGATGGTGAGAAAGATTTTTCCAAACATAATTACTTACTTTGAAAAATTGTCAACATTACAAACTTTTAAACCTCTCAAAAGCTAATATTATACTCACAGATTTTATGTACAAAGCATTTCTTTGCAATGTTGGAGACTGCTTGGTAATTTCTTCCTGAAGTCTCTATAAAAGAACATAGTAACATTGAAATGGTATTCTAAAGAATAGGGATGGTTTGCTTTCTGACAGTATTTTATAGATGAAAGGAGTTTTTTCTCCCAAAATCAAAAAATAACTGGTATATATAGTCTAAAAAAAACTACATCAAAGCTCAAACTTACAAAACAAATGAATTAAAGGATTACTATCTACAACACAAATGGCTGATCACTGGCGACAGACTAAAAGGTAGAAAATTTAAATCATTAGGAAATCACTGTCAAATTAAAGAAATTGAAAACAGAAATTCTGAAATTATATTGCCAACAAATGATTATATTCATCAAAAAAGTATGTTATGCAACTTTTCAGGAACATCTTAATAAATTAAGAGTATACTTACTAAATTGATTTAAGATTAATATCATTCTTATAATCTATCATCACGAATCTATGGTACCTAAAAGTATCAAATAGATTTGTTTTCCCTAAAATTGTAAAATTAGAAAGGAAATAGCAAAAATACCCTGAAGTTAGTCCCCATTTTGCTATGCTTCATTTTTTGACTGTTCTTTCCAATTAATATGTTATACTTCATTTCTCACCACCTTTAAATCCATCATTACAGCAAGGGCCCTGAAGTGACTGAGGAAGATAGTGGGTACGTGATAATAGCTAGCCAGCATTTTAAGTCTTTTGAGGCCTATGCATGTAATCTACCTTTAACTTTCTCCAAAACCTATCCCCACCCTCTCAACCCACAAGGCAAAGAAAGTTGATTCTACTCCGGTTTTCTACCCAACATCACCCACTGTCACCCCTTGCCCTAGGCTGCCCTGTTGGTTGGTGTGATTGCTTTCTCTATTCAAAGAAAATCTTGATGTTAAGAGAAGGTGAAGATAGCCAGATTTAAGGAACTCAAAAATTCTTGGTGAAATCTTCATGTATTTAAACACGATCAACCCTGTTTGACCACTTTAAAATGGTGTGACCTTTGACCCTTAGTCTTCAAAGAGGAGGCTAGAAGAGATGCTCACATTAAAATTCTTTCCAAATCTATAATTCTTCGAAGCATAACTTTGTATAATCATTCATACAGAACACACAGATGTTTACTTAAGATAGTAACTGAATTAACTAACAGAAAGTGAAGAAAATGGTCAATCTTGGAACCAAGAAGAACTATCATTATACTTCTCTCTTCAGAGGAAAGAACAGAATGTTTGTCTTAACCTAAGAAACCTTTCAAATAACAAGAACTATCCAAAAAAAGGGAAAAAAAATCCCTCTTAATATATATCTGATTCTGTCAAAAGAACAAAAGTTTACTATAACAGAGGCTAGTTAACCAAATGTCAGTAATGCTATTAGAAGAAATTTCTTAATAAATAAAAAGTTGGAATTACATACACAGGTACTAAGGTACCTTTTTCAACCTAAGATACATGTCTTTATAATTAATGCCTATTTTCTAGTATCTTTATCAAAATTTCACTATTTTAAATGTCTCAAATTCTTGTGCTTGTTTTTGTAAATATTTTATCCTAAACATCTATTATTTACTTGTTGCCAAGTCCACAGTCAAGAAAGCAATCAACGATTATAAAGACTGTTCATGAAGAAAAATACCATCTATTTTACTTTCATTCCCCAACTAAATTGAGCCCCAAACCTTTGCTGATCTAAGGACTGCTTTACAACAGAAACTGAGATGACATTTAACTATCAGAAAATCACACCCAGGTAGGCGGAATATTCTGTCTATATAAATCCATGAGGTATGGTGAAGCCTGCCAAGTTACCATAAGATCAATCTTTCTGGAGCAGCTAGGTGGCATACAGTAGATAGAGTACTGGCCCTGGAAAATCAGGGCCCTGGAAAATCAGGCCTCAGACAATAATTACTTATCTGTGTGACTTTGAGCAAGTCACTTAACCCCATTGCCTTGCAAAGCCCGCCCCTCCCCCATAGATCTTTCTTCTTACCAACTTAAGTCCTGTAAACAAGTATTTGACTTCTTGATTGATAAAACAGCTGAGTTGGAGTTGGTTCTCCTTTCCTTTGGTGGCTTCCTCTTCTTCAGCCTCTGTACATTTCATGCTTTATGGGACAAATTAAGGTCCATATCATATATTACTTTTTGAATTAAGTTGTTACTTATCAAATAATAAAAATAATTGGCATCGATGTATCTTTTTCAGTTTACAAAGCACTACCTTCATTCAATCCTCACAACCACTCTGAGAGGATGGAGTCTTTTCTCCAGATGAGGACTCTGAAGCCCAGAGGGGTTTTAAGTGTTTTGCCTGAAGTTACACAGCTAATTAATCACACAGCTGAAACAAGAATCTATATCTGATCAATCTTAATGGACTTTTCATTTCACCAGTGCAACAATCAAGGATAATTTGAGGGTATCTGAGATGGAGAATACCATCTGTATCCTGAGAAAGGATTATGGAGTTTGAACAAAGATCAAAGACTTATCTCTAATAAAAAAAAAATGTTACCTTATTATGCTACTTTGCTATCTCTTATACTTTATTTTTTCCTTAAGGATCTGATTTCTCTCTTAACACACTCAATTTGGATCAACGTATAGCATGAAAACAATGTTAAACACTATCAGACTGCCTTTTGTGGGGAGTGTGGTGGCGGGGAGAGAAGCAAGATTAGGGAGAAATCTGTAAAATTCAAAATAAATAATTTTTTTAATTAAAAAAAAGAATCTATATCTCACCCCAAAATCAGTTATACCACTACACAAATAAAAATTACTGAAATTGATACTATCAGCATTTAGATACCATCATTCTTTTATTTTGTTGGGGGTTTTTTTTAGGTTTTTGCAAGGCAATGGGGTTAAGTGGCTTGCCCAAGGCCACACAGCTAGGTAATTATTAAGTGTCTGAGGCCAGATTTGAACCCGGGTACTCCTGACTCCAGGGCCGGTGCTCTATCCACTGTGCCACCTAGCTGCCCCCTCCCCGCCATCATTCTTTTAAATTCAAGATTGTGGGTCCTATCCAATGTTCCTTTCTTAATCTGGTTCATATCTCAATTCCTTCTTATCATCTTAATCATTACACATCTTCCCTGAGATACAAAGCTGTAATAATAAAAGGAAAGAAAAAAGCAATTCTTTCAAGGTTCTAGAGAATACATTTCCCTACACAATGTTGCTAAAATGTTCATAATAACAAAGCTGGGGTAGGGGTGGAGGCAGGGCTTAAACTACTTCAAGGATAACTCTCACTATTTCAAAGGTTTCAATAAAATTAAAGCATGCATCCTTTCTTTCCATAAAGAAATAAAAAACTAAATGATTATATATGTATAAACTATATCACATCACTTGCTGTCTTGGGAAGGGAAAATGTGTGGAAGTCAAAATCTTACAAAAAAATGAATGTTAAAAATTACCTATACATGTAATTAGGAAAAAATAAAATATGAAAAACACACAAAAAAATGAAATAACAGGGGGCTAGGTGGTGCAGTGGATAGAGCACCAACCCTGGAGTCAGGAGTACCCGAGTTGAAATTCAGTCTCAGATAATTAATAATTACTTGGCTGTGTGACCATAGCAAGTTATTTAACACCATTGCTTTGCAAAAAATCAAAAAATAAAAATAAAAAATAGAAGCTAAAAAACAAAGGAACCTGCACTTGTCAATCACAATCCTCAAGTTGGGCAGTTCTGTTTGAGTGTTTTTAAGTGGAAAAGGGACAGATATATTAAAACCAAATATCCATTTTTCCCCCAAAGGTATTAAGATTTTTTTCAAGTATCTCCTTCAATTGAAAGTCTTATCCATATCATATGAAGATAAAAAAAACAACTACAGAATATGTTCACTTTTTTAAAAATTTCTTGTTTTTCCTGCCTATCCCATGCTTTCATAAAATGTAATTGGAAAAATAAAAGAAAACATCAATAAGAAAAAAAACACAATTGTAAAAAAAAAACCATTAACTCAAATTACCACCTACTTTGATCCAAACAATTTTATATTAATTCTGAAACAGGTTTTTCACAAAGATCTTTGGTACAATGACCTAAAGGGATACTATTGTTCAATGAGCTTTACTAAAATTTTGCAAGCTTGAAAAATTTGGTTTTTTCCAAATTGCTAATTGCTATTATTGTGATCCCTATCGGGCAAAACTCAAAAAAACTTCCTTCTTCCAACTTCTGAGTAAAAACCTAATTAATTTTTTTCTTTATCTTATGAGTTTTTCATCTGTTCTCTGAAATCAAACTTGGCAAAAGTTTTCTTAAGGATACGTAGTTTCAAATTCAACACCAAAGAATTGATCAATTAAACTTTTCTTTTTAGAAGGTGCTTGAGCTGCTGCAGCTGGTGATTCATTGTCTGTCTGCAAATAAAAGAATAAACAAATAAATATATATGCTATTTTACTTGACATAAGGTATACAGAAAGTAGACTTTCCTCCTATGCAACCATGTTCAATAATATCAATTTTAAATGTAATTTTTCTGCAGAAAGTTTTTACCTACATCCAACTCAAGTTGACTTTATAATGAAAAAGCATTAAAATCCAAAAAGGAGATGAATCAGTTCAACTTATTTACTGAATAAAGAAAAGTATGACATTGCATTTAAACAACCACTTAAACATGCTTTAAGAACAGAACTTTAGAGATGGACTTTTTTTTTGTTTGTTTTTGCAAGGCAAATCAGGTTAAGTGGCTTGCCTAAGGCCACACAGATAGGTAATTCTTAAGTGTCTGAGGCCAGATTTGAACTCAGGTCCTCCTGACTCCAGGGACTTTTAAAGATGAATGTCCTTAAAATCAGGGACAGCTAGGTGGCATAGTGGATAAAGCACCCGCCCTGGAGTCAGGAGGACCTGGGTTCAAAATGTGGCCTCAGACACTTAATAATTACCTAACTGTGTGGCCTTAGGCAAGCCACTTAACCCTGGTTGCCTTGCAAAAAAAAAAAAAAAAAAAAAAAAACCTAAAAATCCCCTTTAAGGTAAGACAGCAAAGAATAAACACACAATTATATTACAAATTAGAATAATAGAATGGGTATTATGAGATATCCTTGACAGAAGGAGTAGGAAGACCTCATAAAAGAAGAAGCACTGAGGGATTATAAGGATTTCAACAGGCAAAGTAACTAGTGAATTGTAGCTATAAGTGAACAAAATGGCAGTGAGAAAGGGCAGGACCAGCAATATGTAGGTTAGATGCAGATCAGAGTTTATGTAAGAACTATCTACAAGTAGAGGCCAAAGTTCTAGAGAACTTAAATACATTTTGGATTCTGCACACATAAAAGAAACTGAAGGATCAGAAGCTAGGAAGTGATGTGATGAGAACTGTGATTTAGATAAATTACTCTAGCAATAAATGAGAATGGTACAAGCAAAGCCTAGAAAAACAGAGAAACCAGGAAGCTATAGCAATACCACAGGTAAGAATCAATTTGAAAGCCTGAACCACATAAATGGAAATGGAAAAAAAGGTGAAAAATGCTCAGAATCAAAAACTGGCTAATTAGATGTGGGGCATAAATTTTGAGCAGCATTCTGAACAAGGAGTTAAAAAAAAGAAGTAAATATTTACTCAAATGTAAAAATGGATGAAAAACAATTTGTTCAAAAGCCTTGAGGAAAAAAGAGATTAGAAATTAAAGATTATAGTCACTACTATAATCCAATTACCTCCATAACAGAATCACCTTCTAAAGCTTCCAGTTTTTGTTGTAGGACTCGCATCATTTGTATCCAACACTCATTAGCATCCTATAAATGGAAATGCAATAAAGATTATGACCAAGAACTAGACAGTGATTGTGGCCTTAGCTTCTTATGCAAAACTCTGGATATTCTATCTAGAAGATGTTTCTTACTTAAAATATATATATATATATATTTCAATCTGTGGTCTTAAAGAAAAAAAGCTAGAGACAACTTCTGAATCTTGTTAGATCTTATATTTACCACACACACTCAAATGTTATCAAAGTATCAAGACATATCCCTATTGTTTTTAAGTAATGTGACTTCACAAAGATTACTATCTGAGAAAAACACAATAACCTTACACTAATTACCTGTTGAAGATATTGTCCTTGATCACCTTTCTCTGCAAACTGTGGGAAAGCCATATGCAAAAACTGCAATAAAATAATAGGTGGGATACTGGAGGAAGTTTTGTCCATGGAATCAAACAAATCTCTAAGGGCTTAAAAACAAAGAAAATATTTTCTTAGGAATGTAAAAAAAACCAGGAATAAACTAATTTAAAATTAAGTCTGATCAGAATCTTACTTTCTAACTCAGACCATTTATATAATATATTTGTATAATTACTGATTATAATATGCATATGACTATTTAATATGTCCAAATATAACCATTCTCACTTTCCACAAATTTGCCTACTCAAATTTGACTCCCCTACAGGTGAGCAGCAAAACACCTGAAGCCTAGGGCAGGAATGGTGACTGCAGCTAGGGTGTCAGTAGCAACAATAGTGCAACACCAAATCAAGGGTCCTCTGCTCCAGGCACTGAAGCCCCTCTGGGTACAAGGATCTGCAACACTGAAGCCAATGTGGAGGCAGGGAGGGAGAGTAAAGAGTTGCAGTGGGGCTGGGCCCTGATGATCTCCCCAAGGAGGAGGGGAGGTCTGCAGAACAGCCCACTTATAGGAAATGAAAATTGTATGTATAGGCATGCACAAATATGTATCTATACACAGACATTTGTTTTAAACATATGAACTACTACTTTAATGTAAAGTAGAACCACCTCCTGAACTTAAGACTCTATGCAGCAAAAAGGAATCAGTCAATACACATTTATTAAATCCTATGAGAGCAAGAGCTGGGGATAAAAAGACAAAAACAGCCCTGCCCTCAAGGAGCTTAATTCTAATGACAAAGACATGTAAATAGGTAGATAACACAGACACAGTATAGATGTAAGACATTAGCAGCAAGGGAAACCAGGAAAGTTCCTGTAAATCAAATCCTGTTATTCAGGATTTGAAGTGAATTATCAAAAGAACTGAATGCATGCTTTAGCAAAATCATTTGATAGCTATGTGAATAATGGATTGGAATGGGGAGAAATCTTTAGGAACACCTAATTAGGAGACTCTTGGAAAATCCAGACAAATGGTGATGAGGGTCTGAATTAGGATGATGATAGGGTGAGTGAAGAAGACACCTGATGGATATCATTTGGGTAAAAAATTAATAAATAAATTTGTCAAAGACTAAAAAACAGAATGAAAACAAGATTACAATCCTGGGTGACTGAAAGTATGGTGGTACCTTTGACAAAAAGGAGGGAAAAGTTGAGCTTTGATATACACACACACACACACACACACACAAACACACACAACCTACAGGGCTCTGTTAGCAAGTGGAGGGCCTATCATGAGAAAATATCTGATGGTTGGAAATTCTCTAGTTTCTCAAATCTAGGTAAATTATTCCAAGTACAAGTACTATCATGATACTTTACTCCCCAAATGTAATTACGCCAAAATGCTACTTTATTTCTTGCTAAAAGAAAATTCAGATAAAATAATATAGAAAACATTGGGCTAGGAACTAGGCAACACACATCCAATCATGATAATCTGAATGACTTTAAAAAGGCTAAGTATCATCTAGGACTCTAGTATCTCATCTGTTAACATAACTGAAAAACAAATCAGATATATGAGCAATGTCAACAGAAAGGGTATAAAGTATTAAAATAAATCCCCCATTACAATGTGTACCAGACTGACCTGCAGTGATATACTGTGCTGAGGCCATTTCCCCTGAAGCTCGCAAAGCACCTGCATACCTGTGGAGACAATGATGACAAGTGTTAAACACAAACAACAGTATTTTAAATTTGTACTGTCACTAGCTGAAGATCAATTGTGATATGAAGATAATTAATAAAGGCCCACTTTGAGCCTCCCTCCTATTCTCCCCCCTCCTTCTTTTATTGCCTCATTATCCTTCAAAGCATTATGTAAGTAACAAGATGGAAGAAAGAGATTGTAAATGAAGATTACAATAGTACCTTTTGTCCCTTCATCTCAAGACACAGACACACCTAAAAATGTTATGAAAACAAAATTGTTTAGTTCCTTTCAACAAACCTAAGTGTCCTCTGAGACCATGAGAAAGCAATACTGCTTTAAACTGTACATAAAAGCCCATTCTGTCTCTTCCAATCCCAAACACTTCATTCCTAGTCCTTTCAAAATTCCTCCATAGAGGATTTACCAATACTTCCTTTTGGTGTGGAAATGACAACTCCTTGTTCTCTCTTAAAGATCACCCTCATGGGAGCAGCTAGGTGGATAGAGCACTAGCCTTGGAGTCAAGAGGACCTGAGATCAAATTTGGACTCAGACTCTTAAGTGCCTAGCTTGTGTGACCTTGGGCAAGTCACTTAATCCCACTGCCTAGCAAAAACAAAAAACAAACAAAAAAAGAACACTCCCAAGAAGCACAAATTCTGGCTGATCTACCAAGTTAGAAAGGTCAAAGTATAGTCCTAACAATACTGTTGGCTTTTCCAGCATGAGTTTAGCTATGTATGGAAAGGCTCTTTCACCAGTGGCCTAGACACTAGGCAATGAATGCTTTGGCTATAACAAACATAAGGTAACTTAAAATAATTGTAAAGGGATGTGAAGTTAGTCCCAAGACTGTGGAAGAAAATAAATACACACACATATATCATGTTTTATGTAGAATGTATACAAATAGAGCAGTAACATCTAGGAATCATTAATCACTATTTCCTATTATCTGTACACTTGGAACATCATTATTCAGATATAAAAAACTTAAGAATCACATGAGGAATAACCTGTAGATATCTGGCAGATGTAAACTTTTAAATTTTAGAAACTAATTGAAAAGTCAACTTTAATCTTATGTTTTCAAGTATCAACATGAGCAACCAAATTTTATCATGAAAAAACTTAAAGACATCCCTGATATATGTGAAAGCAAATTATAATTTTCTGTAACTCTAATCTCTCCCATGTGTCACGGAATTTTTCTGATGAGTCCTGCATATCTTTCTGTTCAATCTTCTTTCTTATTCCCCATAATCAGTTTATGGTCCTTTTTCTAACATCCCAAAAAGACTCTGTTACAAGGATGAAGTGAAACACATAACAATTAATACAAACTACTACTACTTTATTCCTTTCTCTTTTCTGTTCTAACTAATCATTTTAAAGACATGTCTTATCTACTCATTCCCACACCCTTTAAAATTCAGTGATTACCAAACAACTTCAAGAGTTGAAGAACATACTTTATTAGCATGTGTGTCAAATAATTAATAAATACATTGATATAGCTGATATATAATACTATATAAACACTGATGACTATAAATACACCATCTGAGCCATACATTTTACCAATCACAAT
Organism: Macrotis lagotis; assembly: GCF_037893015.1. Taxonomy (NCBI): domain Eukaryota; kingdom Metazoa; phylum Chordata; class Mammalia; order Peramelemorphia; family Peramelidae; genus Macrotis; species Macrotis lagotis. Next base: position 456,142,132 of record NC_133666.1, on the reverse strand, counting down.
TTGTTGAGGGGAAAAAAAGGGTCTTTACAAAAGTCCAGTTAAGGACTTTACTCCAACAAAGGAATATAACAATCTGAATAATGATAAAGTCCTAGTCCTGTCCTGAGCCCTCTTCATTAGGGCTACAGCAATGAATAAATGACCATGCAATCACCTATTTTTGGTCTTAGAAGGCAAGAATTTTACCCCATTGATTAAGATTTTGCTCAATTTTTTTCCTCTCATTTTTCTCAGCTGTTATTATAGAATATTGTACAAATCTTCATAAAACATAACGCTAATCTTTATCAGAATATTTATTGCCAAGAATTGTACATTATTTTTGAAATTTATAATTTAAGTGTTAAAATTGGGGGAGGGGGAAATTAATATTTTTAAATTGCATATATTTATCCAAAATAGTCAAACTTTGATGGAAATGCTGATCCTCACTTATTAAATAATTCATATGTTCCCAGAAGATGAAAATCATTTTTTTGCTTACATGAAAGGAAAATAACATTATACTTTAAACTTTAATCTTACCTTTTAAGGGCATCTTTGAGTTCTGGCACAGAACGGATACATTGAACTGTAGCATTCATGTAACAGGTGTTACCAAGATTTGTCAATCCACATGGCAATTCCATCTGATGAGACAAATATTAAATTAAATTCATGAACAATATCTATAATTATTTACTGTACAGACAGACCAAAGATTCACCAATATATAACAATTTAATTCACATCCCAAAATATAATGCCTATATACCACCCTAATGGTGGCAAAAATACTTGTAAATTGTCCATGACAAAATCTGCATCACTCCCACAAATAAATGGCTATTATCTTCAAGGCTTTTAATGGAAAAAATATTGGGGTTAGTTGTGAAACTATTTAAGCAATGGGTACCATCTGCTAAAATCTTTAGTTCACTAAACATCTCTACTTTGAGAAATGTAAACACTATAAAGATAAAGACATCAAGGACCCTACACTAAAAGATACTTACGTGCTTCCATAAAAAACTTCACCCTTATTTTGGGGTATGTTGGAATGCTATTTTTCTTACTTTTTAAATAGCATTAAATTGCCTTTAAATAAGGATGAGTTGAAAGCTGGGTTTTGGGGTTTTTTTTTATTAAGTCAAATATATACATACCTCATTTTAAATCAAGCTTAGTTTACTTTAGAAATTATAAACAGGATCAACTAGGTCCTAATTTGTTTTAAACAAAAACTCACATCTAAAAAATTCCGGGACCAAAAGCTTATCATGTTACAGGTCAGCTTCTAATAGTATCTCTGAAGAAAGCAGTTCAATTTTATTAGATTTTGTTAATACTCAGATAAAAAAGATATCAGCTCTAGGATATGAGTATGTAGACAAGCACAGAACAACTTGTCACGTTTCAAAAATGCCAAATGCAGTGAGGAGGCATAATCTACAGTTTGGCAATTCAATAACACTCCAAACATATAGTTTTATTCCTTTTGTCTAATTTCATAGTACAAGTTGGAAGAAAAATAAGTTTAATTTTTTAAAATTTGTTTTATAGTTCAATTTATCAGAATATATCTCCATATAATCATATCTTATATCAATACTCCACTTTTTTTGATGTTCCCAAGTATGACAGAGTACAAGTCTTGAATGTGGTATAATCTGATAAAAGAATCAGAAAATCTAAGTTCTAATCATTTTTACCTATACCAGAAAAATGGCCTAAAGTCTATTAAAAAAATCTCTCTGTGCCTCAAGTATCCTAATATATTAACTATCTTACAGTTACTGAGAATAAAATATCAGATCAATATTAAGTCAAAAAAGTAAAAAGCACAACATAAAATTAGGTAGTGATAAATGTGAATGTCTGGCAGAAGTCTAAAATATAGTGTTTGAACTTCAATCAATTTTTAAGTCTTTTCAACACAAAAAGTTCTATATAGCAATAAAAATATACTTATTTTAAAAGAAAAAATTGTCAGAGAATTGAACTTCAAACCATGGATAGAAAAATAGATTCAAATTATAAATCTCAACAAGGGCTATAAAAAAAAACTCAAAAGTTATAAAACTGTAAAAGGAAAACTCCCAAAAAACAATTATTGAGATGTGGTGAAAAAAGATTAAGCTCACAAGGCACCTGGCAATGCTAGGTCTGCCTTAAGCCAAATTTACAAGCAATAAAATCCTATGGATTGCTGAATACACACATACTGACCGTTAACTATTAGATCCCAAGCAGAACTTCAAAACTGTCAGAAGTCATTTTTCCTGAAACTCATTTTAATAAATGTCTGTTGTGATCCAAATAGATTATGAAATCTGAAATGTCTTACAGCAGATGCTAGCTGTTCTTCCGTCATGTCTTCTACGAAAACAGTTCTAGCAACAGGTTCCTCAGGCAGAGCATCTGCTGATCCCATCATTAACAGAGTCATTCCCTGTTCACAAAAAAAATAATAATAATGAAATCACTGGTTTCTCTTGAGGGAGTTATCATTAATTGTTTTATATACTACTATTTTCTGTAGCTAATTCAATTTCTAAAAGACTAAGAGATTGCTACTGGGAAAGGCTAAATTTTATGAATATATGAATTATTTCCATGTATAAATGGGAATCATTTTCTTTGAAGTCACAATTTATATTCTAATAACTAAAAATATCAAGCTGATCACATAAAGATTCAGTTCTATGTACCTTCTCTTTGGAATTCTGAGTTCCTAAATGTTAAGAGCATTCAACAATAGCCATGACTTACATAAATAAAATTTCATAGAAAAACTCACACACCCCAATGAACTAGAATGCCCCCAGTTTTGATATTTAAGTACATCAAATGAAAGAAGTTAACTTCTGTGAAAAAGTGAAAGTTAATACCAGAATTCAATGAAACCACAGACTGGAAATGAAGTCAAGGGATAAGTAAAAGGAGATGAAAGGGAATAAAAATAGAAAAAACTGTTAAATATAAAATCTTATGAGTTTTATAATTTTTCAATATTAAAAAATCCTTCATGCCACTTTTAAACCTTATTTCCATATTTTAAAATTTTTAAACTTTATTCAGAAAATGCCTATTAAAATTATAACTCAAGAAAACTATAATACTATTTTAAAAGATACCTAAAACACTGCTTCTGTAAAATAATCTCAGTAGCTGTAAATTAGGTATTCAAAGATCTGGCCTCCCTGGAGATTCACCCCAGATCACATTTCTGATTAGAAAGGTACAAATTATTTGCAAGTAGTTGTCCACCCAATATCTAATTAATATATGCCATTATTTTTATATCTGGAAATTAACTTTTAAAAGATTGCACAAAAGCAGTCCAACCCCAGATATTTAAGCTAGTTTTAGTCTCTGCCGAAATTTTTCTCTTGGTACCCACATAATATTGAATGTTCTGTGAGAAACTTTAATGCTATCAATATTTTTCCCTTGTAAAATATTAAGGTTAAGTCATATAACTTAATGGCATAGAATAATCAAAGGGAAAGAATTCAAAAATCCCAATTCGGCTGTTACCCTAAGCCCTTCTACCCTCGGGGCATTGGTGCCTGCCAATAATAAAATTTAGTGATTGGATTAAGTGATCTCTAAAATCCCTTCCAGTTCTAAATCCATATTCCTATGAAATGAGTGTGTGGATGTGTCAAAAAATTACCCATTTGGTGGCCATTTTTTATATTTTTATTTTTCTCTCTAACTGCCACAAAATTCCAACTACTCCTTGATTCCAGGAGTAGTCTTTTATTTTCTTTCCTCATCATCATTCACAATTTTTTCAAAGTTTGTTTAGGGTCAAATTAAGAGGGGTACACTGTGGAACAACCATTATACCTTCCATTAACAAAGGAAGGTATAGCCGGATAGGGATCAATAAATACAAGACAGACATAAATCAAAGTGTCAAAATCTCCCCACTTTTCTCCCTTGTTTTATTCCTTAAGTTTCACTAAGTGAAAGGCAAAGTACCATAACGGATAAGAGAGCCGACCTTGGAGCCAAGAAGACCTGGGTTCAAGTGCTGTCTCTGACACATGGGGTTATGTGTAACCCTGAGCCATTAACATCTCAGTGCTCTAGGCCTGCATCAGCAAACATTTTCTGTAAAGGGCCAGATAATAAATATTTTAGGTTTTGTAGGCCAAGAGATAAAATCAAGGCTACTGTGTAGGTATTTCTATGAGAGAAAACAAATGTCTTTCAATTTTTTTCACTTTTTTGTAATACCAGTCTTGATGAAAAGAATGGAATTTTTTTTGGGGGGGAGGTTAACATTTTGCCTCATTTGGATTCAAAGTTAATGTTCCCTATCATCAAAATCAATCACAACTATTTGTCACTAATATATAAGACTTTTACATATACCACCTTTTGAAAACATCTTTTCACACAGCTAGGTACTGCCAGATATTGCTACCAATCCATAAGCATATGATTTTAATTGAGGCAAAAAATTAACAGTCTTAAAGGTTTATTTTCTCTGGACACATCTCTTCTGCTGCTGAAAACGAACACAACAATCTACTATTAGTAAAATTTTATTTTGGCTACGACTCATTTTTTAAAAGAAATTTTGTCAAGGAATTTTGTTATGATGAAATATTCTATTTTAAATTTTCTAGTTTTTCTGACTATTCTTGTGACTGGGGAATATTGGGATTAAGTGCTTAGTCTAGTAACGTCAATGTATATTGTATTTTTTTTTAGGACAGCTTCAGGATCATTGTATAATAAACATAGTACTTTGTCACCTAACTCACGACAAAATAATATATACTCTTCTGTGTCTTAAAAGCAGGGCATTCGAACTCTGCCTTTCTCTTCTTGTTATGATTACACACTGGTAATTAAATTAAAACGGCCACAATGGTGCAGTGCTACCCCTCGGCAACTGTAACTGTGTTACAGTGATTTGGAGCACACAGTGCAGCAATGAAACAATGCTACATACGGTCTATGAGTATCTGTCTCAACCACTCATCTCTGCCATTGTAGCAGCCATTGGCAATGAATTAATGAATCAGCAAAACTACGTTCCAATAAAGCTTTATTTAGGAACATAGATCTAAATTTCATTTCAAGTCACAAAATATTATTCTTTTCGTTTTTTCAATCATTAAAAAATGTAAAAACCAATCTTGGTTCAAAGGTGGCAGGCCACAAGCCTAGAGTAGTGACCTCTGCTCTGAAACTAAGATAAAAAAAAGGTGCTGAAGAGTATAGGTCTTTTATACAAGTCAAATCATAGTTCTAGTCCTTACCCTAATTCTAAAAAGTTTCACTTGTTCCTTCCACCTGTACCCCAGAAGATTTAACCCTTTCAATGCCCAATATGTCTAATAGGCAACTAGGTGATGCAGTAGATAAGAGCACCAGCCCTGGAGTCAGGAGAACCTGAATTCAAATCTGGCCTCAGATATGTGATATTTATTAGCTGTGTAACATTGTGCAAGTCATTTAACCCTGAATGCAGCCACATCTGGGGCCACCTTCAGGCATCCTGAGTCCTATCTGACCACTGGACCCAGATGGTTCTAGAGGAGAAACTGAGACTGGTAACTTAGCACAGCAACCCCCACTCAAATCCAATTCACTTGTTGGTCATGGCATCACCTCACTGATATTATGGTCTTCAAGAACAAAAAACATACATAAAAATCATCACATCTAGGCCAATTCTAGTCAAATTTACTCCTGTATATATAGTAAGTTTTCTTCCATCATCTTTTATTGAACTACGAACTCCCAGTTTTAGAATCATAATCAAACTAGTTCACACCACTATGACTACTCTCCGTACCTCCATAAATCTTCAAATACTCTTCCCTAGCTCCCAGAAATTGATTTTTCTATTGAGTGGGTTAGGGAAAATGATGAAGGACTATTACTCACTACTATATTCATATCCAGAGCATAGAGTAAGGTTCTAGAAAATAGAATAGGCTTAATAAATGCTTTCAATTCATTACTTTTTCTCATTTTTATTAGTGTAGAAATTCATTTAGCCTCCACTTTTTGAAATAAGCATATTTCTTAAATTTTCCCAATTGGAAGCCTGATTATTATGCTAATCTATTCTGGGATAACCAGTAAGATCCTAATCAGGATTACCATTCCTAGAAAACCCCATGCTTACTTTATGCCCAGCTCACTCTATACTCTGCTCCATCCCAACAGTGCAGGGAACCATCCTCTATCCATTTTTCCAACTCCTTTTGATGAGTTAAACCTTCCCCTTTAGAATTTAAGGTTTTTAGACTAAGGACCATCACCTTGTCTTCTATATGCGAGATGAGCACTTAGTATAGTATCTAGCTGAAAAGCAGCACTTAATAAATTATCTATCTGAACTAGAAACCTTAATGACTTCATTTATTATCAATTCTCTTTTAAGATAATATTGTTTAGGGGCAGCTAGGTGGCGTAGTGGATAAAGCACCGGCCCTGGAGTCAGAGGAGTACCTGGGTTCAAATCCGGGCTCAGACACTTAATAATTACCTAGCTGTGTGGCCTTGGGCAAACCACTTAACCCCATTTGCCTTGCAAAAAACCTAAAAAAAATAAAAAAATAAAAACAAAAAATAAGATAATATTGTTTAATTGGTTAAGTTATACTCGATGGTAAGCATAAATATATACCTTCTGGAATACCTTAATCCAAACTTTCCATTCCTATAAAGAATTATGGCTGCTAAATCTTGTGTAAATCTGTAATTTGGTCATTGAATTCTTTATTTGTGGATACTTGAATTGTTTTTTCTTTGACCAAGAAGTTTAGTTTTAGATATAGCATTCCCAGTAGTTTTTATTTCAGATTTAAGATTAACCACTGAATTCTATTTATACTTGACCCTCAAGAAGTTAAAGATCAGTCCTGTAAGGTTTTAATTGTTTTTGTCCTATAATTCTACATGGTACTCTTATCTCTGAACTTAATAATTCAGCTGTCTAAATCGGGTTATTTTTTAAAAATCTAGCTCTTACTAATAATCACAGATTTTAGTCTTGCCTAAAGGAATTTAGCTAACCTTGAGGGATGCTTGTGAACACAAGAGAGTTAGGTCTAATATCTTTACCCAACCAAGCTATTCTTCCCAGGATGCTTGGCTTGCTTCCCGAAAGTTTTGCCCAGATTCAATGAGCTGGACTTAAGGAGCACTTCCTGGTCTTGGAAAGGGAAGGATTAAGTCACTTTTAACCCTCCTTACCAAACTTCTATCATGTTATCTCCAATCTCGTGATGTCCTCTTCTACCTGTTTCTTTTTTCTGTACTCCTCAAAACCTATAAAAGGGTAACTGTCCTTGTACTCGAGGTCTTTAGCATAAATGAAGGTTAAGTCATAGAACTATTTGATAAGCAGCATGCACCTGCTAATAAATGTTATCTTGTTAGATTTGCCTCAGTTTACCTTTTTGTTAAATTCCACTTGCAAATTCTTCTGGTTCTAAATGATCTTGACAATTATCTCTCTTTGATGTTTTCCAGGTCATTGGGTTTTTCTACTCAGTACCTCACATTTCCTTCTATTTTTTTCAGTCTTTTGATTTTGTTTTAATGTTCCTTGAGGTCTCATAGTTATCAGCTTTCATTTAATCAATTCTAATTTTTAGTGAGTTATTTTTGAGGTTTGTACCTATTGTAAAATAGGTATGAAATCAATCGTTGTTAATTCCCTTTTCATATTTTCCAGAGTTCTCATTTCCTATTTTTTCCTCTACAACTCTCATTTAATCACTTTTTTTTTTAAAGCTTTTGCTTTATTTCTTCTAGGAATTCTGGTTGGACTTACATCCAAGCTTGCATATTTACAGGATGTCTCTTAATGTTTTTGAATCATCTTCTCCTGGGTTCGTTTCTTGAGTTTCCAAGTCAACATAATAATAATACTTTATGGTGGAATTCTGTTTCCTTATTCTTCCAACTCATGAAACTTTCTTAATTTTGAGTTTTATATTAGGACTGAGTTTTGTGCACTTCTTGGGGAAACAACATCTGGACTGGGCTTTTGCCCTCCTGCAACCTTCTGTTCACTTTTATCAAAGTCTGCTCACTCCCCTCTGGACTAAATTCTGGAAATTCCTGACTCTGATTTATGTCTGTTGACTTGTCACTAGTTGACTAGTTGGAAATTTCAGTAGACTGTCAATTCAACAATTGGGAGGCTCTATGGGTACAAACCAAGCGAATTACAGGTTATCATGTTTGTTCCACTACAGACTTTTAGCCTGGGCTGAAGGCTAGAAATAAATCCTTCTATCTGCTTCTGAATTCATTCCTCACTCAGGTTCTTGATTAAGTCTGCCCTGGCTCTATGATCACAAACTGTGTAGTGGATAGCAAAGCTGCCAAATATCACCCACTCCTGCACCGTGCTAATTCAGAGATCCCCAAGGATCTTTTCCTGTCCAGTCTTGCGTCTTTCAGTTCTAAGGTGCTAGAAAGCTTAGTTAAGTACTTTGCCCAAGATCAAACAGCTACTAAGTGCTTGAAGCAAGATTTGAACTCAGATCTTCCTGTCTCTAGGCCTGATATATCTGTCAAAGACCTAAGCAACACCTACACTCCACTGCTAGGAAGAATTCTCTGAAGAGAAAAAGGTCATGATGAGACTAAAAGATGGGGAAAGTATTCAATTACTTAGATTAATATAAGTATTTTCCGAGTTTGCATTTGACTAGCATGAGCAGAGTTAATATCACTGTGACAAGTTCTGTTTGACAGAGCAAAATGTTAACTGAAGAGGTAGATAGGTGGCACAATGGATAGAGTACTAAGTCCGGAATCAGGGACACACATCTTTCTAAATTCAAATCTAGTTTACTAGTCGTGTGACCCTTGGCAAGCCACTTAAGCCAGTTTGCCTCAGTTTTTTCATCTATAAAATGAGCTAAAGAAAACAGCTTAACCACTCCAGGATCTTTACCTAGAAAACCCCATTAAGAGTCAGACATATGGAGCAGCTAGGTGGCACAGTGGATAGAGCACCAGCCCTGGAGTCAGGAGTACCTGAGTTCAAATCCAGCCTCAGACACTTAATAATTATGTAGCTGTGTGGCCTTTGGCAAGCCACTTAAACCCCATTTGCCTTGCAAAAATAAAAAATAAGACATGACTGAAAGAAGTGAAAAAACAACCTAAATTAATAAAAATTGTTTCAAACAGTCTGTGCCTAAAATGCAAAGAACAGTACTTTCTTCAACACAAGTACTTGAGGTATTATTAAGTCAAAAAATAATGCTACAACACCAGAGATAAGCATGCCCTGAACAAAATTACAATTTTTGGAAGTATCTCCCAAATGACTTTTATTTTAAAAAATTTTACTTTTACTTAAAAAAAAAATCTCCCCTAAAAGAAAAAAGAATCCACAATAATATTAAGTTTACAAATATAAGAAAGTAAAGACTCATGATAAACCCAAAATTTTAGAAATCCCAAGACAGACAAAATAATATTCACAATGAAAGAATTATTACAAGTTACACTGTGAAAAGGGAAAATGCTTGGAAGACATGGAATAATTTGCTTCCAATGGATATAATACTAAACAAAACCTACATATACAAAAGAATGCATCCAGATGGCAATGGGTTTATTATTATTATTAATCTATTATTCTCCTTCCTTCTATACTCTTTAACCATCTAGATATTGTTTTACTTAGGACATTCTCTGTAGTTCAAACTAATTTTGAATTGAGTTTCACTATACATGTTTACGTTCAAAAATATCTCTTCAAACATGTCCTATTGCCCAGAGAATGTTCATTTCTGGCTTAAGTATAATTTGTATACCTGAATCTCATGCATCCACAACTATACTATAAAGAGTAAGGAGTTAAAAATAAAAACATAACACAGCTTTTCTTGTGGCCACCGTTTGAAAAGTGACTGCTGAATAAATCTTATAATCTTATTTTTCTCCCTATTCAGTTCATATTCCTACAATACACATTAATAAGAGGTAATGCCATATCTATAAATTGATACTGTATTTCCTATTAGGTTATAAATCAATAAGAATGAGAATTATCAGTCAAAAATGCCCTTTTTTCTTCACTACTCTTGAGCATTTATTATGCATGTGAAGATCCATAATCATTTCTTAATCATATCAAGGGCCTTTGCAGGTTGTAAGATATGGGATGCTGCCCAATTAAATGTGAAGATAGAAAATGAAGACCAAAACAGCTGTTACTTTTCTTGAGATGAGAGTTAAGACTCAAATGAAAACCTTGATTGAATGTGGGAGCTAAAAGCGTTTTCCAAGTTGACTTCACATAGGTCACTGCATATTCAAATATTTCAAAACATTAAAGTGATTTTCATTCTTCACAAGTCTCTAAAACATTCATTTAGAGTTAAACAACTATAGATAAGTCAAATGGGAAATTATAGCATAAACTATCTCAGCATTTTTCCTAAAACTAGAAAAACCTGAGGAAACTATTTTGCTCATTCTTAATAGACCCTAACCAAAGATTACATTAAAGCATAAATATGAAATAATAAATTCCCAAGTCATATCTGTTTAGTTATAAAAATATTTATGAAGTTTAAGACAGAACAATAAATTAAAATTTCCAGGTGAGAAATATTTCTGTTAACATATAACACTATTTTCTAGTAAAACTTACTAAATCAACTGCCCTCCTCCTTTCTCTGCAGGGGTAGGAGACTATGAGTGTATGGCATTGCATGTAATGCTGGCCTTGGTGTATAGGTTAGTTTTTGCTTAACTGTTTATTTTTTATTCTTTATTTTAAGGGATGACTTTTTGGGATGGGTAGAAGGGAAAAGTGCTATAAAAATAAAAGATAACAATAAAAAATTTTTAAAGTAGAAAAGATGAAAAAAATTACTACACCAAATTAAAGAATTCATAACTAGATAATTCCTCAATCAGTACTGCTAGAAGTCACATGGAATAATCCAGGTTTCCATATTCTCAGGAGAAATAACCAATATGTTAAAACAATAATTTTCCTTATATGAAACTCCTTAAATTAAGGGCAAGAAAAGAATATTCTTGATAACCAGAAAATAGTAACTCATAGTCAAGTTATTTTCTAAAACTAAGCTAACTAGAACAATATAATGCTAATAAAAACAATGATAAATAGACAGTAGGATGCTAATTCTAATTGCAGAAGGGGGGGTTCTAAAAAAAACCTCACTATTCTCAAATAAAGAGTGGGGGAAGAGTCTGTTATGGAATATATTCTTATTCTCTAAGAGATTAATAATTCCTCCATCTGTTGGGCTTTTCCTTTCTTATAAGGATCTATGAGAACAGAGAGTTTCTTTTAAAAGATGACCCCTGTAAAAATAAAAAGCAACAATAAAACCTAAATATACACACACACAAACAAAATAAAACCTAACAGGTCTACTCAAAAAAAAGTATTCACCTCTACACATACTCAGTAGGCAACCTGCTGTGGCTAAGTCCTAATATTTTTTTTTAGAAACAGAATTCTAGAATGTTAAATCGTTTTTAAAACCTTACTATAATCCATATATGGATTGAACTGCCCTTCAATCTAAAGACACTGATCTGAGTTAACTAATTGTTTTATCAAATATCATTCATAACCAAAGTTGTATCAGATGCCAAAGCATCATGTTTTCAAAAACTTTGTTGACTTCAGCACAGTTTCTGAAAACACCTTCAAATAATCTGAAAATGATCCAAACAATAATGCTTTGGAGACCATCAATATCTCATTTCTAATATAAAAGTATCAAACGGCAAACAGCCAATTTTTTTGCAATATAAAAATTAAGACAATTATCTCAAGCTTAAAGGCTATGACAATGGCCTGGTAGGTAATATGCTAATCACTTAAAAACACAGTCTTACATTTAAGTTTAAGTGAATAAAGGAGATTTCACTTTTAGAATTCTTAAAAAAAAAAAAACATTCTGCCATTTCTAAAGGAAAACTTAAAACCCTCTTCAGAATTAAGTTGCATGCTTGTTTTTAATACTTATTGTATAATAAAATGCAAAAATAAAAGACAAACTTCTAAACATACTCTAATTGCCAGTCAAACAAAAAGCATTTATGAAGGGCCTACTACACACTAGGTTCTCTATTAGATACTGGGGATACAAAGACAAAAATGAAATTGCTTCTCTCAAAGAATCACTGAGAGGAAAAAAACATGTAGTTTATAAGCCTGATAGAGCATAAAAAGACTCTAAAAGATGTAACTGACCAAGTTATGACTGGCTTTACTTTATTCATTTTAAAACAAGTATGTCAGAATTTATAAATAAATAAATACTGTTCTTTGAAGAAGCTACCTTGAGAGGCTAAACACTTATATTCCAACACTGTTGCCACCATTTCAGATATTTTTGAAACTCCTTGTTCAGTAATGTCTCCATAACCATTTTCATGTAAGTCATATAAGACCAATTAAATTACTTTTAGTCACAACTTTTCTTTTGAAATCCAAAAGTTATATCTCTGACAAATATTAACTGGGTGACTCTGGGCAAGTCACTATCTTTTCAGGGCCTACATGCAAATCTACAAGAATAAGAGCTGGGAAAACAGGTGCTGATATGCAATGGTTCCTGATATGCTCCTTAGCAGGAGCTCCAGACACTGAAGAAGTCACAGGTCCAGACCAAACTACATACATAGATGTTTCAAATTAAATCTAGAAGGTAAACAAATAAGAGTTAAGATACTTGGAGGTAAACTTGTATATTTCTATCAAAAAATTTTTTTAATTCTAGTTATTTTTAAAAATATACATTATTTTCAATAATCTACCTCCTAGAGATATAACTTTGTAGACTGAAAAGTGTACTATATTTGGAAACCTGGGCTCATATTGTGCATGTGACAATTACTATCTTTTCTAAACTTTCTAAGTCAGTCTCCTTCATCTGTAAAATGGGGAATATAATTCCTATGGAAATAATCTCAGAGAATTGTTATGAAGTTAAACCAGAGAGAGCTATATAAAGTGCTTTGGAAATGAAAAAAATATATAAATATCAGATATCATTATGTTTTAAAGTATTTCTTCAGCTTTATATGCCACAATGCAGAAGCCAAATTAACTGCAGAGTACATAATAGCATAATAAAAAAGCATCTAATTAATAATATATAACATGGTATTTTAACCATATTCAATGAATACATTTGTAACCATACAGAAATGGGAAATGTCATTTTTTTTCCCTATGATCAATTATCCTATTTATATACTATTGACTTATCTCATAAAACTCTTCAATACAGTTGGTCAATCAACAAGCATTTTTATGGCACTTTTGCTGACCATAAGGAGCTAACATTCCAATGAGAGAGAAAACATATTCAAAATATGGTTATTTTAAGATTACTATGAAATGAATAAAAGGTAGTTTTGGAAAAGGGTAGAAGGACTAAAAAAAGCTTCATAAAGCTTTTTTGGTGTTTGGGCAGAGTCCTAAAGGAAAAAAAGCATGAAGATTGGGGAGTCCAGGGTTCAGACAATGAATATGCCAGTTATGGCTGGATCAGGGAATGAAAGGAAATAAGCATATTAAGAAGGGGTCAAATATAAAGAGCTATAAATGTCAAAGAGGAATTGTTAATCAATTCAAGACACAATAGGAAGTCACCCCTCCACTAGGGGAGCGAAATGTTCAGTTCTGGACTTTTGGAAAATCACTAGTAGCAGTGCAAAGAATGGATGACATAAAGATACCAATAAGAAGGTGAAAGGACCTACACTAGATCATTGATTGTCTGAGTGGAGAAGCTATGTATGAGTGAAAAGGGGCAAATGACACCAAGACTTTTGGGTGACTGGGAACATCATAGTTCCCTTTACAGTAATAGAGGTAGTTCAAGAGGTGAGGCTGCAGATAAATGAGCTCTCTTTTGGACATTTTGAGTTGGAATGCCTCAGGGACATCAACTCTGATATGTCCAATTGCCAGGTGGTAATGGCAGATTAGAGTTCAAGAGAGAGCCTTGGGTGGTATTTTCAAAATCATCTGGGTAGAGATGATAAATGAACCAGTGATCATACTCAACATCTCTCACCAATATTCTTTAAAACAGATTCGGGGGTGGCTAGGTGGCACAGTGGATAAAGCACTGGCCCTGGAGTCAAGAGTACCTGGGTTCAAATCCGGACTCAGACACTTAATAATTACCTAGCTGTGTGGCCTTGGGCAAGCCACTTAACCCCATTTGCCTTGCAGAAAATCCTAAAAAAAAAAAAAAAAAAACACACACAAAAAACACAAAAAAACAGATTCAAAAACTACCTTTTTATATCTTCCCATCTAATTATAAACTTTTAAAACGTCAACTATAATCCGTTTTCTTAAGTTTTTCTCTCCATTAATATATGTATCAGAGGAGCATATTACAAATCTATCTCAATTTTTTATAGTTACACAACAAATTCAGGTGACCTTTTTCTCTTATAAAGATAAAATAAAATACATCAGAAATTTTGACATTCATTTTTCTTCCACTATTTCTTCTTTGCATTTTTTGTAAGAAAACTAAATGAAGAGATATAATAAACATCAGAACCAGTAAACTAGGTTCTAATCTTGGCTTTGCCATTCAATATTGTAATAGGGTAAATTATTTAATCTCTCTGGATCTGTTTCTTAATATGTAAAACAGGGTGGTTTAGATTAAATAATCTTATTTTTTTCCATATCTGTATCATAATCATCTAATTATAATATTGAAATAGCATTTTCTTAGGAAATGAAATCTTAATAGTACTTACACTCTTTATCTTGAGATTTCCCCAATCATCATCCTGTTTTTAAGGAAACACAATAATTATTTTTAATTTTTAGCATCTGTCTATCCCAATATCCAACTACTTTTAACTCCTTAAGTACAAGTTTCAGTTTTTTACCAACTTAAAGGTATTACCCTTCCCTTTAAATCCATTCATTGAAACTTTAGTTTTTAATATGAAAAATACTCATTTTTCTGTATTAATTTGCATTTATATGCACTGATTTAAAATTTTATTTATTTTGTTCATTGATTGTCATAAATTCCCGACAAATATATAGAATCCTTGAAGAGAAAATCTATCTTATCTTATATCCAAGCTCCCCTCCATTACACCTAATATACTTAAGAAGTGATGCATATTTCGGAACATTTTCAAATCTCGAGACATTATCACTTCCTCCAACCTTAATAACAATCACCAGATAATTTACAGTCAAGTAAGCAAGGATGGCTAACTAATAGCCCAAGAGCACCATATGGAAATTTATGTGCAGTCCATGAAGGAAGAATAAAGAGGGGAAATAAGTACAATTCCATAATAACATTTATGCTGACTAAAATATATGCTCCAAAATACTTAAAATATATTATAACTAATATGTAAGCAGTAACATATTACCAACAAGAAGTGATATAAAAATATTTGTGATTGGATTTCGGATCTAGCAAAGTACTGCTTGCTTTTTTCCCCACAGTCTTGCTGCTGATGAACCAGGAAAGGTAAGTTTTAAAAAAATTAATATTAAGCAAAAAACATTAAAATAGCAATTCTAAAAGATTTATATATATATTTTTTTAATTTAAAAAATTAGAAAATAATGCTTGGATGGTATATTTGGGGTCATCTATAATCTTCATAAATACAGAATAGAAACTACATTTTACATATATATTCAGAATGAAATATATAACAAATGCTCATAAATATCAAAGAAATGTTTCTGAGTATTAATAACACTAATTATTGTTTCTAAATATTGAGAAAAAGAGTATTATTGACTGTTACCTTCAAAGTACCTCCTTTCACCATAACTTTCTGTCTAGCTGGTTGGACTCCAGTTAGTGCAAAAAGTTGAGCCTTGAATACCATGGGAGGTTCATCAGTATTCAGTTCCACACCATCAAATTTCTCTTTTCCCCATTTTACATTAACTGCAAATGAAAACACAGTTGTATTGATTTACAGTAGCACAGAATTTTGGAGCAAAAAGAAAATGTATAAAATTCAAAACCAGACTTTTTAAATAATATAGCCAACATCCATGCAGTTAAGCCCACATATGCTTTCCTGAGGTCCTCAATTAAGAGTCCTGAGACCAAATAGTTTGAGAACTGTTGGCTGTATCTGACTCCTTAGTCTAGTACTCTCGCATCTACATTAAACTGACCTTTTCATAGAACTCAATCTGTCATAGTATTACCAAAGGAACATCTAATGGTACTTGGAGACATCAGATATTGTTGGGAGAGTAATCTTAGATAAAGATCAGAAGGAAGAATAAAGGGGAAAACTGGGGGGGGGGAGGGATTCCAGAAAACTCATTCCCCCAAAGATTCCAAAAGCCATCAAAATTATGACTAGCCAAAATTTAGAGGGGCAGAACTCACAGAAAGACGGAGTGACATAATTTCCCAGTCCAAGACAACCCAGAAGTTCTGCAGGAAAGGTCTGTTTCACCAGGACCAGGGGTTTGAAAAAAAGCTGCAGCCGCTGCCCAGTGCAGCCCAGGGATCACTGGGAACAGCTTGAAGGAGTGGTCAGAGAACTCAGCCACACCAAAGTGAGTGTGGAGTGAGTGCTGCTGGCCTCAGAGCAGTCCTATGGTGAGAACCTGCGGCAGGAATCAGCGGAGACAGCCTGTACATCCAGAGTGCAGCCCATAGATGGTAAGGGGGTCAGGGGAGACTGAAGAAATCTCTCTGCTCTTCCTAGGGCAGGACTCTGATGTTTGCCCACACTCAGATCCAGGTTGCAGTTTGGGCTTCCATACTACGATAGCTGAGCAGGGACCATCTTCACAACACCAGGGTAGAGGGGAGGGTCTGAACACAGGCAAAGGAGCAGTCAGAGCCTCTCATAAGACCTTGGAGGAATTAAGGTCCTAGTAGGGTGTCCCAAAAATCCCCCAAAGCCTTGAAAGTGCAGCAAACCAGTCTTAGGCTGAGGAAATGTGCAAACAAAAGAAAAAGAAGAATCTGACCATAGAAAATTACTTTGGTCCCATGAAGGACCAAAATACATACTCATGTGATAACAAAATCAAAGCTTCTGTATCCAAAATCTCCAAGAGAAATAGAAAATGGGCTCAGGCTATGGAGGAGATAAAAAAAAAAAAGACTTTGAAAAGCAATTAAGGGAGGTAGAGGAAAAATTGGGAGAAATGATAGTGATGCAGATAAATCATGCAAACTAAGTCAGCAGCTTGGTGAAAGAAATTGGCCAGCTGGAAAAGGAGATAAAAAAGTTCTATGAAGAAAGTAACTCCTTCAGATGCAGAATGGAACTGAAGAAAGCTGATGACTGCAAGAAATCAGGAAGAAATAAAACTATTCCAAAAAAAAAGCCAAAAACTAGAAGAAAATGTGAAATACCTCATTGGAAAAATAACTGACCTCAAAAATGGATCTAGGGGAGATAATTTAAAAATTACTGGGCTACCTGAAAGTCATAACCAGGAAGAGCCTAGACTTCATTTTCCAAGAAATAATACAGCAAAATTGCCCTGAGATCCTAGAAGCAGAGGGTAAAATAAAAATTGAGGGAATTTACTGATCACCTCCTGAAAGAGTTCCCAAAAGAAAAACTTCCAAGATTATAGCCAAATTCCAAAACTCCCAAGTCAAAGAGAAAATACTAAAAGCTGCCAGAAACAAGCAATTCAACAGGATCTAGCAGCATCTACATTAAGGGCTTGTAGGGCTTGGAATATAATATTCCGGAAGGCAAAAGATCTGGTTTACAACTGAGAATCAACTACTCAGCAACACTGAACATCCTCTTTCGGGGAAAAGATGGACTTTCAATGAAACAGGGGCCTTTCAAACTTTCCTACCAAAAGAATCAGAGCTGAACGGAAAGTTTGCTCTCCGAGTACAGGATTCAGAGAAGGGTGGATTAGGACGACTAACTGTGGACAACTAATTATGAGGAACTTAATGATGTTGAACTGTATTCCTGCATGGGAAGAAGACATTGATAACTCATATGAACTTTCCCATTTATATGAGCTGTTAGAAGGAGCATAGGGCACAGGAAGGAGCTGAATAGAATGGTGTAATATAGTAAAAAGATGGATAAAGGAAAGTACTGGGTGGAAGAGAAAGGAGAGGAAAAAGGGACTAAGATATCTCACATAACACATAAGAGTGAAGAAAAAGCTTTTACAATGGAGTAGAATGGGAGGAGGGGGAATGAGTGAGCCTTCATTCTCATCAGGAATTGCTCAGAGAGGAAATAACATATACACTTAATAGGATATAGAAAACTATCTTACCCTAGAGAAAAATGAGAAGAAAGGGATGGAATAAGGAGGAAATGGGGGGGGGGGGAAATAGGTGATAGAAGAAAGGGAAGATTGTGGGAGAGGGTACTCAGATACAACACATTTTTGAAAAGGGACAGGGTGAAAGGAGAGAGAAAAATAGAATAAATGAGAGTGGGAAGGAATAGAGTGGAGGAAAATACAGCTAGTAATAGCAACTGTGGGAAAAAATAAAGTAATTTCTTTAGTGGACTTATGATAAAAAAAAAGGCAACTCATCCCAGAGACAGAGCCATTGAAATCTCTGAACACAGACTGAAGTACATTTTTTTTTCTCTCTCACAGCATATGAGGTTTCTCATCTCCTTGGGGGGGAGGGGGTTCATGTTTTACTCTCATCAAGATTACTGTAATAATATAAAATAAATAAACCAAAAAAAAATTAATTCCAAAAAAAAGAGGAAACCTCTAAGAGGACAACTTGTTTTATACAATCATAATACTATAAAATACTTAATTACAGAATTGTGCAGGAGAAGGTTTGAAAAACTCAAATAGTTCATATCACTACAAAAAATAGTGAGTGGAGTCAGAAAAGGTGTAAAAACTGAAAAAAAATTTGGAAAAAAAATGCCTAAAAAAACTAAATTGAAAATGACAGGACATTCTGAGGCAAAAATAACTGATAAAACAAACTTAAAAAGAATCATTTATTTCTCAATTGCCAGACAGACTGGTTTTTCCTAAAGAATATACTAACCAGGGGAGGCTAGGTGGTGCAGTGGATAAAGCACAGGCCTTGGAGTCAGGAGTACCTGAGTTCAAATCGGGCCTCAGACACTTAATAATTACCTACCTGTGTGGCCTTGGGCAAGCCACTTAACCCCACTGCCTTGCAAAAAACTAAAAAGAATATACTAACCAGTCCCTCAAAAATTCATGCTAGGTAGGGAAGGTAGATGGTGCAATGGACAGAGTACAAGTTCTGGAGTTGGGAGGAGGTGAAGCCTACCTCAGACACATGATACTTATTACCTGTCACCTTAGGCAAGTGACTTAAACCTTAATGTCCCACAAAAACAACAACAAAAATGAATAAGTTATCCTAGGTAACAGAAATTGATTGATTTGATAATTATCTTTAGAGGAAAATGATGTTAGAGTAATCACATATTTTAAAAAGTTCATTTCAGTTGCCCTTTAGACACATAATATTTGCAGTTGATTTTATAAAAAGCTTGCGTTTACTGCTTTGATTTTTCTAAGTTCAGAAATTTTAGTTGAAACTGCAATTAGACTGTTAAATGGATTTTAAAGTACATGTTTTGGTAAATAAATATTACTAATTTTTTTTTGTTTTCAGGTTTTTGCAAGGCAAATGGGGTTTAAGTGGCTTGCCCAAGGCCACACAGCTAGGTAATTATTAAGTGTCTGAGACCGGATTTGAACCCAGGTCCTCCTGACTCCAAGGCCGGTGCTTTATCCACGGCGCCACCCTATTAAGTTATAAAATTAAGAAAGCCCTAATTAAAAAACAAAACAGAAAATATATTTTCAGTACCAATAGATTAGTGAACTAGAAAAGTTCCAGTCTTGAAAAACTGGGATTAGAAGGGCTAGTAACCACAGGCAATAGTCTATTTCTGAGTCTCAGTTTCCCAAAACTGTCATGCCTTTTTCGAAGGGTTGGTGCAAAGCTTGAATAAGATATTGTGCATTGGCCTTGGAGTCAGGAGGACCTGATTTCAAATCCGGCCTCAGGGACTTAATAATCGCCTACTACCCGTGTGACCTTGGGCAAGTCACAACCCCATTGCCTTAAAGAAAAAATAAAATTAAAAAAAAAGATATGTGTAAACCTTCAAGAGCAAGTAACGCGGCAGTTTTTAATTATTTCTTTTCCAATAAATTTTTGGTTTTTTGCAAGGCAATGGGGTGAAGCGGCTTGCCCAAGGCCACACAGCTAGGCCAGGTTTGAACTCAGGTCCTCCCGACTGCAGGGCCGGTGCCACCTAGCTGCCCCCTTTCAATACAAAGCTGCCACTCTAGTACTCCGAGGTCTATATGAGCTACATATAGCACCACAAATTATCGAGGAATTGAGAAAACTCTACTTCTTAACTAAGGTTCGGTGATCTAGCCCCCCAACAGCCACTGTCCAAAGAGGGCTTACTTCACCGTAAAATTATCCTGCAACGCTACCAGGATGAGCGAATCTCTAACAATGTAGAGATTTGAATTATTACAGTAAAGAAGGGGCTCCTTCAAAGTGCAAAGGGCAATAACTAGAAGAAAAGTCCAAAGGCCGTGGAGTGAGGACCCGAGTCCAAGGGCGGCCTCGGACAGTTAACAATGCCCCAGCCGTGTGGCCCCGGCCGGGCCGCTGGACCCCGTCTGCCCGGCAAGAACCGAAAAGCACGGGGCGCGCAGACAAGGAGGCGGGCCCGGCGGCCGGGCCCGGGGGGCGCGGGGCGCGGCCTGCGGAGTCACCTCGCCCGGGCGGCCGGGCCCGCGGCCAAGGGCGGCTCCACGCGGCTGCCCCGGCGCGGCCCGGCCTACGCCCGCGGAGGAGGCCCCGGCGGGGGCTCACCTGAGAAGAGCGGCATGGCGCAGGGAAGCGGCGGCGCGGCGAGGCGGGCTGCCGGGGGGACGAGGGAGGCGGGCTGCCGGGGGGACGAGGGAGGCGAGCAGGGGCGGCGGCGCGGCCTGGGCTGGGCAGGGCGGGCGGTCCGGCGGCGGCTCCGGCGCGACGCTCCAGGCTCATTCAAACCGGCCCCGGACGATGACGCAGCAACACGCCGTTCCCAGCCGGAGCCCTCCGGGGAGGGGGCGGGGCGGGGCGAGGAGAGCGGGGGCGGGGCGGGCGGAAGGGCCCGGGCTGCGGAGGGCGGAGAAGAGGGCGATTGGGGAACGGAGCGGAAGGGGCGGGAGAGGAAGGGGAGCTGAGAACCAATTGGAGACGAGGGGGCGGGAAGGGACAGAGAGGAGGGGCGGAGGGAGGGAAAGAGAGAGAGTGGGGAGAGTAAAAAGAGGAAGGGGCGGAGGAAGAAAGGGGCCTAGTCGGGGGGCTACCGCGCGTGCGCGCGCACAGACGCGCCGACGTAGGCAAGGACGAGCCTACGCCTCCAGCCGCTGGCTGCGGAGCGGTTGGTCGCGCGGCGGCGGAGGCGGGGGCGGCTCCCGCCCTCGGATTGGACACTTGCGCGGCTCCCGCCTTCCGCCTTCCGGGAGTGAGTCAGGCGGCCGCGCGCCGCCCTCGGGTTGGACTCCGGTACCCCGGAAGGACGCCGCGCCGCGCGGGCCGGATGTGGGTGTGGCCGCCCCCCCCACCGGCCCCCCACGGCTGCGCGCCCGCCCGGGCCCGGTCGCTCCCGAGCCTCCCCGCGGCCGGCGCCGGGGCATCCACTTCCCTCTCCGTCCGGACGCGCCCTGGCACCCTGGCGGCGCCCGGCCTGCCTTTCCTCGCCCCCCTCCGCCACTTGGCACCGTGGCGGGCGCAGTGCCCAGTGCCAGCGCCGTACTCGCCTTTGCATTCCAGCTCTGCCCCTCGGGCCGCCTGCAAGATTGGGCTAAAACGCCGCCTTCTCCACCCTGAGCCGCTCCCTCCACAACCACCTTCCTTATGTACCTTTGTTTGCTTACACATACCTGGGTATGGAAGTCCTTTGTGAGTCACAACTACTTTTACATTTTTTTGATCTGTCCTGTATTCTTAGAATTTAGCTGCCTTTTCAATTGGATCGCTTAAGAGTCCATTGGATTCTATCATTCATGTGAGTGATGGGATCCACCCACTTGGTTCCTTCCCCCTATCAAATTACCTCGTATTTTTTTTTGTCTAAACTTAGTAAATTATAATTTGATAAAGATAGCAGTCGATAGACTGATGAATTTCATCCGACACCCAAATTTTGCCGTAATTTCCCACAAGTTCAGTATCAAAGGCCTGGTCAGATGTCAAAACCTCTTGTCCTGGAGTTGTGGAGAAGCAAAAAATCAAATCCACTGTTCTTTAACTCTTTCTGAAGGCACACTGACTCTCAGGTGGATTGTCATCCACCAGGTGAAGGATCAGTCGATTAAGGAGGATTCTGGCAGTGATTGTCATCGGACAATCTGTTTCTTTTACCTTTATAGAGATGGGCAATCGAGGCATCTTTGAACTTGTGAACCCAGAAAATTCCATCAGTTTGTGTCGTGGGCCCTGCCACCTTGTAAACCTCTGCTGGAATAGAATCAGCACCAGGACGGGGGTCTAACATTCACAATCTCTTTGATTTTGAATCAAAGGGAGGGAGAGATTGACTTTAAGCTGAGATGGATGGTTCCTGTACTCCATTATCAAAGAAGACCAAAATGACATCACTATATTAAAGTTGAGTTACCATGTGTCCTACTTTGGCTGATCAGACCAATACGACTTTGGAATGCTTTACCAGAGGTCGGGCACAAACAGTCCATGTGAACACCTGGGGTGGTTACTCAAATTTGCCACCTCACATTTCCTTTGAGCTGCGTCGATTCTACCTTTCTCATAGAGTGAGGACCCACCATACTGGACAACCCTGTGCCAGTGTCACCCATGCTGTACTATCAATTTAAAACTTCTTAAGAGATACCTTCAGGGTCCCCTGTATCATTTCTTCTCACCCCTCTGTGAACACTTGCCCTGTGTGAGTTTTCCATAAAATAGTCTTTAGCAAGCCTACATCTGATTCAAACAACATGGCCAACCCATCATAATTGCACTCTCTATAGGAATGTTTGAATGTTTTGCAGTTTAGCTGGAGAAAGGACCTCAGTATCTGGTATCTCCTGCCAAGTGATCTTCAAAATCTTCCCAATACAATTTAAATGAAAGTGATTCAGTTTCTTGGCATGGGCTGACAGACTGTTAAGATTTCACAAGCTTACAGTAATGAGGTCAGCACAAAGGCTCTGTAGACCTTCAATTTGGTAGTTAGCCTAATACTCCTTCTCTTCCCCATGTTCTTTTGGAGCCTCCCAAATAGTAAACTAGATCTAACAATGCATGTGTGTCAAGCTCATTACCAATGTGTACATCTCTAGGAAGTACACTACCAAGATAAGTGAAATCCACAATATTGAAAACTCCATTTGCTGTAATCAATGGTTCCACATATGAATGGTGTGGTGCTAGCTAATGTTTTCTTGATGTTAATTGTTAGACCAAAGTTAGCACAAGCTGCAGAGAATCAATCCATACTTTGTTGCATGTCAGCTTCAGAGGCTGCTTTGAGAGCACAATCATCTGCAAACAGAAAATCAGCAACCCCATCAGTTTGGTCTTAGCTTGTAACCTTTTCAAGTTATTTACTGTCAGTATGGTAGCTGACCTTGATGCCATGCTCATCCTCAATGAAGGCCTTTGATAAAATGACTGAAGACTTCATGCTAAAAAGCCAGGACACAGCCTTGTTTCACTCCATTAGTGACCAGGAAATCACAAAATCATCCACTATCCAGAACCCAGCAAGGCAAGTATGTCATGACATACAATACTGATGAGCTTTTCCAGGCAACCAAATTCTGACATAATTTTCACTACTGATGGCATCAAAGACCTTAGTCAGTTTTATAGATATTGTATACAGATCTCTGTTCTGAGTTGTAGAGCAGCAAATACCTGAGACAACCTCTTTGATGAGTTTGTTGAGAACATTGCACTGTGGAAATGTTCAGCCCATTTCTCCAGGATCATATCCTTATCACTAAGCAATGTGGCTCTCTCAGCATCTAGCTGCCTAGGCACTTTTGATGGTGGCATGACACTTTCCTGTAAGTGGTAATCATACTGTCATGAGCCTGTCATTCCCTTCTTTTGGTAGGCATAAAACTTTGTTGACTAGGTTAATTTTGATGGCAAAACCAGCTTCACTTTACTCCCTTTCACTGCAGTCATTCCAGAAAAACACGTATTGGTAAGTAGGTCTTCATTTACCAACCTTGTTTCACTCGGTTGATATTTGGATGTGATACATGCTGAGTTCTCTTTCCATAAGAGTTATTTGTCTTTCAGGTCTTTCATGTTGTACATAAGCATGCATACATTTCATGTACCAGTAGTGAGTGGAATCATCTTAGCAAAAGTTTTTGTACATTTTTTTTTGTGTTTCAACCACAGAATAGGATCTCCATCTGCCATAGTATACAGGGAAAGGGTTGGGTGAAGCAGTTAATTTTTAGGTCACTTTTTCAAGCCCCCTTCCTTCCCCTAGAAGGTGAGCTGTTGGGTCCTTCAAAAAAGCTGCTCAGATATTCAGGGGTTATCCCACTCCTATTTCAGTCCAGTGGGATGACCCTATATTTTG
The DNA here is from genome assembly GCF_037893015.1 of Macrotis lagotis. Lineage (NCBI taxonomy): Eukaryota > Metazoa > Chordata > Mammalia > Peramelemorphia > Peramelidae > Macrotis > Macrotis lagotis. Next base: position 456,117,535 of record NC_133666.1, on the reverse strand, counting down.
GGCCACCATTGTGTAGCTCCCAATATGTTAAAATTTGCTACTTTGTCACTTGCCTGCCACCATACAACTTTGAAGAAGATAAAAATGGTAAAATGGTATGGGTAATAAACATAATTAATGTGAAAATATATTTAACTTAGTTATCCACGTTTAACCTGTATTAGATTACTTGCTGTCAAGGGGAAGGGGGAGGGAAGAGAAGGAAGGAGAAAGATGTGGAACTCAAACCCTAAAAACAATGAATGTTGGGACGGCTAGATGACATAGTGGATAGAGCACCGACCCTGGAGTCAGGAGTACCTGAGTTCAAATCCGGCCTCAGACACTTAATAATTACCTAGCTGTGTGGCCTTGGGCAAGCCACTTAACCCCATTTTCCTTGCAAAAACCTAAAAAGAAAAAAATGAATGTTGAAAACTATCTTTACATATAGTTAGAAAAATTATAAATGTATTAATTTTTTAAAATTGGTTTTGGTGATGTCTGATATCTAATAGACTTTGTGATTATAAGGAGAAGAGACAGACAGGATATGAGAGTGATTGAGGCAATGTATAGTACAGAGTGCTGGACTGATCACAGATTGATCCTCTCCAAGCTAAATATTCACATTCAAGCAAAGCAGTGACCCCAAGACAAAATGATGACTATAAGAATTGCCAAGAGATTAGAATATCTCCAATAGGGTATAGGAATCTATTTTACCCTAGAGGAAAAAAGGAGAAGGGTCAGGGAAAGGGGAGACTGTAGGTGATAGGGGAGAGGGAAGATAGTCTGAGACAACACTTTTTTTTCAGGCTGGTAGGATTGCATGGCTTGGCCAGGATCTCATAGCTGGGTGGCTGTTGGATGTCTGGGGCCAGATTTGGCCTTGGGTCCTCTTGGCTCCAGGGCCAGTGCTCTATCTACTGAGCCACTTGGCTGCCCTACAACATACTTTTAAGGAGGGGCAAAGTGAAAAGAGAGAGAATTTTATCTTTCATGAGGTTTCTCTGTCTTTGTGAAAGGAGGGGGGATTATGTTTACTTTTACAAGACTATTGTAGTAATGTGTAAATTTTTTTTAAAAAAAAGAGATTAGAATGGCTCTCTTAGTGAAAGGAGAGAGAAAATATAGTATATGGTAGTGGAGAAGTATGAATGGAGGTAGTTGGGATAAGCAATGGAAACAGTGGAAGATTATGGAAGTAGCTTTTGTGATGGACTCATCATAAAGAATGTGATTCACCCGCAACAGAGCTGGTGGGTTGGAACACAGACTGAAGTACTATTATTATTATTTTATTGTCATTTGGGGGGGTTGGGGGCTTGCCCAGGGTTGCACAGCTGGGTGATTGTTGGGCGCCTGAGGCTGGATTTGGACCCGGGTGCTCCTGGCTCCAGGGCCGGTGCTCTGTCCACTGCGCCACCTGGCCGCCCCTACTATTATTGTTATTATTATTATTATTTTATCTTATTTTGGTTTTTGGTTTTTGCAGGGCAGTGGGGTTGGGGTGGCTTGCCCAGGATTGCACACCTGGGTGATTGATTGTTGGTTGTCTGGGGCCAGATTTGGGCTTGGGTGCTCCTGACTCCAGGGCCAATGCTCCATCCAATGTGCCACTTAGCTGCCTTATCATTATTATTATTATTATTATTATTATTTTTATTTTTTCCTCTTTATTGCTCATGAGGGTGTATTTTTTGGGCAGGGGGTATTGTTTACTCTTAAGAATATTTTAATAATGTATTAATAATTTGTACAAAAATAAATATAATTATAAAAAAAAGTATGTCTTTCTTAGTGGGAAGAGTTTGTTGTTAACTTGGAGGGAAAACTAAGCCAACACACACACACAGTTGGCAGTAGTAGAGCAGAAAAAGAGTGGGCAGCTTTCAGAAATCTGCTCTTCATCTCTGGACCAGAACACCAGCAAACATCAAGACTGGTTTGATGAAAATGATGAAGAAATACAGAAGCTACTAAATGAAAAATGAGCTCCACAGGCTTTACTAGCAGGAAAGTTCATCCATTTCTAAGAAGGCAGCATTTAATTCCATCCAAAGTAAAGTATAAGCAAGCTTAGAGAGATGCAGTACTCCAGCCGCAGTAAGAAGGCAAAAGAAATTCAGTTTTAAAAAATCAAAATGATTTTATGATGCCCTGAAGGATATTTATGAGTCAAAGATCTATAGTGCATCTCAACTACTCAGTGCTGTTGGATCCACCTTGATTAAAGATAGGGACATGGTTCTGGAGAGAGAGATGGGCCGAACACTTCCATTGTGTTCTTAATAGACGATCATCAATGCAGAAGCCACTGGCTGTTTACTTCAAGTTGAAGTCAATCAGTCCCTAGCTGAAGTTCCAACTGAAGAAGAGGTTTTGAATGTCATTAGATTCCTTTCAAGTGACAAAGCACCTGGTGCTGATTCTATTCCACTGAGATCTACAAGGTGGGGGGTTCATTGCTCATCCAAAAACTGACTGAAATTTTCCAGGTTATATGGTATGAAGAGGTTATCTATCCCCCCCAAAAATTTAAGGTTGCTTCCTTTGTCCACCTCTATAAAGGTAAAGGGAATAGATTATCCTGTGACAATCAAAGGGGTATTTCTCTTTTAATCATTGCTGGGAAGATTCTTGCTAGAGTCCTTCTCAAAAGACTTACCCTTCACCTGGAAGATGGTCACCTCCCTGAGAGCCAGTGTGACTTAAGAAAGGATGAAGGAGGGGCATCTAGGTGGCACAGTGGATAGGGCACTGGCCTGGAGTCAGGACGAATTGAGTTCAAATCTGGCCTCAGACACTTAATTACCTAGCTGGGCAAGTCACTTAACCTTATTGCCTTGCAACCCCCCCCCCAAAAAAAAAAAAACCAGAAAGGATGAAGGAACAGTTAGTATGGTAGTAAATATTCCAGGAAAAATGTCAGGAATAGAACAGAGATCTGTATATAACATTTGTAGATCTGACCAAGGCCTTAGATGCCCTCAGTCATGAAGTTCCATGGAAAATTATGTCAAAATTTGGTTGCCCAGAGAAGTTAATCAGTACTGTACATCAATTTCATGGTGTGCTTCCCCAGGTTCTAGTTGGTGGACAATGCTCTTGAGATTTCCCATTTGGAGTGAAAAAAGGATGTGTCCTTGCTCCCGTGCTTTTAGCATGATTTTTTTTCAGCCATGGTATCAAATACCTTCATTGAGGATGAACATGACCTCAAGGTCAGCTACCGCACTGATGAGAAATTCTTAAACTTGAAGCCTACAAGACAGGAGGAAAATAGAGGGAGTGTTGTTGAGTGATCTTCTGTTTGCAGGTGATTGTACATTCAATGTAGCTTCTGAAGCTGAACTACAACAAAGTATGGATTGATTCTTTGCATTATGTGCTAATTTTGGTATCACAACACCATGAAAACACAGGTACTCCATCAGCCAACACCACACATCTATATGTGGAATCATCAGTTACCACAAATGGAGAAGTTTTGAGTAGTGTGGACAAGTTAATTTACCTTGGCAGTGTTCTTTCTAGGGAGGTATCATGGGTAATGAGCTTGTCACAAGTATATTGCCCGCGCTAGCTCAGGAGGTTCCAAAAGAAAGTGTGGGAGAGAAGGCTACCAAAATGAAGGTGGCCTTATGCTATATGCCTGTGAAATCTAACCAGTGCCATGTCAGGAAACTGAATTGCTTCCATTTAAATTGTCTTAGGAAAATTCTGAAGATCACCTGGCAGGAGAAGACACCAGACACTGAGGTCCTTTCTTGGAGCTAACTGTCTAGCATTCCAACACTACAGAGATAGGTTGGTCATATTGCTAGAATGCCAGAAATATACTTACCAAAAAAAGTAAATTCTATGGAAAAGGCAATCACTCACAGGGGGATCCGAAGAAGCTATACTGGGATTCCTTGAACATCTCTCAAGAACTTTGGGATTGATTGTGGAGCATGGGAGCACAATCATGTGCGGCTGGGCACAGGACTGCCCACCATGACATGCCCTCATCAGTGAGGGTGCTGCACTCTATGTGAAAGGCAGAATTGAGGAAGCTCAAAGGAAATAAAACATATGTAAATTTAGAGAACCCATCCCAGGTGTTCACATGGACTATTTGTGCCTGACCCATGGTCAAGCATTCTGAGCTCATATTGGGCTCATCAGCCACAGTCAGACACACTATAATTTGTCTCAAATATGATGTCATCTTGGTCTTCTTCCATAATGAAGGACAAGAACCAATTTGTCTAATGGTCACCTGATATCAGTGCTACTGCTTAGGATCATCCCCTTTAGCCTTCTGTTTGAAGAACAGGGTCTGGTATGTCTAGAGACTTTTTATCTGGGGTTCTTCTTTGATATCCAAAAGCCCTCATCAAGTTCCAGTCCTTCAACTGTCCTTTGGTGGTGCTAATTTCTGACCTCCACACCCACTTCAAACAGACTTAATTAATCATTTTTTTCTTTCTTTTTCTCACCTTCTGTAAAGGAGAACATATCATTTCCTTCTTTGCTAAAGTTTCTCCCAACTCTCAGCCCATTGTACCATCACAGTGCTCAATAAAAGCCAACTTTGCCTAGGAGAGAACCTCTCTCATGAGTTCTTTACCATATATACAATGTCAAACCCCACTATTTTGAAGGTTGTGAATCCCAGCAATGTGAGATAACTCTCAGAATGAGAGGGAGAAGGATACATGGAATATTAGAGTGATAGAAGAAATGGGAAATATCAATAAAAATTTACATTCAAAAAAGGATCTACAAAACACTGGATTAACCTGTTTCAGATTTTTGGGAGAATAGTAAGTTAGAAAAGATGAGAAGCCATAAAATAATTACTATTCACATAATTATACATAAATTTACCCATCAATGTTTTATTTTGATCAGCATAAAGGTTTAACAGTTTTTAAATCTTCATTGCCTGCTTTAATATTCTGTATCTAGGATCATAAAAATTAAAGCTAGAAGAGATCTTAGAGACAGGAAATTGAATCCTATAAAGTTTAAGTAATTTGCCAAGCTACATATAGTAAAATAATGGGAATTAGCTTTTTAAAAAAATGTATTTCTAATGTATTTTCTTTTTCAGACAGCTGGGATAATTTATTTTTTTGTCCTGTGCAATTTTTGTTTATGATTTCTTGAAATATAACTCTGAAAAAATAAGCTTTAAAAAAGGTCCATTGTGTCTGTTTCAAATGGCACTATCTGAGTAGCCATTAAACCCAAATCACTCTGGCTTTCATTGAATGGCCAGAAATAGCCCTCAACCCTGCCAGGCCTTATTCTTATTGTTGTTTAGGCCTAGAGTGAGTATAAATAGCAATTGTTTTCTGTTCTATCCAGAAATTCTAAGTTTTCCCTTCCCAGAGTGATACTTTCGTGATGGTAAATTGGGCCATCTTTTGCCTCTATTCTTACCTAGCCCTTAGTCATTGAATGGACATTGCTTCAAAAGAAATGAAACCTGGAAAAGACTTTAATTTAGAAAAGCCAAGGGCATCCACTGCATCCCGGTCCATCACCAATTGTCTCTACTTTTGTGTTGCTACTGAACTTGGATGACTGAAAATGAGTGAAGCTGAGGACTTTTGTAGCTCTGTGTCACTTAAATCCAATTCATGCATTAAGTCAAGATATCACTCATGATGTCATCTGTCCTCTTTGAGAACAAAAGACAAAAATAATCACAGATGTAACACTAAAACTTAGGTATTCTGATTTCAAGTATAATGTTCTTTCTGCTACACTCTCTGAATCAAAGCTGGCCTCTCTTTTTATACAAATACATCAGTGGACAAAGACTTTCTTTTCTCCCCAGCTTAGTTAAAAAACAATTGTTTGACTGAATGAGAGAACCTAGGAGTAGCAGATTCCTACAGAAAGAGCCATACTACCAGTCATCAGAGCAGCAGAGCAGTAAGTAGACAAACTAAAGCAATACCCAAAATATCCCCTTCCAAAAAATACAGGAGGAAGATAGCTTTTATGCTTAGGACTGTAAAGTGGTTATGAATTTAATTTTATCTTTGCTTTTTAATTTGATCTTTGGAAAGTATTATAGTTTATTTTCTAAGGTTTCTGGTTTTTTTTTCAAGAAAACGTTTGTTTTCTAATTATCTATAAATGAAAGAAATTTGTTGGAGAAAAAAATTGAACACTTCACAAATCCTGCAGGTTGCAGGTGCCTTACCTAGTGTGAGGCACAAGGTGGTGTAATTACATCTGGTGTCATATAGTTTTTAGAATCCATCTCCCCTCCCACCTGGATTTTCATAGGCTCTCAGAATCTGAGTTACAGTCTAAGAGATCTGACTATCCCATGACATGTCCCTAATATGTTCCCCCCCATCATACAATTGATGAACCTCAATCATCACAGGGGGTGTGTGGGATAATATTCAAGTACCTAATGGCACAAACTCAGTTGCATTAGGTCAAGATCTCTAGGTCACCCCTTGACAAGTTAAGAACTAATTTCTTCCAAGCTTAGGTTTGTCATTTTTGAAATGGAATTAGGAGAACTCTCCCAGTTTTGTGATTGACTGGGGCCATTTCCCAGTAATGGATTTCATTTGAAACCTCCATCCTGTGGAGATCAACAACATCTTACATTCCTCCCATTGTTCATTTTAGTTTTCAAGGAGCAAGTTTTTAATAAGTCTGCCCTAACCCCATTCCAAATTGAACAAATTTTCTAAAAACCCATCAATATTTTCATAGACCAGCAAAATAATTTCCCACATTAGCTGTGTCCAAAAACCAAGTGTCTTTCAAACAAGTAACATGCTTCATCTTCATTCTTTGGTGTTCATGGCCTATCATTGAAATGATAAGCATAGGGGCAGCTTGGTGGCACAGTTGTTAGAGCACCGGCCCTGGAGCTAGGAGGACCTGAGTTCCAATCCAGCCTCAGACACTTAATAATTACCTAGCTGTGTGATCTTGGGCAAGCCACTTAACCCCATTGCCTTGCAAAAAACTTAAAAAAAGAAAGAAAGAAAAAGAAATGATAAGCATATCTAATCTCAGTGCCCCAGTTTAGCTTCTGTATTAGGACAAAATGAATCATTCACTGAATGCCTCAGTGAGTCTTGAAACAAGGAAATTTAAAAACACAACAAGGCCCTACTTATCATACCCTTAGTCATTGTTCCAGGGTCACAAATTAATGGTTGAACTTTCGCAACTATAGGGCAGGGAGTCATCAGAGCCCTCTTCCGACTACCTTTCAGACTCTTCTGCAATATGTCTAATACCAAATTCATTATCTTTCCCCAATATTTCTACTTCCACTTTGGCTATTATTACAGAAGTCAAAAATCAGCTTCCCAGTCTTTCAGGTTTACCACTTAGGAGTCATCCTGGATTCCTTACTTTGTCTCACCCCACCACTACCCCCCATATTCTGTTGCCAAGGCCCATTGATTTCACCCTTGCGATTTCTTTTGAATATACTTGAATAAACACAGGTTTGCTTGCTTCAAGATTCTACCCACTCTAATCTATCCTCCATTCAGTTACTAAATTGATTTTCCTAATATTATAAATGGCTTGTGAATACTTAGTCCAGAGTGATTAAAATGTTTTTTATATTAAGACATCTTAATAATAAAAAAAAGGCACACCTCTCACAAGATGGGCAAGTGGTGAGGAATCCCAGAAATTAGGTCTTTTATGCACTTTGAAAGGCTTTGTTCCTTCCCTTTCATGCCAATCATTGGCTGGGGTCACAATCTAATTGATACATTGGTCCCCATATGTTTCCCCCACCCTGCTCATTATACTAAGGAGCAAGAACTGCTACCTCCTTGAACATGGCCATAGGAAAAGGGCAAAGACCCTAGGTTAATTTAGAAGTAAGTGGGGCAGACCTGGCCTAATCTCAGTTTTCCATTAGATTGAGGCTCCCTAACCCATAGACAACAATATAGACAGATTTTGTATACAATACAGTCTTTGTAATGTAAATTTTTTTGTTTTCTACAAGGCAATGGGGTTAAGTGACTTGCCCAAGGTCACACAGCTAGGTAATTATTAAGTGTCTGAGGCTGGATTTGAACTCAGGACCTCCTGATTCCAGGGCCAGTGCTCTATGTCACCTAGCTGCCCCCTTTGTAATGTAAACTAACAATTTTCCCTTCCCATTCTTGTGGAACCCAAACACCCCCCTATTCCTCACACCTAAAACAAAGGTTGTATTAAGTCATCCCTCTATTCAGTAAACTTCATTGCCTCTAGGAACAAATACAAAATGCTCTCTGGCATTCAAAGCTCTTCTTAATCTTACCTGGAGTCCCTTTCCAACTGTCTTAAGCCTTATTCCCCAACACATACACTTCAATACAGTAATATTGGCCACCTGGCTTTTCCATAAACAAGACACTCCATTTCTCAGCTTTTGGTGATTTCTCTAGCTGTCCTTTTCATCTACTCAACTCTTGACTTCCTTTAAGTCTATAAAACCCAAAATGGGGGTTCTTGCCAGCAATTTTGGCTGATTGGAATAAATATATGTTAACTTCTAAGTTTTGACCTAATTAGGGGCAAACATTACCAGAGATTTTGTTCTTAAGGAAGAACAAAACAGAAATTGGAGATCTAGCTAGAGGAAGACTGGTTTATCATTAAAGCAACATTTGTTCATTTTGAGTTCACAGGGGTTAGGGTACTTCTCCCTTTTCTTTACCCAGGCATGTAATTTGTACTGCTTTTTAATCCGAGAGAAACTGGCCTTTGGTGACAGAAAACTTTTTATTCTCATTTTCACTGACTCATTAAGTCCCTCAACCCATTGACTGATTTTAATTATAAGCAATACTGAGTGCATAATGAGTCATGTATGTAATAGGTCTTTTATTTCTACACACAAAAATAAATTCTAAACAATACTCATTAACAGGATTCAGTCTTAAATTATAATTACTGTTAAAATTTGCTGGTAGGCTAATATTTAAATAATCTTTGCAAGACTCTTATACAGATATTTTACAATGCATATCAGCTCTTCATTATTCATTCCACTGTAGACTCAAACCTCAGAACTTCATGCTTGGCTATTTCCACAGTCACCATTTCTTTCATCTGCCACTGCCACTGCACTTGAAAACAGACCCTTTTTTTAAAAAAAAATTTCATCTTTCCAACTACATCCAAAGATAGTTTTCAGCAATTATTTTTTCTTGGGTTTCGAGTTTTTCACATTTTTCTCCCACCCTCCCTTCCCTTCCCCTCTCCTCCTGACAGAAAGTAATGTAATATAGGCTATTGTGTATAACTGATGATGATGATTGTCCTTCATTCTTTTTTGTTGTTGTTGTTAGTGTCCTTCATTCTTGAAGAGGACCATGATATCAGGGGAGGTTGTCATGACAAGCATATGAAATGGATTTGAGAGAGGAGGGCTGTGTTAAGTCATCAGCCTTATCTCCTCCAGAGCCATCTGGGTCCAGTGGCCAGAGAGGAATCAGGATGACTGGAGATGGCCCTGGATGGGAGACAGTCAAGGTTAAGTGACTCGCCCAAGGTGACACAGCTAGTAAGTGTCAAGAGGCTAGATCTGAGGCTCTAGCCACCTTATGCACCTAGCTGCTTTAAGGTTAAATATATATCCATTTTGATCATGTTATGAAAGAAGAATCAAATTGAGACAGAAAAAAAATTAGAAAAAATATAATTCCTAAGACAACTTTTAAAAATTGAAGATTAGTAAGCTTTATTTGCATTTAAATTCTACCCTCTTTCTCTGGTTTTTTAGAATTGTCTTTGATTATAGTACTGCTGAAATGAACAAGTTCATCATAGTTGATCCTCAGCCAGGGTTGCTGTTAGTATATAATGTTCTGATTCTGCTCATTTCACTCAGCATTCATCATGCAAGTCTTTCCAGACTATTCTGAAGTCCCATCCCTCAAACCATAGTTTGTTCAGCCATTTCCCAAGTTTTCAATTCTTTGCCACTACAAAAAAACTGCTATGAATATTTTTGTACATGTCCTCTAGATTTTTTTAATTCACAAGGTCACTTGTAAGCCTAACTCACTTTGTTGAGCCTGTGCATCATGTGACAAGTGAATGTGGGATAGCCAATTCCCTATATGAAAGAATCCATTCAATCTACATGTGTATAAGTTAAATCACTCCAATCACATGAACTTTCTTTTTTTTCTCCCTTTGGTTTTTTGCAAGTGACTTACCCAGGGTCCCACAGCTATGTAAGTAGTATGTGTCTGAAGCCAAAATTGAACTCAGGTCCTACTCTCTCCTGGGTCTGGGTTCTATTCATTGTGCTATCTAGCTGTCCCCACATGAACTTTCAAGAGACATTGAAACTGAGGACAGCTAGGCAGCTCAGTGGATAGAGCACTGGCCCTGGAGTCAGGAGTACCTAAGTTCAAATCCAGCCTCAGACACTTAATAATTACCTAGCTGTGTGGCCTTGGGCAAGTCACTTAACCCCATTGCCTTAAATAAATTTTTTTAAAAAGGGACATTGAAATCTTGTGTTAATGGGTACATAAATCCAAACTAGTTATGAATTATGATGGGGTTAAATTATACCCTGAAATAAGAACCCTGGAAAGTGCTGGAAAAAATAGAGGCTGGAAATAGCTAGTATTTTGTTTGGGGTGCATAAGGGAGATTATATGGCTGGAGATTTGAGTCCCATCCAAAAGACAGCAATCCCCTGGAATAGTTATTTCATTTCCACATTCTGAGTGTGCAAGTCTGGGCAACTTAAACCAAGCAGAGCCCTGTAAGGTGGCTTCCAAAGATGTAGAACTTTGAATAGGCAATTTTAAGCCCTCCCTCCTGCTTATGTCAGCAATGAAGCAATGTTTCATATATCTTCTATAATCCTAAGTACTGAAAATATTTATTGGCTAAATGAATTAGAGGCCAAATATTCAATGGTATTATACTGAATATAAAGGAACTTGGAGAAGTATAATTAACAATTTCTGTTACCTGACATCCCATTTTGTGTTTTCTTGATTCCGAAGTTTGCATGTCAAAGTTACTATTCAGCTTTAGTTTTGTATGTGTGTGTGTGTGTGTGTATGTGTGTCTGATCAGGAATGTTTTGAAATCCTCTATTTCATTGAAGGTTTCCTTTCTTTGTAGGAAAAAAGACTCAGTTTTATGGGTAGTTTTGGTTATATGCCTTTATCCTTTGCCTTTTGAAATATATTCTCTTTGTATTTGTACATTGATAGCTATCAAAGCTTGCATGATCCTGTGATTTCTCAGGATTTGAATTCTTTATTTATGGCTCTTTGTACTGGTTTTTCTTTCATGTGGATGTGCTAGATTTTGGGTATGACTTTCCTGGTATTTTTTGTTTTGGGGTTTCTCTTTGGAGATGATTAGTGGATTCTTTCTATTTTCAAATTTCCCTCATGTTCTATCTGAAAAGTTTTATTTTAGATTTCTTGAAATAGTATATCTAGACTTTTTAAATGGCTTTTAGGTAGTCCAATGATTTTTAAATTGACTTTTGTTGATCTGTTACTCAAGTCAATTTTTAAAAAATGTAGGCTCCTAGGATGGCTAAGTGGTGCAATGGATAGAGCACCAGCCCTGGAGTCAACAGTACCTGAGTTCAAATCCGGCCTCAGACACTTAATAATTACCTACCTATGTGACCTTGAGCAAGCCACTTAAACCCCATTTGCCTTTCAAAAACCTAAAAAAAAATATATAGGATCCCTTTCATCCTTTTTACCCCAAAAAACTTTTGCCTTTTTTTCAATATTTTTTGTTGCCTTGTAAAATAACTAAATTCTGGTTAGTTCATTCTAATTTTCAGAGAATTTGTTACTTGGATAAAGTTTTGTACTTTTCATGTCAAATTATTGTCTTTCCAAATCTTTTGTCTAATTCTTTCCTTTATTACTCTAATTTATAATATCATAATTTAAATAAATAAAGTTAATTAAATAAATAACTTAAATTCTTTAAATTCTTTTCTAAAACTCATCATTCCCCCCTGAAATTCTAACTAATCTTATGAACAAGGTTTTTTTAAGAAAGATTTTATTTATTTTGAGTTTTACAATTTTCCCCCCATTCTTGCTTCCCTACCCCCACCCCCCACTGTGATATATGTATGTCATGGAACATTATTATTCTATTAGAAACCAGGAGAGATGGGAATTCAGGGAAGACTGGAGGGATTTGCATGAACTGATGCTGAGTGAGATGAGCAGAACCAGAAAAACATTGTACACCCTAACAGCAAGATAGGGGTGATGAGCAACCTTAATGGACTTGCTCATTCCATCAGTGCAACAACCAGGGACAATTTTGAACTATCTGCAATGGAGAATACCAACCATCTGTAACCAGAGAAAGAACCATGAAGTTTGAACAAAGACTAAATAATATTACCTTCAATTTAGAGGAAAAAAAAAACTGATATCTTATTGTCTGATCTTGCTATCTCTTATACTTTATGTTTCTTCCTTAAGTTGTTTTTCTTGAAGTTTTACTTGTAAGTAATTTTTGAGTTGTTTTCACTTTCTAGGTTTATTTCTGGGAATATTCCTGACATTATAATAATTTGTTAACCTTTTTAGTTTATTCATTCTTGAGAATCTGAATAACCATCCTGTGGCTATATTCCTCTTCTAGTAGTTAAGTCATTGGTCAGTCGTCACCCTGAAAAAGAAAGATAGTCCCTGCCCTCAAGGAGTTTATAATCTATGGGAGAAAGACTATACATGAAAGAAAGTTAAAAAGCTAGGGGGAAGTGATAACAGTAGGAAAGATACGAACTAGGGGACTGGGGGAGAAGTCTCTGGGGGAGAAAATGAGTAATAGCTTGATGAAAATGAGTCTTCAATCCCTTTTCCTTTTGAGATTACAATGTGAATGTGCTGAGGCCCCTTTCCTCAGTCTGAGAGCTAGTCCAACATCACACTCCTCTGGAATATGGATAGAAGAGGACCTTCTCTTTACCCTAGGGGTCAAGTCCAAAATCCATTCTCCTCTAGGGAACAGGTTTAGAGTGATTGTGGTTCCTGTGCCCAGAGACAGAATTGTATAGTGGGAAGATCTGAAGAAGGGGGAGTTTTCTTACCCTCCTAAGTCAGAGAGTCTGCTGATTTCCTCATTTAAAAGAACCACAAATGTCTCTGGGATCTCTCCATACCATGCCGGCCCCACCCTCCTGGGGCCCAGCCAACCCCTGGATCTGGCTGCATCATATTGATTTCATTTTAAAATATCTTTGGGGGTGGCTAGGTGGTGCAGTGGATAGATCACTGACCCTGGAGTCAGGATTACCTGAGTTCAAATTTGACCTCAGACACTTAATAATTACCTAGCTGTGTGGCCTTGGGCAAGCCACTTAACCCCATTGCCTTGCAAAAACCTAAAATATCTCTATAAATTACTCCCAAAGGGCAATAAAAATGTGCCTATCCTTTGATCCAGTAATACCACTACTTGGTCTATACCCTGACGAGATCATGAAAAAGGGTAAAAGCATCACTTGTACAAAAATATTCATAGTAGCCCTGTTTGTGGTAGCAAAAAATTGGAAATTGAGTGAATGTCCATCAGTTGGAGAATGGCTTAATAAACTGTGGTATGGGGGCGGCTAGGTGGCGCAGTGGATAGAGCACCAGCCCTGGAGTCAGGAGTACCTGAGTTCAAATCTGACTTTAGACACTTAATTACCTAGCTGTGTGGCCTTGGGCAAGCCACTTAACCCCATTTGCCTTGCAAAAACCTAAAAAAATTGTTTTTTAAATGAACTGCAGTATATGTATGTGATGGAATTCTATTGTACTATTAGAAACCAGGAGGGATGAGAGTTCAGGGAAGCCTGGAAGGATTTGCATGAACTGATGCTGAGCAACATGAGCAGAACCAGAAGAACATTGTACACCCTAACAGCAACAGTCTTAATGGACTTGCTCATTGCATCAGTGCCACAATCAGGGACAATTTTAGGGAATCTGTGATGGAGAATACCATCTGTATCCAGAAAGAATTTTGCAGTTATCTTATTATGTAATTTCTTATATTTTATATAAGAAATCTCTCATATTTTATTTTTTCCTTAAGGATATGATTTCTCTCAACACATTCAATTTTGATCATTGTATAGCATGGAAACAATGTAAAGACTATCAGACTGCCTTCTGTGGGGGGAGAAGGAGGGAATCGAGTTGGGTGGGGGGATTGTAAAATTCAAAAAACCCAATAAATATCTTTTATATATCTAGGCATTTTTTTCCTTTAAATTGTTTCCCCAGCTGGGACATATTTCCCAGGTGTGGAAAAAATGGGCCAAAAGGAACAGTCAGTTATATATGAAACAGTCATAAATTTTTAAACCCCAAAAGAATACATGACATAATTCAAAAGAGATTACATTTTATCTGTAACTTTGTGTGTGTGTGTGTGTGTGTGTGTGTGTGTGTAAAATATTCCATTTATTTAAATGTTTTAAATTTATATTTTATTTTTCTAATTACATGTTATAAAAGTTTTTCAACATTCATTTACATGCATGTGCAGATTTTTAAGTTCCATAATTTCCTTCCTCCCTCCCTTCCTTACCCCCCCCATCATCAAACAGTCTGGTGAATATTGTACATACACATTTGTGTTTAACATGTTTACAGGTTAGTCATTTTCTATATGAGGAATTAGGATTAAGGGAAAAGAAAGAAAACCATAATTTAGGAAAGAAAAACATAAAATAAATTTTTAAAAAATGAATGTAGTATTCATTCCGATTCTGTAGGTTTTTTGGTATTGTTTCGTTTTTCTTCCTCTGGATATGGATGGCATTGTCCATAGCAGGTCTCCCAGAGTCATCCTAGCTCTCTGAAATGCTGAGAGGAGCTTCATCCCTCAAGCAAGGTTGATCAGCTTACAATGTTGCTGTTAATGTGTACAATGTTCTCTCAGTTCTGCTCTCTTTCCTCAGCATCAGTTCCTGTAATTCATTACAAGCTACTCTAAGTCCAGTCATTCATAGTTTATTTTTTAATTAATTTATTTTGAATTTTACAATTTTTCCCCTAATCTCGCTTCCCTCCCCCCACCCCACCCCCACAGAAGACAGTTTGTTAGTCTTTACCATTGTTTCCAGGGTATACATTGATCTAAGTTGAATGCGATGAGAGAGAAATCATATCCTTAAGGAAAAAAAAATAAAGTAAGAGATAGTAAAATTGCATAATAAAATAACACTTTTTAAAAAAAATTAAAGGTAATAGTCTGGTCTTTGATCAAACTCCACAATTCTTTCTCAGGATACAGATGGCATTCTCTGTCACAGATACCTCAAAATTGTGCCTGATTTTTGCGCTGATGAAATGAGTGAGTCCATCAAGGTTGATCATCACCCCCATGTTGCTGTTAGGGTGTACAGTGTTTCTCTGGTTCTGCTCATCTCTCTCAGCATCAGTTCATGCAAATCCCTCCAGGCTTCCTTGAATTCCCGTCCCTCCTGGTTTCTAATAGGACAATTCCATCACATTCATACACCACAGCATATTAAGCCATTCCCCAATTGATGGACATCCACTCAATTTCCAATTCTTTGCCACCACAAACAGGGCTGCTATGAATATTTTTGTACAAGTGATATTTTTATCCTTTTTTCATGATCTCTTCAGGGTATAGACCCAGTAGTGGTATTGCTGGATCAAAGGGTATACACATTTTTGTTGCCCTTTGAGCATAATTCCAAATTACTCTCCAGAAAGGTTGGATGAGTTCACAGCTCTACCAACAATGTATTAGTGTCTCAGATTTCCCACATCCCTTCCAGCATTGATCATTGTCCTTTCTCGTCATATTGGCCAGTCTGACCACAGGGATGCTTTACTTTGCATTTCTCTAATAAGTAGTGATTTAGAGCAATTGTTCAAATGACTATGGATCACTTTGATTTCCTCATCTGTAAAATGCCTTTGCATATCCTTTGACCATTTGTCAATTGGGGAACATTTATAGTTTCTTATAAAACAATAATATTCCATAACATTCATAACTTGTTCATAACAACTATAACTTGTTCAGCTTCAATAATATCTCATATTGAAGTAAAATACTGAAAATAGGGGAGCATAACAGGCAGTTTAGAAATCAGTAGTAGGAAATGGAAGCTCTGTCACTTGTGAGGTGTGATTGCTTTCTTAGGGTCTTAGTTTACTGATCTATAAAATGAGGGGGGGTAGTGGCATTTACTTGATGATTTTCAAGGTTCTTTTCTACTGTTACATACTGTGATTCATAATTCTGATTCACTCCTTTCAATGCCACTTCACTAGAAATCTTTGTATGTATTACCTCATCATTAACCAATGCAGTATTGTTTCCATTTTTACTAAATATTTCACATATACTTTGTGCAAATAATAAAACTATGAATACTCTAGAAGTAGTTTTCTATCTTTACAATAGATTACAAGGGTTGGGTTTTTTTTTTTACAAAATTACAAAGTTTTGGTTAGAAATATAGTATTTTTCATCTCTTTAAGTTTTCTTAAAACAGGAACATTCCAATATCTATCCTATTACTTGATTAATTCTTTTATGTTAATATAGTGCTGTTATAACTTAAAATCATTAACTGTTGGTGAAGTAAGTTTCCCAGTTTCTGCTGAAGAATTAATTCTAAAAAAAAGTACAATTTGTATCTGTAAAATATTTGACTAATTTGGGAGAAAAAAATTTCCATTTGACCCCTCTGTAGAAATTCAGATGACTTTACCATAGCTAGTTTGAAATGAAAGACTGAGACATGTTCTTGTAAACTTCCAAGATACCAAAATTCCCTAGGGAATCCAAATGTAAGCTATTTTTACTTTATTCCAACTTCTCTAGTTTAAATGTCAACACAGCCTGAATTTCACTGTTTGCAGCAACCAGTATTATGTAATCACTTGATTCTCTTAAAACTTTTTATTAAAACATTATAGCTATTACTCTCCAAACTCTGAACAAAATTTTAAAGTACTAGTGAAGAAAGCTATAAAAAATGTATTAAAGTTGGAGAAATGGTTGACAATGACCCAATACCAGTGAAAACAAAGTAATAAGGAAATTTGATTTAACTACAGAGATGCTTTATAATATTGAATGAAAAGTTTACCCTGACAGGATTTCTAAAATTATAATTGTGCTAATTAATTGCTTAAATTCCTACTGGCAAGTCACTCAGATACTATGTCAGTCAGTTCAGATGTGATTTTCTTTGAAACCTATTGCCTCCATGTCAACAAGGCCATATAACTTCATTGCCCAGGAAATAACAAAATGTTTTTCACATGGAGGTTACTTAATTTTATCTGTTTCATAAAACTATCACTCTTTGTATATGAGAGAGAATCCTAGAGATTCCACTAAAAAAAACTTGACACAATTATCAACTTTAGTGAAGTTGGAGGTTATAAAATAAACCCACATAAATCATCAGCATTTCTATGTTATCTACAAAGCCAGCAGCAAGAGATAGAGAAATTCCATTCAAAACAACTAAAGACAACATGAAATGTTTGGGAATCTACCTGCCAAGACAAAGGCAAGTATCATATGAATATAATTACAAAACACTTTTCCCACAAATAAAATCAGATCTCAACAACTGGAAAAATATCAGTTTTTCTCTGGTAGGCTGAGCTAATATTATAAAAATGACAATTTTACCTTAATTAATCTACTTACCATACTAAACTACTCAAAAGTTATTTTATAGAACTAGACTTCATCCATTAAATAATTTAATCAGTTCCTTGTTTTCTGATTCCAGTCACTTTGAACCAAAGAAAAGATCATTGTGACAATTATTAGTGATTTTTTTTTTGGCAAGGCAATGGGATTCAGTGACTTGCCCAAGGTCACACAGCTAAGTAAGTATTAACTGGGGTCCTCTTGACTCCAGGGCCAGTGCTCTATCCACTGTGTTACCTAGCTGCCCCTAGTGAATTTTCCTGTAGGAATCATTCCTATATATTGTTTTCTAATGTAACAGTCAATTCATCAAAATCGTTTTAACCCCAAGTCACTAATTTTTTATTAAATCTTTTTATCCTTTGGGGGGAAACAGCAGAGTAGCAAATATGACAGAGAAAGGGCTTCCTTAGTATTATTATTATTTTCATCAAGGGTACAGTGACAGTAACATAGCAGAAAGACTATGGAAGACTAATCTAGGTTCAAGTCTAAGCTCTACCACTTGTCATTTGTTAGTGTAACTTCACTAAACACCTGGTCTAGCATGAAACAGAATGCATATAGATGTCAGTAATTTTATTGCTGCAGATATGCCTAATAATGGAAAATAGAACAAGTTTACAAGATAATCACTCTTCTATATCACCAAGATTTTTGTTCCTGTCCTTAGATTTATTTGCTTGCTAATTAAAAAACATAATGGGAGGGAGGAGAACTTTATCACCTCAACCTCCAAAAACGGGAACAAAGAATGATAATCAAGAATTTAATATTAGAGAAAAAGACCTCAAATTATATTACAAAGTAGTATATCTCAGAACCATCTGGTATTGGTTAAAAAATAAAGGTAGGTCAATGGAACAGATTAAACAAGAAAGAATCAGGAACAATGGAATTTAATAACTCAGTGTCTGATAATCCCAAACACATAATCTACTCCTAAAAAACAAGTTTCATATTCTAAGAAAGAATGTCCTATTTGGTTAAAAAAATTGCTGGAAAACTGCAAAGAAGTCTGGTAGAAATTATACTTAGACCAATATCTTATACCTATTATATAATAAATTCTTATACAGTACGAGATCTTAATATCAAAGATTTGCTATAAAAATAGAAGCCTCTCTCACACTTATAGGTAAAAGACATTCTTTTCTTTTCTTTTTTTTTTTAGGTTAAACTTGTATAATCTATATTGATCATGTTGTGAAAGAAGAATTAGAACTAAGGGGAAAAAACATGTGAAAGAAAGAAAACATAAAAGAAGCTTTTAAAAGTGAATATAGTTTAGTTTGCTCTGCATTCACTTTCTTGAACAGTTTCCTCTTTAGATGTGGATGGCACACTCCTTGATCATTGAACTGCTCCCATCATAACTGATCATCTTACAATGTCGTTCTTAATATTTACAATGTCCTCTTGCTTCTGCTCATTTCACTCAGCATCACTTTTCATGCAAGCATTCTGAAAGTCAGGCTGCTTATGATTTCTTACAGAACAATAGTTTTCCATAATATTCATATACCATAACTTGTTCAACCATTCCCCAATTGGTGACATTATAAGGTGTATTTCTTAGCTTTACAATGTCTTAAGAGACATTTTAACCAAATAAGGAATTGAGGCAATTTCAAAAAATAAAAATAGATAACTTTGGTTACAATAACCTGAAAAAGCTTTTGCACAAACAAAATTAATGCACTTAAGATAGGAAAGAAAGCAGTAGAATGGGGAAAATCTTTTACATTTTTCAGATAAGGATTTGGTATTCCATTTTTAAAAATTGAATATAGCATTTCTCTCCCTCTCTCCCCTTCTCTCTCTCTTTCCCTCTATAAAGACATTTATATTATTATTGTTTTTGTTATTGTTATTATTATTATCAAGAGCCATTTCCCATTAGATAAGTGATCCAAAGATATGAACAATTATCAAAAGAGGGATGCTCCAAATTATTGCTAATAAATGTAAAACAACCCTGAGAGTTTAGTTTACTTGCAAATTGGCAAAGCTGGCAAAAGGAAGATAAGCACACTAAACCATTGCTAGTGGAATTGGAAATCAGTATAATTATTTTGGAAAGCAATTTGAAATTATACAAATAAAGTAACTAAAATGTGTGTACCCTTTCACCCAGAAACTCCATTATTAGACCTATACTCCCAAGGTTATTGATAAGAAAGTCAATGCATGTACCAAAACATGTATAGCTATACTTTCTGTGATGAAACAAAATAGATGACTTATCAATTAGAGAATGGCTTCACATGACTGTAATAGAATATTGATGTGCAACAAGAAATGTGATGAATACAGAGAAACATGAAGAGATCCACACGAACTGATGCAGTGAAATTAAAATTGCCAAGAAAATTATATACACAATGACTCAATAATGCAAATGGAAGAATCACAGAATAACTAAAGTAAGAGATGAAAGAAGACATCTTTTTACCCCTTTGCAGAGATAGGAAGCCCTCAAACATATGTTGCACATATTTTCAGGTTGGTTTTTTTTAATGGATTCTTCAGTTTTGTTGATTTTCTCCTTTTCTTTTAAAAATACTATTTATTATATGGGAAGGTTCTCGGGGAGGGGGAAGAGGAAAGCTATTGTGAAAATTATGATGATACCAAAGACATTATGAAAAACTTAGTGTAGCTTAAGTGAATGTAGCAAAACCATTAAAAAAGACCATAGCAACAACAAAATTACTGATATCTATAATGCATACTATTTCGTGCCTATACATAAAGTGTTTGGTAAAGTTCACTAACAAATGATTAAGTGGTAAGGCTTAAATTTGCACCTAGCTTGGTCTTCCCCAGTCTTTCTGCTGTATTGCTGCCACTGTACCCATGATGAAAATAATACTAATAATACTGAAGAAACCCTTTCTGTCATATTGGCTACTGTGCTGCTCCCACCTTGGGGGTAAAAACATTAAAATGATTTTGATACATTGACTGTTACATATTAGAAAACAATAGGAATGATTGCTACAAGAAAATTCATTTGTCGACACAATGAGCTTTTCTTTGGTTCAAGCAATTGGAATCAGAAAACAAGGAACAGCAAGCAATTTAAAACTTTTTATTTAAGGCAATGGGGTTAAGTGACTCGCCCAAGGTCACACAGCCAGGCAATTATTAAATGTCTGAGACTAGATTTGACTCCAGGGCTGGTGCTCTATCCACTGACCCAGCTAGCAGCCTCAAACAAGGAACAATAAAAGATAGTCTAGTTCTAATAAAATAATTTTTTGAGTAGTTTGGTATGGCACTGAATAAGATCTATTAGCTCAGTCTTCCCATGAGCAACTGGTATGAGATGACACCATCAGAACACATTTACAAAAGTCCACAAATGTTGCACACTTCATATATTTTCAAGCTTTTTCAATGTAGTGATCAGTTATGTTGTTTTTTCTCTTATTTTTCTTTAATTCTTATTTTTTATTTTAAAATATTATTGCTTACATGGGATGGATGTCTGGGAGACGGGGAGGGATAATGAGAACAATAATGATACATAAAAAATATCAAAAGAAAATTTAAATAAATGTTTTCTAAATTCTAAAAAGGCTATTAAGTAGTTGTCATCAGGGGGGAAACTCAAAGAATAGACAGTCTTAATTTGGGGCTTTCTGCTGGCATTGGTTAGTTGCCTGGCTGGCAATGATCACTTATGGCATAATTCACTAAAAGAATTTTAGCTTTTCTTTTCCTAGGGAGAGTCTTAATAGTTGCTGTTCTAGTAGATAACAGCAGAGTGCATCAGATAATGCTGAAGACCAGTAGACGGTAGCAAAGAGCAGCTTGGTTACCATAAGATCAACAAAGATGATTAAAACACCATGCTTATCACTTGCAAATGCAATATCACAAGAAAAGTGGAAACATGAAACTCAGCTCCCTAGTTGCATGAGGAAATGTCCAGAAGACATTGTTTTGAGTGTCTGAATTAAAAGTTTCCTTGGCTACCTATTTGCCCTTCCTGCGAATGACAAAAAGTTTTCTTTATGCATGTGTTCTCTAGGCATTGCCAGGGCTACATATGTACCTAGTCTCTATTCCTTTTCATAAATATTCCCTTGCCATATATCTTCCCTACATCTGTGTTTTCAGTGAGTCATCCCTGGTTATCCATTCCACACAGGTGCTGTGACAAAGAAATCATTTATATAAAGAACTTTGCAGACTTTTAGTTGCTATGTAAATGAGTTATTATTTCTGCCTTTCTACTTTTATAAGCTCTTTGTGACCTAGAATTTGATTAATTTTTTAAATCCCATGGAAACTTGAATAGGATCATTAATTTAAAGTATAAGGGATCTCAGAGGCCAACTGGTTTGTCTCATTTTATAGCTGAGACTAAGAAACAGAGAACTTAAGTCAGTTGATAAAGATCACATAGAATAGTGATCTGGGGATTGAACTTCTGTCCTCTGATGCCAAGGCCTGTTGATTTCATCTTTCCATTTTTTTTGAATATCCTCTAGGATCTACTTTCTTCAAGATACTCCTATACTTTTTTTGGGGGGAGCCTCCCAAACACTGAGCTAGTTCTGGTAATGCATATGCCAGCTTCATTATCAATATGTACCTCACCAGAAAGTACACTGCCAAGGTAAGTGAACTTATTCACAGTTTTCAAAACTCAATTTGCTATAACCAATGGTTCCACATATGAATGGTGTAGTCCTGACTGATAGATCAATCACCTGAGTTGACTATAAATTTATATTGAATGCTCTTTGAAACATGTTATTTTGCTGAAATGATTTGTTTTGAAGCTGAATGAATCCCAACTATTCATGATTCTTATAAGAAGTGAATTTTTGCAGTTTCTTTTCTTCTCCCCCCAAGTCCAGAATTCTTTATTATTTTTATTTTTTTATTATTTTAGTTTTTTTGCAAGGCAATTGGGTTAAGTGACTTGCCCAAGGTCACACAGCTAGGTAACCATTAAGTGTGTGAGGTGGGATTTGAACTCAGGTATTCCTGACTCCAGGGTGAATGCTCTATCCACTGTACTATCTAGCTGCTCCAGAACTCTTTATTAAGGTATAAATAGCTCGTATTTATATAGGTTTATAAAGCATTTTACCTATATCTCATTTTATCTTCATAACAACCCTGGGGGATGGGTACTTTTATAAATGAGACAGGCAAGTCCCAGAATTACAGAGCTAATAAGTGAGGGAGGACTTGTGGATTCCAGGTCCAGCATTCTAACCACCAGGCAACCTAAGGGCTTTACACACTTCAAGAAATGGCCTTAGAAGGTAGGTTTTATATTTAAAATGATTAGGATATATTTTCGCTCTCTTTTTCCTACAGTGTTCATAGAGCATGGATGTCATGGACTGACTAGGTGGGTACCCTTCCTCTCTTTACACTTTTATTGGGCTTGGGATTTTATTTTGGTCTGCTCTGTTTTAATTGTCCTTTTCAGTACTAGCTGCAGATTCTACTACTTGTGCCTGGAACTAACTGCAAAAGACAAATGAAACAGAACAGACCATTGATTCTTGTGGCCACAGGATGAAGATGCAGATTCACGTGCTGTGAATGAAAATGACCTTACCTTCTTTGGGGGCTCCAGGAAAGTGAAAATGTGACTGTCATAGTCTTGGAAGTTTTAAAGATGTAACTTCTAAGAAGTAGAAGGCCTCCATCTTAGGTGATCTGGATATGCATCAAGCCAATCCCTCTTTAAATTACATCAAACTATCAAAGGGAAACTTTACACAATTTGATATAGTAATAACATTTATTTGGAGGATGAAAAGATCTGGAATATCAAGGAAATAATTAAAAGAGATGGGATTGAAGTGGAATAGCATTTTTAGACCTGAAACTATGTGACATAGTCTTACTCAGCTAATGCATGGCCACAGAACTGTATTTGGGCAAAGATCCATCCAGGCTTGTATTCCTTGACTCTCAGCTAGGTTGCTTCATTTCCTTCTCCTCTTCCCTAAACTAGATCCAATACTCTGGCCCATGCTGCTGGAACAATATGGCTCCAGCTCCATGCAGCTGGATCTCTGTTGATCTAAGCTTCATTTCTTTCCTTTCCTTTTTAAGCTCTTTAGCCTTTCTTTACCTAAAATTCTCCTAATCAGTCTATACTTTAAGAAACTCACTATCTAGCTACTTTTCCATAGGACCTAACTTGTGAATTTGTGTAGTGGTTTGTGGACTTTGTAGGTATCTGTGAACTTCTGCAATAACCTGTGAATTAAAATCTAAACTTTTCCTAACCTACCTAAATCAGACATTGCTGAGTTTTTCACAAACTGAACCATATAGATCAATTTTTAAATCCTCCTTTCCCAAAGTCTATTTTCTCTCATCTTCAATTTAACCTATCTCAGTTTCCTTATCTGAAAAGAGAGATAATATTCTCAGAGTTGTTGTAAAGATCAAATGGCAGTAAGATTTTCAAAGCACATTACAAACTTTTAAATGCTCCCAATAATAATAATAATAATAACTATTATTATTTTTATTCTACCATCTCTTCATTGGAATAGCCATATGGAGGAAATTCTTCCTTGGAATTCCTAACTTTTATCTTTTTTGGTGGTCCATATACCTAAAAAAAATATCAAATACACTTATGACCTCTTTATTCCATGTTAACACAAAAGCAACTTCATACCTTAGTCACATTAAATCCTAGGTTACATTTTTAAATTATCTGCTCACTCAATATACATTACTAAAGTCCTTCCCAGTTCTTAATTTCTCTTCAGAAAGATTCTCTTCAAGAAAGAGTCAAAACTTCCAATTTTCCTGAAGAAACAATTTCCTGAGATAAGGATTTGAATTCAGGATAGACTAATTGCTTCTGATTACTTTCAAGAAGCTCCATTTTGACAGTGTAATTCTTTTTATTTATATTTTATTTTATCAATTATATGTTATGAAAGTTTTTCAACATTCACCCACATGTATATGCATATTTCCACTCTCCCTTCACACCTCCCTTCCCTCAGCGGCAGTCAGGTTAGCATTGTACATATATATATATTTTTGTTAAACATGTTTACAGATTATTTTCCATATGAGGAATTAGGATTAAGGGAAAAGAAAGAAAACCATGAGATAGGAAAGAAAAAACATAAGAGAAATTTTTAAAAAGTGAATGTTGTGTCCATCCAGATTCTGTGGGGGGTTTTTGGTTTTATTTTTTTTTTCTTCCTCTGAAAGGGGATAGCATTGTCCATAGCCAGTCTCCTAGGATTGTCCTAGCTCTCTGAATTGCCAAGAGGAGCTACATCTGTCAAGGTTGATCAATTTACAACGTTGTTGTTAATGTGTATGATGTTCTCTTGGTTCTGCTTCCTTTTCTCAGCATCAGTTCCTGTAACTCATACTTTGCTTTTCTTAAGTCCAACCATTTATGATTTCATATAGAACAATAGTATTCCATGATGATGTAGGGGAAAAGGTGTAGAGAATTACGAATGTAGCAGAAACAAAATCTGTCTGTTAAATCTTGTAAAATGGGTGGAGGTTTCCTGCTCTTGGGATGTAAACTGACTAGATGTAGAGAATTATGAATGTAGCAGAAACAAAACCTGTAATCTTAAAGGCTGTTAAATCTTGTTAAATTGGATGGAGGTTCCCCATTCTTTTTTTTTTTTTTTTAGATTTTTGCAAGGCAAATAGGGTTAAGTGGCTTGCCCAAGGCCACACAGCTAGGTAATTAATTATTAAGTGTCTGAGACCCAAGTTGAACCCAGGTACTCCTGACTCCAGGACTGGTGCTTTATCCACTGAGCCACCTAGCCGCCCCTGAGGTTCCCCATTCTTGAGATGTAAATTAACTATCATTGTTTCATTATTTAATGTAAAATTTGCATCCTGATCTCCTCAGGTTTCAACCTTCTACCTAATTCCAGTCCTATAAGGGGGAAGGGAATTCACTTTTGCCCTCTGGATAAGGGACAAGACCATAAAAATCTGGGTTGGACCTCTGCTCTGGGCCAGTCAACTCTGCTTGACTGTTCTTTTATCTCTGTCTCTACCTATTACTTTCTTTTGTGTTGTAACTTCTTTTAATAAATCTTTATTTTTTTTTCTATATCTGCCTTCCCGGGTCTGAATCATGATTCTTCATAGACAGTATCAAACTCAATCTAGCAGCTATAATAACATTCATATAACTTGTTCAAACATTCCCTAATTGATGGGCAACCCCTCAAATTGCCAAGTCTTTGCCACTACAAAAAGAGCTGCTATGGATATTTTGAAACATGTGGAACTTTTCCCACCTTCTATGATTTCTTTTGGATATAGGTCTAGTATTAGAATTGCTGGGTATGATCAGTTTTATTGCTCTTTGGGCATAGTTTCGCATTGCTCTCCAGAATTGTTGGATCAGTTCACAACTCTACCAGCAATGCATCAGTGTCCCAATCCTCCCACAACCTCTTCAATATTGATCATTCTTCCTTTGTGTCATCTTAGCCAATCTGTTAGGTGGTGAGGTGATACTTCATAGTTGTTTTAATTTGTATTCCTCCAATCAATAATTATCTGGAGCATTTTTTCATATGATTATATATATATGATTTTAATTTCTTTGAGAACTTTGACAATTCTAAAACTTAGTGATTACATTTCTGAATGAGTTAATTGTTCCTCTCTATAAGTATTATATTGTAAATATAGCTCTACACTCTAGGGTAGCTAGATGGCACAATGAATAGAGTGCTGGCCTTGGAGTCAGGAGAACTGGAGTTCAAATTCAGACTCACTCCTACTAGCTGTGTGACCTTGGGAAAGTCACTTAACCCTGATTGCTTTACATTCGGGGCCATCTCCAGTTGTCCTGATTCATATCTGGCCACTGGACCCAGATGGCTCTGGAGGAAAAAGTGAGTCTGTTGACTTAGCACAGCATCCCTCACTCAAATCCAATTCACATGCTTGTCATGGCATCACCTCCTTGATATCATGGTTTTCCTCAAGAATAAAAGACATCTATATTCTGCCTTTTGTTTCCAATATTTCCAATAAATTTTCTTGCATGATTTTATGATTATGATACAGGATTGTTATTTCTTGCATTTTTCTGGCTAACAAATAACTATCAATTGTCTTACCAATCTTTTGTCCTCTAGTTCTGTTGCTTTGACTTATAGATATTAGTTTGACTTAAGGTTTTGCCATTTTTAGATTTTCCTCTGACTTTTCTTTACCATCACTGCTTTTTCATTCTACTTAAACCACTCTACTTCTGAGTCTACTGTTTTTCTGAGATTTTTCACAATTTTTTTCTGTAATGTCAGTTCTCATTTTCATCTTTTTTAACCCTTTCATCAACTGATGGACATGTGAACTTAAAGATTTTCAATCTTTCCTTGTCCTGCCTTCTGTGATTACAAGTCACTCTGAAGGTTCTGAAAGGATATTCTCATTTTTAGAGATATAACTGTTGTTCCAGTATTGTTATTTTCTTCTGGGTTCCCCCCCCCCCCCGTCATTTTCTTCTATCTTGTATTTACTCATTGTATTGAAAACTCCTTATTTTCTGTTCATTTTCCATTGAATTTTCTTCTGTGAGGGTGTTTTTTTCCTCCTTTCTTCTGTTATTTAATTTTTATTTATTTTTTTATTTTTTTTTAGCGCAAGGGAGTTGGGGTTAGCCACATCCATTCAGTTTCTCTCTTATCTTGGAAAGTTAAAAAGTTAACAGCTAATTCAATTGACCAGGAAAGTGGTTCACTTCAGAAAATGGGCTTCTTCTGGGTTCCATTTTAAAGATCACTGGGGAATTTTTTTCATCCATTTTGCAATCCCTTCCTTTTGCTCTTACATTTGGTATACAGTGTGATTCTATTTTCAATTCTTTCCTCTGAATACTTTGCAAAGTTTCTATGTAACTATTAAAAGATTCCAGTTCTGGACTAGTACTAAATTGTACCTTTAGGTACAAAGGATACTTTAAATCTTTCTTTGAAAAAAAATGGACAATTTTTATTATGATTTGATTAACACCATCCTACCATCATTTATATATAGAAAGAATAGTCAAGAGGATTGCATATTAAAACTATTAAAAAAAAGCTTGGTTTTTAAAGTTGAAATTAATTTTAGCACAATTAATTTTAGCATATAGCAATAATAATATTAGCATATATAATGCTGATTGCTCTCTTTTGTAATATTTTAAATGTTTTATTCCTATTTTTTCTTTCTTTTCCTCTCTTTTGGGGTTTATTGTTATCTGTACTTGTCCCCTCAAAATTCCCTCCAAATTCTCAATTTAAAAACTTCTCTTGTAACAGAGATTAAAAAAAAACAAATTCACTCATTGACTGTCTAAAAATGTATGCTTCATTCTAAATCTTTAGTTTGACAAGAATAGAAATTATGATTAATCATAAATCTTCTGGAGTCATTATTAGCTGTCACTCTGAACCAAGTGCTTAATTTTTTAGGTTTTTTTTTTTTTGCAAGGCAAATGGGGTTAAGTGGCTTGCCCAAGGCCACACAGCTACGGAATTATTAAGTGTCTGAGACCGGATTTGAACCCAGGTACTCCTGACTCCAAGGCCGCTGCTTTATCCACTGCCACCTAGCCGCCCCCAAGTGCTTAATTTTTTAAAAAGTTTTTGTTTACTTTATTAGAGTCATTGTAAAAACACTTGGTTCTCACTTCACTCTGTATCCGTTTATGGTTCTCCAGGGTTTCTCTGAATCTATGATTTTTGTCATTTCTTGTGACAAAATAGTGTTTTATTATATTTATAAGCTATTTTTCGATTTGTTCCTAATTGATTTATTTCTTTTCAGTTCTTTGCTACAAAAATACTTCTATAAATATTTTTGAATGTATAAATTCTTTCTCTTTTTCTTTGATCTTTTTTGCCCTCGTCACTGGGTCAAAAGGCATATACATTTTATTGACATTTTAGGTATAGTTCTAAACTGCTTTATGGAATGATTGGATGAATTCATAACTCTACCTATAATGCATTAGTATGTTTGTCCCTTACATATAGCAGGCCATTAATAAATTCTAGTTTACTAGTTGTCCTTCCATATCACAACATTTTTGGTCAATCTTGTGATATGAGGTAGAACTTCAGAGTTGTTTTTAACCTATATTTCCCTTATTAAAAATGATTAAACATTTTTCTTTCAAGTGAAATTTGCAAAATGCTTCATATTTTTTTTTATTTGATTCTTATAATACCAATATGAATTTGGTGCTATTAGTGCTGCTGGGGTATAAGATGTGCTCCAGGAGGACTGGTACCTTTGGTATAAGGGCTGCCCTATTCATTTCGGGGGCTTTGATGTCCACCTGAGGCACCTAACTCTCACCAGTGGCTCTAAGAAGCTGTAGCATGCCCAACAGCCATACCTCAGTAAACAGTTGTGGCAGACAGGCTAACCACTTGAGGGTATCTCAAACCTGTTGGTTAATTAGGGGGTTGTCTACACCAAGCATGTAAAGTCTTCCACTGGTAGAATGAGCTGATGAGATAACTTCACTACAACAGCCATGAAGGCAACTGAAGCAGGTGTGTGTAACACTTAGAGCTTGGTCAGACATCGAAGAAGTCAAGATCATCCACTGCATCTAGAGCCATCACTAGTTGTCTTGACTCTGTCTTTTCATTGGACTATGATGACTCTGGATGAGAGAGTGAGGTCAAGGACTTTGTGTAATTTGGTCTCACTTAAATCCAATTCATACTTGAATCAAAGACATCACCGATACTATTTTACCATTCCTATCTCAAAGTCCTGTGGCAATAGGCAAGTGATGAAGCAGCAGGTGTGGATATACTGGGAGGTGTAGTCATAACCCTGCGCACAGGAAGGCCCAGGTCATAGGGTTGTTTCCTCACTGGGAGCAGCAGCAGAATTTGGTAGCCCTTTGGGTGCCTGAGCAGCCTTTTAAGGATCACACTGTTTACTTCCTGGTATGAGGAAGACCCTAAAAATTGACTGCTTAACCAATCCTGGCCTGATTAGGATTAAAGGCAAGAGATATATGAGGTAATTTTTATAAAGTGTTTGTCAGATTCTGAAGGAGTTTTTTAGTGTGTGTTTTGTTTTTCTTCCTCTGGATGGGGATAGCTATATATATACTATAATCAGTCTAATACAGCTAGCTCTCTGAACTGCTGAGAGGATCTACTTCCATCAAGGTTAATCATCTCACATTGATCTCTTGTTTCTACTTCCCTCGCTCAGCATCAGATCCTGTAAGTCATTCCATGCTTCTCTAGAGTCCAATCATTTGTGGTTTCTTATAGAACAATAATATTTCATTGTATTAATGTACCATAACTTTTTTTAGCCATTCCCCAATTGAAGGACATTCCCTCAATTTCCAATTCTTTGCTACTGCAAAAAGGGCTGCTATAAATATTTTGGTACTGTGGGACTATTCCTTTTTTTTTTTTTTATAATTTCTTCTGCATATAGACTTGAAATTGGAATTGCTGGGTCAAAGGGTAAGAAGTTTCTTTGCTCTTTGGGCATGGTTCCATATTGCTTTCCAAAAAGGTCAGATCCGTTTACAACTCCCAACAGCAAAGCATTAATGTCCCAAACCTCCCACAACCTCTCCAACATTGATCATTTCCTCCTTTTTTCTCATCTTGGCCAATCTGATAGGTGTGAGATGATACCTCATTGTTAGGGACTGTTGTGTGTGTGTGAGTTCTGTAAATCTTTACCTGGTGTCCTTGAGTGCCAGAGCATTGTTTTACTAAGTGCCACAGGAGTGGGACTGGACCAGGGACTGGGGAGGATATTTAAGTACTTATATTTAGGTAAATAAATGGAGATCTTGGTGTACAGGGAGAACTTGTCTCTCTTGTCTCCTGCCCCTTCAACATTTGCTTGGGGAAAGGTTAAGCCAGAAAGAGACTGAAAACATCATATATTAATTGGAGCATTGTTTCCGTAAGATTATATATAGCTTTAATTTCTTCATTTGAAAACTATCTGTTCATATCTTTGACCACTTATCAATTGTGTATGACTTGTGATCTTATAAATTTGATGCAATTCTCTCTATATTTTAGAAATGAGACCTTTATCAGAACTGCTAGTTGTAAAGATTATTTCCCAATTTTCTGCTTTCTTTCTAATTTTGGTAGCATTGAATTTATAAGTGTAAAAAACCTTTTAATATAGTCAAAATCATTGATTTTGCAGTTTTTAATGTGCTCTGTTTCTTGTTTGATCACACATTTATCCCCTTTCCATAGATCTGATAGATAATTTCTTGGTACATTAATTTAATCTATGTTGTCGCTCTTTATGTCTAAATCCTATATCCATTTTGACCTTATTATGACACAGAGTATGAGATGTGGATCTATGCCTAGTTTTTGCCATACCATTTTCCAGTTTTCCCAACAATTTTTATCAAACAGTGAATTCTTATCCCAGAAGCTAATGTCTTTGGGTTTGTCTTATTCTTCTCTAATTTGGCAAGTTCACATGAAAGTGGAATTCAGGTGTCCACTCATTTCTCTTTGTGTGGACTTTAATTTTGTATGCCATGATTATTTGATGTCATTGTCATTATGCTTTCTCTCATCCCTATTCCTCCCCCGCTATTGCTCTTACCCTTCCTTTCTAATCCTCTCTTAAGATAGCTATTATCTCCCATTTTTGGAATGTGAGCTCTAAGCAGGAATTGTCTGGATTTCCTATTTGCACTTTCAGCACTTAGTACTGTGCTTTGTACTCACCTGGTTCTTTAAAAAATATTTCATTGATTTATTCAATCAAAGTCATCAAAACAAAAGAAATCTACTCTCAGACCCACTTTCTAATTAGACTCTCTCTATCATCCCTAATGACTGATAGGGTTCTGAGGTTAATTTTATTTAGTCCCTTATGATTGTTAGTTCATGTTTATTTTTTTTATATTTCTTTTGACTTCTATGTTTATATTTCAAAACTGATACTCAGCTTTAGTCTTTTCAGCAGGAATGTTTGAAAGTCCTATATTTCCTTGAAAGTTCATTTTTTTTTTCCACTGTTAAGATTATACTTAGTTTTACTGGGTAAATTATTCTTAGTGTTCTGCCTGTATTTTTTATCTTTGGAATATCAACTTCCCATTTTTCTGATTCTTTATAGTGGTGGCTGCTAACTGTGGATCTTTGGTACTTGAATTTTTTTCTTTTCAGATGTTCGCAGCATTTTTTGCTTTGATCTGAAAGCTCTAGAATTTGGCTACAGTAATATTTCTTGAAGCTTTTATTTGTGGTTTCTTTTAGGAGGCAACTGATGAATTCTTGTTTGTTTGTTTTTGCAAGGCAGTGGGGTTAAGTGGCTTGCCTAAGGTCACAGAGCTAGGTAATTATTAAGAATCTGAGGTCACATTTGAACTCAAGTTCTCCTGACTCCAGGGCCGATGTTCTATCCACTGTGCTACCTAGCTGCCCCCATGGTGAATTCTTTCTATTTCCACTTTGCATTCTGGTTCTAAGAGAGCTAAGTAGTTTTATGATTTATTGAAAAATTATGTCTACATTCTTTTTTTTTTTGGTCACAGATCTGAGGTTCAATGATTCTTATATTATCTTTCCTCAATATTTTTTTGAGGTGAGCAGTTTTTATCAGGAGATAGTTTACATTTCTTCTAATCATTTAAAGTCTTTTGACTTTAATATTTCATATTCTCTCATGAATTCATTATCTTTTACTTGATCTATTCCAAAATTCAGGAAGTTTGTTGCTTGGATAAGGTTTTGTACTTTTTTGTATAAAGGATCTTAATTCTATTTCCAATTCTGTTTTCCATAGTTCTAATTTCTTTCTTGCTTTTTTTTCTCAAGAGATATTATTTTTAAATAAAAAACATTAAAAATGTTAAACATCTCATTTTGTTTCTTCTAGGAATTCTAATTACATTTTTTGCCCAAGACATTTTCCTTTGAGGTTTTACCTATAAATGTTTGAAATTATTATCTCCATCTGAAACATTTAAAATTTTTTGAAGATTTTTTTAACTTAAGGCAGTGGGGTTGAGTAACTTGCCCAAGGCCACACAGCTAGGTAATTATTAAGTGTCTGAGGCCGG
Organism: Macrotis lagotis; assembly: GCF_037893015.1. Lineage (NCBI taxonomy): Eukaryota > Metazoa > Chordata > Mammalia > Peramelemorphia > Peramelidae > Macrotis > Macrotis lagotis. The sequence goes on along the minus strand of NC_133666.1, from coordinate 456,084,762 downwards.
ATTTGAACTCAGGTCCTCCTGACTCCAGGACCAAGGCTCTATCCACTGCCTCACCTAGCTGCCCAGGCCAATTGACATTTATAAACATTTGCTATGTGCCAGGCAAAACAATAAACAATTCTCTGCTCTCAACAAGCTCAGTCTTGTTAATCTGGAAACAGCCCAAGTACAAGCAAGTATTATACAGAACAAATTGGAAGTAACCAATAGAGGGAAGACCCAGAAGTAAAAGGTATAGAAAAAGATTCCCTGTAGAATTTTCAGAGATGAGGAAGAAAACATTCCAGGCACGGGGTCAGGCAGTGAAGATGCTGAAGTCAGGAGATAAGACTCTTGTGTCTCGAGTGAAGAACATACAAAGATGCCAGTGTCACTGGAGTACATTGGAGATTGTAAGATGTAAGCCTGGATAGCTAGGGAAGGGTCATACTATGAAGGGCTTTGAACAGCAAACAGAGAATCTTATATTTCATTCTGATGGTGATGATTATGATATTTGTCCTTCATGACATCAGGGAGATGATGCCATGACAAGTATGTGAACTGGATTTGAGTGAGGGGTCTGTGCTAAGTCACAAGCCTCCCTTTCTCCTCCAGAACCATCTGGGTCCAGTGGCCAGTAATGAATCAGGATGACTGGAGATGACTCTGGATGCGAGGCAATCAGGATTAGGTGATTTGCTCAAGGTTACACAATAAATGGCAAGAGGCTGGATTCAAACTCCCATCCTCCTTACTCCAAAACCAGTGCTCTATTCACAGCACAACCTAGCTGCCCAACTGGAGGTGATAGGGAAACATTGGAGTTTATTGAATGGGGGGGGGTGGAAGGAAGCTTGGTGTGTGACATGATCAGAGTTGTGCTTTAGGAAGATTACTCTGAGCTGAGTGGAGGATGAACTCGAGTGAGGGGAGTTTTATGACAGAAAGACCAACCTGTTTCCAACAGAAACAGGACCATAGAAGATGGTCTGGCTGTTGCAAGAGTTTCTTGGCCTAAAATTGGTTTCATTTCCTCTCATATCAATGAGGCACTACAGCACACCATTAACGCAAGGTGGCCTTCAGATGTGAAGTGTTGAGGGCCTGCATCAAGGTGATGGCCATGTCAGAAAAGAGAAAGGGATGGGAGTGAAAGAATGAAGAGTCCAGGATTACATTTGTCTACACCAGTTGGCGGTCTGAGCAAATAAGAGGCTTAAACGTAATAGGGAAGGGGCGGCTAGGTGGCATAGTGGATAAAGCACTGGCCTTGGAGTCAGGAGTACCTGGGTTCAAATCCGGTCTCAGACACTTAATAATTACCTAGCTGTGTGGCCTTGGGCAAGCCGCTTAACCCCATTTGCCTTGAAAAATCCTAAAAAAAAAAGTAATAGGAAAGTATGGAAGTGGAATAGTTTTGTGGGAAAGAATAAGTTTAGTTTGAGACCTGTTGATTTTATATCTCTGGGATATCCAGTAAGAGATGAGATACTTGAAGTGAGCATAGAGGTTAAGGCTAGATTAATAAATTTGAGAATCATTAAAGTAGGTGATATTAATTGAATCTAATTTGTTGAAATTAATGAAATGATTAAATGAGATACTATAGAGGGAGCAGATGAGGACCCAAAGACAGACCCAAAGATAGCAGGCACTGGGAGCGGCTAGGTGGCGCAGTGGATAGAGCACCAGCCCTGGAGTCAGGAGTACCTGAGTTCAAATGTGACCTCAGACACTTAATGATTACCTAGCTGTGTGGCCTTGGACAAGCCACTTAACCCCATTGCCTTGCAAAAAACCTTAAAAAAAAAGATAGGCATATCCTGGATAAAGTTCTAGTAAAGGACAATAAGAAGGACCTGTTATATATGATGGAGGAGAATGAGGAGAGAAATGCTTAGATCAGAGCATTAAAAAGAAGAGGAAGATAGTGTTAAAGGCTACGAAGATTCAAGAATGATGAAGATTGAGGGGAAAAAAATTAAATTTTACAAGTAAGAGATCAATGATAATTTTAAGAAAGAGCCAAACTAATTTTCATTGAGACTACTGATAATTTTGAATGGTGAAACCAGAAGTAAAAGTTAAGTAAGAGTTAAGAGTAAGAAGAAAGGAAGTAGAGGCACTTATTGTAGAAAACCTCAAAGAGTTTAGTCAAAAGTGAGCAAATATATGGGTTGATAGCTAGTGGAGATAGAGAAAACTAAGTGTAAGTTTTTTGAGAATGGGGAAGACCTGGGCTTGTTTGTAGCCAGTAAGGAAGCAGTAGGTAGATAGGGAGTAATAAAAAAAAAAAAGGAAATAATAGAGGAGGCAATCTGTTAGTGATGATGGTAGAGAATGGCAACTATGCATATAGAGGGATTAGCATTGGTGAAGACCTCTTCATGTCATCAGGATCAAAGGAGACAATGGCAGAAGGAATATGAATGATGTGAGATAAGGAAAATAGAATAGGGAGCTCAAGAACTGAAGCTCATAGTTTCATTTTTTTTCTGTAAAATATGGGACAAGGTTCTCAATTGAGAGGGTAGGGGATATGAGGAGACAGGAGGTTTGAGGAGGGTTGAAAAAGTTAGGAAGAACGACAATATTGAATTGATTAGGGAGGTGTAAAGGACTGCCTTGAAGCAGTGAGGTTATACAGTATATATTTGTAGTGAACCCAATTAGTATGATTGGATAATTATATGATCATACTTTGCTCTCCTCTCCCTTATGAAAAAATCAGAAGACTATTGTGATACTTCCCTTCCCATGGGAGGCTTGAGGCCAGGCAGGAGGCATGGTATCTTTTACCTTTCAACTTAAAGGATACTTGTATAAAGGATATATATATATATATACAAGTATCCTTTAAGTGTATATGTGTATATGTATATATATGTAATATATATGTATATATACATATATATATAAGTGTATGTGTATGTATATATATATGTATATGTAATTTTTCCCCAATTACATGTAAAAACAATTTTTTTAGGATTTTGCAAGGCAAATGGGATTAAGTGGTTTTGACCAAGGTCACACAGTTAGGTAATTATTAAGTGTCTGAGGCCAGATTTAAACTCAGGTACTCCTGACTCCAGGGCCGGTGCTCTATCCACTGCCCCACCTAGCTGCCCCTGTAAAAACAATTCTTAACATTCTTTTAAATAACTGATTCTAGGGGCGGCTAGGTGGCACGGTGGATAAAGCACCAGCCCTGGAGTCAGGAATACCTGGGTTCAAATCCAGTTTCAGACACTTAATAATGACCTAGCTGTGTGGCCTTGGGCAAGCCACTTAACCCCATTGTCTAGCCAAAAAAAACCAACCCTAAAAAATTAATTAAAATAATAAATAACTGATTCTAAATTCTATCCTTACCTCCCTTCCCCACCCTCTGAGACAATAAACACTATCTAATATAGGTTATATATGTACAATCATGTAAAGCATTTCCACATTAGTCATTTTATGCAAGAAAACTCAAACAAAAAACAAAAAATAAAAAATAGTATGTTCAGTTTGTATTCAGATGACATTACTCTTTCTCTTGAGATGGATAGCATCTTTCATCATTAGTCTTAGGATTGCCTTGGATCATTTTATTGCTGAAAATAGTCATTCATAGCTGTTAAAGTATTAAAAAATCTCCTAGTTTTACTCACTTAGCTTTGTGAGGGGTACCGATTCTTGATGGAAAAATTTTCTTTTCCCTACAGAGGAAGAATTTTGAACATATTTGTCACCATAATAGTCTTTTTTAAAAAACATGTTTTTAGTGGTATCATTTTTCATATCAACATAACTTTCCCCAATATTTCTCCCTTCTCCCTTCCAGAGATCCATCCCATGTAAAATATATATAACATTCAAAGGTAGAAAATAGGAAAAATCAGTGTATACTATTAATAGATTGGAAAAAGTCTGAACTTTGTGCAATGTACAACACTTGGAGTCTGCTTGCTTCTCTAGGGAGTTGGGTTGCCTTCTCATATCTCTTCTTTCAAACCATGTTTGCTCATTATAATTTTGCAGCATCAATTATTTTTTGTGTATGTGTGTAGGGGATGCTGTTCTTTTCATTTACATTGATGTATTCATTGTGTATTTTATTTGCTTGGCTCTACTTACTATACTCTGCACCAATTCATGTAGATTTTTCTACATCTCTTTGTATTAATCAAATTCATTTCTTAAGCATAGAAATGGTCCATTATATTCAAGGACAAAATTTGTGTAGCCATTTGTAGTTGATATTAATTTTGTTTGTAATTCTTTACTATCAAAGAAAGTTTTATTATAAATATTTTGGCTTTATGGGATTTTCTTATTAATGGCTTCCTTGAAGTATAAGCTCAGTCATAGAATCTCTGGGTCAAAGCTGATGGACATTTTAGTCACTTTATTTGAAAAATTCAAATTGATTTCCAAAATGATTGTTCCAATTCACAGATCCCTTGTAATAGTGGCCTTTTTTCCCCTCAACCTATCCAAGATTTACTATTACTGCTTTTTGTCATTTTTGCCAGTTTGCAGGGTGAAATCTTAAGTATTGTTTTGATTTGCATTTCTCATAACAAATTTGGAACATTCCTTCATTTGGTTAGTACTTTTCATTTTTTTTTTAAGGTTTTTGCAAGGCAATGGATTTAAGTGGTTTGCCCAAGGCCACACAGCTAGGTAATTAAGTGTCTGAGGCCAGAGGTACTCCTGACTCCAGGGCTGGTGCTCTATCCACTGCGCCACCTAGTCTCCCCTCCCAGTTCTTTTTTTAAGAACTATTTGTTCATACCCTATGACCATTTATTAGAGAATGGCCATATGTAAAAATATGTTACTTGTTTGTTTATGTATATATCTTGGATATCAAATCCCCAGCAGAAAAATTTGATCAAAAGATTTTTCCCTATTTGATTTTTTTATCATCTTAATCCATCTTGTCTGTGCAGAAGCTTTTCAATTTCATATAATCAAAGTTATCTATTTTATGTTTTGTTGTCACCTTTGTTGTTTGGTTTTCCTAGATTTTATCATTGAGAGATATGTAAGTGGTGGATTTTTTCTGGTTTATCATCTTGTTGAGTTGTTAGGTTTATTTCTGATTTTTCATTTTATACTCTTCTGTTTTATTTTATTTTTCCTTGGTCATGTGCAAAAACAAGTTTCAACATTCACTTTTTTTTTGCTATCCAAATGGGGTTAAATGGCTTGCCCAAAGCCACATGGCTAGGTAATTATTAAGTGTCAAAGGTCGCATTTGAACTCAGGTCCTCCTGACTCCAGGGCCAGTGCATTACTACACCTAAATTCCCCCAATATTCATTTTTAAAACCCTGAGTTCCAAATTCTCTCCCTCCCACCCTAACTCTCATTGAGAAAGCAAGTTTTTTTTTGATATAGGTTAGAAATGTGGTCATGAAAAACATTATCACTATGGCCATGTTGTAAAAGTAAACATTTCCCCCCCCTCAAAAAAAAGGAGCTTCAAGAATGATAAAATTCAGTCTGTATTCAGACACTATCAGCTCTGACTTTGGGATGGATAGTAGTCTTTATCAAAACTCCTTCAGAATTGTCTTAGGTCACCACTGATCAACTTGCAATATTGCTGTTACTTTGTATAAAGTATATCCCATTGCATCTGTTCATGCAAAGTTTTTTTTTTTTACTAAGAGCATCCTATTTTCATCATATCCCATAACAAAATAGCATTTTGTCTTTCTTTTTAAATATTTATTTTGAATTTTACAATTTCCCCTCTAATCTCACTTCCCTCCCCCCACCCCCCACAGAAGGCAGTCTGTTAGTCTTTACTTTGTTTCCATGGTATACATTGATCTAAGTTGAATGTGATGAGAGAGAAATCATATCCTTAAGGGGAAAAAAGTAAGAGATGGCAAAATTACATAAGATAAAGGGATTTTTTAAATTAAAGGTAATAGTCTTTGGTCTTTGTTCAAACTCCACAATTCTTTTTTTTTTTTTTTTTTAGATTTTTGCAAGGCAAACAGGGTTAAGTGGCTTGCGCAAGGCCACACAGCTAGGTCATTATTAAGTGTCTGAGACCGGATTTGAACCCAGGTACTCCTGACTCCAAGGCCAGTGCTTTATCCACTATGCCACCTAGCAGCCCTCCACAATTCTTTCTCTGGATGCAGATGGTATTCTCCATTGCAGACAGCCCCAAATTGTGCACTGATGGAATGAGCAAGTCCATTAAGATTGATCATCAACCCCATGTTGCTGTCAGGGTGTACAATGTTCTTCTGAGAACTGCATTTCATCTTAATCACTTACCACAGTTAATTCAGTCATTCCTCAAGATGGGCATCCCCTCAATTTCCAGTTCCTTGCCACAAGAAAAGAGCTGCTATAAATATCCTTACACAAATAAAGATTTTCCTTCTTGCTTTTCAACTTTTCTGGACTACAGACCTGAGTGGCATTGTTAGGTCAGAGTAGATACAGTTTTATAGCTCTTTGAGCATAGTCCCAAATCTACATCCCTTCCAACATTTGCCCTTTTTCTCTTCCTGTCCTATTAGCCAATACAATAGGTATAAGGCAGTACCTCAGAATCATACCAATCTGCATTTCTCCTGTCAATATTGAATTAGATTTTTTTTAAAAAAATGATTTGATAGCATTGATATCCTCATCTGAAAACTGTTTATATCTTTTATCATTTATCATTTGGGGAAACTTTATTCAATGTTCTAATGTTCTTTCTCAATACAATATAGATTTGATTCCTGTTTTGTAATATAATTTGAGGTATTAAAATGCCTTCATCTCTATTTCTTTTCTTCATTTTTCTTGCTATTCTAGATTTTTTGTTTTTTGAAATGAATTTTATTATTTTAACAAGTTCTACAAAATATATCCTTGGTAATTTGATTAGTACAGCACTCTTCCTTCAAGTCCTTGCCTGCCAGCAGGAGGCAAGAACTCTCAAGTGCTTAGAATTTCTTCTTTTATCTCTTGCTTTATATCTGAGTCATTCTTGTAATGCTCATGGGGGGAGGCACTTTTATTTTCTTTGAGGTTTTGCATGTGCTTGTTGTGGAGTACACTTCTGGGTTTCCATCTTAGGCTCCTTAACTTGCATTATAGGATTTCATTGTCTGGTAGTAGTGTTTTTCCCCTTTCTGTTTATTCATACTTCCAGTCAGAGCTTATATTGAGATTGTGCTAGGACCAGACGGTTTCCTTCTTCTTCTCTCTTGGATAGGGTGATCTAGCTACTATAGTTGTGGATTGGGTCATTAAGAATAAACCCTGCCTTCTGCCAGGATGCCTGGTTTCTGGGTCATCTCCTAGGCCTTCTGCCTCCTTTCCTTTGAACAATCCCCTGAGACCCGACTGTCCCCTGATGTGGTCCTGACAATCCCTAGCCAGATATAGATTGTGCTAGTCACAGGTCTTCTTTCTGCTAAACTGGTGCCCTAAATGTTAGTACTAGACCTTATAGAAGGGATATTAAGTGGGGTGGTTAGGGATTGTGCTGGTCCTATTTCTTCCTGTGGTCCTGGGATTGCTTAGGTATTGGCTTCAGGCCTCGCAGAAGGCTCCAGTGTGTTCTTACTGCCTAGCCCTGTCTCCTCCTTCTGCAGCAACCTTTCAAGGCTGACTACTCTGACTCTAACCCTAACCTGCCTCCTCCTCAGCTTCCAGCTCTACACGGACATCACCAGATGAGCAAGATCGAAATCAGATTGACAACATACTTGGCAAGAAAAAGGTATAAAAGCTCTATGGAGTCAGTTAAAACAAGACCAGGAGCTGACTGTAGCTCAGATCATGAGTTTCTTATTACAGAATTCATATTTAAATTGAAGTAGGGAAAATCATCAAACCATTTAGGTATGACATAAATAACATCCTTTATGAATATGAAATGGAGTAATGAATTGATGTAAAGGATTAGATCTGGTAGAGAACAGGAGGCAGCAACAAAAAATATCCCAAAGGAAAAAAAAGATCAAGAAAGCAAAATGGCTGTCTGATGAAGCAGGAGAAGAGGAAAGAAAAGAGGGAAATGACATACCCAACTGAATGTAGAATTCCAGAGAATAGCAAAGAGATAAGATGATTTTCTTAAATGAGCAATGGAAAGAAATAGAAGAAAATGACTGAATGGGAAAGACAAAAGATTTTTTCATGAAAATTAGAGTATCAAGGGAATATTTTATGCAAAAATAGGCATGTTAAAAGACAAGAATGGTAGGACCCTAATAGAAGAGATTAAGAAGAAGTGACAAGAATAAACAAAATAACTATGTAAGAAAGATTTTAACAGCACCAATAACATGATGGTGTGGTTACTGACCTGGAGCCATATATTCTGGAGAATGAAGTCAAGTAGGCCTTAAGAAATATTGCTAATGTTAAGGCTAGTGGAAGTGATGGACTTCCAGCTGAGCTAATTGAAATCCTAAAAGATGATGATGTTAAAGTGCTGTACTCAAAATGCCTACAAATTTGGGAAACTCAACAGTGGTTGGTCACTGGATTGGAAAAGATCAGTTTACATCCCATTCCCAAAGGCCAATGCCAAGGAATGTTAGTGAACAACTGTACTCATTTTAAACATCAGCAATGTTGTTTAAAATTGTTCAATCCAGGCTTCATCAATGTGTGAATCAAGAATTACCAGCAGAGTAATGATCAACCTTAATGGACTTGCTCATACCAACAGGGCAGCATCAGTCACAATTTTGGGATATCTGTGACTGTAGAGAATGCCATCTGTATCCTGAGAAAGAACTGTGGACTTTGAACAAAGACCAAAGACAATAGTCTTTAATTTAAAAGAAAATGTTATCTTATGTAATTCTGCTATATCTCATACTATATGTTTTTTCCTTGAGAATATGATTTCTTTCTCATCACATTCAACTTAGATCAATGCATACTTATGAGAAAAATGGAAAGACTAACAAATTGCCTTTCATGGGTGGGTAGGAGGAGGGAAGCAAGATTGGGGGAAAAATTGTAAAACTCAAAATAAAAAAAAAACCTTTCTAAAATTAAAAAATAGAAAAACAGTACAGAAAACAGATTTTTACAAATTTGTAGAAGTAGTTCCATGAAAGAAGGAATTGAGGGTACTTTGACTTTCTAAGCCTACTTTTATTCCATATTTCTTTTGGGAATAAATGCTGGGTTTTTGAAGAGACGAAGGAACAACAGACCAAATTGTCTGGATTATGGAGAAAGCAAGGGAGTTCAGAAAAACATTTATTTCTGCTTCACTGACTACGCTTAAAGTCTTTGACTGTGGATGACAAGAAAATGTGACAAGTACTCAAAGAGATGGGAATACTAGATCATTTTATTTGCCTCCTTTGGACCCTGTATATGGATCAAGAAACAAGTTAGAAATGAATATGTAACAAATGATTGGGAAAAGAGTATAGCAAGGCTGTATATTTTATATAAACTTACTAGTGTTGTTGTTTAGTTATTTGTGCCCAATTCTTCCTGACCCCATTTGGTATTTTCTGGGAAAAGATACTGGAGTGGTTTGCCATTTCCTTCTCTAATTCATTTTACAGACGAGGAACTGAGGCAAACAGGGTTAAATGGTTTGCCCAGAATCACACAGTTAATAAGTATCTGAATCCAGATTTGAACTCAGGAATTTGAGTCTTTCTGATTCCAGGCTCAGCACTGTATCCATTGCACCACCTAGTTTGTTCCATTTGTGGAGTACATCATATGAAAAGCTGGTCTAGACAAAACAAAAGCCAGAAAAATATCAAAAATCTCAAGACATTCAGACAACACTACTCTGATGGCAGAAAGTAAAGAATTTTTTAAAAAAATCTCTTGAATGAGGGTGGAAGAAGAGAACGTAAAAAGATGACCTTAAGTTTAACATTAAAAAAACTAAGATCTTGGCAACTGTTCCCATTACTGCCTGGCAAATAAAGGGAGAAGAAATAGAAGTTAGATTTTATCTACTTGAACTCAAAAGTGACTACAAACATTAACTTCAGCCATGAAATTAAAGACTCTTTGGAAGGAAAGCTATGGCAAATCTGGGCAGCATATTAAAAAGCAGAGACATTACTTTGTGATTCTTTCAGTAGTAATTGTATGACTGTGAGCATTGAACTATAAGGGAAGCTGAGCATAACAGAATCAACATTTTTGAAGTGTGGTGCAGGAGAAAACTTGAATAGCAAGGAGATCAAATTCAGTGAACCTGGACTATTCATTGGAAGATTAAATACTTAAGTCAAAGCTTAAATACTTTGCCCATATAATGAGAAGATGGGACTCATTGGGAAAGAATAAAGGCAAAAAGGGACAGGAGGGGATTGGATGGATAGTGTCTTGAACCAGTGACCATGAGCTTGGACAGACTTCAGGTGATAGTGGAGAAGGACCTAGTGTGCTATTGTCCATGGGGTCTTGAAGACCTTGACATCACATATAACACTTGACTATTGCCTGCTGCTGACAAGCAAGGGTTTAGTGTCCAGATCCTTTGACTTTCTCCTTCCTTACCGTAAGGCTTCTGGTATTAGATCAAAGTGGAAGAGGAGGGGAAGAAGCATCAACTTCCCACTATGGGTCAGACATTGTGCTTAACGAATATTATTTCATGTTTAGAGCAGCCCTGTGAAATAGATGCTGTCATTATCTCATTTTTTGCAGTGACTTGCCAGGGTCACACAGCTAAGGCTCAATTTCAACCTATCCTTCCTGGCTTTAGGCCCAGTAGTGTTACTAAGCAGGAGATTACTGCTAATCTCTTCAGTTTTACCATTGCTTCTTTAGATGCCTTTTGAAAACAATGATGTAATACTATTCGGAGAATTAGACTCCTCCAAAATATTCATTTTGTCATCTTAACCAATCTCCAAGCCTCTTTCATAGCATATAATAACTTTTTTTTATTGATACTTTGTTTTTACACTTTCTTTACTTCCTAATTTCCGACCCTTATTAAAAAGAACAAAGAGGGGGGAAAAAAGCAGATTATTAATACTAGCCAATGCATCCATTGGGCCTGATACAATATGAAGTGTATCACAGTTTCCCACCTATGCAAAGAAAATGGAGTAATTCTCATATATTTTCTTTGAAGCCAAGCTTCATTATCATTATACTACATTCAACTTCTGTTTCTTTCTTTTTTGCTTTTTCCAATTACATTGTTTTTATCATTGTTTCCTTATTTTCTATATATATATACTGCATCCATTTGTTTGCCTGGCCATGTGTTTTCATAGTCTTCATGTTACAGTGCAGTTCCATTACAGTCATTTTCTCCAATTGATGTGTACTTTATTTATAGTTCTTCACTAGTATGAAAAGCACTGGGAGAAATATTTTCATCTATCTGGGAACCTTCTATTTTTTTAAAAAAAAATCTCTTTGGCATACATGCCTTTCAATGAGATCTCTATAATCAAAGGTTTGGGGAATTTAAATTACTTTTGTGGCATAATTCAAAATTCATATTAAAATATTTTAATAAAATTTAGGAGAATGGTTTTTTTGTTGTTGTTAAAACAAAAATTAAAGCGCAAACTAAACAACAATGCAGGGCTATCTCCAGGCTCTATATTCTTACCTGTACTAGGCATACCTAGTCTGTCCAGTAGTTCTATAATTTGTTGAGTAATAATTACCACGAATAAACTAATACAATCGATGATTCAAACACATAGAGGATAGTACTTCTTAGTATTGCTTCTACCTTCAGATACATAAGAACTAAGTAGGTACTGGATTGACCTGTACCTTAGTTCCCTGGATAGTATCTGTTCTGATTATTGCATCCCTGCTTTAAAGCATAAACTATTGTGCTTTCTCTTGAAGAGTCAGAATCGATACAAAACAGGTTGCTGTAACGGCTTAGTTTTTTTTTTTAAATGGGATCTAATTTCGGAATTTATTTTAGCTCTTTTAGGGGAGGAAATTTTATATGTAAATATATATACTCAAACCTTTATGTAAAGTTGATTACTTTTGTGGTACATTGCCTTTGTACTCTAGAAATCATTGAATTTTTTAGAAAATACAATAGCAGTCAAATTTCCAAGGTATCCTTTCATAAATTACTTTTATTTCTCATTAAATGAGCACAGAGTCATTAGCATATTAATAACAGATATGTTTATTATTACATATCCATCAGTGCGGCTTTCAATACCACTTGAAACATGCATATCGTCCTAGAGACGAATCAGTTTTCCAGTGCTTCTTATTTGATATACATAACTGCAAAGCCATTATAAATTACTGAGGAGGTATTTGGTTAAAAAAAAAATAAAAAAAATCATACTGCCCATACCATGAAATCAACCCTTGTTATAGAACAAGAGTTTAACAGTATTTATCTGACAATTCCTATATTAACTGGAAAACACCACAGATGTATGCCATACATAGTTTGCTTTTGCTTTTATGAATGCACCTTTTTACACTTTTTGCACACACATTTATGAACTCATTCACTGTAGCAGGTAATTTCATACAAAGATTGTACTCAATTTATGAAATTCAAAACCAACCTCTAAAAATACTTTAAATTAAACCAATTATCAATAAAAAGTCCACTGACACATAACTGTCAGGAAATAGGTTTTGTTTTTTGAAATTTCTACATTTAGACATGGCAGTAAAATAATTATCTCAAATTAAGGCACTAGAAGGGCAATGCACCACCCATTAAAAGTGTTCTAAAATAACTTACATTTCAAACAGTGCATACATTTCTTATATGTTTGTTAACTTAATGTTTTTATCACTTAAACCATAAGGAAATACATTATAAAATTATAGAAATGATGTACCCCAAAATATGCTTTCAAACTTGGTTCTTTTGTACAGTTAGTTCCTAATGCCTCTAGTATTAAAATAATTCAGTATGGCTTGGCAAAAATGCATAGATTAAATGTAATTTTTTTTTGTCTTCTCCTACCCCTCAATCACGAAACATATACAGTATTTTGTAAAAGCATAATGAAAAATATTTAACTTCTCCATTTAGGTCCATAACGGGCCATTAAAATTAAGGCTGTTACATTTTACAATGAGGGCACTGAAGTTCAAGTGATGATATTACTTCTTTAAGATAGTTCTGCAGTCCTGTGAGAGCACAAAAACTTGAGTCTTTACAGAAATTTCAGTCCGTCTCATTTTGAGATATTTTCTTTACTTCTTCCATGAGCTGATCGTAATAGTGAAAAACCTCTCCCTTCCTCTCATTCATAAGAGGAAAATTCTGTTCCATCATGATTGACAGGCATTTTCTTAGAAATGTAAAAAGGCAGCACCTTTTAAAAATATACCTAGCTAAGCTTTTTATTTGCTTTTACTTGCATTACATAGTAATAATTAATCTAATCTACCTGTAGGCAAACCCGCAATAAAAACCCTCAGTGTGCTTTTGTGCCAAAGCAAGGAGGAGAGAATAACAGCAATCTTAACCCTGAAGCCTGTGATATTTGTGTCAGAAGGAACAGTTTGTCTGCTCTGCATGGTTAAAGAAGCCCCGTTTCGCAGATGATATTCCACAAGATTCCATAAATCAATAGGATGTGGTTAGCTGTTAAAAAAAAAGTTAGATGTTTATATTTGGAAGGTCTATCACTAAAGATTATTTTAATCTCATCAATATTTGAAAAGTTGTTGCTAAGCAATTAAAGTAATAAATTAGCAGACATAAACTTGCTTAAGTAACATCCACTAAAATCATACTGATTTACTCTATAGTGATAAATAACAAGAATGATCTTGTTGCTCTATTAAAAATAAATATTAAATAAAACAGGCAGTAAGTCAGAGCTCAACATTCTCAAGGTAGAACTGGTACTGCCACATATAATGGTTAAGTTAAAACTGCAATTATTTTTGGATCACTACTATTAATATTTCTTAATGACAGTCCTTAAGTAGTATAGCATTTTAAAGCACCTTTGGAATTAAAAAGTTTAAATTCTATCAGTCACAATTTTATAGTAAAGCAAATTTTAATATTATTTAAATAATTTGAAAAATGCTAATCTATGTATGGTAACCTTCACAAAATTAATCAATGAGTGCACTGATCTAGGAACTGTGGTGGTATGTAAAACAAGTAGAAAAGACCCATTACTTGTCCTCAAGAAGTCAATAAGTTCTAAACAATAAAGACTAACAAATATTAAATTATCAGTACAATATTAGAATATATCAGGCACAAAATTGTGAATGATGTAAATTCAGGACAGGGATCCATGATGTTTGGTGTAATCCAGAAAACTGTCAAGAAGAAAGTGAAAACAAGCAGTGACATAAGGACACATAGGGAGACACTGGGGGGAAAGGAAGGGAATGGTGTGAAGGGAGGAACCATGACCATATAGGAATCGCTGGTAGAGGAAGCTGGCTGCTGAGGGCATGCTAGAGGAGCAGCAGAGTGGAAGGACACCACTGAGACAAGTTCACGTAGGAGAAATAGGGTCCCATGGAAGTATTTTTAAAAGAAGAACATGAAAGAAGTGCTGCTTAAGGAATAACAGTCTAGTCAGGCTAGAGACGGGAGAAGGAAAAATGTTATCTAGAGATTGTGGCAGTAGAACTAAATGAGGAAGAGAAGAACATAAGGGGCATTTTAGAGGAAGAATTGACTGGACAGGGATAAGTAAATAAAAACACAGAAGATTCTGAAAATAAATAACTTGGGAGGAATGATGGTACTGCTGATAATAAATCAGAAGGATAAAATTTACCAAAATTAAAATGTCTATTATATCCCTGTAAATTTTATTACTTAAAAATCATCAAAACAAATATTTACAAATGGAATAGAATACAAAGGTTAAGATGATTATTTCTCTATCATTTCTTAAGGAAAATGCATTCTTAGTAATAAGCCTCTTTCAGCTAAAAAGTTTTAAATATAATTTGATTGCAACATTGAGTCCCTTTTTCTTTTTTTTTAGATTATTTTTCAAGGGAATGGGGTTAAGTAGCTTGCCCAAGGCCACATGGCTAGGTAATTATTAAGTGTCTGAGGTCGGATTTGAACCCAGGTACTCCTGACTCCAAGACCAGTGCTCTATTCACTGTGCCACCTAGCCGTCCCATCCTTTTTTCTTTTTAAACCAGTTTGGAGGATAGAGGACCTGTTTATTACTTGCTCAAAGTTTACAAGAAAGTAAACTGGAGCAAAATATTTTGCCCTGACTGCAGTTTATTTTCTTCCCTATGTATTTACTTTCCAAAGTATAGATAGACTCCTGGCCTGGAGCTCAGTGTAAATTTTCAGCATGCAACCCAATCCCTTATGAAATTATTCACCAAGGACAATTAATTGTGTCTTCCATATCCTTGGTTGGCCCCATGAAATTTGCACATGATTTGATTTTTGTTCTTTTACTTAACTTTATTTATACTTACTCTTCTTTTAGGGGCAAGATTAACAACAAAGGTCAGTTGAATGGCTTGTGCTCTACAACAGAGGCAATTTAGATACCCTTTCCCCCAAAAAGGTTCTCAGAGGCCTCAGCCATTGCTAATTAGGCTTCTTACTACAAACTTAGATGGCTTTGACTTCATTCCCGGGAATACTTAAAGCCTTAATAATAACACAGCTCCTGGGAATCTAGTGGAGGGTCAAATGAAAGTCTCCTCTCAAGAGAACAGTAAGCCGAGTCCCAAATTTAGCTCAGGAGAGCTACCGGAAAAGTGCTATTTTCTTTATATTCAGAACTATTTAGTATTTGTGTAAGACATTAAAAAATTTAAAATAAAGTATTTAATTTACACAAAAATTTTTAAATATCATCAGAGCCTTCTCTCTAGTAAATCCAATCCCTATTCTGAGAAGGAAATATATGAAAAACCATTTACAGGGTGGGTTCTGTTATGTGTAAGGGAGAGGACTGAGGGAGAAATTAAATAGTTCCAAAACTTTCTCTAAGGGTCCATGGGAGAAAGTATAATAAACCACATTCGTTTACAGAGAAATAATTTAGCAAGAATAGTCCACTTTATTACCATTAATACAAAAACACATTTAATAAATGTATCAGAAAATTTTTAAGTTTTCCAAACTCTATTGAACAAAATCCTGTAATTATCAAAATGGTATATAACATTCTACATCTGGCATCTAGACCAAAATCAGATATGTAAAGTGGGATATCTTCTCAGAAAAAAAAATGGCTCAAAAAATTCCTTTGCTTTACAGTGCAACTGTCCATAACACTTATGGATTATGCAAAGTTAAGCTTAATTAGTAGTAACTCTTTGATTTGTTATATGGTAGGATGGCATATTAAAAGGAAGGGGGGGGGAATGTTGTTGTAAAATATTCTAAAAGAGTTGAAAACAAAGATAGTGGATACTAATTAAAAAGCAGTCCAGTTCCCACTTGTTTAACTAATGCTGAAGACATTAGTATCAGCATTTAGGACATGTTTCTAAGGTATCACAAGGCCAAATAATGTTCATACTATGTAAGAAGTCAAGGAACTCAGTAATATATGTAAAATAATTTTCAAAAAATGGTTTCCTGATGTCAAAAAATGATGTATCACTATACCTTGGCCATTAGTGAAAAATGGATTAAAAGAAAAGAATGTTTTACAATTACTATAAATCTTCCATTTAGAAAATGATCAAAAAGTCTTAAGAGGAGAAAGTGAATTTGCAGATCATCTAGGTTCACCCTCACCACATTTTTCATAGGGATAAAATGAAACTGGTCAGCCATGGTCACAGAGTTGGGCAGAGGTAAAGTCAGACCTAGGAAAACTCAGGCTTCTTGACTCTCAATCCATTGTTCTTCCAATACTACTGTGTTCCCTTAGGTTAAGGGAATACTAAAGATTTATGTGTATAGCAATATATATTTAAGGTAGAACTAGGGGTAAATGCAAAAAGGATGATTCTCCATTCATGTGTAAATGCTGCTTGTTTCTAAAGATCCACTCAAGAATTTTCCAATTCATGTCTGTAATCTGTTTACAAATGATAATGTTCTTTTTATGAGAACTAGGTTTTAAGAACAAGGATGTTATTAGCATTAATAAAAGATGCCTAATCACTGTGTTAGAAATAAGGGTCATTAAAAGTCTTACCTGGTTTTCCCAGATGTATTTTTGACAACTTTCCGGAAAGACTGATTTGCACTAGATCTGGTAGAAAGCGTTCTAGGGGATGCACGAACAAAACTGGATGGAGGATTCTTAGGGATCTTCTTTACTAAATGGGTTACCCATTTCTTCTGTTCATCCTGAGAACATGCTAATAGCAGCATATCTCTTGCTGATGTTACATCATAACTCACTATGGGCACAGAGGGAAAAAACAAAAATTAAATATAGAAGTAAAAAAATCAGTTTATAAAATATGAGCAGCAATGCCTATCAATTTCAAAATGTTTCTAATAACTCCTATTTCAATACTTCAAAGCTCTTTTCACTGTGGACATTTCCTCCAGCGGTATTTGACTAAAACTTAAGCACATCTCTTATTCTGTATGATTCTGATCCATATTCTCAGATCAACATGCGCAAGACTTCCTCTGAATGGACACTACTGAAACAAGGGAATCCATCCTATCCCTTGCTTTGGGTATGAACAGTTTCGCTTTCTTTTTTAATCATACACTCCTTAATGGCATTTTTTTATGCCAATGCTTACTTGTAAGTCATTACATCCATCAATGGATAACAAATGTAAATCAATTTACTGGTTTATTCAAAGATAAAACTAAAAAAAAACTACAGCTCATGTTAATACTAATAAGCTAAACTCAAACTTTTCAAAAATATATAACTATTCCTGAGATTAAATAAGGTGAACTCTATGCTTTCAATCAAATTTATAGCTATAAAATCCTTCTGCCCACCTAACAATGCTATAATATTTTATAATCTCTTTTAAGTTTTGTGTTATAAAAAAATGCTTTGGATAGAAGTGATGCTTTTAAGGACCTCAAAGTAAGGATTAAAGCTGTTAAAAGTTCTAAGAAAAATTATTTACCTTTGCATGGAGAAATTAAGTCTTCTTTTTTGTCTAAATGATCTCTGTGGCACTTGACATGGCATCTTCGACATTCAAGGGCAGGGGGTGGCTTAAAAACATGCCAGAGTGGTTTGGCACAAGCCTCACAGTTGGCTGGAAAGTGATAGAGTGTAGGTATAAACTCATGACCTTTGTGATTCTGAAAATTAGTCTTCTCAGCTTGCTGTACTGGCTCCATCTCCAAATCTTTTCTACATTCACCTTCATTTGCATAAAGGATCTATTTTTGAGAATTGAGAAAGGAGAAATAAATATCTTAATATAGAGAGCAAAGAAATACAGAGAAACATTTTATATTTACCTTATAAACCAGATGACCAATTAATATTGAGTTAGCATTTTAAAAAATTTGTCAATTAGCATTTTCACCTGGAATATTTTAGGGATTTCTTCAGTTTCTGCTCTATACACATCACCTTGGGTTACAGGTCGAACATGGAATAGTTTGCTGAAATTAAAAAAAAAAAAGACATTTTTAAAAAGTCATTTAATGTATGCTATAAAGAGAAAGCCATTGATAACAGGCTGCAGCACAGTATACTCTTAAATCAATTTCCATTGCTTATCTGAAATGTCAATAACCACCGCTATTTCCCCTCAGGGGAAAATATCAAAACTGTCTTTTATTTTTGTTGTACTAATCCCCATCTTCCAACTCCTAACAAGGAATTCAAAATTCCCGACTTTTTAAATGTCCTAGTTAATGTAAATGAATTCTATAAAAGAGAAAAAAGTCCTACTTATTATAGGATATAATTATAAGACTTATTGTAGGGATTGCCTATTTACTGAATAGGATGGAAATAAAAGTGATAATAAACAGATAATATATGGTAGATTTCTAAAACAACAACGGAGTAGGCTATAATGTTACCAAAGACAACTTGGAGAAGGAAAACCCCTTCCACAAAACCAGAGTTAACCAAAAAGGAGGTTTTGTAGTGAAAGGACAAGGGAATCAATATACCTGGTAGCCAGACAATGTCAAGAGATCTAAGGAAGGATTTCAACAAATTGGATAGCCAGCCTGTGAGAAGACTTATGGGAGGTATAGGGATAAGCCTCAGAGAGAATGGTTAGATAGAAATGATTGCGATCTATACCACTTAACTAAATGAGACCACAGGTTAAGCATCAAGTTATCTTGAATTTAAATTCTCTCAACACTTTAAATTCAAAGTGGAAAACCATAAGCACTTCATTCTAGGAGTATCTGAATACAAAATTATGATAGTTTTTCCTTGCATATCTTGTCATAGTAAGATAGTGACATTATTTAAAGAAAGTACTCAGTGAAAGTAAAGAAAAGTGTAGGTAGCTAAAATGACATAGTAATCTGAAAATGATTGTTCTTTTTTTTTTTTGGCAAGGCAATAGAGTTAATAGAGACTCACCTAAGCATGGAGCTAGTAAGCATCAAGAGTCTGAGGTCACATTTGAACTCAGGTCCTCCTGACTCCAGAGCTGGTATTCTATCCACTGTTCTACCTTGCTACCCCAGTTGCTCATTTTAGTACTATTACACTTAAAGTAATTATAGTTATATTGAATACCCTACTAAATAAGAACAAATTATCTGCACATTACCTAAAATCAACAGCAAAAGCAACTTACTCTATGTCTAGTACCATAGATGGATTTGACTGTTCCTTATCCTGTTCATCATTGTAGAACAGAATTTTTTTGCTGCTCACTACAACATACTGAAAACAAGGGAAAAAAATGGAAAAGTTAATGAGAACAAAATTTGATTGATTTAAAAATATAAAAAAATCATTATAGTTACACACACACACACACACACACACACACACACACACACACACTAAACTCAGCTTAGGCTCTAATCTCTAAAGCAAAAATACTAAATTCTTACCAAAATCAAATGGAAAAGAATGCCAAATGCTGAATTCCATACATAAAAAATTACTCTATAATAAACTCAGTATGCGTTGCTCATATTTCAATTATATAATATATAATTACAATTAACTAGACCTTTTGGGGCAGCATTTAAACCATTACACTCTTCACTATTATAGTCAATAGCAGAAAAGCATATTAACTTTTTAAAAAGACAGAAATAAGGTGTTTATGCTACCTGTTTCTTCCAGCCATATCGTTTTATATTTCCTCTGTTTGGAACTGATAGCCAACCTTCAATTCTTGATTCTAGATCAAAACAAATGTACAATTATGAGATCTTTAAATGTGTTACAGAGAAAAAGAACATAAAGCACAATGATAGCATGCAGTACAGGCGTTTGAAATAAAAAAATGCTATAATTTGCCTTTTCATGCATCAATCACAAATTAACTTAACAGCCATACAAATACTGCAGGACAAAAATAATAAGCCTTTCCCCCATTAAAATTAACATTTATTTATTTATAAAATAATGGGGTAAGAACAAGGCAAAAGTATTTAAAGATGAATTGCAGCTAAAAAAGAACATGATTTAAAAGATCATTTAACATTCAAAGTAGCTACAAAAAATATTTAGCGAAAAAAATGTGGCAAGTAAAACAAACCAGAGCCATCATTTTACACAAAAGAGAGCAAGCAAAAGTACACAAGTGTCCTATTACTCACAGAAGACAAGAATAGAAGATAAATAAATAAGGAATGCAGGAAGAATCAACTAGACATAAAGAATAAGAGACAAGCATTTTATTCAGTTTTCTTAGAACAATATTCTAATGTGCACTGTGGTAAACCCAACCCAACCATATTAGTCTGTCACAAATTTTTAAAAAGGTATCTTAACCTCAAAGAATAGAACATGTTCTCTTCCAAAATTGAAAAAAAAAATTAGGTATTTTATTACAATAACAAAATAATTTGGGCAGCTAGTGGAATTTCACTTATAATTATTATTACTGTTAGAATCACTGAAGTAAATGAATTCACTGACAAGAGATATTCATTTATCTATTTCAAAAAAATTTTTTTTTCCAGATTTTTCTATTTTGGTTTCTACCATTTTAGTGCAAAAAATGACAATAGCACAGTTCTCTACTCCAGGCACTTTTTCTTCATCTAACAAGACATTGCCACATGTTATCTTCCTTTTGATATCTGGGAGATGAATACTGGACTCAATGAATAGCTAAAGACTTGCCATACCTACACTTGCATTATAAATTTTAAATTTGATCCAAATTTCCAACATTAGTTTCTTCTAAGTTAAGTGAGAAGCAACATGGAACTTAAGAAAAAAACATGTTTCTTGTCTAACAACAGACTTAACTTCTCAGTGCCCCAGGGACCTGTGAGCATGTAAGTCAATCTGCACTAACTGAAGGGAATCCTGAGGCTGGGAGGATGGGAAGTCTATTTACTAGTCCACAATATAATGTCTCTGTAATAATATATGTCATTCATAAAATAAGAGACAAACACTAAAACTGGCATGATGAAACCCTAGTCCAAGCCACCTGAAATCGCTTCCATTACAATTCTACAATGTAATTATTCCACTGCACCTAATAGAATCCTACACCCTTTGTCTATAGCTCCTAATCCCCCTCACCATTATACAACCACTTTTTGTTTTGCATTCCTAAGTAAACTCCTTGACTACTCTGATACAGTCCTATGCTAATTCTACTCAATTTACCAAAGTCTATAGGTTAGTATTAATTATATATTAGACCAGAACTCAAAGTGGGCAGTAAATTACTCATTAAGGAAGATTACAAAATACTGCCTGGTTCTACCACTAACAGTTGGAGCCTCATTTATATTTTCTATATAATTTAGTCTTTAAGTCAAAAATAACTGCCACTTTATTTTTAACTATAGCCAAAACAATACTGATATCTTTGATTTTTCTACAAAATCTTAAAACAAAATCATTTAATCAGTGTTTTCCTTAATTGGTAAGACATATCAAAAGATGCCAAACCCACCAAGAATCTTAATATTCATACAAAGAAATTTATGCCCAAATATCTTTTCCCAATGACACACACACACACACACACACACACACACACACACACGAATAAATGCCAAAGAAATTCAAGCTCTCTGACTGAATTTGGAATAACTTGCTGGCATTTTGTTTTATTTCTATATTTTTCAATGGTACATTAAACACTGTGATGTTATTTAGCTTAATATGCAGTCGAGATTTATGTTATTTCTATCCCTCTGTTGCAATTTTATGTCTGTGACACTTGGTATCAGACATGTTCAGCATTTATGCTGTTTTATAACAGTTAAAATTCAAGAACCTTTTGCTCAAATGAAAGTGGATTGAATTCATAGCCTTATGAAGGATACTGCCAAATAAGTAACATTACAATGACATGTAATATCATCAAGAAAGCAGGAGAATCATTTGATTTCCAGTAAGGTATAAAGAAAAAAACCAATAAAGTCTCAGGAGAATTTTTTTTTTTAGGTTTTCAGTGGATAAGGAAGAGGAGAGAAAACATTACCCAAACTCTCTCTCCCTTCTCACTCCCATCCTTGTAATAAATCAGACTTACATGGAGTCCCCAAATGTGCACAGGACTAAGTATCAGGATTCCTATTACAGATTTGCATCAAAGGCATAGGAAAGACATAGGAAATACTTTTAACGTTTCCAATACTTGAATGATGTAATTGATGTGGACATTCCTCCACTGATGAAGAAGGGGAAAACGCATTTATACAGTCTATTGTATACTTTTTTTTCTATTATATACTTTTGACAGATTGTGAGGATAAAACGATGTAACTCTGTAAGGTAGCACAATTAACCTCATTTAAAACTGAAGAAATTGAAACAGTTTGAGGGTCAGGGTCAAACAGCTAGAGTCTGAGACCAAATTAGAATTCAGGTCTTCCTAATTCCAAGCCCAGTACTCAGTCTACTGCTTCCTTATGCAGACCCTATTCTCCCATATATTTGCCCTGGGCAACCCAAGGAGCCTGCTGGGGCCTTTCCTCATTCTCTTAACATTTAAAAGAGTCCATAGATTTATAAAATTCTAATATTAGAGGAAAGCCCCCCCCACGATGTCCTTTTTCCAAAATTTTGTTGCTCTTGGCTATCAATCACTGATTTTCTAGGATGTCCTCATTTCAGATATGCTTGTTATGTCCAGTCTTTTCCCTTTTTAGGGCCTCTTGCTTTTGTGCCCTTCCCATACCCTTCTTGTTCTCTCTTCTCTCAGATAATCAAGCATAGAGGATAATTTTTATTTCTCCTAGGGTGAGGGGACCAATTGGGACACAATGATGGGGGAGACCCTGAGAAGTGATTGCAATTGGACATATTCTCCATTCTTCCAGTCCCATTCTTAAAGCACTGCCTCTAAAGCCAGAAGGCCTGGGTTAAAATACTGCCTCTGTCATCTAAGCTCTCTGGGTTTGTTTCCTCAACTGCTACATGAGTAAGATATACTAGATAGCTTCTGAGAGTCCTTAAGAGATATATATCTATCATTTATTGTCTTTGAGGCTGATCTAAGGATGCACACCCAAGCACTCTCTCTCACTGTCCTGAGCTTTATGCAAGAGGCTTACTCCAATGGTTAGTCTAAAGCAGAAAATGCATAAGAACAGAAGGCCAACCTCTGTTGGTATAATCATGTACAGTAGTGGAGGAGTTGGGGCAGCAGTGCAAGGTCACATTTTTTGTTGGTGCTGAAATTGAAATCCATTTCTATTACTTTGTATTTACTTACAGCTCACCAGTAGAAAGTAAGCTTCTTGAAGGGCAGGACTACTTTAATGTCTACCTTTGAATCTTGCTGCCCAGCCCTGCCTTACATACTGTTACTGCTAGTTGCTCTTTGGGTGTTCAGTAATTTCAGTCATGTCAGATTCTTCACGACCCATTTGTGGTTTTCTTGTCAAAGATCCTAGAGTGGGAGGGCGGCTAGGTGGAGCAGTGGAAAGAGCATGTGTCCTGGAGTCAGGAGGACCTGAGTTCAAATGTGGTCTCAGACATTTAATAATTACCTAGCTGTGTGACTATGTGAAAGTCACAACCCCACTACCTTGCAAAAACAAAAAAAAAAAAAAAAAAAAAATTTCTTTTCCAACTCATTTTTCAGATGAGAAAATTTGTGACTTGCCCAGGTCACACAGCTAGTAAGTGTCGGAGGCCAAACTTGAACTTAGGAAGATGTCTTCCTGACTCAGGCCTGGTACTCTACTGCATCACTTTGCTGCACCATACAGCAGGTCCCTAAGAGATCAAACTTAAACTCTTAACAGGAAGTTTCAACACTATGATTTTTTTTGGGGGGAATCACTATAAGTCAATCTTTGTTTAATTGCTATTTATCTAATATAAATTTCCTAAATTACCGTTACATAACATTGTAAAAATGAGTAACAAATAAAATTGGTCACAATTATTATATAGTGTCTTTTTTGCAATCTGAAAATTTATTTTTTTATCTTGAGTCTCTACAAAAATCTCAAAGTGGAGAACAGAGCAACAGGAAGTCTGTTTTTTAAATTTTAAAATGTCACAAATTCTTTTTTTTTGACCTTACAATATTTTTGCATTTGGTTAATTCTATACTCATATTACATTTTATTATGTTAATTTACCCTTTATCTTTTGCATTCAAGTGAGTCATAAATAGAGCAAACTAATTAAAAGTTATCTTCATTTAGATTTAGCATACATTTGGATTAATAAAGTACATAATAATTCAATTTGTACTCACTATTTAGCCTATCTAAAAAGACTAATGATAGCTGTTCAAAAAATAATTTCAAAGAATTTTGCTGGCAATGTTCTAAGAGATTATTAAAATCCCTTAATGTCCAAAATGCAAAAGAATATGAGCTATTGATAAAAACTAGTTAATAACCTCTTACCAATGGCTTTCCTCATGTACACCAGTTTGGGAAGATTAGAGCCCACTCCCTTCTCTTTTACTTTCAGTCATCCAACAGTCATAAAAAGGGACAAATCTACAAAATTTAACCTTCTTTATATTACAGAAAATGGGACAGGTTTTCATTTCTAAATAAGTTACCACATCCTGTCAATCCCACCTATGTCTCTTTCAATCAGTTTTACACTTATTACCTCTGTCACAACTATTAGAAGTCCTCATTACCACAAATCCGAAAATTACAAAAGTCAAATAGATCTTTTTAACTCTATTCTTCATTCCTTATATCCCTAACAGCTATTTTCCTGTAATGTAATCTTATCTGGTAATGTCTAAATGTAATTTCTCTCCTCAAAAATCTTCACAAAATCTCCCTAATTCCTTTTCACAATCTGGCATTACATTTAATGTCATATGTACTGAATAATTTCAAAGTAGAATATTCACCATCCACAGGGCATGTAAGTTATTTTCTATTTTCTTTGCTTATGTGTTTTCCCCTTACGCTTGGGACATGCTCTCTTTCTATCATCCTTTTATTATTCATTTATTATTTTATTTATTTATATATTTATATGTTTATATTTATTATTTTATTTTATTTTTATTATTTATTTAACCCCTTCCCAAATTTTAAGGTCCATCTTTTCTTCCTTCTTCCTTTTCTAGTCCACCCCTCATCCTCCCAATCTCACAAAGAAAACAAAACACATTATCATGAAAGAAATTCCCACCTATCAATCTGTACTGAATTCATCAGTTCTCTATCTGAAGGTAGGTAGTATGGTTTCATCATAAGCCTTCTGGAAATTGTGAATAGTCATTATTTTAAGCAGAGTTCCTAAGTCTTTCACATTTACTGATGGGTCTCCCCCTTTTAATAATTTATTGCTGGTTTTGTTCATCTTACTTTACATCAGTTTATATGAGTCTTCCCAGGTTTCTTTGAAACCATCCCATAATTTCTTTTGGCAAAACAGTATTCCCCCACACTCACATATAATAACTTGCTAAACCGTTCCATACTGATATGTATCCCTTTGGTTTCCAATTGTCTGTCACTACAAAAAAAATCTCTCTATTATTAAGTGTCTGAGGCTGCATTTGAACTCAGGTTATCTTGACTCCAGAGATGGTGCTCTATTCACTGTGTCACCTCTTTGATCTCTTAACTAGGTCAAATGGTTTAATAGCTTTTAGAGTCTAGTTTCAAATTGTTTCCCAAAATGGGAAACAGTTCACAATTCCACCAATAGTGCACTAATATACCTGTTTTCCCTCCTATTCCTTCTTTAAAGTCTAACCTAAAGACCACTTCTTCCAGAAAGTCTTTAGACCATAATACAACGGACAAAAATAAAAGATACCCAAGATAAATAAGAAGGG
The DNA here is from genome assembly GCF_037893015.1 of Macrotis lagotis. Classification (NCBI taxonomy): domain Eukaryota; kingdom Metazoa; phylum Chordata; class Mammalia; order Peramelemorphia; family Peramelidae; genus Macrotis; species Macrotis lagotis. The sequence goes on along the minus strand of NC_133666.1, from coordinate 456,058,512 downwards.
AATGTGTCAACACTTAGCTGCTGAGAGAAATCACTAGTTCTTCCACTATATTATTAACCAATTATTAAATTAGCATTTTAATTTAATTTAAACCAGTCAATTCCTGAAGGACACTGCTGAAGATGAGATTGCCCAAATCCTCTAGAAACATTCTCCATAATCTTGGTTGGAACCCCAACTAGAAAAATCTTACTTTTGTTTAGGGTGTAAATAGAATCTAACCTAGGTGAATTCTTGCTCTTAGGAAATTGGCCCAAGTCATTGTACCTTCCCACTGGAGTAACCCAGCTTATGAAGGAAAAAACCAATTAGAATGGTCTGGGTAGAGATAGCTGCTTCCAGCAATCTGGACAAAGGAATCTAAGTCTCATGATCAAGCTCAGCAGAAGTTGAAGACTTTTAGACCTACCTCCTCATTAATATGTATACCATTCTCATTAACCAATCAGAATTGATTTATCTATGCTGGGGACAATTCCTTTTCCAAAAGTATTTAAGCATTCAGTGATCTCCATTGTTTAGTCTTTGGTTATTGAGAGATACTATCAATTTACTGATTATTTGCTAGCCTAATTGATAAATTCATGATTAATTACTCAGGAATTGTCTTTGGGGATTTTCATTCATCTCACTGCCATTGATCAACTCAAGTTACCTTCCCAGATGAATAAAATCTTAGGAAAGTGAAGGAATCACTGTATATGATTATAAATCATTGCCAGTAGTCCTTGAACAACTCTGGGCATGAATTTGTTGAAAATTGCTGAAAGACTATGGAAACTGGGAAAATCATGGAACTGGAGGAGAACAAAGATTGTGCTAATTTTCAAAAAAGCAAAGAGAAAGGAGTCTATCACCTGGTGGTTTGACCTTGATTCTAAGCAAGATCCTAGAATGTATCATTAAAAGAATGTTCAATGAATAGACAAGGAAGAAATGATCACAGAGTCGGCATGGCTTCATCAAATCTGGTCAAGTTAGACTAATTTCATTTTCTTTTTTGCCCTGCTTACTAGATAAGAAGATTAGGAGATATTGTCAACCTAGATATCAGCAAGAATGTCTTACATGTCATCCTTTATGAGGAAAGTTAGAGAGATAGGGACTAGAGAAGATAGTACTGTTAGGTGGATTCAGAAATGGTTGAATGATTGGAGCTCCAATGCCCTGTGCTGGGGTTGTACTAAATAAACATTTTTATCAATGACTGATACAGGCATAGAAAATAGGAGTAACGAATTATCAGATGACATAAACTGGGAGGAAAAGCTGGCTAAGAAATTTAAGGTCCAAAAAAATCTCATCAAGCCTGAATATTAGGAGTGAATCTAATAAGATTAAAATTAATGAAGACAAATGTAAAACCTTACACTTAAAGTAAAAGTTTTTGGAGGCATTGCTAGATAGCACGTGGTCTGAAAAAGAATTGAAGGAACTCTGAACTGTAAATTCCTGTGTGATATAACAACCAAGAAAACAAAATCTTATACTGAATTACCAAAGAGAAAGGATCCAGATCTAATAGAGTACTAGTTTTTGTTCTGGGTACCATATTTCAGGAATTATATTGAAAAACTAAAGGGTAACCAGAAGAAGATAACCAATAAGGTAAAGGGTCTTAAGATTATGCTATGGGTTATACCATAAAGATCAGTAAAAAGACTAGGGAACAGGATAGCTATCTTCAGGTATATGCTGCGCTTATATAAGAAATGTCAGTGACTCAGGGTATTTGAAGACTATACCAGTGGTGCCTAAGCCCTATTGAAAATATAAAATTATATTTCAATGCTAATAAACAACTCACATTATACTATTTTTCCAATTTATTACAAAGATTAACTTGAAAAGTACCTTCCCATACTGCCCTATCTTTTTTTTTTTTAAGTGGCTTGCTCAAGGCCACAAAGCTAGTTAATTATTAAGTGTCAGAGGCCAGATTTGAACTCAGGTACTCCTGACTCCAGAGCCGGTACTCTATCACTCTATCTACCATGCCATCTAACTGCCCTGCCCTACCCTCTTAATCAGTAATTTTCATAATCATAAACCTTAGTCCTAGCACAGAAACAAGCTATTTTTGAAAAGTTGCTTTTCTTCAAGCAGTTACAACTCTTTATAAGTGCACTGAGATAAAGAACTAGGTTTGAATTTTTTCATAACATTAGGACAGATTACTACAACTGTCACCCTAGAACTACATTTAGCAATTACTGTACCATAAAGTCAATGTAAGTTTTAAAATAACATGACTATAAAACTATCAAGAGGCTCTTGCCAACAGAAATGAACATATTCTTTAATTCCAATGACATAAAAAAAAAGAAATGAAAGAAAAATACCAATTTCCACAAAGTCAAGGTCAGTTAAGAATATAGAAATAAAACAGCTTTACCTGGAAGGTTTCCATCAGTTTCATCAGCACTAGGAAAACTAGTAACACTGGTAGAATCTGAAAGGTCCAAAAGTTTTGCACGCAACTGCTCTATGTCACTCTCTTTACTAGCCAGCTGCATCTGAAGTTCATTCCTATGTGTGCACTCTTCAACCAGTTGCTGTGTTCATGATTTAGAAAAATACAAAGAATTAGAACCAAAGAATTAGCAATTAGCAAGAAAAGAATTACTTTTTTGGATTACAGTATAAAAATTAAGATTACAGATACAAAGTACAAATATATGCATGAAATAATGCGACCTTGATAAGTTACAACCTCTCAGAACCTCAATTTTCTTATCTGAAAAACAAGGATAAAAATAACTGGGCTCACAACAGTTTATTGTGAATAACAAATTAGATAATGGATGTAAAAATATTTTGTAAAACTATAAAGCACCAAGCAAGCAATGATAAGAACAACATTTTTAGAAGTAGGAGGGGCGTGGGATCTTGGAGATTATCTAGTCCCAAATCCCTAATCTTTTTTATTCTCCTGGTAAGGAGGGAGACTCCTTCTCTAGGGATAGATTTTTCAAATAATAAAAATTTATTATTATTTATTCCTTTAGTTCTTGTAATAAGCTTTAAAGTAAAGTTCAAAGCTAAAGAAAACACGTTTTTTCTGCTCTAAACCAAACAGCTTCAATTGAGCAAAAAACTTAAAACCCTATACCCTATATGAAATTAATTCATACTTGTCACATATATTGAGATTGTCTTTTTATTTTAAAAAACAGGTAACCTGGTAATATTAAGTAAACTCTCATACATTATTAGTCATTTCAGTTATGTCTGATTCTTCATGATCCCTTTCAGGGGTTTCTTGGCAAAAATATTCGAGTGGTTTGTCATATCCTTTTCCAGATAATTTTACAGATGAGGAAACTGAGGCAAACAAGATAAAGTGACTTTCCCAAAGTCAAACAGCAAATATCTGATACTAGCTTTGAATACAGGTCCAGCATCTATTCATTGTTGTCACTTAGGTGCCCCAAACTAAACTATCTTTTAAAACCAAAAAACTTTCCTCCAGCAAAGGTTGTTATAAGAGTCCTGCCAGTTTCTGCTTAGATATCACAGGCTAATATTCCTTTTAGTCCCTTTTATCAGTCAAACAATACTTGTTGGAATCTTATGTTGTTTAAAAGAACCATTGAGAGGTAGGAGAGGTTTCTGATACTGATATCAACAGTATAATTAATCTTTATGAGAATAACAGAAAAAATTCAGAACAATCTATACAGTGGGCTAATTTATACATTAATAAGACATGGTCAGTATCAAAAAGATAGTAATGTAAAACTAAAAATTAAAAAAAATCCAACATAAATACAACTTTACCGCTTGCATTTCATTGAGTTCCTTTTGGTGTTTCACTACCATTTGGTTGAATTTCTCTCTTTCTTGGTTGAGTTCCAACTGTAACTTTCTATTTTCCTTTTCCTTCTTTCTCAAATCTTGTGTATTAGCCTTCTTTCTATCAAGTTTAAAATCTTTGCGATTCATTATTTCTGCCAATTTGTTAACAGCCTATAAAATATGCATGGAAAAAAAGACTTAATAGTTCTCCAAAAGCAATTTCAGTATTTCAAGGGAAAAATTTATTCAATAAACAGTGTATCAATAAATCATCAAGAATTTATTAAGTATATACTATATACTAGGCAATGTTGAAACAAAGGCAAAAATGAAGCAATCCTCAAGGAATTTGCAATCTATCAGATAGATAGATGCATGGCAAGGTAATGTTGTTTTATTCCATTCTTACAATTTGTAAGACAGGCTTACAAAAATTCTTCAGTAGAGGGTAGGACATTAAAACTGCCTTACCATAAATTTCAATTTATTTCAATAAATTTCTGTCAGAATAAGAATTAGAAATTGTAAAATAACTTGTGAAAGGACATACCTGTGTTTTGAGGGTTCTTTCAGTATTAATATGCTTTTCAAAAGAAGCTTTAAGATTATTGATCTCCTCTTCTTTTTTCAATTTATAATCTGTTCAATGAGTTAAAAAGATTTTTTTTGGCAAAAATAAGTATTTTTCATATAATAAACATTAAATCAGAAGGATTTTAAACTAATACATAGTAAAATTTTTAGAAATTTCTTTTAATTTAGGAACTACTATTATATCCTGAGTAAAATTTTCATTACATACTTAGCAAATTTCTTTATATATTATTAAAATCCACATACCTTCTTGTTCCTTCCTCATTTTTTCAGCAAACTCTTCATTTTCTTTTCTTAATAATTCAATATCTTTGGTTAATGTACTGTTTATTTCTTCTAGCTAAATGAGCAAAAAAATCATTAAGATGACCGTCAGTCAAAGCAATAATCCCCAAACTGAATTTTTCACTTCCCATATAAATACAGATGAGCATGGAGTATCCTTTCACCACCAGATTAATATAAGTATGTTTATGGAAATGTTTCCAAGTGAAGGGCTTTAAAAATCGGTCTTAGATTATCAAAAGTTGTTGTACAATTATTTCCCAATTTAAAAATGGCCCAAATAAATCCATCTTTGTTCTACCCTACTTTATGCTGGCTGGGCAGAGGGGAGTGTTGTAAGAAAAGCCCTCACATTTAGAGTTAGTATATTTTTAAGCCTACAGCGACACTAAAAAGCTGTGTTACTTTAGGAAATCAACAATCTTTTTGGGGTATAAATTCTTTCATTAGTCAAATAATGGGCTTGGACTAATTCACAGTGTACAGACCTCAAAGTCAGGAAAGAAATCTAATCCAAATACATAATTGGAAAGATGAGAAAATTGAGGCCTATCAATTCTTCACGTTTAAAATTTATTATTTTAATATTAAGACCAGGTCATATGTGACTATAAGATAAAAGATGAAAGGAGTAATAGACGGCTGTGCAAATACCCACATACATCCACATACACACACACAAAGAAATTTAACCTATTTATATGTGGACTTCTGGATTACCTGGAATAAATGTTCACTCTTAAGCATGACTTCTCGCTACTGAATGAATGAATGAATAAGCATCACATTTTATAATAGTAGATGCAGGCATGAAAAAGTTAAAATGAGGAAAACATGATGCCCCAAAGGTATGATATATTTCAAAGCAAAATATATTTTAGAGTATTAATTGTTTTGAACTTTCTAAGCTCCTTGATTGGGGTTACATGATCAGTCTCAGGAACTAAAACTTTAGAATAATATACTTGGTGAAACTTAAATTCATTTTAATAAGTCAACTTACCTTACTGACAGTTTGATCTTTATCTGTAATTTCTTGTTTAGTTCGTGAAGCTGCTTTCTTACACTCCTGTGACAATTCCAAATATTGCTCTTCCAGGAGACGTCGAGCCAACTGCTCTGATTCAGCTTTTGTTTCTACCAGGTCTATCTGTGCAGTAAGTGTTTCTCTACAAGAGAGCAGTAAAACTTTCTTTAAGAATGGTATTTTCTACTTCATGCTGATTTGGTTCAAGTAAATTCTACCTGTACATGAATTTAGTAGTAGCATCATTTTTAAAATATTAGAGTCAAAATCACATTTCTCATTATTTAGGCTTTATTTCTATGAAAATACAATTGTAGTTGTATTTACTGAAGTACTTCCTCTGTCTTAGTAAATTAATCCCCCTAGATTGTTAATTCTTTCTAAATATTTCACTTCCTCTACCTAGTTTTAATATCTAGTTTTAAACTAATATATGTGAATTCATGTCTTGCACCCTGCTACTTTACTTAAGTTACTGTGTCTATTTCTTAAACAACGGATATTTGCAGGAGAAGTAAATAAATCAGGGTTATCCTTTCAATTGGATTATTCCAATGTGTCTTTGAAATGCCATTAAAAATGCCATTAAAGAGGGGTAGCTGGCTGGCACAGTGGATAGGGCACCTGCCCTGGAGTCAGGAGGACCTGAATTCATATCTGGTCTCAGACATAATAATTACCTAGCTGTGTGACCTTGGGCAAGTCACTTAACCCTGATGCCTTGTTAAAAAAAACCCCAAAAAACACAAGTAAAAAAATGCCATTAAAGAGCATAGGAACTACAATTTCTGAATCAAGAAAGGTGTAACACTTAATCTGATACAAAATTCCAAAAAAAATAATGAAATTGGCTTCCATGTATCTCTCTGGCTCTTTGAAAAAATAGAAAATAAAGCCAATGTTTAACAAAATACCTACTAGTCTTCCAATTAAGTGGAGGCAGTAAAGTAACATTAAACACTTTGTACTGGTGGAAAAAAACAACTTTTGTCTTAAAATAAATGTCTATGCCAAAAGTTATATTTCATTTACTTGTAAAACAAACAAATTAAGAAATTAAGTTTTAGGGATGGGAATGAGGGTCTAAATACAAATTCCCTAAATCACAGTTCAGACCCCAGAGAATATTAATTTTTTGCCTGAGACTCAGAATCTAAAATATGAAGAATCTTCTCATATAAATTATGGCTACAATTCCTATCTGTTGAGCACTACTGCCAGGTTAAAATCTGAGGGAGTCAAGAGTGAATTGGCACTGAACTTAACAGAACTTTTTATAGCCCATAACCTGGGATTTCATTGGCGAGGAAATTCCCTTTACCAAGGCAGTTAAAACAACGTTTCTGCAACATTAAGCTTAGAGACCTGCTTAGATCTACTTTATCAGGTGTGACTTGAAACACATCTTTTTGACTTTAAGGCCAGCTCTCTATTACTATACTGTCAATCAAACATTTTAATATTTAGCTGTCATGGAGAAATATGTGATACAGAACAAAAAAATTTGTCTTTATGATATTGAGACCTGGTTAACATCCTGTCTATCTGATGCTTAACACTAGCATGACCTTAGAAAAGTCTCTGGAGCCTCAGATTCCTTATTTATAAAAATTATGTGACAGAACTGAAGGACCTATGAAATCCCTTGAATAAGTCATGAAAAGTTAGAAATAAGAAGATACTCAGAAGGCATGAAGTTTAATTTCTTGTTAAACCAAACAACCCCTTTTCTCAACAGGTAATTATCCAATCTCTGCCCAAATATTTCAAGTGATAGGAAACTCATTACTTCACAAAGTAATTCATTTGGGGTCTTAAAGACAACTTCAAATATTTATTTATTTATTTATTTTTAGGTTTTTTTTTTTTTTTTTTTTTTGCAAGGCAATGGGGTTAAGTGGCTTGCCCCAGGCCACACAGCTAGGTAATTATTAAGTGTCTGAGGCCGTATTTGAACTCAGGTACCTGACTCCAGGGCTGGTACTCTATTCCACTGTGTCACCTAGCTGCCCCCAACTTTAATTATTTTTAAAGTTCTTCATGTTCAGTAAAATTCTGCCTCCTTCCTAATAGTTTTCATAATTTGGTTCTTTCTCTGTCCTTTTGAAGAGTACCAAATAAATCTCTTTTTACATGACAGCCATTTGATGGCTGAAGATTGCTATCATATTATCTCTCCTTTCCCATGTCTATTATTTGTTTTTATATTTTATAATATAGTTCACAGAATCTACTACTACTACTACTACTACTACTACTACTACTACTACTACTACTACTACATTTCCCATCACACTAAACTAGTCTGTCAATATCTCTCTTACAATAGGACAATTATTTCCTTTGATTTCCTCTATTAACAATGTAAAATTAGGTCTATAATTATGGACTATTATTCCAATATTTTCTATCACAACATATCCAAATAAACAGCTTAACTTTAAGCAAATTATTTTAGCTCCTCCAGGCTAAAGTTTCTTCCTATTAAAATGAGTAATATTGTTATTCAGTTCAAAAACTCTGATTTTAAGTAACACATAATTTAGTAGCTCCCTTTTCCCTCAAGGATAAAATACAAACTCCTCACAAGAAATTTAAGGCCAAATATAATGCCTCCAACCAAGCTTCTTAATTTTAAATCACAATACTACCTTCATACATGCTACATTCCAGACAAATGGGACAAGATTTCCCCCAGACTCAACATGCATTCATCTCACTGGCCCCTGGTCCTAGAATGTGAAAAGGTTTCCTCTCTTCTTTTTGAGAATCTTGACCTTACCTTAAGATCAGCTTAAACACCACTTGTTTTTATAGCATTTCCTGGTTCTGCTCCAACTCACTCCTTCCCCTACAGCTCTCTCCAGGAGTCAGTTCTGTCTTCCTCAAACTACTCTAGACTATACATATCTGTGGACATGTTGAAGTGAGTGACAGTTTTATTTGTATTGCTCTGTCCCAGGAGCCTTGCACAATGCCCTATACAAGTTAAGAGCTGAATAAATGTTTGCTGAATTAATCCCTGAAGCAAAATTAATAAAATATAGGATAATAAAAGTTTCCAGGAGACCTATTATAATGACTTCGATACTTTATATAATATAGCTATTTTTAGAGTATTCAAGCATGCTTGAAAAGTTTATTTTCTTAAGATTGTTTAATATTTCTCTTGGTAATCTTTTTATACTGTTAATTTGTCAGTCACTTTCTTCACAGAAGAACCTTCAGTTCAAAGCTGTGAAATTATTCCTAACTAAACCAGAAATATATTGCAAAGGACTGGATAAACTGAGCTTAACTTCATTAGTTTTAGTGAACAGTTTCAAACTAAAACTTAAGATCACTTTCTGAGCCAAAATAAAATGGGACATACTTTTCATTTTGCAGTTCCTGTATTTTCTTTAGATTTTCTCGATTTTTTTCTTCAATGTCTTCTTTAAGTTCCTTTACCTGAGTTTTATAAAGTGTCTGCAAAACAAGTACCAAGGAATAAGTGGTTTTTATGTAGGAGTTAAAAAAAAAGAGTTCAATTCAACTATGTAGATAATCTAGCAAGTTTATCATTTGAACTTAAGTTTGTAAAACATTTTCCATTTTCTTAAATGTATTTGATCATGTATTTAACCTCTCAACAGTATATATGTACTACAAAATTTATACTTTCCAACTTTGATATCTAGTCCTTTAACTTTTATAATTACATTTCTTTACTGAAATAAAAAAAATGGGGATGGTAGAAGTTGAAAGTATTGTCTAGCACGGTGACATGTGAAAGAAATATTCATGCTGTCAAAGTAACAACCCTTTAAGAAAGACTACTTCTTAAACAGAATCAGGAGAGTAGTTTACATGATGACCACAATAATGTAAATGGACACATCATGGAAAGATTTAAGGCTGCTGGTCAAAAGGACGCGAGATGATTGTAATTAAAGCATTCTGCCTGTCTCTTATTAGAGAACTGGTAATGAGGCATACATTTTCAAACCTGGCCAAAACATTCTGATTTCTTTATACTTGTGACACTTCTAATGGACACTAGGAAGAAGTAGAGTAGTGTGGTATTGGAAAGTGACAGCAACAAATCAAAAATTTATTTCTCCAAAGACACAATACATAGATACCTATAGCAATGCAAATAAAATAAGAATGACAATGGCTTGATCTGGTTAAAGTGTTTACATGTCCCTAAAGTACTCCATTCTATCATTAGGATAATATTTTTCTTATCTTTTAATCTTGAAATACTGAACTTCACAAAAGAAATCTACCTGAACACTATAAGCAAGGGTTCATTGAAGTTCCTTAACATATACTTATCTTCTTAATTTCTTTCTTTTCTTTTTTTTTAAAAGACTAGGTCTATTTGCTAAGGCAAGAAATAATGAGGGCTATTCTTGGACCTGGTCCAACAGTAGCATGGGACCTTTGACCTGCTCAATTTTCTGACCTAGGTTGGTTTACCCAATCTCCTCTTTAGGAAACTTGGTGATCTCTATTCCCAGGGGCTCATAATATATTTTATTCTTATCCCAAAGAATTTCAAACAAGTATTTTGAGGATTGCTATTCCCTCAACTACCAAAACTTGGCCCTCTACACATTCATACATGACTATGGTTAGAAAAAAATTGTTCTATCTCTTAAAATTGAGAAATTTGAACAGATAAAATGTGAAAGAATTTAGTATATACTGCTACATTCTATGGAGTACAAATTGAGAAATTATTTTATCATTCATATTAAATGTAATACATGCAAATATTTATTTTAACCTATATCCAGGATTATAAAATGCCATATTATTTTTTATCAACTGAGCTTTTCAATAATCAACTTCTGTTTTTTTCACTATACTGGGGATAGGGGAGAGATCTACAGTGGCAACTTACACACAACTGGAAAGTACCAACTCTAAAATTCTAAATTTACCACACAACAGCAAGGTTGCTTTCAGTAACCAATCACATTTTGTCATGCATTTCTCATTAGCAATGCAGTAAAATAAATGTATATTATAGGAGTCAATGTAGTACAATCATAATACAGAATATATTCAAGAACATGGCAGTTCTTTGAATGTGCTTTTCATTTCTTAACTAATAAGTCATGTTGATTTGGCAGAATTTAATGTTATAGACAATTTTACAGATTCAGAATTGGGAACATATGAGAATCTTTCATAAGCAATATTAAACTAATTTGTCCTTTTACTATGGCAGCAATGTATTTTTCAGTTTTACACTGAGAACACAAAGCAGAAAAGTAATTCAACAAAGCATATCAAATCAAATCATTGGTAAAAAAAGGTATCAAAATAATAATTCTCATAACACTAAACAGTACAAAAACTATGCTGGATAGAACATGTGCAAAGAGCAGAAAGATATCATCTTTCCTTTGGTTATCAATCAGATCATCGATTTCTTCCATTCAAAACAACTATGGATTAGAAATTGAGGGAAAAGTACTTGTCCTCTGATACTTGATAAGCAGAATCTTTTACTTATTAGAAATCTCCAATCACAATAGTTTAAGATTTTTTTTTACAATCCCTACATAAAAACCAACAACAATGCTTCTATAACTTACTGAAAAATATTGTTCAGCTTCAAGCTGATCCTGTAGTTCCCGCATTTGTCCTTCATTTCCACAATATTGTCTTCAGGGGAAAGAAAGAGAAAAAAGAGTCAGTCATTGTATCTGCTTAGAATAAAGTAAGAAAAATAGTTATAGAACCTATTTAAAATAAAAACTGGATTGCTGAAATAACTATTTCAAATCTCCTACTATTAATATATAACTCAATATATTAGTCAGTTATAGTACATGTTTCATTTCACTGCAGAATGCTGGGGGCAAGGGACTTTTTTCTTAATAAGGACCAATTATCCATTAAGAAAAAAAAAACCTGGGGATTGATCTTAATTGCAAAAACAACCTAAGTATTTAGGGGGATTGAAAGAGAAACCAAAAGAGAACATAAATCTAATTTTTAAAAACTGAAGTTATATGTTATAGTCAGTTAAGGAAAAGAGACAGAGGAGGAGAAAAACAGAGAGAAAGAGGACAATGACAGAATAAGAAAAAGATAGCAAAATAAAGAGAAACTGATAAAAGATAGAGGGGCACACAAAGAGGTTCATAAATTCACTTAGAGAAAAACTGTCCATAATTAAGACACATAAATAGTGACACTGAAACAGTTTCATGCAAAGAGAAAAGTAATTTCACGAAACATTCTTTAGTCACTCCTCAGAATAGTCTAAAAAAAAGAAAAACCATTGTAACTACTTTTTTTTTAGGTTTTTTTTTTGCAAGGCAAATGGGGTTAAGTGGCTTGCCCAAGGCCACACAGCTAGGTAATTATTAAGTGTCTGAGGCCAGATTTGAAGCCAGGTACTCCTGACTCCAAGGGCTGGTGCTTTATCCACTGCCACCTAGCCGCCCCCCCATTGTAACTACTTTTGAAATTAAGAGGTAAATTAGCAGTATCACATTTCAGTAGTTTCCCATAGGCTGCATGACCAAATCAGATGCCTTCAATGCTATAGTAAAACTCTCAACTGAGCAAAGACATTGGTTATTTTTATAACAAGTTGAATATTGATGCCCTTAAACAGTTGGATGGAGGGGTAAAGATTAGAAAGAAAAGAGGGAAGATGCATTTCTACTGTACCCTTTTTATTGTGAAACATATAATCAAAAAAGGATAGAATTTGTTTGAAAAGGAAGGATGAAATTGTTTTACAGAAGGGCCAAGAGCATATACTGATTATTTAATTTACTGGTCTTAAGGGTTCTCTTTTTCTATTTTATCAATGAACAGGAAATTGGAGAATCTGGTGAAAATCACTTTAAATAAAGGCTAGGAATTAGAAAAAGAATTTGAGCTTGGCAAAGGATCTAAAATTTTACTATATGTAGATTAAAGTTATGAGTCAAGAGTTAGAAGAATAGAGTTCAAATCTTTCTTGTTAATTATTACTTTTGTGATTCTGGATTAGCCTCTTAACCTCTCTAGTATTTTAATTTGTTCAGTTGCCAGCTAGCAGTATGATCCACATAAAATAGAATTAAACCAGCTGCTTCCAAAAGATGGGATCTTGTAGAAGTAAGAAAGGGAGAATGGAGTGTTCAGCCTAGAAGGGTATCCCCTATAAATTTGAAGGACCAAAGGAATTGATAAGACTTTGTAAATTATAGAGTCAATACAGTTCAATTACAATACAGAATATATTCAAGCAGTTCTTTGAATGTGCTTTTCATTTCTTAACTAACAAGTCATGTTGATTTGGCAGAATTTAATGTTATAGACAATTTTACAGATTCAGAATTAGGAACATATGAGAATCTTTCATAAGCAATATTAAACTAATTTGTCCTTTTACTATGGCAGCAATATATTTTTCAGTTTTCAGTTTGTAAATAACATTTTTTCCTCTTGCTTTATCACTGCAATTCTCTTATGTTTTCCTAAACTGCTTGTTTAATTACTTGCTATTTTGAGGGAGCACAATCAAGGTTCCCCTCCTGAGAATAAGCTAGATGTTGAAGGGACTTGGCTTTCAGAAAGGAGAGCAGAAGGAATCATACATAGTTAAGAGCTCAATCCTAGAGCTTGATAAAAGAATAATTTCAAAGAGAATATCATGGAGGAAATCAATGATCCTGAGGTAAAAACACTCCCTTAAAACAAATTATTTTAACTATTAGATACTCCGTATATCATGTTAGTCAAGATACTTCTTTACATCCACTGGAAAAATATAGTAAAACTTAAATTCAAAAGTATAGGAAGGGAAGAAGGCAGTTTAATACACTCTTTGGGGAAGTGAGGGGAGGGCTGTAGATTGGCTCAAATGTTTACAACAGAGCAAAAGCAGTTTGTTGCTCAGTCATTTCAGTTGTATCCATCTCTTTGTGACCCTATCTGGAGTTTTCTTGGCAAAGATACTATGGTAGTCTGCCATTTCCTTCTCCAGTTCATTTTACAGATGAACAAACTGAGATGAACAGGATTAAGTAACTTGCCCACAGCTAGTGTCTGAGGCCAGATTTAAATTCAGGTCTTCCTGACTCCAGGCCTGGCACTCTCTATTCACTGAGTCACCTTGGTGCCACCCAGAAGTTGCAATGCTAGGACTTCTCAAAAATATCACAAAGAGGTAAAAGGTTAAAGTATGCAAAAATATTCATAGCTGTTCAATGTGAAGGAAATAGTGAGCAATAACTGGAGGACAGTTAAGCAAACTATGTTTGGCACCAATAATATTATATATCTATGCCAAAGAAAAAATAGAAGTATATGAGAAAATATGGAAAAAACCTAAACACAGTTTATTTCAAAAAGAAGGAAAAACATCACAATACACAAGTAGCAGAGCTCAGGAAGAACTGGCAAGGATCACAGAACAAAAGCATTTTAAAAGTTCTCATGTAAATTTGATTCTACCTGTTAAATATGAAAGGTCCTATAGATTTTATTTCTCATTTTGAATACATAAATTTTTGTTGACATTAAGTTTATGATAATAAAATTTAAAAAAATTACACAAGAAAAATAGGCAACATACTATCTTATGACTCAACAAACTTCTAAGGTGAAAATAATCTAACCAATGATGGAACTGGCTATTTTTATTTTTCTTAGTGTATCTGATCTAAATTTGGACTAATGATAGAAACAGTTGACAATATAATACATGAACTTTTAACATGATGGTGATCTATATATGCACTGAAGTATCTTGAATACAATATAAACAAAAGATCAAGCATATAAATATGAGAAAAGGAAACAAATCACTTAAAAATATTCATTTTATCAAGACTTACCTTGTGAGCTGAGCTAGTTCAAATTCCAGTAATCTCTTTGCTTCTGTTAATGTATTGATCTCTTGTTTCATTTGCTTTTCTAATCCTTTCAAATTGTCCTTCTCAAATGCTTGAGTTTTCAATTCATTCTGTAGCAATAATCGCTTATTTGATTCTTGTTCCAGTTGCAGAGTTAGATTCTTAACCTATGAATGAAAAAGTACTTTGAATCACGCATACTTTTGCAACTGGCTTAAGTGTTGCAATGGCCCTGGAGTCAGGAGGACTTGAGTTCAAATTTGACCTCAAATACTTAGTAGTTACTTAGCTGTGTGGCCTTGGGCAAATCACTTAACCTATCACTTTGCCCCCCAAAAACAAACAATTGGATGAATCCATCAATAATCATTTATTAAACACCTGCTATCTGAGAATAATTTTAATGCCCATCATGGTTCCCTAACTTATTTGAGGGCATCTAGACAAAGAGCATGGAATTAGAAGTTATAAGTTATAAACTTAAGTTCAAAAACCCAACTTTTACCACCTCTATGTGTATGGGAAAGCATTCTAAAATTTTGCTAGGAAATGAAACCAAGTTCATTGGGCTATGGTTTTGAGCCCCTATTTTCTTCCAAATTTCCGAAAACTGTCATATGTTCTTTTCTAGTCCTGTGATGTGTCTCCTTTTGCTACAATATTTTCAAAATGTCACTAATAGTTCAACCTGCCAATTCTTTTAATACCTTGGAATGTAGCGACCTGGTGACTTCAATTCATTAAAAATAGTAACAGTACTATCAAAATGCATCATACAGATGATCTCATTTGAATTTCACAATCCTGTGACAGAGGTACTATAGGTACTTTTTAATACAGATTATCTCATCAGTCAGGAGTCAGGAGGACCTGAGTTCAAATCCAGTCTCAGACATAATAACTGCCTAGCTGTGTGACCTTGGGCAAGTCACTTATATCTACTGCCTTAAATAATTAAAAAAAGTCTATTAAAAAAAGGAGCTATACAACAACCTTGTTCATTCTACATAAGCTATGCAGAAAAACAGTCAATTTCATGGGGGTCAAATGATGGGTTTCCATACATAAAAGTGATCAAATAAACTGATCTAAGAACAGCTATTTGGACAGTTTAAATCAGAAGTTGACAGATGACAAAAATTTACAATATTTAAGTTTCTCCTTCTTGCCTATAAAGAGAATAAAAACTCAAAATTTCTTTATGATATATATTGAGCTACAATCTGAAATTCTGAGAACACACACCCACACACACACACACATATACACATACACACACCCACACCCACACCCACATATACACATACACACACCCACACCCACACCCACACCCACAGACACAGACATACACACACCCCTGACTCAAAGAAAGCTAGCTACTCTTTATCTTTCTATTTATCTTGAGTTTCAATTCTCTATAAGTTGTTGGGGCTTCTCCTTTTATATTATATTATCCTTAGCTTTTCTGATCAAAAACAATTCCGATATCTTACTGTCTGATCTTGTTACCTCTTAGACTTCTCTTCTCTTCTTTAAGGATATGATTTCTCTCTCATCACACCCAATTTGGATCCAGGTACAACATGGAAAGAAAGTAAAGACTGACAGAGTGCTTTCCGTGGGGGGGGCGGGGCGGGGGGTGAGGGGAGGGAAGCAAGATTTGGGAGAAAATTGTAAAACTCAAATAATATCTTTAATAAAAATAAATTTAAAAAAAGATAGATTTAGGCTTGGTAGAAGGATAAAATTTTTTTTTTGCAGATAGAGCAATCCAAACGTAGAATGAGATTCCCTCAGGAGATGAGGAAAGATCTCTTTCTTCCTTTGGATATCTTCAAGCAGAAGTGACATCATGGGGCACTGGAATGCTAAAAAATGGATTCTTGGTCAGGCACAGGTTGAACTCAATAGATTCTGAGATCACTTCCATCTTTGAAAGTCTGTGAACTTGTGAGATTTGTACTGTGTATGTATGAACAAGATTAAAGACTGAGACTGCTAAAAAACCAAAACAAAACAATTCTGAGTTTTTTGGTTGACAATCATTTTAGCACTATACAATGTTTCTGGATTTATCCTATTGACTGTGTTTGCTTCTATCTTCAGTATTTTAAAATAATAAATATTATTTAGTTTCATATGGATCCACATTGATCCCTTTATAATACATAACTCCTTCCCTTTTCTTTCTCAGGAGAATTATTTCTTTTTATATCTTTAGAACCTTAGTGTTTCACATCACTACAAGGCTGACTTATTTCTCTTGGGAGAACTTTAATCCATGGGATGCTCTTATCACTCTCCATGAAATATCTGAAATCTAACTTCCCCAAAGCTCCTCTCTATGTCAAAATTAGATCAATTTTTCCTCTCCTGAATCACACAATCTAGGGTGGACTAGGCACCTTCTCCCCTTAACCCTCACCATGTTCTGATCAGTTTTTCTTTGCTGGTGAGAATCAGGTACAGAAAGGAGATCCTCTATTTTTTGTTCTACCTCTTAAGGGATGAAAATTAATCATCCCCCATCTCTCTAAACATTAAAGGAGGAAATTATCATCTGCCCTGCTTTTAGCAGAAAAGATTCAATAGTTGCCCCAGACATTAATGATCTTCAACACTGCCTCTATGCCAATCTTATGATTTGTTTTCTGAATTCAACTATTTCGTTATTCTGTCCAGGTATCTGCAATATCTATTAATGATAAAACAGAGTTTCTATTTTTGTTTCCACTCATTTTGACCCAATTGTTTTATAACATGCTGTTTCCGAATTTATTCAGTCAGTCTTTTAACTATGCAGTTCTTTCTAAATAAAATATCTTTTTTGAGAACTGTATTTCAATCACAGGTCTCATCATCAAGTCTTTAGTTAAATCTTTCTCCTTAGTTAGGATCACCAGTTCACTAGACTTATCATCCAGTCTTCAGATATAATGACACTAAGTCATGGATTTATTGTTGGCTTGATTCACAGATTTCAGAATTATCTTTTTGTTTTTGCAAGGCAATGGAGTTAAGTGACTTGCCCAAGGCCACACAGCTAGGTAATTATTAAGCGTCTGAGGCTGGATTAACTCAGGTACTCCTGACTCCAGGGCCGGTGCTCTGTCCACTGTGCCATCTAGCCACCCCTAGAAACTATCTTAAAATCCTTTCTACTCTATTACCGACACCACTTATGATATCTAGATATGGATATACATGAGCAGTTTTCTCCCTTCCCCTTCTTTTTATTTTAATTCCCCTTTGATTAGATTTTCAAGATTCCAGACAAATACTTTTATTTATCTTTATTAAGAGTATACTATTCCTAAATAAGAATCCCTCATTTTTAAATTTTAAATAAAAAATCTGGATTCTATTCTTAGAAAACCATTTTTAAAACAAAGCTATTCATTTCCAAATGTTCCTTTCTCTTTTGAAATCCTTGCATTTGATAAAACAGCAGTAATGAAATCACAACCCAAACCCCTATGGCTTTTAGTTCTTTACTCAAGACCTGATCATTTTTAGTAATGCTTAATAGATTTCTTCTAGGAGTATCATTTATGTCCATATGAATTTTTTAAAAAGTAGTGATATGGTTTGAAAATATGTAGGGGCGGCTAGGTGGCACAGTGGATAGAGTACCGCCCCTGGAGTCAGGAGTACCTGAGTTCAAATCAGGCCTCAGACACTTAGTAATTACCTAGCTGTGTGGTCTTGGGGAAGCCACTTAACCCCATTTGCCTTGCAAAAAACTAAAAAAATAAAATAAAATAAAATATGTGGAAGGTCACATCCTGAAAACATGCCTGAGCAAGACTCATTTTCTAATAAATGGATGAAATTAAGTAGTGAAAGGGTTGAGACAAGGAATGTAATTACTGTAGAAAGTTATTGCTGTAAGAAGAGTACATGAGAATTTAAATTAAGATAATAGTTCTGTGACTGGAGAAAAGAGGATTATTTGAGATGCTAGAGAAAAAAGAAAATACAGGGTCTAACAAATGAATGGATATGTAGGGTATGAAATCTAAGATGATACTGGGTGAGCAGAAATAAAGTAGCAGCAAACGGGAAGTTTGGGGGGGGTTGGGAGTGGAAAGGAAAAAAGTTCTGCTTTAGACATGTGAAGTTTGTGATGGCTGTAGGATATCCAGCTCAAAGGATCCAATGCTGATGGATGATGGTCGATAATGATTTGAGCTCATAATAGAGACTAGGGCTAGAAAAACACATCTAAGATCTATGAAATCACTATGTGAGGGAAAAAAAATACACACACACAGCCAAATTTTTATATATATATTTGTATGTATGTATGTATCTATTGACAGAGAGAGAGAGAGAGAGAGAGAGAGAGAGAGAGAGAGAGAGAAAGAGAGAGAGAGCCCAAGACAGAACTATAGGAGACACCTGGTTAATGAGCATGACATAGATTTTCTTCACTCTAATTCATTTTCTGCACAGCCAGCAAATTGATTTTTTCCCTAAAGCTCAGAACTAATCATGCTGATCCCTACTCAATAAAATCCAAAGGTCCTTTAACACTGAGAGGATCAAATATACACTTTTGTTTTGCATATAAACTTTTTGTGAAAAAAAAAAGTGCTTTTTTCCCCCATGTACTCCATGATCTAGCCATACTCCTTACTCATGATGTTCTCTTTGCCCTCTTCTTTTTTTCAGCTCAGGCATCACCTCTTAGAAGAGGTTCCTCATCAGGTCCCCAGCTGCCAATGTATTTATCTTGTGTGTTTAATTTATTTGTCTTTCCTTGATGGCAAGAATTAGTTTGTGTTTTTTTTTATTCTCAGAACTTAGGACAGTGCCTGCAATACAGTAACTGCTTAATAAAGATTTAGTGAAAGTGAAACTTTGAATATGGAATCAGTCTTTTACCTCAGCATAAATAGTTCTAAAACTGATGGCTTTTTTCTTAAAAACTAAAAGGAGATTGTAGAGAAGATCCTTTTTCATGTACAAGTTGGACTCAATTTCTTCTGAAATCCTTTAGAATTTTGAGTTTGTATTCTATAACTTTCCTAACATATATTAATGTCTACAAAACAATTTTTAAAGTCAAATTAGGTATATCAATAAATTTCTTGTTTTAGATTTCACTTTAGGGTATAGCATATCTTACAGTCAAATATTTTATCAGATTGTAAGTTCCTCTAAATTTAGAGGTGAATTTGTGTCATATTGTTTAATATTCACAATGCTTAAAAAAGTGGACAAATAATGGCAAATTTTATAGAAGTACAATGGCAAATTTTGGCAAACAAATAAAGTAACAGAATGAAATAGCATCTGGGATACTATTGGGAGCCTTACATCACAACTATCAATACTCTTTCTCCTCCATTCCCATTCCTGGCTGTTTCACCCAATTCCCCTTTCCTACCTACATCCCTAAAGGAAGGAATCCAGAGTTCTCTCTCTGCTCAAACCCTTGGGCTCTCTCCTTGCTCCCTCTTTTCCAAGAATCATTTTCATTTTTATTTTGTTATTTCTTTCTTTATTATTTTTATTTTATTATTTATTTTTCCCACTCTCAGGGGGCAGACATGGCCATTTATACTGCTTTCATGAGCAGGAACTAACTACAATCATTCCAGTAAGATAGTGTGGGTCATTGGACCTTATCAAAGAACTAAGCCTCCCAGACTTTCACACATTGCTATCTTACCTGCTGATGAACCTTTAGTTAGCCATCTATCCAGCATTGAACCACCGCTATTTAGATTGTCTCCCCTAATTAGATTCCAAGGACTATTTTTTTTATGTTCACTACTCCAGCACTTAGCACAGTTGTTGAAACATAGTAAGCATTTAATAGATCTTTTTTCATTCTTTCACTCATTCGTTCATCAGTCCTGATTACAAATTATCTGTTACTTTAATTGATAGTACAGTTATTGTTCTCATTCACAAACTTTCTTCAATATTCAGGTGTTTTTCTTTCACACTGAGAACAAAGAAAAAAGTATCCTTTTTCCTTACTTCATCTTCCATCCTTTCTTTATGTTCTGTCAAATGTTCCAGTTTCTGCTGAGACTGTTTCAAGTCGACATCTAGCATGGAACATTGCTTTTCAATGTGAACAACTCTATTTTCAGCTTTCTCTCGTGCTGCTCTCTCTTCCTTCAGTTTCTTTTCCATTTCTACAAAATTAAAGAATTAATTCTTAACAATTATATTATCTTATAACAAGAAACTATTTTATTATTCCTTGGCATTCCTTGACCAAGTGTTTCTAATATCTGTGACAATATGAAGTATCATTAACAAGTTTTTGTATGGGGGTGAATGATTTTATAAAGCAAATCATTACATGAAGAATTAAAAAAAAAACACCTAAATAATCTAATAGACCTTTCCATTATACAAACGAACCCAAAGGTTATCTGTCAACCATCCACAAATTTGGTAAGATATATTGGATATAATCTTCATTCCAAGCCAATAAAAGAAGTGGGAAAAAGAAGATGAATGTGTTAAAATGTAGCAAATGAAAATAAAAATTAAGGACTAATCATTTTTGTGTTTTCCATATCACTTTGTACATAACAACAATTGCTTAACATACAATGAAAATGAAAGCCCTTTCTCATAGCAGATTTTGTTTTCCAAAGAGTAAACACTTAAGAACATTTTAAAAGTAAACTTTATCGATGCTTTTTTATTGTGACAAAATCATTTAGAGGTATGTTATCTCCACATGTGGAACTGACCTCTCTTATATTTTCTTTTTAGAAATTAATGCCTTTTGTTTTTATATCAAATTCATTCCTGAATATATCCTTCTTCACTTCACATGTGTTTATATGTATGTATATGTGCACACACACACACACACTCACACATATAAAATCTATACAGAGTAAATAGGTGGTAATCACAGAAAGAAGGAAAGTACAAGCCATAGAGAAGACTGGAAAAGGTCTCTTGCAAATGATGCTTTTTGACAATAGTCTTGAAAGAGATCTAGGAAACTAAGAGGCACAGATTAGGAGGATAAACAATACAGGCATGGGGACCATGTCAATGAAAAGGTATGAATTCAAAAGGTGAGATGTTACACACACACACACACACACACACACACACACACATGAATATGAATATATGATATATGCAAAGAAGAGCACGTAGGTCAGTATTACTGGACTGTCCTGTGATTTTGAGGATTTAGGTAAGACTTCTGTAAAGCTAGAAAGCAGGTTGTTATTGGTTTAAAATGCCAAACTGATTGTTTTATATTTGATCCTGAAGACAAAAGACACTGAAGTTTACTAAGTAGAAGGTGACAAGATTTGACTTTGTCAGATTTTGTACTTCAGAACGCTCAGTTTGGCAGTCAAGTTGAAAAAGAGCTACAGTGAGAAAAGATGTGAGATGTGAAGACCAATAAGAAAGCTGCTGCATTAGTACAGATGTGAAATGTTGAAGGATTGTACCAGGGGGAAAGACACCTCAAAGTTGTTTTAAATTGCATTTCTCTTATTATTACTGATTTTGGTATAAACAATTGTGTGGTTTTTAATAGTTTGTAATTCTTTTCTTGAGAATGTTTTTCTTCATATTGCTTAACAACTTGCCCAATGGGGAGTTGATCTTGGGAACCATTAGAGATGGATGATATATCAATTTTTTCCTTCAATAAATTCTTTTTAATTTTATCCCAGTCACAGTAATTCTGTTTTTGTAAAAACTTTGCAATTTCAGCTAATCAATATATCATCTATTTTACCTTTCGTTTTCTTCTATCCTTTGTTAAAATTTTCTCCACACACACAAAAAAATATACACACACACACACACACACACACACATAAACATATATATGCATACACAAATATATATGGAAAATATTTTGCATGACTTTACATGTGTATTAGATATCAAATTGCTGGTTTTTTCAAGAGGGGAGATAAGGAAGAAGAGAATCTGTTAATTCAAATTTTTAATATTAAATTTTTTTACATGCAATTGGAAAATATTTAATGAAATAAACAAAAATATAAAACATATATAGATTGTGTGGGTGTTTGTGTTTACTATTTGTTAGGTAATGCCCAAAGAAATTGTGGTAAAGAACTATGACAGAAAAAAAAATAATTCAGAAAAGCACATGAAAGCTTTATAAATAATGTAAAATCAAGGACAAAGTACTAAGAAATATGACAACAAAAGACCCCTACCTCTCTGTCCCATGGCTCAAACTGAAAAATGTATAATTATAATGAGCAATTTAAGCATCAGAGGAAAGACAAGAAAAAAGTTAGTTCCCTGTCTCTTCAAAGAAAGGAGGTAAATGAGATTGGTTAATTTTGCTGAACTGATTTCCTTCTTTTTTTATTCTTTATTAGCAAACGTGGCTGAGTAGGAGATGTTTCTTTTAAAATGTCTTTTGTTTTTTTAATCACCCCTTTTCTTGATTATATTCCTTAGCTATTTCCTATTCTTTTAATAATTAAAATACTAATTTCTAGTTGAAACTATATAGTTGGTCAAAATACAAACATTATTTAAAGTTATCAGTTTTCACTAATTCTATAGGGAAATATAAAAATTAACACTTACCACACATTGCAACTGATTTTGCCTCTTCAATAGATTGATGCTTGTCAGTTAAACGGGCTTTAGTCACTTTATGCTCATTTATTTCCTGTTCTAATCTTTGTTGTAATGACTTTAGCTTGTAGTTTAAATCTATTTCCAAATTATTTTTTTCCTGCAATATAGGATTAAGAGTCATATGTAGTTATAAAATAAAAATTTCCTCAGACCTCAAGTATCAGTTATTCTTATTATTAGTAATATGAGATTCCAGTTAATATCAGTGACAAGTCAAGGAAAATTTTTTCCTTTGAATAAATTTTTTTGTCTTTTGAAATAGTCATCTTTGTGTATACATATGTTCTTTAGGGGCTTAAGGAACATTAAGCAGACTCACAATTGAAACAAACTGAATACCATAATTCTTTATTTCTAATTTGTTGCTTCTTTTCTTTTTAAATTTATTCTCATTTTGTACAAATGTTTTTTTATACATTAATAAAATATTCTTGTTTAATTTAAGAGTAAACAAAATACCCCCTCCCCCCCAAAAAAATATAGACTTGCTTAAGTGATAAAGGGGAGAGAAAAAATTAAAATTAAAAAAAATAATAGTAATAATTGTAGGTATGGCCAGGTGGAGCAGTGGACAGAGCACCAGCCCTGGAGCCAGGAGCATCCGAGCCCAAATGTGGCCCCATACTCCCAACAATCACCCAGCTATGTGACCCCATGCAAGCCACCCCAACCCCATTGCCCAGCAAAAACCAAAAAGAGAACAAAAAAAAGATCCAAAATAAAATAAAATAGTAATAATAGTAGGGGTGGCTGGGTGGTGGACAGAGCACTGGCACTTGAGCCAGGAGCACCCGGGTCCAAATCCGGCCTCAGACACCCAACGATCACCCTGCTATGTGGCCCCAGGCAGGCCACCCAGCCCAATTTGCCCTGCACCCCCCCCCAAAATAATAATAAAAAATGTGCTTCAGTCTGTGTTCCAACCCCACCAACTCTGTTGCGGGTGGATCACATTCTTTATGATAAGGCCATCACAAAAGTTACTTCCATATTTTTTCACCGTTGCCATTGCTGATCGCAACTCCCTTCTTTCGTTACTTCTTCACTACCATGTACTATATTTTCTCTCTCCTTTCACTCTGATTCTGCTGTAGGGTCACTGAGTGGTGCAGCAGACAGATCCCTGGTCCTGGGGCCAAGAAGCCCTGAGCCCCCCTACCACCCCTTAGGCCCAGCATACACCTGGCCCTGTGGTCCTGGACAGGCCTTCCAATCCCAGCCCCTTGCAAGAAGTAAAAAAGAAAATGTGTTATATCTGACCATTCTCCCCCCATAGTCCATCCTCTCCTCCATCATTCACATCCCCCCCTTCCCCCTGTCCCCCTTCTCTCCTTATTACTCTGGATGCCTATACCCCATTGAGTATATATGCTGTTTCCTCTCCTAGCCACCTCTGATGAGAGCAGATTCCCCCATTCCCCCTTGCCTTCCCCCCTTCCATATCATTGCAATAGCTCATTGTAATGAAGAAAAATCTTATTATATGAAATATCTTGGCCTATTCCCCCCTCTCTTTTTTCTTTCTCCCATTACATTTCCCTTTTTTCTATTGACTCCATTTTTACACCACATTTTATCTTCAAACTCAGCTCTCTCCTGTACTTCAACTATAAAAGCTCCCTCTACCTGCTCTATTAAATGAGAAGGTTCATATAAGTATTATCAGTGTCATTTTTCTATACAGGAATACATGCAGTTCATCATCATTATGTCTCTCATATTTTCCCCTTCTCCTCCAATCTCCATGCTTCACCTGAGTCCTATATCTGAAGATCAAACCTTCTGTTCAGCTCTGGCCATTCCAACAGGAACATTTCAAATTCCCCTGTTTCAATGAAAGTCCATCTTTTTCCCTGGAAGAGGACATTCAGTTTGGCTGGGTAGTTGATTCTAGGTTGCATTCTAAGCTCTTCTGCCTTTTGGTATATTATATTTCAAGCCCTATGAGCTTTTAATGTAGTTGCTGCTAAATCCTGTGTGATCCTGATTGCAGCTCCACGATATTTGAACTGTATCCTTCTGGCTGCTTGTAATATTTCCTCTTTGACTTGGGAGTTCTGGAACTTGGCTATCATATTCCTAGGGGTTGGTTTTTTGGGATCTCTTTCTCAGGGGAATCGGTGGATTCTCTCCATTTCTATTTTGCCCTCTGCTTCTAGAATATCAGGGCAATTTTCCTGTAGTAATTCTTTGAAAATGATGTCAAGGCCCTTTTCCTGATCATGACTTTCAGGTATTCCAATAATTTTTAAATTATCTTTCCTGAATCTGTTTTCCATATCAGTTGTTTTTTTCAATGAGATGTTTCACATTTTCTTTTAATTTTTCATTCTTTTGGTTTTGAAGTATTGAGTCCTGATTTCTCATAAAATCAGCAATCTCCCCAAGTTCTATTCTTTGTCTGAAGGATTTGTTTTCCTCAGAGAGCTTTCTTATCTCTTTTTCCATCTGGCCAATTCTGCTTTTTAAAGCACTCTTCTCCTCAATAACTTTTTGAACTGTTTTATCCATTTGACCCAAGCTGGTTTTCAGCATTATATTTTCTTCAGCATTTTATTGGATCTTCTTAACTAAGTTGCTGACTTCATTTTCATGTTTTTCCTGCATCTCTCTTACTTCTTTTCCCAGTTTTTCTTCTTATCTCTCTCATTTGATTTTCAACATCTATTTTGAGCTCTATCATGGCCTGAGCCATGTTTTTCTTGTTTTTTCTTGTTCTGTTTTTCTTGGAGTCTTTAGATGCAGGAGCTCGTGCTTCCTCATCTTCAGAGTGTTTTGATCCTTCTTCGGATCACAGGCAAAGTATTTCTCAATGGTGTTCCTCTTTTTTTCTCTGCTTACTCATTTTTCCCAGCCTGAGCCTGGTTTTGGGGTGCTTCCTGAGCTTTTGAGACACCCCCACAAGGATCTCAGTGTGTGAGGCTCTGTCTGGTCTGTGAATGACCATAGGTGTCCCCCTCTGCCATGGGGCTAAGGTGGGGGGGCCCTGCTGTTCTATGGGGGGGGCCTAGACTGTGATCAGGATCTGAATGTGGTCAGAGCCCCAGAGTCCTGTTCCAGGGACAGAGGACAGAGCTCGGCAGTCTCTCTCCGCTCCCTCCCCAGGCTCTGCACTCATGCCCTGGGGGCTCCCGCTTACTGGCTTCTGCTTCTTGTTCCTGGATCTGGGCTGCTGGGGCCACACTGATCGCTGCGTGCCCTGAGGGCTGGGCTTTGCATGCTCACTCTAGCAGAGGTCCCCATGCTGATTCCCCAAGTTGTGTCCAGTGTTCCCAGGGTGTAGGTCAGGAAACTCCCCGCTGGTGGCTCCCAATGCCCTGGGGCTGCCTCCGGGAGGCTGAAGTTCCTTTTGCTCTGGAGGGCCGCCCCTCCAACTCCGGGGAGCAGAGTCTTTCCACTCTTTTCCAGGTTACTTTGAGTTGGAGAACTGCTTCACTGGGTCCCTCTGTGGGTTCTGTCTCTCAAAAATTTAGAGTCCTTAGTTTATAAGCTTTAAGAGAGAGCACCTAAGAGATATCCTCTCTTGTCACCATCTTGGCTCTGCCCCTGTTGCTTCTTTTCATATGGATCATGGTTGAGTGTGTTTTGGCAGAAGAAAAGTGAGTAGTATCAATTCTTCTTGAGAAAGGAAAACAATTTACACTCATTGAGACATATTATCTCAAGCTAATCTAACCTCCGGCGCCTCCAGCTTTAGCCAGCTTTACAACAACCTCTATTCCTTCTCTCTTCCAATACTTAAAAGACTCAAATGGACATGAGGTTCTAGGGAACCTACAATTCTGATAGGAAGTGAAGGGTATGGGGGTGTGAGGGTGAGGGATATCACAGGGATAACATACACTGAACTGAGATGGATATTCAGCTTTTTCTGCTGAATATAAAACCAGGAAACAAACAAAAAAAATGAAAATTTGAAGATAAGAAAAAATCCTAAATATTTTAAATTACTATGTATTTTTACTTCTGCTTCTGTTTTTCTCTCCATATACACCTCTTCACAAATGACATAATTCCTTACTTGAATCACTTTTTCTCCCAATTCACACTTAAAAAAAAGTTTGACTAATAAAATATCTCCAAATGATACAAAAACATTTTAAATTTAAAATAAACATCACATTGCTTAATTCTTCCCTTTCTCAAACTTAACAGAACATATTCTTAATCCATTAATGTTTTCTCCAAAAACCAAAGTGGGATACTTCCTTCCATACCTTTTCTGAATGATTAAGCATGTCTTGAGCCTCTTTTTTTTCCTCTTCCACTCTTTCAAGATTATGTTTAAGATGCTTCACTTCTTCTTGTAAAGATGTAATTCGAGCTAAGATAAAAAAAGATAGAAAAAAATACTATAGCTAACATAAATTTTGCTTTGTTTTTCCGCACCTGGATTAGAAGCACAAAATATCTCTAATCAGGTAAAACCTATTAAGTACATTCATGCACAGAAAAATACAGTTTAAGTGCTATGAATATAAAACAAACCAAGTATCATCCAAAATTACTAGAACATTCGATCACATAATATTAACTTGTCTATTCCTGCAAATTTCTCCCAAAGCTTTTCTGAACATTTTATTCTGAAGTTATCCACAGGTTATAGATACAAACCCTATAAAAAGTCGGTCACATGTATATAGGGTTTTTTGGACATGAAATGTTTTATATACAGTAATCAATCATCAAGCAATTATTAAGCATCTACAATGTGCCAAAGACTGTGCTAGACTCTGGGGACACAGTTCATGATGTCTAGGAGTTTACAGTTTAATAGAAGCCAAGATATTTGTAAATAAACACACACACACACACACACACACACACACACACACACACACACAATGGGGATATAAAATAATTTCGGAGGAGGGGAAAGCAGAAGTGTGAAGAAGGTCCATTACAGATAGGGGGATAGCTGACACTGAGAGGTAAGATGAAGAGCCATGTTAATGTCACACTTTCTCTTCCTCCTCTTTATATCCTTTAACAAGTGGCAGGGTATTAACGTCTCTCTTTTCTACTTCTTTCTAGACTTTATCTTTTAGTAGTATAAATGACAAATGTCTCCTTTAAGAATTCCTTTTTATGCAATAATCATGCTCTGAGCTATTCCACATACACAAAAGATGGCTATATTATTTTTGCTTTCAGTCTATGCTAACTCTTGGTTCTAAAAATAGAAGTTTCTATTTTGTGATAGAACAAATCATAATCAGAAACTCAAGATGAGATTTTATAAAGCAGAATAAAGTCAAGATTATGAGAGAAGGTGTACTAGATAAAAAGGGTGGATATACCCAAGAGGGATTTATAATTAATCAACAAGCAATTATTAAAGGAAATAATAATCACAGAATCAAGTTCTATTAGAAATGACTGCCATTTTTAGAAGTTTTAAACGAACTAAAATGATGAAAGAATGTTAAGGGCATCTATCTCATGGATATTCTCTAACTAGTTTACATTAATCTATATTATAAAGTCTTCTAGGAAAATGTTATGAATGCCTTTTTTGTTTTATTTTCTATAGTTGACAAGAGGTTAATTTGTGTCTTTAATTTAAAGCAAAATCCAACTGATTATTTCCTAATTTTGAAATGCTTCCTTTAATGTTTTATATGTTTGCATTGACATAATAAGTAATTTCCTTAAAACTCTATGCAGCAGGCGCAGCTAGGTGGCACGGTGCACTGCCCTGGAGTCAGGAGGACCTGAGTTCACATCCGGCCTCAGACACTTAATAATTACCTAGCTGTGTGGCCTTGGGCAAGCCACTTAACCCCACTGCCTTGCAACAACAAAACAAAACAAAACTCTATCGGTAAATAGTACTCCATTTTATAGGGGGGAAAATGAGGCTCAGAAAGGTTAAGCTCTTTATTACTAGTAAATTTTATAACTGAGACTTGAACTCAAAGAGTTTTCTGACTCCAAAGTAGTTCTCTTTTTACTACACTACTGCTTAGCACACACCAAATTATGTGTCTTTATCTAATTTAAAGCAAATCCAACTGATTACTTAGCACAAACCATCAGCACAGGGGTCCTATCTAAGCTTTGTACATACCAGACACAATATAGCAAAATTATGTCAATCAATAGGGAAGTGAGATTCATTATAAAATCATGTAAATATATATTCAATATCCTTCTCTGTTATCTAAAAACACCAGCCTCCAACCAGAGGTGAATCATGTAGGTGGTGAAGAATCCTCTTAGCTTTTTGATGCATAAAGTTAACACCATACTTAGTTCCAGGGTTTTCAAACAGTACTTAGTAGCTAATTATTGTGATAATTTAAAGGTACCAAGCATAAAATTGTGATAGCGTACTAAAATTGATTTTCTCTTGCTCTACTCTTGGGATATTTTAAACCTGCAGTCCTGAAAAGGATCCAATGTGCTGTGATAAATTTAGAACCAGTGATATGCCATTTGCTTACATAAGTACGAAAATTAAATTTAACTAGTACTTATTAAATAGTTAGGCATTTTGACAGACAAAATGGTAAAACAGACATTTTCATCTCTCACAGAATTTATAATTTACCTATGTGATTCTACATGAATCAGTTTAGTACCAAACCTAACTCTGAAGTCCTATCTATGCTTCCGTTCCATGATCAAGGATCAAACATCTATTTTTTCCCTATGTGTTGTTCTACTATTGCCATATCTACCCTTTTGCAACTATCTTAAAAAAAGACTCTTAACAAGTCAGATAAATCTGGGGCAGAAGGCATTTTGTTTCTATTCTTAAACTAGCTATTCTAGCCTTTGCTCTCCATCCTTGTAAATTCACACAGAATTTCATTAATGCCATTAACACAACACTTTCCAACTTCAACATTCAGGTTCTTATTCCAACAGACATATATTATAATATGTATTAGAATATAAGCATAGTCATTCTAGGTGGGAATCACTCTTTGGTAATACACTATAGCGTCAGAGTCTAATCTTATTGAGGATAAGTCTTCCTTAAATTCTAAGGAAGTCACATAATTTCTACTATGGTTTCCTCATCTGTAAAGCCATGTATTTTTCTATTTGTCTACCTTCTGGTTTTACTTATTTTAATGAGGGTAAAGTGAATTTAAAAAAAATTTAAATATTTTTACAAAATGATGGTGGTTTTATGGTTTTGAATATATATATTTGATCACTGTAATTGTTGGAGGGAGTTAAAATACTAAGAAATTACTCCAAGCTGATAAAAATAAAACACGCTGTATTTAAGAAGTATAAGCTAAGTAAGGAGCTGTTGCTTTGAAAGAAATAAAACTGTACCCAATTTTGATTTCCCCAAAGTACTTGAACCTGTACTTTCACTGAACACTTTACCTTGGAGATCTCCAATCATCTCAGATCCTTGACTTCGATCTCTTCTTTCAGCTTCTAATGCAGCCTGAAGTTGGTAATAGTCCTTGTCCACTTGTGATTTGGTTGTCTCTAAAATTCTGTTTCTCTCTTGCAATTCTCTGTTTAGGGACTCTAACTGACTTACTGATTTGCTCAATTCTGTGTGGCTCTTTCTTAATCTTGCTGCTGTGTCTGATTCTGTCCTCAGTAAGTCATTGGCTTCTTTTAGCTATTAGGAGAGAGAAAATGGGTCTTTGGCTAAAGTGCAACGAGAATCACAAAACTGTAATAAGAACCACAACACATCAAAAGAAAAACTGACTGTAAAAGGAAACCTTACCTGCTTCTGTAACTGTGCCATTTTCTCATTTGTAAGCTGAGAATTCTGACTGATTTTCTTCAGGTCATCCAACTGATCTTTTAATGTAGAAACTAGAAAAAAATGAACATAATATTTTATAATTTTTCTCAGAATAATAATGCTAAATTCTTTTATAGAGTAGGAAATCTAGGGATAGATGATGGACTCATTCCTATTATTTTTCTTCTATCAAGTCTTCAGGCCAAAGGCTCTTAATTTCACAGTATAAAACTAGAAGCTGATTCCTAATAATGCTGCTATTTTATATATATATATATATATATATATATATATATATATATATATATATATATATATGCATATATATGTGTATTTTATCACCATTAATACCCACAAAGCTTCCTAAACTGTTGCAGTTATCTCAATTATTAAAAAATTAAAAACAAAATATCATAACTGTTAAATCCATCAACAAGCATTTGTCAAATGCCTACAAATGTGCTAAAGCATTCCCTGCTTATAAGAGCAGATTTCTACACAAAATTCATATTGGACATCTTCTGAATTACTTTAAGGAGCCACTTATTACTACAATGGACATCTTCATCTAAAACACTGTCTCATGGGACAGATTTTCAACTACATTGTATTTCAAAACTGCCACTTACCCTCATTTTCAACATTCCGTCTCTTTTCATTCTCCTGTTCTATTTTTCTTTGGTACTCATTAACTCTGTGCTGCAGCAACATTTTCTCTTTCTCAATCTGAGACACTGTAGATTCTAAATTTTTTCTTTGATTTCCCTGAAATAAAAAAAATTACTAAATTTTTTACTTTATTGCCAATCTCATTTTTTAAGGCTACTTTCAAATTTAAAAAAAAAACTATTATGGATTATAAAACATTAAGAAGACAAAGAGAAAAATTTGTTGTTTTTTTTAAAGAGGAGAAAGAACTTTAGAATAACTGAAAGCCTCTGTGCCTCATGAGGCAGAAATAACACCCCCTGAAAATTCTGTAATTATAAGGAGGAAATTTTTACCTGGTTTTTATTTGTTCTTGCATTTAAGAGAAAATGGAAATAAATGCATTGTTATTACTTTTAGTGATCTCTTTTTTTAATGCTTACAAATTACTATTTGGAACATTAAATTCAAAAGGAATAAAAAGCATTAATTCTAAATTTATTGATGAATAAAAAAGAAAATCTGTTTATTTAATTATTCCTCAAATTTGTTACAAAATGAACTAAAAATGCTTTATTTTAATCAAGAGAGCAGCTTAAGTTTTCTTTACCAGTTACTAAGAAGCATACAAAAACTTGATAATTGGAGGAGAAATCAAAATTAAGGTAAAGCAAAGTTACTATATTTTTTGAATTTTTTCCCACATCAAATTCTATCTCATCAGTTTTGTGTTCTGAGTAAACACTAATGAGTAACCTGTTCTAATGAATAATCTCATAATGGACTTTTGACATCTGAAAGTGTGTTCAGATTGAGACATTTTGTATATCATGGAAACAATGTAAACTGCCAAATTGCCTTCTGTGTGTGTGTGTGTGGGGGGGAGTAAGAATAGGAGAAAAATTGTAAAACTCAAAATCTTCAAAAATAAAAAAGAACCTTTTAAAGGAAAAAAAAAAGATTGAGACATTCCATTTCTTTACATGACTATTTCTTGATGAGATAGCATTTCAAATGCCCCCCAAAAGTGGGGCAGGGAGTGGGGTTTGCAAGGCTTAAGTGACACAGTAAATATCAAGGTCTGAGGCCTGAATTGAACTCAGGTCCTCCTGATTTGGGGGTAGGTGCTCTATCCACTGCACCACCTAGCTGCCCCAAGACCAATTACTTTCACAAGCAACAGAAACTCAAGGAACCTAAAGCAGATTTGAGACACATAAAAAGTGAGGGGCTGGGAGCCAAGAGGTCTGAGTAGCAAAAACAATATGCTTCTCTCCCCTTTTGTACCTGCCTCAACCCCTCCAAATAGACCTAGAAAATGTCTGAATCCTGATGGGGAAATCCAAGAAAAAGTCACAGAGAGTAATTTTTTTCAACCAAAGCTGGAATAGGAAACAGAAAGATGTTGTGTATTAGGGAATGAGGAAGTCTCAAACTCATATCTAGACACCCCCAGATCAATTCCAGGATAGCAATGAGAATAGGTAACCAACTGGCAACTTTGTTGACTACTACTTAGTTCTGGGTCACAAATCTGGGAAGGTAGCATTTTGATAAGGAACCAGTAATCAATACTGAATAATATATTGAGAAGGAACAAATACAAGCAGCAACTGTAAAGCTCAGACCCTCACAAGAGTGGAGTCTCAGTTCTAGCTCCTAGCCCAGTCTATAAACCTGAAAAAGAATAATCACGGCAGGAATTCCAGACCAAAAAAAAAAAAAGCTTGCACTGTTATCACTCTGAAGCACCAGAGCTTTCCAGTGGTTGACAGTGGCTGAGTCTAGGGGTGGTCTGCTATTGCTCAGACCCAAACCCACATAAGGAATTTATAGAGCTCTGGATCGGAAAACTTAGTGGGCACTGAAAGCTCACAGGGCAAGAGCTGTTCCTCACAGTCTAGAATAATACAAAACTTAGTATCTCAAGAAAGCAGTAGCAGAACCAACCCAAAAATGCGGAGCCTGGGCCAAATACCAAGTCCCAAGTCAGTAAAGAGGCTGAAAGAATGAGCAAACAAAAAAAGGAATCTCATTATAAAAAATGATAATGATAGAGATGCTTAAGACATAAATCCACAAGAAGAGAATGAAAGCCTTAAAGCTAATGACTTAATAAAGTGACAAATATTAAAACCAAGTCAAATGACTGAAAAAAGAATAAAACATGGCAAAAACAACTGACCTGGAAAATATATTAAAGAATAAATTGAAATATCATTGAACTATCTGATTATTATGATCAAAAAAGAAGCTAAACATGATCTTTCAAGAAACCTTTTTTTTTCACTTTTATTTAAGGTAATGGGGTTAAGTGGCTTGCCCACAGATGGATTTGAACTGAGGTCCTCCTGACTCCAGGGCCAATGCTCTACCCACTGCACCACCTACTTGCCCCCTCAAAAAAAATCTAAGGAAAAACTACCACAAATAGCCAGAAAAATGAAGTCAATTACCACAGAGCCACAGGCAGAGAACTACACAAGATTTTGTAATCGCCTCCCTTGAAGGAATGAAGAGTTTGGAAGGCTCTAGAAGGCAAATGATATAAACTTGTAGCCAAGAATACAACTTACTCAGCAAAACTGAGCATAATACTACAGGGAGAAAAGCAAAACCTAAATGAAACAGAAGTGCAAGTATTTCTGAAGAAGAGATCAGAACTGTTTAGAAAATATAAAAGATGAGAAGGGTAGGGGGAACAGTGGGCATTTAAACTTTACTCTACATCCACACAGACACAGGTATAAAATTACATTTTTCTCATGAGAGAAAGGGGAGGAAGATGGATTTAAGAGGGAGGTTTAGTTAAAGGAAAGTTTAGTCTTAAGCAAAAGAATAAAACTGTATGAAAACATTGATGGCTTTTTTTTTGATGTAGGAATGAATAGGAACTTGGGAGGATGCCCCAAAATTAGGACAGATGAACAAATTAACAGTGTGTGTGTGTGTGTGTGTGTGTGTGTGTGTCATGCTATAGGAAATAATGAAGGCAATGGTTTCAGAGAAACCTTGGAAGACTTGTATGACCTAACAGAGGCAAGTGAACAGAACCAGAACAATTTGATGATGACAATGTTTGTCCTTTGATGCTGATGAGGACTATGACATCAGGAAGGTGATTCCATGAGAAGCAAGTGAATTGGATTTAAGTGAAAGGCTGTGTAAGAGTCACCAACCTTACTTTCTCCTCTGGAGCCACCTGGGTCCAGTGGCCAGATAAGAGATCAAGACAACTGGAGCTGACCCTGGATGAGAGGCAATCAGGATTAAGTGGTTTGTTCAAGGTCACACAGCAAGAAACTAATAAGTGTTAAGTGCCTCATACCAGATTTGAATTCAGGTTCTCCTGACTTCAAGGATAGTGCTCTATCCACTGTGATACCACCTAGCTGCCTACAATAATGAGGTAAAGACAAACAACTGGAAGAATTAGAAACTCTGATCATGTTGAAACACACTATTGACTTATTAACACAGAAGAGATAGTCTCAGAGTGCAGAATGAGACATATTTTTGAAAATGACTTAAGTAGAAATTGTTTTATTTGACTAAGTGTTTCCAATGGAGGTTTTATTTGTCTTTTATTCTGACTGGGGGCTGGGGAGGGTAAAGGACATGGCAGCTGGGCTGGGATGGAGAAAAGTCTGGTTTAAATGAATCTGTTTTATCAATTATTAAATACCTTCTTGTCCATGTATTTGTTAAATATAGACAGTTCTCTCATCAAAAAAAAAAGTGAGAGGATATGCCATACAAAGGCACAGTTACCATTTCATAGCAGTTATAATGGCCGACTAATAGCTATTACAGAGTTAAAATAGATGGGAGCTGAAAATTAAATCAATTCATTCTGCCTAATTTGTACATTACTTTGCAACTCCTGAAAAGTTTTCTAACATTAAATGCAAAATGCACTGCTTTTTCTATGGCTCAGTTGGATGAAATAGCTGTTATCATTACTTATTATTGCTCCCATCTCATACTACCATCAAAAATCTTAAAATACTCAATTATTATTTTCCTCATAGAGTCTATTTGATTTATAATAGAATTAAAAAAACACTATCACTCCTATTCCTCAAAAACCCCCTACTTCAAAAGTTCCACATCATGATTTTATTCTTTGTATATTTTCACTCTTAGAAACAACAAAAATATCTTTTTTTGTTCTAAAAATTTCTACAATGTCCAATTTTATGCTATTAAGAGGCAAAAGGAAGGTGCTATGATTCATGTCTTTTTAGAGTAACCCTTGGACAGTAATCTAATATGAGTTCTCTCACTGATTTCAGGTCATATGACCTGGGCAGCTAGGTGGAGCAATGAGTAGAGTGCAGGCTCTGAGGAGAACCTGAGTGTAGATCTATCCTCAGACTCTTAAGTGACTTGCCCAAGGTCACAGAGCTAGTAAGTGACCTTGGGCTAGTCACTTAACTCTGACTACCTCACATCTAGGATTATCTCCCAATTGTCCCGATTCATATCTAGCCACTGGATCCAGAGGATTACAGAGAAGAAAGTGAGGCTGGTGACTTTGCACAACATTCCCTTCACTCAAATCCAATTCATGAGCTTGCCATGTCTGGTGTCATGGTTTTCTTTGAGAATGAAAGACAAAACATATCCTAGGAATCAAGTTTAAAGGTCTAACTCCAATTTTTTAAAAGAAATTTCCTTATTCTCTCTCTGTTCTGAATAATCAGAAAAGCTCTTTGATTCTAATCTCTGCCAAGAAAAGAAATGAATGTTACTGGCAAAACAGCTAACAAATTGTAGAACAAAAGTCAACAAGAAGCAGCCTACGATAAAAAATGGCACTGAAATCTTTTTATCTGTGAAAAATGACTGTTTGCCCTTAGAGGTAGAAATATATTTCACTCTTGTACTTGACAGTTATACTATAGGACAACAAATATGAAACTAAAGATAGCTATTAGAACTTTTCATTTGGCATTATAAAAAATATTTTTATAATTAGAACACTGATTTTCATGAAATAAAAAAGGGTTAAGAGTGGGTAAAGGCAGCAGGGTGTAGTGAACAGAGGGAAGACCTAGCCTAAAGTAATAAAGAAGACTTGGTTCACCTCTAATTAAAATCAGTTGTTCAGACAAGTGACCCTGGGCAAGTAAGGGAACCACTCAGTGTCTACAGGCAAGTCTCAGACTCTAAGATTCAATGATCTGAACTGGAAGATGGAATTTCCTTCCAGACAGCTCCCAATACTTAAAAGTCTAGATCTAGTAATTATTGTTAGCTCCTCCCCTTCCCCATAACCACTCATTCTAGAGTGAAGTGGTGAAAAGTTGGAATGTATGTGAATAGAAGAGGAAAGAAATGAGAGAATGTTATAGAGGTAGAATGAATAAATTTGGCAACTGATGTAAAATGTAGAATAAAAAAGAGTGAGGATGAATGCCTGGCACTTCATACTTCAGTGACCAGAAAGATGTTAGTGTAAGATTTGGGCAAGTTAAGTCTAAATAAAATATCTACGGCACATTCAATTCAAAACATTTGTTAGGTAAACAGATATGTGGAGAAAAACCTTAAAGGTATATAGGTACAATATATTACACACACACACACACACACACACACACACACACACACACACACACACACACACACACAAAGAATTAGTGGTGGGAATGAAGCTAAAATAGACAAGAAAAAATGTTAAAAGGGAAGTAAGCAGATGGAAGACTACTATGCAAATCCACTACAGGCAGCCAGGTGGTGCAGAGGATGAAGTACCAGGTCTCATCAAGAAGACTTGAGTTCAAATTCAAACTCCTGACAAGTCACTTAACCCTGTTTGCTTCAGGTTTTCATCTTAAAATGAGTGGAAGAAGTACTCCTGTACCTCTGCCAAGAAAACCCCCAATGGGGTGACAAAGAATTAGACATGACAGAAATGACGGAACCTGCAAATCCAGTTTATTTTTGTTATGTTTCTTAAAGGCACGCTATCACGATATTTTATTGTAGGTTAGCTGAAAAGATTGGAGTTTTTGTGTTGCCTGATTGCCCCATGAATAACGATTCCTATCATAACCTGCAATTATTACTTTTATCTACAATCCAATTCTTTTAAATATATGTCCATAGTGAACCTAAACAATCATAAACCCTCAACCTTTCCCATTTGAGAAAACTTGTGCTTACATTAAGTTTTTAATAATCAATTTCATGGTTCTTTTTCCTTCTGACTCTGTTCCTCCTTTGCAAGCCTGCTCTACCATCCCTACCATATACTTTTCACCACTATTACCATCCATATACTATTTATTGAGAGGCAGCAAGAAATGGTCAATTTAAATTTCAGATTCAAATTGGTAAAAACACTAACTTAAATATGGCAAACCATCCAGAGCCTCAGTCCCCTCAATCTATAAAATGTAACATGTGAATTATATACCTCACAGGATAGTTTCAAGAATTCCAGAAACATGTTTTTAATATTTTGATTTGATGTTCTACGATATCATCTTTGTAAGTCTTCACATATTATTAAACTCTCATAGGAAGTCTCACCCTTTGTGTTGGGATAATCTTCTTCTAGATTTCCTAACACGGTAAGGGATACAAATGAAGTATACAAATTATCCTATTGGTTATCCCTTGCTCTCACTATAAGACTAGTTTCTCTCTTTTTCTAGTCATACTGATCTACTGAGGCATCCTTTATTACTACTTTTTTCTGTGACTAAAAATTGCTGTTAAGATGTTATACATGTCAAACATGTATCTCTCCGTTGTCCTTTAGGTCATCTATATTTTTTCTAACAAAGCAATAAAATGAAGTTTTTTGTTGGAAGGGAATTAGAGTTAAGTGACTTGCCTAAGGTTACAAAGATAGTGTCAAGTGTCTCATGCTGGATTTGAACTGACTAGTGGCAGTGCTATTCACCATGCCATCTAGTTGCCACAGTAAATGAATTTATTAGGAGTTATTTTTGCCAACTATTTCAATTAAAAAACAGTAATTTAAATGAAGGGGCAGCTGGGTGGCTCAGTAGTTAAATGAGTGCCACATCTGGAGTTGGAAAAGCCAAAGTTCAAACTTGTCCTCAGACACTTACTAGCTATGTGTCACTGAATTCTGTCTGCCTCAATGTCTTCTTCTGTAAATTGAGTTGGAGAAGAAAATGGGGTTTACCAAGAAAATCCCAAATAAAGTCATAAAGAGTCAGCTAAAACTGAAAAACAATTGAACAAAAATAAAATTTAAATGAAATATAAATGAATATTTACAAAAAACACAAACTGCAACAGGATAAAAAAATAAATGAAAAAGTCATTGTCTGGACTCTCCAAAAAAGAGAAAAAAGATGACCAGAAGGATTTACAAGTAAATTCTATCAAAAACAATCACATAAAAAAAAAAATCACAAAAATAAGAAAAGATGAGAGCCTATTAAATCTCAACCAAGCATGATGCAAACACAATCAGAGTCAAAACAGAAAAAAAAAACTAAAAACCGATTTCCCCAAATTACATAGATACAAAAATTCAAATGATATATTAAAAAAAAAGGTTATAGGAATAGATCAAAGACTACATAATAACTTATATTCACTACAAGGATGGTCTAATACCATGCAAACTATAAAAACAATAGAACAGCAACAATAAGAACCAGTAAAAATTATGAGGGATTAAATGTAGGCAAAAAAGTATGAAATAGATTTACTTAGGAAACCTGAGTTAATTAAAAAATGCAAACAGCCTCAACAAGGTGGCAGGATACAAAATAAATTTGAGAAAAAAAAAATGGTATTTCCCACAAACCACCAGCAGGAAGAAACAGAAAAAAATTTATGTCCATGCAATACCAGCTCATGCTACTCCTTTTTTTTTTTTTTGTAAGGCAAATGGGGCTAAGTGGCTTGCCCAAGGCCACACGGCTAGGTAATTATTAAGTGTCTGAGACCGGCTTTGAACCCAGGTACTCCTGACTCCAGGGCCAGTGCTTTATCCACTATGCCACCTAGCCACCCCGATGCTACTCCTTCTTACACATATTTTTGGTTTTTTATGCATACCTCAACTATGAGAACTGGTAAATTCTATTTCCTTCTTTCTAATTTCTTCCCATTTTATATAATTTTTGCTATATTGAATGAAACTACCCCCCAATATATTTGTTTTTCCTATTTTTAATTCCATCTATGAACCATCAGAACATTAAGATTATGAGTATATAATTGTTTCTTTTTCTCCTGTTAGGTTAGGATGAATGCACTTCATCATTGTTTAAACCCTTCCTAATACATTCATCTTTCTGAGTTTAAACTTTTCCTTTAAAATTTTTGATTATTCAATTTTATTTTCATTTCTAAATTTTCTTTCACTCCCAGTCATGTATAGTTTTAAATTTTCTCAATTGTAGTCATGTTTACCTATTACTCAACTAAAAATTAAAAATAATATGCTATAGTTTCAAACTTTGAATTATTTGTTATAAACATATTCTGTGACCCATAGTGTAATTACACAGTACAGGTTTTAAAACCCAGCTATTTCACAATGTGTCTGAATCAAAAGGTTAAGTATTTACCATAAGCTACCCTTCCATTTAGTATTTCAGTAGATAAGCTTTAAGTTAAATATTGCTATTTTATATATTCAAAAATTTTTGATATCAGAAACCAAAACCTACCTCTTCATCCAGTTCTTTCATTATCTTGTCTAGCTTTATGTTTGAAGTTCTATAAAACAAAATTGGGAATAATAAAAATACAACTTCTTCTTGATTATTTGGAAACTAAGCATCAACATCTCTCTGCTATTTGCATTTTTGGCCATTTCATTGATTATTGCTACTTTGAAGGATGATTAGGCAAGGGGGAAAAAAATCAATGATAAACTTCAGATAAATCTGGCAAAAGTGAGATTTGAAGAGTTCCCTTATATTTTTGTTTATCCAATAATATCTTACTCTGCAATGACAAGGATATCATTTTCATCTATGGTTATTTCAATCAAGTAACAATTTAGGTCATCTGTGACTCCCCTACTACATAGCTACCCCCCCACCCCCATCCTCAAATCTTTCTTAAGTATGCATGCTTTCCTTTATTATACTAGAATTAAGCCATTAGAAAAAAACAATGTTAATTATACTGAAAATCACAACAAAGAATGTTTCAATAACACAACTGCATGAGAAATATATTTAAATTCAATCTTATAATGATATTGTCCATTTTACAAAAATATATTTCTGAATTTGCACCTTTACTCTGCCAAACAATTCTGAACTTTCAACTGCAGTACTGTAATAAATGTCATGTGGATCATTTTTAAAAAGTTGTGCTAAGGAAAAGAAAACTGCATTTTAAATCTCTGAGAGAAAATATCTATCATTAACTCCACATTAGTAACTTTCAAATATTCTTTTAATAACTTTAAATTAATTATAAACACTTTGAATGACCCTTATATTTTTCAATTTTAGTCTCACCTGCACTTCTGCTCCATTTCATCTTTTAACTGTATTTCATTATGCAGTTGTTCTTCCAGCTTATAGATTGTGTTCTGCAAACTCTCCTGCTTTTAAAGAATGACATAACATTCATTTTTTTACAAAAAAAACCCCAGCATTCTAAGAGTAAAAAGTAAAAAAAAATAAAAGTAAATCTCTACTATTTAGAAGCTAATTATCCCATTGTAGATTTTTCTGTCTCTTTTATGTTATTTTTTAGATTTTATTATTTATAGCTCTATTGGAAGGTTATTGAGATAAAGAGAAATGAAATTCAAACCAACAAATTTTCCAACTTTTCTGATATTTTTGGTAGTATCAGAAAAGTTGGAAAATTTGTTGGTTTGAATTTCAATTCTCTTTATTTTTAAATGTTTTTATTGGCATTTATTTTTACAACTCTCTCATTGCTCAACTTTTTTCCCCCCTTCTTTATACTTAGCTAGGAAAGATGGCTTACTGGGTAGGGGAAGGAGAAGGGATATATTTTGAAATGAAAGAATTGTAAAAATAAGTATGAATAAAAACATTTAAAATACTATTCCTTAGCTTTAGATGAGATTACATTGAAAACTACTAGGTACTTTGGCAATCTGGTACTCAGGATTGTTTAAACTCTGCCACAATAAAACCTTTGCCAACTTGGAATAAAAACAATCATAATAATTATTATATGTAGAAGTAAAAATGGTTAGCTACAAAGAATTGTAGACTAGAAGTAAAAAGACACAGGTTCTAATTCCAATTCTGTCAATATTATCTGAGTACCCTTGTATAAGTCACTTAATCTCTCTGGACCTCTCAGTTTGCTCACCCAAAATGCTATGATAATGTTATATTTAGGGTTGACAGTAAATCAAGATCTAAACCTTTTATATGGCTTTCTTTTGTTCCATCTCCCCTGCCAAATTCTTTAATTCATATTTGGATAAAAAATATCAGGGAAAAGGAAGAATAACATAGTTAAACATAACTGAGAAAAAACATGTTGTTTCTTATCAGTTAATACACAATTTTATTGACAAGGATTTTGATGAACTGAACTACCTATTTGCACTCAGACATACTAACATGCTGGTTCCTTGTTTTGTTTTTTTTTTTTTTTGCTATTCCATACTGTCTAAGGTACCCATTAGAAAGAACTACTTTCTCCAGCATTACCTTTCTAAGGTAGTATTTGTTTCAATAGACAAAGTAAATAAACTAGACTTGTCAGATTCTAAACTCCTGGATTTAAAAGGATGCCTTTCAAAGAAGTTCCATAGTATGTTTACTGAATAATTACCTAACCACAAAATAGTAACTTTATTCACATTCAATCAAGTTTTTTTTTTGTTTTCTTTTAGGTTTTTGTAAGGCAAATGGGGTTAAGTGGCTTGCCCAATGCCACACAGCTAGGTAATTATTATTAAGTGTCTGAGGCCAGATTTGAACCTCGGTACTCCTGACTCCAAGGCCAGTGCTCTATCCACTGCACCACCTAGCCGCTCCATCAATCAAGTTTTAACAAAATAAATAGTACTTCCCACTTTCATCCCAAACCAAAGTCAATTAATAATCATCATAAGGAAAATACATACCAAGCTTTTATCCACATTTGAGGTGGTTCTATTATCATTAGGATTTGCTGAAGATACAGATAAATATCTAGGAAATATCAGCAGAAGAAAGGTTTTTAAAGGTTATTTTAAAACTCAATAGCAATGATCAAGAATTGAATTTACCACATATTCAGTACTGTGCAAAAGGAATCATTAAAAAATGGAAGAAATAAAAAATTAAAACGCAACATAACATCTATATATTGTAGTTCCCAAAGTTAAAGTCTTATTTGAAATCACTATCATAGGGATTAAGATATTGATGACTTTTCCTCATTTCCCGATCATCTCCTCACCATGTTGCTAGTTACCAATTTTTTTTTGGTTTTTGTAAGATAATGTGGTTAAGTGACTTGCCTAAGGTCACACAGATAGGTAATTAAGTGTCTGAGTCTGAATTTGAATTCAGGTCCTGACTCCAGGGCCAGTGTTCTATCCACTGCACCACCTAGCTGCCCACTTGCTATCACTTTTAATCTTTCTCTTCCAGACCAATTTCAACACCATCTCAGATTCTCCCAGCTCTGACTGGTGGACTTTTACCTTGATCTTACCTATAAATAAGTTTTCATACCAATTCTCATCATGCCACTATGTGTTGCTTCCAGGTTCTAACTCCCCTTTATGTGCTGTCTTCCTCTTGAAATATAAGCCCACTGAGAGCAGGGACTCTCATATGCTTGGATTTTTAATTGCCAGAACTTAGCACAGTGGTAGGCACAGAGTAACTCTTGAATAAATGCTTTATTAATCTATTATCATTCAGTAATATAAGCACTTCCACTACTCTCTATTGAACTTCTTAGGACTAAACCAAAATTTTCAAATATTATTTATTCTTGTAACTTTGGAGGTGAGAGGGGGCATGAACTTTAAATATTTTCATTAACCTCAACCCTGTCAGAATAGAAAAAATTAATACAACAAAATTTCAGGGAGAATCTGCAACTATGAAGTAGAGGTCAAAGCCCTTTAAACCCTAAAATACTGGCATAAAGCGAGATCACTTCAAGAGATATACATAAAAGGAATGGAGTTGCTTTGAGAGATGGACAACGGATATACTGAAGCAGAATCTATCAGGGATCATTCAGACAGGATCCAACATACAATGGGATGTTTATTAGATGTCTTCTAAGCACAGTCTCCTCTAAATCTAATATTCTGTAAGTGAATTACTGAATTAACAAATGGAGGAAAGTTTTAAATACAGTAAGGAAAATGCAAAGAAGT
This sequence comes from Macrotis lagotis, assembly GCF_037893015.1. NCBI lineage: Eukaryota > Metazoa > Chordata > Mammalia > Peramelemorphia > Peramelidae > Macrotis > Macrotis lagotis. Next base: position 456,014,623 of record NC_133666.1, on the reverse strand, counting down.
TACAAGCACTAAATTTCCTTCTTCTCCCTTTTCCAAAAGGCTTTTTTTCCTCCCTGTGTTTTGTGCATTTAGTGGATTTTTCTGAAGGAGACCAGAATAGCTAGAAATTTCATAAAATAAAGAGAAGTGAAAAACATCTTTCTGCCTGAGTGCTATTCAGTTTTCACTGTGAAGACCCAGCTAGGATTTGGCAGCATAAGTTTTTTCAACTCTATTAGTGTGTCCTCTGGCTTTTACAAGTTTCTATTTCACTTCAGAGAAAAGGAGGTTAAAAAAACAACAACTTTATGGTACTAATAGGATAGAACAATACAGGCAGACTTTACTTAGGGAACATCTTCAATTTTGCTCAATACAATATAAATAAAGACAGTGCTCTCAGTCATTATATGTATATTTTTGTAAAGATTTTTATATACCAGGGATATTTTATATTGTTGCAGGAAACTCTCTACCAGTGTTATCTGGGACCTTCTCTGTGGACATATTTTCCTAATCTTTTAATTGTGAAATTGAAATCTGAAGGTCAAATGTATTTGATTTCATCTTATTAAAACTGATTCAAAACTTCAGTATATGTATAGAGGTATGAATGCTATGTGATGTGATGTGATTCTGTCATCAGCAAGTATGTTATCTATACTCTTATATAAATCACGGATATAGGCCAAAACATAGATGCCTGGAACTACATTAAGGACCTCAAATTGACAACAAAGCAAATGGGTCATTTCCTCTCCTCAATAAGAATCTTCTATCTGTTACTAGCTTTGGTTTTCGTTCTCTTTCTATTCTTACACAGGTCAGGATTTTTGTTTGGATGGCCACACTCTTTCCTTCTTGTTTGAAACATTTCTACAATTTTAAGAACACTGTATTGCTTCTGATAATCTGGAAAATGGAAAAGCATTTGAGTTCTTTACCTTCTCTTCAATGAGGCTAGTTTTTAATTTAAGCAAAGAAAATAGCCACTTGGCTGAGGTGGAAATATAAAACATTGTATAAGCTATATAGATCACTGCAAAATTTGCCCTGCTTTCCATCTTTTTTGAAAATGAGACCCTCAGTCCACTGTTGTTCATGTTATAGTAGCTCCTGTAAAATTGAAAGGTAAGTTAAAGGAAGCCCCTTTGAAGGCAGGGGATTGGTGAGAATTGAGTAGGATACTTGCAAAGAGATAAAGGACTACTTGATTTTGGAACATAGCTACTTCCTAATACCAATGGTAAATTCACCAAAAGCAGAATATTTTTCTTACAGCCTAGCAAAATGAGGTTTAGTCATTTATTTGATATTGTAACAAAAAATCCATATTAATTAATCTTGTGGATTTCATTATTAGATAAAAAGCAGTAGCAGATTGTTTTCTCATCTTTCAGAGGAAGATGAAGAAAATTTGGCATCTTTTATAAAAAGATGCAAGTCAAAAATGAAAATAGTATTTAAAATGAGCAAGTTTCAGTAAAAGTCATCTAATTCAGTGCAATTTTTTATTATACTACTTACTTATTTATTTCTCAGAAGGCCTAAACTTTTTCAATTTTTCATTCATAGAATGTGAGAGCTGCAAAGGACTTTAAAGTCTATTTAGACCAACCAACTTCATTTTACATGAGAAAACTGAGGCCTAGGGAGGAAAAATGATTTAGCTCCACATCAGAGTCAGCAAAGATCATAACCCAGACCTTCTGACTACCCAGTTCAGTGCTACTTCCATTAGAACACCTCACTTTCTAGGCACATTCTTGGGTATTTTATAATGTTATGTATGAGTAAGAAAGACTAAACACCTTAAATAAAGGAATAGTAGGAGCAATACATTTTACATTTCTTCTTGTTTAATACATTCTGCTGCTACTTCAGCAGTTATAGTAGCTGTCATCCTGTGTTTTGAAACAACCATTAAGTGTTAACTAATTGCTTTAAATTTCAAATATTTAATTAACCAAAGTTTAGGTTTGCTTAATATTAATAGGCTAATAATAGCAGGCATTAGAACAGTGAAGCAAGTAAGTCAATGATACATTCTAATAGAATCAATATGGCTTGCTCTTTATCTAGAGTTAAAAAAGTATTCCTAAATGCTAATACTATGATTCTTTGATGGCACTAAATTTAATGATTAAAGAAAACTTCAGGTTTCTGCTATTCTAAGATTTAATTTTTACCCAGATTCTTTTTTATTTTTAGGGTTTTGCAAGGCAATGGGGTTAAGTGACTTGCCCAAGGCCACACAAATAAGTATTATTAAGTGTCTGAGGCCAGATTTGAACTCAGGTACTCCTGACTCCAGGGTCAGTGCTTTATTCAACTGAGCCATCTAGCCACCCCACCCAGATTCTTTAGATGTTAAAATTAACCATTTATCTTTGAATTTTACTATAATACATAATGTCTGTGTATATATATATATATATATATATATATATATATATATATATATACACACACACACACACATACATACACACACACATACATACACACACATATATATATGTCTAAATTTAAAAAGTCTAAATTTGAGGGAAAATATATATACTAGGTAACTCATAAAAGAATTTCTGAGAGGCAATGAGATTTTCACTAACTACGGAATAATATGATAGAAATTAAAAAGAAAATCCTTCAATTTTTCTTGAAAAGGTAGTTGAATTTAAAGTTACTAAAATGACTTTAATGATCTAAAAGTATTATTAAAATGATTAAATAATGATTTTGCTATGCCTACTGTTGCTAATAAAAACACTTTTAAGAATACTTACCTACGATTGCTATAATATGTAAATCCTACAAAAGGTAGTTGATTGCCAACAAAAGCTTTTGGAATAGGGAATGTTTCTTCATCTCCCTTGTCTTCTTCTAAATCATCAAAATTACTAGTATCAATGTCACTACTGAGATCAGGTACAACAGGTGCAACAGCTAAGGATAAAAGAAAACTGGTTATCTGACTGAAAAGTAAAATAAATGTCCATCACAAATGAAAAATGAAATCAATTCAAACTATTGAGAGTTTCTCTTTTTTTCCTAAGTAACCTGAGGTTGTCCAAGTCTCATGAGACAAATCTAAAATAATTAATCAAAAAGCCAGAATTACATTTTCAATATATAGAAATTAGAGATAGAATAAAATTGGATCCAGTCCCTATAGTCATCCTGTGCTGATTTGAAAAAAAATGATGCTTTTCCTCTCTACAATACCTCTAGTATCACATTGAGCATATAATCAAGTTATGAATAACAATTATACAAGTTATCACAGAGAAGGTTTTTATTAGAGAATTAACTATAACCAAATCAGTAACATACCAATAATATCACCCGCCTGCTAGGCTGTGGTTATAATAGTTTTTTGTTCAAAATACTCATTGTAGTGATTGTCATTATAAATATTTTATTTTTAATAATCATTTAGATTGAAAACAGCATTCAGAATCAACTGTGCAAAGCACTTTAGTCTTAATTGTGTGAATACTCATGATTTTTTAGTATGTACTCTTCTTCATACAGATTAAATGGCTTTCGTCATGATTTTTAAAATCAGTGTTTTTGAATTACTCAAGTTTAATTCAAATTAAACATCCAGAAACCTTATTTTGATTTGGGAAATCTTGTGGTTCTATAATACATAAAATGTTTGATACTCTTTAAAACTAAAGTAAAAAAAAATAGCTTTCTAAAAAATAAATGGATTTCCTGTGCGGTAGCAATGAAATATATCAGAGTTCCCCAACACTGTGGGATGGGTTAGTTCTTTTCCTTAAAAGACAGTGAAACTATATAGAGAACTGAGTCAAATTTATAAAAAAAAAAAACACAAACAAACAAGCCATTCCCCAATTGACAAATAGTCAAAGGATATGCAGAGGCAATTTACAGATGAGGAAATCCTAAATTATTACTGATTAGCAAAATGCAAATTATAGCATCTCTGAGGTACTACCTCACATTCTTTAGACTGGCCAATATGACCAGAAAAGACAATGATCAATGTTGGGAGAGATGTGGGAAATCTGGGACACTAATACATTGTTGGTGTTGCTGTGAGCTCATCCAACCTTTCTGGAGAGCAATTTGGAATTACCCAAAGGGCAACAAAAAATATGCATACCCTTTGATCCAGCAATACCACTACTGGGTCTATACTCTGAAGAGATCATGAAAAAAAGGTAAAAACATCACTTGTACAAAAATATTCATAGCAGCCCTGTTTGTGGTGGTAAAGAATTAGAAACTGAGTGAATGTTCATCAATTGGGGAATGGCTGAATAAATTGTGTTAAATGTATGTGATGGAACACTACTGTTCTATTAGAAACCAGGAGGGATAGGAATTCAGAGAAGCCTGAAAGGATTTGCATGAACTGATGCTGAGTGAGAAGAACAGAATCAGAAGAATATTGTACACCCTAATAGCAACATGGGGCTAAAGATCAGTTTTAATGGTCTTGCTCATTTCATCAGTGCAACAATCAGGGACAATTTTAGGGTATCCGTGATAACAGTATATCATCTGTATCCAAAGAAAGAATTGTGGAATTTAAACAAAGACCAAAGATTATTTCTTTAAATTTTTATTATTTCTTTATCTTATTTTTATTTTTAAAAGTTACCTTATGTAATTTTGCTATTTCTTTTATTTTTTTCCTTAAGGATATGATTTCTATCTCAATACATTCAATTTTGATCAATGTATAGGATGGAAACAATGTAAAGACTATCAGACTGCCGGGGGGGGGGGGAAATTGCAAAATTCAAAAAACAATTTAAAAAAAAGGGAAAAAAGACAGTGAAACTATATTCAAGAGTTAACTGGCTAATTTAATCAGTGGATTAAGGTTCAAGCCTTTAACACAGCTTCCCGTAATTTTAAGTAAATTCAAGTAAAACAAACCTACCAGGCAATCTAGCTGTCTCTAAGGCTTCAAAATAGGCAGATAAGCAGCATAACTAATAACTGGAAATTATGCTCAACTCAATCAATCGTATCCATGACTAATATCCTTTCTTTCCTTGCTCTGAAAGTCATTCCCTTACTATGGCCAAGTAAATTTCCTAGATTATTGTTAAGTAAGCTAGCTTTTTCTAACAAGTTGAATTATTTCATTTTGTTCCAGGTTCAAACCTGAACCAACAAATCAGCCTGGTCAGACCTGGTCTACTACTAACCTATACTTAAAAAGAGTTGGCTATATTTAAATGTGGTGTTGATACATTTCCTTATAATGCAGGGGATAGGCTTGGAGACAAAAGGACCAGAGTGCAAATTTAACCTTGGACACTTACTAGTTGTAGGGCTCTGGGCAAAATCACTTAACCCTGTCTGCCTATTTCCTCATCTATAAAATGAGTTAGAGAAGGAAATGACAAATCACTCCAGTGTCTTTGCCAAGAAAACTCCAAATGCTGTCACAAAAGAATCAGACAAAACTGAAATAAACTGAACAACAAAAACAGTATAACAAATTGTAAATAAAGTAATTCTTTGATTTAACTTATTAAAATTATTTTTGAACTAATATTTTGCTTTTTCCTTTCTTTTTAAAAGTATATTTATTTTAAATTATTAAAATAATCTTGTGAGAGTCAACATGACCCCTCCCCCAAAAGATGAGAAACCTCAAGAATAGTGAAAATGAAAAAAAAGCATACTTTAGTCTGTGTTCAGATTGCAATGGCTCTATCTCTATCATAAGTCCAACAGAGAAATTGCTTCAATATTTTTCCCACAGTTGCTATATTACTAGCTGCATTTCCCTCCACTCTTATTTGCTTCTTCCTCTTTCACATATACACATATTTTAAAAGTTTTGGCATTTTTGTTGACTTCATTTCTAATTGTTTTTGTCAAAGCTGCAAAATTTTTCTAGACTTTAGTCATTCTTCATAAAAAGCTTCACAGGCAAATATGGAACTAAAAGTGAAAAATAAGTGTATCTACATAATAGACCTACCACTTAAAATGTTTTTAATTTTGAACTTAAAATATCAAAAAATCCCTTACAAATTCCCATATACACAGTAGAATTTTAAAAAGAAAATACGTAAAATCATGAATTTTCATTTTATATCACCTTTTTAAAGCACATAATGTCTTGCTTGTCTGCACTTGCTTCTAAACTTCCTTCTGTTCTCTTAATTTTTTAAAATGGCCCCTTTTATGTTAAATCCATTTCAATTAAAAAGAGAATGAGGAAAAAACCCTTGAAACAAATAAGCATGCTCAAGCAAAACAAAATCATTTAATGGCATATATTCAAAATGCATACATTTTAAAAATTTATTTTAGCATCTATTTATTCATCATTCAAACATGTATTAAATATTTTTTATGTTCAATGTACTGTTAGGAGTTTGTATCCCCCATATAGGATAGTTGATAATAGAGAGAAATAAGTACAAATTCAGATGCGAATAGTATACAGGAAAAGCACAAAACACTCTGAGATTATATGAAGGGGAAAATCACTTTGGGGTAGAAAATGATGAGGCAGAAAAACTAAAATAATACAGAACCCCATGAAATTACCACTAAAGTAACATTAGTATCTTGTCTTGATATGCAAATGGAGCTACTTTTTTTTTTGACTGTCCTCTTCAAATGGAACATTTTCCAATGTGGATCTAAAAATACTGCTTCTAAGCCACCTATCAGAAAGACCACCTAATCATCAGAAAATTGGTCACTGGGTCAAATTTCTTTTCTAGTTACAGAAATCATGCTGGTAGGAACAGAGGTTAATTTATTTGTACTAAAGCAGGTAGCAATCACATCAAGAAATCACAGATCCTTAACATATGGAAGTAATCTTTTTAATGCAATGGTTGACCTATACAAGTGATATAAGAACCCAGGATAAATGTATTTTGTCATTACTCCCTCATCTTTAGTGGATTCTCTTAATAAATTCAGATTTTAGTAACATATGATTTAATCATAAATTCTAATTTTTTTTAAATCTCCTAAGCCCCAAATTCTTTTTCAGAGTAAGGTCCAAAATTCAATCTGTTTAATGTTGACAGTTTTTACTGAAGATTTCTATAAAACAGTTTTGAAGATTTGATAGCAGATGCATTATCACTTTTCCTAATCTGCTCTGGTGCAGATGGGCTCTAGTTGAAACAAAAAAGTATAAGAGCTATCCTGGCCATAATGCTTCACTTGTAGCTTTCACTAAGTGATAAGAGTTGGGAATGGTAAAAACTATCACAATGCAACTCTGAAAAATTCAGAAGACCACATTATAACCAAAGCCATCATGAATGGAAGAGGTCATCAAAGCAGAATGAAACAACTCTTGGTATTGAGCAAAATGAAAGGAGAAGAGAATAAAAATGAGAAAGAAAATAAGAATCAATTCTTTTTATCCCTCAATCACAGAGCAAAGACTAAAGGGCTAAGTAAAAATTAACAAATATTCATTAAAAGGCAAAATATAATTGCCAGAGAGGGCTACTTTTTGAGCAAACTTCACAGATTAAAAGTATTTATAAAAAGCTTAGATAAATTAGGAAATGTTTATTGACATCACAAAAAATACCCAGCCTAGTAGTCTTTTAAATACTTAGGATCATTTAGTACACCAAAAATAATAATTAAATAAGCTTGCTTTAATATTTTTAAGACTACAACTATTGTACAAAATGATATAACAAAACAACTTAGACTTTAATCAAAATTCAAACTTTTCCTTTCTTCCCAAATTTTTTATGATTGCTCATTAAACCTACTCAGCCTCTACGTAGCTAAAAGTTTGGGTCAGAGTCCAGTTGAACTTCATCAGAAAGCATTGGCCACTTCTGTTAATATCAACTATTAATCACATACAGGAAACCTCCTTCACAACTGGGTACATCTTTTGGGGGGGGGGCATACTGATTTCACATTGTACTTATCTCTCCATTAACCACTGTGTTTATACTTCCGACTGTCCAGCTGCTTTACAGAGAATTCTGCAAAGCTCAAATCAGCACTGAATCAATTTAGCTATTCACCAGCTCCCTTCCTTTACAATACATTGCTTTATTTATTGTATTTATTTCTGCTGTAACATCCAAAAAATACTCCCCCCCCCCAGGGGTAGAAAATAGGGTGAATAACAGCAAAATCAATCTGCTCTTAACATTTCCTAAATAGGAAATTCTCACAAAACCAAATCTCCCTATACCTACTGCTTGCCAAAGTATTATTAATTTACTCTAAAAAGAGACCTTCTAGTCTTCTCAACAGTTACACTTTAAAGACCTGGGTTCAAATCCTACCTGACATATAGTGGCTGTAAGACCCTAGAGAAATCACAGAACTTTCATTTAGAGAGGTATTCTCCTCTCCCAGGAATTTCCTACATCAATGAAAAGGCAGCAGTCTAGCTTTATCATATTTTTATCACAAAAAATAAGAAGTATAAATGTAAAAAAAAGTATGTTTTTTTAATTGTCTAGGATATATAGGCAATATATAAACACATGACTTATGAACATCTTTTAATAACAGCAGCAGATGCAGTTTTGTGCCTCAATTGTTGCCACCCTGATATTGGAGTAGGGCACATTTTCCTACTTTTAATAATCCCTACCAAAATGTGAAACAGTGTTAATGTACATAACATTTGGATTATTTATTTTCAAGCAGACACAAAAATGGACCTGTTATCTGAAGGTAATTTTTTTGAATAAAGAATTATCTGTGTGTGTATAGGGTATGATAACAACTTACTATCTCGAAGAGTTTCCCAAGCCCACTGATCATTTTTGAAGAAGAGATGTCGTTTGATTTCTTCCACACCATTTCGTCCTAATCTCACTTCCCTGTTTCAAAAAATTAATGACACGAGACATTCTTACTGAAACAGTTCAAAATTATATGACAATTTATAATTTATAAAAGTTTCTCACAAAAAACCCCTGCATAGTAGGCACATTGTATTAAAGTTAGAATATCCTAAATACTGATTAATATAAACTTGAAAAAGCTATTTGCATGATTCATTTTGATCATACTACAACACAGTTGATAAGTGGAGAAAAAAGGGAAAATGATATTAGAAAGGAATGTAAGTGTGGTATATGTATGTCATGGAACACTATTGTTCTATTAGAAACCAGGAGGGATGGGAATTCAGGGAAGCCTGGAGGGATTTGCATGAACTGATGCTGAGTGAGATGAACAGAACCAGAAAAACACTGTATACCCTAACAGCAATGGGGGGGTGGTGGTGGATGATCAACCTTGATGGACTCACACATTCCATCAGTGTAACAATCAGGGACAATTTGGGGCTGCCTGCAATGGAGAATACCATATGTATCCAGAGAAAGAACTGTGGAGTTTGAACAAAGACCAAGGACTATTATCTTTAATTTAGAAAAACAAACTGATATCTTATGTCTGATCTTATCTCTTATACTTTATGTTTCTTCCTTAAGGATCTGATTTCTCTTTTTATCACATTCAATTTGGATCAGTGTATACCATGGAAACAATGTAAAGACTGGCAAATTGCCTTTTGTGGAGGGTGGACGGAGGGAAGTAAGTTAGGGGAAAAACTGTAAAACTCAAAATAAATAAAATCTTTAAAAAAAAAAGAAAGGAATGTAAGGAGAAATTTTAATAAAATTGTTAATATTTAATAGTTTTTTAAATTACCAATTATAACTCACAAATTGAGTATCTTTTTTTGTTCCAAAATAAAACAATTTCACTTTTACAAGAAAGTTATAAAACTTTTTTTTACATTCCATTATTATCCTAGATACAAAATAATACATGCTTACGGACTGACTTTTGAGTTCTTGTTTTTTAAGCAGTAGGAAATTTTGATTTTATTCAAATAATGGTCTTGTTTTCTTCTACTAGCTGATGTATGAGTGTTATTTTTATAAAATAATAATTATTCATAAGTAGAATGTTTGGGATCTATATTTGAAGAAAATTCACAATAAAGGGACAACAAAATCATCAAAGTCATAATTCTCATTTATAGATAGCACTTTGAAAATAAAATGCTTATTTAGGGAAAATAATTTTTGATATAATTCAGAAATGAGGAAACTGAGGCTCAGAGGGTGAGGTGTCCAAGAAATAGTTAGTTAAATGGGAAAGTCAAGGCTTGAATTCACCATCTTGTCTTTCCAGTTCCATACTCTTTTTACTGTAAATTGCTGCCTCTTGACCCTCTGTACCTTTCTAATTAAACAGGACAATGTTCATCAAAAAAGAGAAGCAGTGATACTAAACAGTCTACTGTCACACAAAAGCAAAAAAATGTGAAAAGCTGAAGTTCAATTATAATCCCACAAATAATAGGAAATTTAATCTGCTTTTCTATAAAAGACAGATTAATCACAATTAGATACAAAGGAAAGGGTCAATACTCTGTTCAGTAAAATTATCTAAATTAGATTCTTTAGGGAAGTATGTTAACTTTCTAACTATCAGACCACTATCAGTCTCCCTGGAAAAAATTTCTGCATTATAATGCATATAATGCAATCATATAATGCAAGGGAGTGGAGAGTGCACCGACCCTTAAGTCAGGAGAACCTGAGTTCAAATCCGGTCTCAGACACTTTATTTTCTAAGTGTGATCTTGGACAAATCACTTAACCTCATTGCCTTGTAAAAACTTTTTAAAAAGTAGTATATAAGTCCATCTGAACTTAAATATAAAAATTTTTCCAATTTTTAAATTATTAAAACTCCAATTTTTTCAGGAGATGGGAACAATATTTTAAATTTCAAGAGCTCTTTGATTTATGCAAGAAATGTCTATTAAACAGGACAAGTTCTAATAACTTGGGAGAGACTGTCTTGTGTAAGACAGAGTAGCTATTAGGAAGATGTTCCATGGTTTACCCTCCCCACTTCTAACAATATTTGGTAGGTGTTGGATTATTGTTTCTGAATTTGGGCTCCTTTTGGTACAGTGATTATCATCAAAAGGATCTAACAGTTCAGGTTATTTTCTAAACTGATTTTCAGAATAACTGGATTGAATCAATCCATAATCACATCAAGAGTCACTCCAAAATCTCCATTTTTTAAAATCATCTTTGGCATTGTTATATTTATTTTTTACCAGATGTTATGTTGACTGTCATATTGACTAATTTCTTTGCATATAGGAAAGGGAGTCTTAAAGTCTTAAAGTCATAGAGTCTTCTCAAGAATAAGCTCTAAAAATCATAGCTCGAAGTTCCTTCTTTTAAGGGAGTACTCTTACCCAAGCCCTTCCACACTATACTATCTGTTCTCTAATGAACAATGAACTAGAAATTAACAAGATAAGAAGACAGAAAAAAGAGGCAAACCACAAGCTATTATCTGTCCTTCTGCCTTATTCCTTCTAAATCATGGATGTCCAATTTTTTAGCTCTTCTGGGTCACATCATCCAAATAAACTTATCAGGGGTTACACTTAGATTTTAATATTTATTTATGACTATAATGTAACCTATATTACCAATAAGTATAATAACAAAATGTAATATATAATAAAAATATAACAAAAAATAAGTATACTAATAAAATACTTTTTAAACAAAAAAAAATAAGAACATGCTATTTTAAATGTGAACACTGAGTCTGCTTTTTCTTTTTTTCTTTTTTTAGATTTTTGCAAGGCAAATGGGGTTAAGTGGTTTACGCAAGGCCACACAGCTAGGTAATTATTAAGTGTCTGAGGCTGGATTTGAACTCAGGTACTCCTGACTCCAGGGCTGGTGCTCTATCCACAGGACCACCTAGCTGCCTTGAGTCTATTTTTTTTTTAGTTTTTTGCGGGTTAAGTGGCTTGCTCAAGGCCGCAAAGCTAGGTAATTATTAAGTGTCTGAGACCGCATTTGAACCCAGGTACTCCTGACTCCAAGGCTGGTGCTTTATCCACTACGCCACCTAGCTGCCCCGAGTCTATTTTTTCAATACCAATGCATTTATATCTGGTTTGACAGATACTGCATATTCTTTTCAATTTTTACTTTTTGTAGGCTTCATGTGGATAAAAAGTTGTTTGCAAATATACATAATCCCCAAAAGAGACGTCATGAACAGGGCATGTTTATGAAATACCATACATTTTTCTTTAGCAGGTACAACTTTATTGAATTTTTATAAGACACCTGAACAAATTTTTCTTTAAGTTGTTTATCTGACTGTAATGCCAAACATTTTATTTGCAAGTTTTCAGGTGTTATATTGATATCAACTGAGAACAGAGCAGCAAATATACTGAAATGCAGTTGATGCTTTCTAAAATCTTGAATATTCCCAAATTCCTGGGACAAAACAGCAATTAGTGCTGCATACAATAAAGTTGTCTGTTGCAATTACCAGTCTTTTAATGTTTTAAAATAAAGATCCTAATTCTGTATGAAAACCTTTAGGGGAAAAAAAAACAAACAAAAAACCTCTGGTGGTCTGTGGGACCACACAATGTTAATTACATGAAAAAGTCAGGCCCAAACAGGCTACTATCACCTGACTCTATCATATACTTCCTTCCTCCTCTCATAGCTCAATAGCGCTTACTCTGTACTCTATTCTTCTTATTTTTTTTAGTTTTTTGGGGAGGCAAATGGGGTTAAGTGGCTTGCCCAAGGCCACACGGCTAGGTAATTATTAAATGTCTGAGGCCAGATTTGAATTCAGGTACTCCTGACTCCAGGGCCAGTACTCTATCTACTGTGTCACCTAGCCACCCTGCTTGTACTTTATTCCGAGAAAAAAAAACTATTCATTATGAATTCCCTCTTTTTTTTTGACTATTCTAAACATCAAAATATCTATATCTCACATTCTCTCCTCTTTCTTCTAAGGCTTGGATCTTCTTTCTAAGACCGACTCCTCTACTTGGGCCTCTGATTGCATCTATGCCTCCTTGATTATTTTTTCCCCACTCATCTGTCATCTCTCCTTATCCACTAGTCCTTTTCTACTGCCTACAAACATGTCCACATTGCCCCTGTTCTTAAAAAAATCACCAAAAGAAAAAAACACATTACACATCTCATTTGACCCTTCTATTCCCTCCATCATTTTAAAAGTAATTATCCCATATTTCTTCATCTTTTCAAAAGTTAATTTCTAAGGAAAAACCATTCACATTGGCTTGCATTCCATTTACTGGTCAACCCCACAAAGTGTAACTTCTTCCTCTTATTATTCAACTGAAGTGGCTCTCTCCAAATAGCTAAATTAATTGTTCTCAATCCTTATCCACCTTGAATTTTGTGCTGCTTTTCATACTGTTGACAATTCCTGTTGAACACTCCTCCCTCAAGACCTTGCCTCTCCTGCTACCTCCTTGACCATTACGACTTAGTTTCTTTTGCAGGGTCATTATGCAGGTGTTACTCCCAATCCTGAATGTAGCAAATGCTCTTCTCTGGAGCCTATTCTTTATCTTTGTAAACTCATCAATTCCTCTTCAATATCACTACCTTACAAACTTTTATTCCAATAATCAGTTCTAATGTAGATGACTCCTAAATCTCTTTTCTCTATCCCTTATGTCTTTCCAAAATGGAACTCCTGATCTGGAGTGTCATCAAATAAAAGCTGAACAGCTGCTTGTGCAATGGTCAAGATGGGATTCCCTTTAAGGTAAAGACTGAACTAGATAAGGTCTGCTATTTCCCCCACCCTCAAATTATTTCCATAAAATGCTTCCTCTGCTTTAAAATAATCAGTTGCACTATTGGAAGTTCCTCTAAGCTAGCTTGCCTTTTACTGAACTGGAAAAGAAGTGGGAAACATTTACTCCTCTTATCTGGCTGCTTGCCATCTTACCATCTTCATTATCTCCATCCCCCTCTAGGTATACAAAGCTATCCATTTCTTAAATTTTTCTTCCATGTTGTTGGAAGATGCAAGCAAAAAGCTGCAATTATAACCTAAATAAAGTCATTTCCCTGTTAAAAAAAGGACAAAGACTCAAGACTGAAATCTGGAACTTGAAAGGTTAAGTCTAAATATTAAGCCTTTCAACAGCTTTAAAAACATCTTCTTCTAAGCTCTTAGCTTTTGAAAATATGCATGCAGTAGTAGCTTTACATAAATAGTCTCAGTCTATGGAATTATAGCAGTGTTAGGAAAGTTTGGTAATTTAGAGAAGACTTATTAGCATGGTAAATAAGGATTTTTTTGGTCAAAAAACACAATGGTTTCCCATGGCCACTGTTTCTATTGCAGAATAGGGAAAGGAATTAGGTCTTTATGTTACTACAAACCAAATCCAATAAGGAAGAAGATTTTAGATTGAGTTAAATTTACCTTTGCCTAGGTAATACTCATCAAGTTCTGTTCCTAGCTAGTTATGTGACCCAGGTGAATCAGGGGAATTCTATGCAGTTCTTTTGACTTTGTAAAGAGAATCAAAAATTGATATAATTGAATACAATTTGCAATGTAAATTTGAGATCAATGGAATCCATGATCTTCAACGTTCTTTTTTACAGCTAAAATTCTATGTATTTATGATTATGGCTTTAATCAACAAGAGGAGAGAGGTTTAATGGTTAATAAAGGGTACCAAGAGTTGTAGCTACAAAAATAAGATTCAAATACTAGGATAAAGTCCCCTCTCTCCCTACCACATACCCTCTATTTTAGATTAAACTTATTGGAATCATGAATTTAAAATGTTTGATATTATAAGTACCTAATAGCTAAAATACAGGTCCTCAATATGGATAAAATGAAGAGTGAAAAATCTCTTTACCATTCTTTTAAAAAATATTTTGTATGCTTATAAGATATTTTACCTGTCTGTAAGGAAGGCACAAATAAGATTTTTTGCTTCCTTTGATATATCATTATCATCAGGGAAGGTAAGAGAATTCTTATGATTCATAATTTTGCTGTATGTCCCAACCAATGAATCAGCATAAAATGGTGTATCACCTGAAAAAATAATAAGGGGAAATAAAACAAAATTTTTTACATTTAAACCATCAAAATCAAGTTTAAAAAACAAATTTATATGCAAGACAAGATTTAAAGATAAAAGACATGCATATTTTATACCAAAAAAATTGAATACATCAGGAAAACAGCTAAATGATTGACTATAGCAGCTTTTTGTTCCACATAAACCAAAATAAAGAGACTAGCAAAATAAAAGCTAAAGGTAACAAGTGTGATGATGAGTTTTTAGAATCAACTATACTATAAATATATTAAATTCTGTTTTACTCACCTACAAGCATTTCATATAAAAATACCCCAACAGACCACCAATCACATTCTCGTCCATAATAGCCATCACCACCTTGGGATTTTAATACTTCAGGAGAAATATAGTCAGGTGTTCCAACTGCTGTATCACATCGTACCATACCTTCCTATAAAAAGTGGCAAATCAAAGTATGAATCCAAACAGACATAAAACCATCTTAGAATCTATTACCTTACAGACGAGTCAGTTGAAAGTCCTCCTCTTTCACATACTATAACCATCTAGCCTTCCCAGAATTCTAAATTATTCAGAAAAAAGGTATCGACCTGTCAAGTTTCTCTCATATCAAGAATCTTGAAGTCAACTTATTCTGCATATTTCTACAAACCTGGCATTTCCTCTATGCCACAACTAACTGAATTCCTCCAACTAAACTCCAAACCTCACATTCTCTTAAACCCTGTCATACAATAAACACCATCTAACTAGATGAAAAGCTTTCTCTGCTACTTTGAACAGTACTGTCATTCAACCCAGTAATACTCTTTCCCCAGTTCCAATACTTCTCTTTATACCTTTTCCATATATTATTTGGATCTTCTTGTATTGTTTAAAAACTATTTTGCATCCTCAATTTCTTCTTCTTTTACCTTCAATTTTTCTGGCACTAAATTTACCACCCTTTAACATCATACTGAAAGAGTATGAGAACACATGGGTCAGAATGACTCTACTAATTCCTTACTCTCCACCTCCACCTCCACCTCCACCACCACCACCACCACCACCACCTCCACCTCCACCTCCACCACCACCACCACCACCACCACCACCACCACCACCACCACCACCACCACCACCACCAACACCACCAACACCACCAACACCACATAACCAGATATACTATTCAAATAAAAGCTTAATAAAGGTTTACTGAATTAATAAATTTTTCATCATTTGCACAAAACTTGCTCATTTATCAATTTTAAAAACTGTAATAAAACCTTCAGTGTAAAAATTGCCAAGGAGGTATTGCTCCTTATAAACTAATGTGTAATATTAGTATATTATTGTTTTCTGAAAAAAAGGTTAATTTTTCACTGTAACAATTTTCTGAATGAAGTTTAAATATAAGTCCTATTTTAATGGGTATGAGTAGAATCCTTGCTTTTTTTAGAGCTACAAACAATAAAATGTAACTCAAAAATCCAAAGGCACAATAAAATGTAAAATTATAAAAAAACTGATAGAATTTGTTAGAGCCCATTCACAATACTGATACAACTATTAAGTAATATTAAAACTAATTCCATTTTCAGTTACCAATAAGTACATGTTATAGAGTTGTTATGAAGGATTTAGTAAATCTGGCAATCTACTCTTACCCTAAATAGAGAGGAAAAAATAAATCATGAGCAAATTCTTTAAACAGCATTGCTACCATGGAATCCAGTTCAACAAATAAAGATATTTCATGTCAATCTTGTAGCTCAATTAAGGTTAGTAACTTCTGTAACATTTTTCTAACAATGTAATTTTCTTCATTTGGTTAAACCATGTTTATATTAAAATATACTAACCTTATTCATCTTCATACAAGTACCAAAATCAGCTAGTTTCAAGTGACCAGATTTATCCAGCAGCATGTTGTCAGGCTTCACATCTCTAGGAGGGGAAAAAAGGCTAATTACTAAAATACTACAAAACATTTCTGGCAATGTCTTCCTATTCTATAATGTGTTTTAAAGTTAAAAAGTTAGAAGGAATGCTATGTAAGTATTACAGGTAATTTTCAGGTAATCACCTGAATGACCTCTACATTAAACATATTATGATGGAAACTAAAATGATTTATATTGATTCCTATTTAAAAAGTCAAGATAAGCCTATAAATTTTAAAAGATTTATCTTCTTGGGTTATATTAGCTGAAAAGAAACCTCAATTCCAGGTTAACTTAAAATAATTTTTAGCTTTTTCTTGGTTTATTAAAATGAAAAGATTTCTTTTAATGATTTTAATTCTTACCTATGAATAAAGCCCATCGAATGGATTGCATCCAAAGCAAGAACTACTTCTGCAGTATAGAAACGGGCCCACTTTTCAGGCACATCATAGTTGCTCATTAAATTAACAAGATCCCCACCTGGCATATATTCCATTACCATGTAGAGATACCGATCATCTTGGAATGCATAATAGAGCTATTTAAGACATAAATACAGAATAGTCATTTTATCAGAAGAGGATAAAGAAGAATGGTTAGCAATATAATTTTTTTCATTATAAAAAGATTACTTAAGATAATCACACCCTAAATATTGTCTGTCCCTAGATCTATATCAAATAAAGCATACTGGATTTAAAACTAGAAGAGACTTCAGAGGCCAAACAGTCCAAGTCCAATTCTGAACATGTGAAAAATAAGGTTCAGAGATGCTAACTGATTTGTCCAAGGTCACAAGATCTCTGTTCATCATTTACTTCCATGGTTAATCCAATGCTTAAGTTTTGATTTGGTTTTTTTTTTTGTTTTACATTGTTTTCTGAATTTGAAACTGAGAAGGAAGACCACTGCTTTCAAAGATGGAAGACTAACTCGTCCACTACAGCTAGATGGTATAGTGGATATAGCCCTGGTATCAGGAGGACTTGAGTTCAAATCTGGAATGAGACACTTCACTCTTACTAGCTATGTGACCTTGGGCAAATTCACATCCAGGGCTATCTCCAGTCATCCTGATTCATATATGGCCACTAGATCTAGATAGTTCTGGAGGAGAAAGTGAGGCTGGTGACTTAATTTAACAGTACCCTCTTGCTCAAATCCAATTCACTTTCTTGTCATGGTATCACTTCCCTAATGTCATGATATTTTTCAAGAATGAAGGACAAGGGGCAGCTAGGTGGCTCAGTGGATAAGAGCACTGACCCTAGACCCTAGAGTGAGGAGGACCCTTCAAATTGAGCCTCAGGCACTTAATAATAATTACCTAGCTGTGTGACCTTGGGCAAGTCACTTAACCCCACTGCTTTAAATAAATAAAATTTTAAAAAAAAGAATGAAGGACAAACATCATCATCATCATCACCATCATCACCAATCACCACCAAGCATCTATAATTTGTTAGTACAGGTATGAGGGGCAGTTCAGTGGATAGAGGCTAATCCTGGGATCAGGAAGACCTGAGTTCAAATTCAGCAATAGACACACAGTAGTTGTGTGACCCTGAACAAGTCATTTACCCTCTGCTGTTTCAGTTTCCTTAACTGTAAATTAGGCATAATAACTGCAACTACCTCCCAGGGTTGTTTTGAGAATCAATTAAGATGCTATAATATGGAAGGTGTTTAAGTTCTTCCTTCCTTCCTTCTGTAGTCTTCCCTCCTTCCTATTAAGACATTTATGCTCTAATAAAATGAAACAATGGTATAACTATACCTGAACCACCCAAGGGCTGTTAGCAAAAGCCATAATATCCCGTTCTTCCCAGAAGAAAGCAGAATCTGATCTCTTAATCATCTCAAATTTGCTCAGCAGCTTCATAGCATACACTTTCCTGGTGGATTTATGCCTTACCTTTAAAACAAAAGGTTTTGTTATAAATAATATTACCTTAGGCAATAAAATATTTCTTAAAATTAAGAAGTCACAATAAAGTGCACCAATTTACTGTATAATAAATTCAGAAGAACTGAAGAACACTTCAACTTGACAAAGATATTTTAAGCAGCTCAAATTATATTAGATTTTTATTCATATTAATAAAATAATTTTGTTTACATTAGTTTGACTACTGCTTGGATGTTACTTTTTGTTTTTATGCATTAGTTTAAGTCAAAAGTAATCAAACTGACAAACCAATATTCATATTCTCTTTCCTTCATTCCATTTTGATGCCTACCCCTTAATCATTTTGTTTCTACGATGAGATTATATGGAAGAAAAATATCATCTGTTTTAGCGACGAACACCATTTCTGTATTAAAGGAACCAGAAAGACTAGTTTCCAATTTAGGTTATTTATTTTTATACTTCTAACTAGAACTCCCATTCTAATTCCTAGCTGAACTCATAGAACAGTCATTAACTGTTTGATGCTAGGTTGGAAAGAAGATTCCAGAAGAAGACTCCATGTGTCTGTGCTTAGTAACCCTGTTATTTAATAAGGTATACAAGATCTTTTTACTCAATTCACAAATGACCCAGAACTAGAAGAGATAAACAACAACTGATGATAAGGTCAGGATCCAAAAAGATCTTGACAGGCTAGAACATTTGGTTGAATCTAATAAGATGAAATTCAGCAAAAATAACTATAAAATCTTATATTAAGTATAAATTATGAAAAGCATGGCTAGAAAGCAAGAAGAAGAGATAAAGGTTATCTTGAACTGCACATTCAGTCAACACAACAGATTTAAAGGTTGTTTTAGGGAAGGCCTAATATCCAGAGAGTTATACTTTGGGTCAGACAACATTTAAAAACATTGAGTTTTGGATACCACACTTTACAAGAAAATTGCTGAGGAGGAGAATGTCCAGGGCGGGCGGGCGGGGGGGGGGAGGGGCAGGAATGTTAAGGACCTTGAATCAACCATCCAGCATTTTAAAGTTCTTCTATATCATATGAAACTTGTTTGAAGGTTTTATAGCTTATACAAGAGAAGATAGGAGGAATATGAAAACAATATTCAAGTAAGAGGAAGGCTATCATGTAAAAGAGGAAAAAAATTTACTTTCTTTTAATCAAAAGATAAGAAGCAGAAGCATGGGGAGAAGGTACAAAGAGACAAATTTCAGTTTGATAGAAGAAAAGGTTATTAAAAAGTGTAATGAACTCAGGAATAAAGGTGCTTAACATGTTTGGCAGAGCTTCATAAGAAGTTCTGGGAGAAAGAGATAGATAGTAGAAAGAAATTAAGAAGTATAAAGGAGAAAAGGAGAAGAAATGGGGGGAGTGGGGATCAAGTACAACTAATATCTTAACTTCCAAACTTTTACTCTTCTAAAAATTATACTCATTAGGGACCATTAAGTTTCCTTACTGTATGCTGCCATCTTTAGCATTGTCCCCAAAAAGGTCCAATCTGTAAAAGCTACCTTTATTCCCTATTTTTCAAAATTACTTCTTCTATAAGGGGAAGAAAAAGAAACTGGAAAAAAAATGACAATATTTATCCCCTTTAGGATAAAGGATTTCACTTGCATTACTTTATATTATCCCCAATTTTTCAGATTTCCTTTATACATTCTCTTTAATCTTTAGAATCCTATCTTTAATTTTAACCCCAGAACTTAGCACAGTGGCTTTAGTAAGCTTTAAAAAACTGCTTGATCTATCTTGTATTAGATCTTTAGTAATTAAAGAAATCTATTGTAAATGTGTGTTCAAAGAAATCTACAAAATAAATTCAATTACAAAAGACCCAGAAGGCACACTAAATATCATATAATAAACTGACCATTTTCTGTTACTTTGAAGACAACTGTGAAAGTAAATAAGCTAGCAAACCACTAAGAATACCAGGCAACCTAGATCCAATTTAGGGAAATGAAGATTGGATGGGACACATGAGATGCGTTACAAGGTTAGGTAAACAGAAGGAAGGAAGAAGAAAATTAGAGTATGCTATTTTTCACTCTGCATCCTGCTACTTATCTAGAACCCTATTGGATACTCAATTTTTACTAATAGGAAGATTCTAATCCTGAAGTTTCAATTCCTTGTTTCCCTATACTTAGATCCTAAAAGGTTTCTATAGAAAACAAAACACCACAGGTTGAAGTTTACATTAGGATTTGCATACTCTTTCAGGAACTTGGCATTCAAAATCAGTTTTGTTTTTTCTTAAATCCAATAATCTCAAATTAAAATTTTTTGAACCAATATAGGCACTCTTACCAAAATAATGTCATCATTAAGTTCACTGAAGTAACCTACCAATTGCACTTCTCCAAATGCACCTCTACCAATGACTTTCACTACTTCATAATCTTCAGCTTTCATGCGCAAATCTCTAATTTTATTTATTGTGTCTTTATCTGTGTAAAAAGAAAATGTTGGAAATAAAGTATTAAAAAATTATTTTAAATTTCATTTATTCCATATTCCAATCCAAATTCAAGTTTTCAGAAAATAAAAAATACAAAAATACAAAATGACTTCAATAAAACAAATTATAATACAGTTCATAAGCAATTAATCCATTTCTAATAAATAAATGAAATAAATCTTAGTCACAAAAATACAAGTAATGAAAACAGAAGATAAACAGGTGTTGGAAGGTTAATTTACCATGATATATGAATAGAAATTAAAATCCAAATGCTTTAAGCCAATAATGCAAAGAAGTATTATGCTCTCTTCTAAGTCAATGGGATAAAATTCTTATCTTCCAGACCAGTATTTTAAACCATTTCCCCCCCTTTTTAAATGGTACAAATAAATGAGATGCTACAAAAAGGTATAAAGAACTACTAACCTAATCTGGCATCTCAGCATTTGTTTCATTTTGTTTCCCTATTTGAAAATCAATTTTAATTTAAAACAGCAGTGGGAATCACTGTAATTATTTATATAAACCTGTCATGCTATAAACTACAATAATTTACAAATTCCCAGTGGATAGATATTCTAATTCCAAATTTGGTCATGGGTTAAAATAAGGCTATTTTAATCCACATGGGTCAACACTGGCATGAAATTACATGGAAACCTTCATATTTCAGAGTTGTACAAAATACAGAGAACAACTATTAAACTTAAGTCACAGATTCTAATAAAAATTGCATGGGGTACTATGCCTGTTTTACTTAGAAAAATTTCCTTTTTTTTAAAAACAAACAAACAAACATAGGAATATACACAAACAAGTTCAATTCAGGCATTTTTCAGTTACGCCCTATTATTTGTGACGCCATTTGGGGTTTACATGGCCAAGATACTGGAATGGTTTGCCATTTCCTTCTCCAACTTATTTTACAGGTAAAGAACTGAGGCAAAGTGGTTAAGTTACCTGCCCAAGTTCACATAAGCTAGTAAGTAAATGTATGAGGCCAGTTTTGAACTCAGGAAGAATCTTTCTGACTCTAGGTCCATCAATAGGCTGCAAGAAACTCTTTAAGACTATAAATAAGACTATTACTCATTCACATTGTAGAGGGAATTTTTTCCTTGTAAGTCTTTTACACCAGTGAAATTACAAGTCTATTCTGGTGATTACAACTACATTTCATCTTCTCCTTGTAACAAAGAAGAGTAAGCAAAAGACCTTAGTTGCCTTGAAAAGAACAGGAGCATCCCCCTTTGTTTTTCCTTTTGGAGAGAGAGAGAGAGAGAGAGAGAGAGAGAGAGAGAGAGAACGAGAACATTCTGATAGTGAGATTGGACCCTATATTGGCTTTAAGGGGGAAAGGAAAAAAACAAAGTAGTACTATTTTTATTTCTTCTTCCCTTGTCTTTCCCACTCCATCAAGTCCTATTTGCATAATTAAATGCAATCAAAATATGTTCTTCCTAATCACCTCATAATTTTAAAGATCTTAACTAAGTCACTATCAAAAATTTGGTAATGGACTTGTGTCAGATATCCTCTCAACAGCAAAGTCCATATATAATAAAATAGGATTATTAATTTTATTAAAAATGTTGTCATTGACAACGCTGAAGGATTTAAGATGAAGGATGCTATCCATCCCCAGAGAAAGAATTGATGCTTCAATCTCTATTCATACTTTTTTTTTTTCTTGAAGGTTTTCTTTCACGAGACTATTATACAAATATTTTGCATGACTGCATATATATAAACCTATACTGAATTGCTTGCCTTCTCAGAATGGGGGGTAGTGGGTGGGAAGGGAGTGAATTTGGAGTTACAAATTGCTTTTGCATGTAACTGAGGGAGAATTTTTTTTTTTTAGGTTTTTGCAAGGCAAATGGGGTTAAGTGGCTTGCCCAAGGCCACACAGCTAGGTAATTATTAAGTGTCTGAGACCGGATTTGAACCCAGGTACTCCTGACTCCAAGGCCTGTGCTTTATCCACTATGCCACCTAGCTACCCCACTATGCCACCTAGCTGCCCCTGAGGGAGAATTCTTAAAAAAAAAATTAACTGAAAATCAACCAAAAAAAAAAAAGTTGCATTGGGCTATCCTTACTACCTTATATGATCTATTGTTCAGTTGTGTCTGACTCTGCGATCCTGTGAAACCTGTCTATGGGGTTTTCGTGGCAAAGATAGTTTGTGGTTTGCCATTTCTTTAGCTTCACTAGTAGCAAACAGAGAAGTTAGAACCCAGACAAGAACAATCAAGAAAGATGGTAAGAGAACAAAAAAAGACTCATGTTTTACCTGACCCTCCCTTACTTGACCTGACCCTTTTCTTTCTTCTCAAATATCTCTAGAGTATATTGTTTGTTCTCTTCTTTTCACCCATAACTTCATACTCTATCCTTAACTGGTGTATAGATTATTCTCCTTTCCCTCAACTCCCAATTTCAGTAAATTGCAATTTCTTTAAATTTATTTTTTTAAATTTAAGGCAATGGGATTAAGTGACTTGCCCAAGGTCAAATAGCTAGGTAATTATCAAGTGTCTGAGGCTGAATTTGGACTCAGGTCCTCCTGACTCCAGGGCCATTCTCTATCCACTGCACCACCTAGCTGCCCCCAAACTGCAATTTCTTGATTCCTTGTTTCACAATCACCTAGAAGAGTGATTTGCAAATATATGGTACCTAGGAAATGTTTGTCATCTTTAACTAATAAATATTAAGAGTTTTGAAAAAATAGTGATAGTACTGATTTTATTAAATTGAACAATTTTTTTGTTTATATAAAAACTATTTAGGTGAAAAAGTAGGGCTTATTTTGGAAGGAAAGCTGGATGAAAGGGTACAAACAGATAAAGAAAGCCTAAAACATCCAATTTTAATGCTATTAAATATATGGGGCGGGTGTCCAGGAGATAACTGGAAATACAGAACTAGAGTTAGGAATCAGGATTTGAGAGCTAACCTCAGAAAAGTCATAATTTTAGACACAGTTCTAAAGAAAGAGAATGCAGAAAGCCTAGCTAAAGACAAACCCACTTAAAGAGATCATCCTTTACCAGAAGAAGACAATAAAGACAGATCAAAGATAGAAAAGAAAAGCCAGGAAAGTACAATGTTATAGTAACCAAAGGAACAGTAAGTTTCAAGGAATGAATTGTCAATGTTAAATATTAAGTTGAGGACAAGGACAAATTAAAAAAAACATCACTGAAGTTGACAAGAAAAAAACACTAGTAGCCTTTGTATTAAGTTCAGTGGAGTTTTAGGGATGGAAACTAGACTGGAGTGAAAGGAGTAAGTAAATTTAAGTACCTGTCTCCTATGACCTTGCCTGAAATAACTTCATACTCCTCTGAGTAATTCACTTCTTAAATTTCCTATTGCATTTTCAAACTGTTCATTGTACTGTTCATTTTAAATGTGTGTGTGTGTGTGTGTGTGTGTGTGTAAAAGTTCTTCTACTAGACCCTCTAAGAGGATTTTATTTAACTTTATAAAAACTATTTTTATTCTGAACTTATATATGAAATAGTGCTTTAAGGTATGCAAAGGGCTTTATAAATGTTATAGTATTTGATTCTTAAATTCACCCAGTTAGGTGGATACTATTTTTCCATTTTGTAGGTGAGGAAAACTGAAGAGAGTAAGTGACTTGACAGAGTTGAGGTGGATTTGAACTCAGAAATTCCTAACTCCAAGTAACAGAAAAACACAAAAAAGAATTAATGAATATTCATTTCATGCCATATATAATAATATATGCACACATTACTTTCAAAATTGTTCTGCTTGTCCTTTATAACTTCTCTTCTGTACATTAAAATTTTTTTTTTTGGAATAGTCCTCTTTTTTTTCTTTACATTACCATTCCTACCCCCTTTCCTTCACCATCAAGGAGGATAAAAACAAACAAATAACAAAATAAAGTACAGCCTACTACCCATATCCCTGTAACAAAGAGGCATAATTGAGCTAAAAAATAGACTCAGTGGCCATGTCCAAAAAAAAAAAAAGCTTTCTGCACTGAGACCATTATCTCTCATTCAGGAGGTGGGTAACATGTCTAATTACAGGATCTTTTGGATTAAAGTCCTTAAGTCTTTCAAAATTATTTCCTTTACAATGTTATTTATTCTTATGCAAACTGTTTTTCTAATTCTGCTCACTTCATAAGATAATGACTTGTCCTTACTACTTATGACTCTCTAAAATATCTTTTTTTACCATTTCTTCCAGCATAATATTATATTCTATTCATACAATGTGTTCAGCCATTCCCCAACTAATGGGTACCATCTTAAATTATAATTCTTTTCTTTTAAAATTCTTCCATCCCAAATCTTTTAATTTCCCCATAATACAGGAAGTTTGTTCCTGTTGTTCTTTGTTTGGTTTATCCTAGTTGTCAAGGAATCCACTACTGGGGTAAATCTCTTCTAAACTAATCCTCTAAATTCTTTGCTCTAGAGTTTTTATTTTATTTTTGATGTCTTCTCTTCTTCTAGGTATTTATGTTGTCATTGTAGAAAATCTATCTTTTCATTTGAGTCTCTTCTTTGGAGGGGTTTCTAGATTTACAATAATTTTTTTATACTAAGTTGTCTTCTTGAGTTTCCCTGATGCTCCCTAATGTGCTTTTAGGTTACTGCCTGGTCTGACCTCCACTTCCCAGGGTAAGGCCATCCTGGATTTTTGAATGAAGACTCTTAAGGACCTGATGATAAGGACCATGCATTCTATAGAGGGATGAAAAATGTAAAGAAACAAAGATACGATTATCTAACAAGTGATAGAACTTGAGGGAATCACAAAAGTCTTCATATAGGAGGTAGTATCTGAAGTGAGCCTTAAAGAATGTTAAGATGTTAAGTAGTCGTGGTAAGGAGTAAGTAAATTCCAAACACACAGAAGAGCCTTCATAAAAGCAAGGAACCTGGCTGGGTTAAAGAGCAAATGAAGGGGGCGGCTAGGGGGAGGCTAGGTGGCGCAGTGGATGGATCACCTGCCCTGGAGTCAGAAGTACCTGGGTTCAAATCCGGTCTCAGACACTTAATAATTATCTACCTGTGTGGCCTTGAGCAAGCCACTTAACCCCATTTGCCTTGCAAAATCCTTTAAAAAAAAAAGTGAATGAAGGGGAATAATGTGAAAAAAGTGAAAAAAAAAGGAGAATGTGCTCAAAAGGGAGGGTTTTAAACACTAAGCTGAGATTAATTCGTGAACAGAGGAGTGGCATGGTCAGATTTTGACTGAGAAAGGATATCTAGTTGCTTTGGAGAGAACAGACTGAAAAGAAGAATGAATGACAGAAAGAAAACTAGGAGACTATTGCACTATTAGAGTCAAAAAGACAAGTTTCCAGGGATGGAATAAAGGACAAATAGAGGAGAGCTAGCCTTAAAAAGGAGAAGAGTTACTTCTCTGTCAAAGAGGAGAAGAGCTAGAACAAAAAATGTATTGGCCATACAGGATTTTTGAACTACAGAACAAAGAGAAAGGGAGCTTACTTGACTTAGAAAATAGACATCATACATTGTATGTCATATGAGTTGTGATCCTCTACTGAGATGGGACCAGTGGGTGGCAAAGGAAGTTTGAGGATAGAACAGAAGATTGCCCCTTATATGCTGTCTCTCCTGATAGAATGTTAGTTTTGTGAGGACAAAGACTGTTTCATTTTTAATTCTTTATTCCCAGGACAAAGTACAGAGCTTAGCAAATATTAAGAATGTAGATCTTTCTGATTATTTGCAACAAACATGGTGAGAAACACTATGGAGAGTAATTCTGAGAGGAGGATCCAAGGAGTAAGTAAGAAGGAATGGAGTCTAAAACAAAGAGCAGAATTAGCCTTTAATAAAACATGAACAATGTTCTTCTGAGTAGTTTTGATATTCCTCTAATTTAAAAATGAAATTATCATAATTTCATTCAACAAACTTCATTTAATTTAATGAATACATACATACATACATACATACATATATGTATGTATGTATGTATATATACATTTTTAGGTTTTTGGCAAGGCAAATGGGGTTAAGTGGCTTGCCCAAGGCCACACAGCTAGGTAATTATTAAGTGTCTGAGACCGGATTTGAACCCAGGTACTCCTGACTCCAAGCCGATGCTTTATCCACTACGCCACCTAGCCGCCCCAATTTAATGAATATTTATTTATACAACAGATATATAAAATTACATAGGGCTTTGTAGATCAAAGATAACATCTTAAATACAAATTGAAAGTAAACCAATAATGATAATAGATTGATCCTTCCTTATAATAATCTTGCAATTTTAATAATCTCCTTTTACAGAGGAGAAATCTGAAGTCAAAAGAAATTGCTGAGGCTTCCACAGCTAGTAAATATCAGAGATTTTCACTCCTGCTTCTTGACTCCAAGTAGAGAGCTCTACTAACTGATGGTCCTTTGCTGTCTCAATAGTTCTAAGACACTAAGGTACAAAACTCTAAAAATGGCATTTATATCTCAGAACAAAATATAATTCTACTCCCCCCACCAAAAAAACCCTGTTAAGTAAATATCAAATCCATGTTTATGTCTCATTAGAATTTTAGAGATGATCAGTTTTCCACTTAAAAAGAATTTCATGCAATTTTTTGACACTTTTTCATTCATATCAAAAAACAGTACCACCTGACATCAAACACTACACTACAGCCCTCTAGAAAAGGAATCTTTTCAAGTATCTTTCAGACATAATTAACTGTTATAGAAAACAAGCATAGAATCATATGAAAGAGGAATAAGATAAACAGTTTCTAACTTTTGAAACTCCATTTTAGCCATTATATGCTATCTTTTTATGCTCATAATCTTTTTTTTTTTAGGTTTTTGCAAGGCAAATGGGGTTAAGTGGCTTGCCCAAGACCACACAGCTAGGTAATTATTAAGGGTCTGAGACTGGATTTGAACCCAGGTACTCCTGACTCCAGGGTTGGTGCTTTATCCACTATGCCACCTAGCTGCCCCCAATGGATAAGGTTTTAAATAAGTACTATTTGGTTATAGATGCTTACTTACATTTGCTTAAAAAGTTGTCAATATTTTTGTTTTTTCTTAGTGCAGGAAAATCCAGATCATATACCAAAGCATCCAATCCATCCTAAAAAAAGCAAGCAAAAAAAGGGGGGATTAGTTTTCTTGATTATCTGAATAAAACTTTGGTTTATAGCATGAACATGAATAAGGAAAAATATTTTGAATGATTTTCCATGAGCAGCCTACCATGAGCAGCCAGGAACTTGATTATATATTGCATTGGAATTTCTAAGTTGATTCCTTAAAAATTCATTCAGCAACCTAATTAAGATCAAAAGAGTCTAGAAATCATCAAGAAAAAAACTTGTATAATAGTACTAAGTTTTTTAACAGTATAACCTCGCAACAAAAATGCAGTGGAAGGAAAAAAATAGTAGAACAAAAGATAAAATGGAGATCTAGAAAGAATTTATAAGCTTTTCATTATATGGAAGAGTAGAGCCACCACAACTGAACTTTAACATTACAGTATTCAGGGGGCTATATCTAGTAGAAATTATACTAAAGATAAACAGAAGTAAGAAAGATAAGCTGGATCAGACAAAGTATACATAGAGAAATTCCAAGAAGAAATTGATTCCACCAGAGACTGAATTTAACAGTATCTGAAAGATGAAAATATGCTTAAAAAATTTTGTTTGGGGGGGGGGGGAGAAATCTCAGATCAGGTAAGATACAAGATACAAAGTATATACAAGGTAACTTTACAGAGGAGATAGCTGGAGGAAGAAGGGAGATCTCCTGCCTTGAAGAAAGCCAAAGTTTCCAAGAAGGGAGAGTATTTTAGCCACGAGGGACTGCTAGTATAAAAGCATGAAGATGAAAGATATACATTAGGCACTTAATAAATGCTTGCTGAGGAATAGTAAGCAGACTAAAAAGTGTTAGAGGGGAATAACATGTATTATGTAAAACAAATGTAAGATCAGATTATAAAAAAAAAAAGCTTTAAATTCCAGACAGAGCAGTTTATGTTTGAATCTAGAGACAATAGCTGGCTACCAGTTAATAAAATAGGGGAGATGTGGGACACAACATGTTCGGACCTTCACTTTAGGAAAATTACTTTGGCTAGATGTGAGTTAAGGCTTAAAGCAGAAAGACAAAATAATAGGCAGTACCTCATCAACCTTATAAAAGCAGGTATTTGTAAAATGTTTCATAAACCTAAAATTACTATATGAATGCCATATAAAAAACTCAATCTACTACAGTGCTTTAAAGTATACAGAATACTTTATTCACAACAAGCTTATGTTAGGTGACAACTTCCCTGAGTTTCAGTTTTGAGTGACTTATCCATAGTCACCTAACCATTATATGTCATAGTGGCAGATTTAGACCCAGAAGAACTTTTTTAAAAAAAATTTATTTTATTTTTTTCAAAAACAAGCTTTACCATTCACTTTCAAAACCTTGAGTTCAAAAATTCTCTCCCTTCCTCCACCCCAATCTCCCTCAATGAGAAGGTAAATTATTTAATATAAGAATGTATAGTCATGAAAAACATTACCACAATAGCCATGTTGTAAAAGTAAACAACCCCCCCAAAAGAAGCCTCAAGAAAAATAAAATAAAAAATAATATTGCTTCAACCTGTACTCAGACATCAGCAGCACTGTCTTTGGGAATGGATAATATTCATTATCATACCATTGCAGAGAAAAGGTAGACATTCACAGCTGATCATCCTACAATATTTCTGTCACAACCAAGAGCATTCTATTCATCATTTCCCACCTATAGCATTTCATCTCAATCATATAATACAATTTGTTCCACAATTCCACAATTGCTGGCCATTCTTCCCTCAATCTCCAGGTCCCCGTCACCAGAAAAGAGCTGCTATAAATATCCCTATATATGTACATACACATATACATATATATTTATATATACACATAGATTCTTTTCTTTCCATATTTCATCTCTTCTGCAGTATAGACCTAGTAGTGGCATTGCTAAGTCAAAGGGCAGGCATTTCACAACTCCTCCAACAGTGTGAATAAATGTCTCAATTTCCCTATATCCCCTTCCAACATTTGTCATTTTTCTCCTCCTGAAGAACTTTTCTACCAGTTCACACACTTAGCAAAGGAGCCATATGTCAAAGCTGTTCATATTGCAAAATTCTCCTTACCATAAGTCCAGTAGCCTTGCCCATGACTCTGAGATATAACAATGGTAAAAATAGTAGCTCACAATAACATATGTTTTATGATTTTCCAATGAGCCTGTAAAGAAAATATTTCGGGAATTATCATACCTATTTTACAGGTGAGGAACTACTTGAGAAGGGTTAAATGGCCAGGGTGATCCAATAAATGGTAAAGTTTGGATTTAAATACAGGGTCTCTCTTTTTGCCCTGCCACTTCATTTCTCCCTCCCTCCTCCTCCTCTTCATCATTAAAACTAGGCTGAGTGAGATCCTTTAAAGCCTCCATCCCCAAAGAGTTTACAATTTGCTCTTCCACACCACTCTGCATTTGTGAATGAAGAGCTCTGAAAACGTTATTTGGTAGGTTAGGTAGATAGAGTTCTAGACTTGGAAATTAGGAAGATATTAGTTCAAATACTGCTTTGGGCCCTATCTATGTGATCCTGTACAATTCACTTAACTTCTCTCAATCTCAAATTCTCTTCAGTCACTCAAATTCCTTCTATCTCTGATTTCATAGAGGGTGGGGAAATACTGTTACTGAGTTTTATAAATTTTAAAAGGAAATAGCTAACTTATGGAGGGAGAAATGAGCACTGAGGGAATGGAAGAAGAAACTGTTATTTGTCATCTGAATGATGAATTAAGCTTTTAATACCATGACAAGACAACAAGAACATCTCACGCATAATTCAAGTATGGAATAATTCAATAGAACCCCACTGCCAAGGTAACAACACGTTCATAAAGATTGTGATAAAATGTTTTTAAAATACTTTTTAAAAAGACAAAACTGGTAAAGTATAAAATCATTTCATATGTATGAAGCAAAATTAATTCTACAAGTGGAAAAAATTATGATCATTTAATAGAGGAAACAAAATCCACAAACAATGATTCTCATTTCTCATATAAAAGACTTATCACTTGAAGCCTATTGTAACCACTCTCCCTGGGCCTTGATAGCTGAGTTTTTATTTCTTTCCTCGTCCTAAAACCAAGCCTCCATTTCACTTTCCAATCACCACCAACAAACCATGCTAGATGATTCACTTTTCCAAATACCCTTTACCTAGTATCTTTCCCCAACTAGAAGATAACCTTACTAATGGGCAAGAACTGTCCTGCTTACTGGCATTTGATTCACCAAGGTTTACTGGCATGTATTTCACCATTAATAAATGGTTTACAAAGTTATTGATCCCTAAATATGGTAATGGAAAAAATATTTCAAAAACAATTAGCAGCAAAATTAAATTTTCCTCATGAAATTTAAGGATCTTAACACCAAATTCAGTTGTCTTCAGGATCTGTTAGGTAGCAATCAATAAGTAATGAAACCGGGGCAGCTAGGTGGCGTAGTGGATAAAGCACCAGCCCTGGAGTCAGGAGTACCTAGGTTCAAATCCAGTCTCAGACACGTAATAATTACCTAGCTGTGTGGCCTTGGGCAAGCCACTTAACCCCATTAGCCTTGCAAAAAAACGTAAAAAAAAATAAGTAATGAAACCACAAAAACAATTGCACCTTACATATTATCTGTTGCAAAAGATGAGGTGAAGTATTTCTATAAATTCAACATGATTTTCAAAATTAAATCAACATATACTTTGGATTCTTAGGGACTTCAATTCAAAGGTAAGCCCAAGTGAGAAATGGTTCTGATGTAAGGCATGAAAGTCAAAGATTTTTGGACTACACAGAAATCTTACAACTCTTCATCATGAAAATTTTTCTTCCAGAGAAGTTTTCATGTCAGAAAATGGGAAATGGATAGAAATATCCCTGCTGTTCTTCACATATGACAATGCATTATCAAATTCCAGCATATATACTGACTATTTTCCATGGCTGAAATGCTCTCCCTCCTCATGTCTGCCTCCTGGATGACCTGTCTTCCTTTAAGTTGCAGATAAAATCCCAGAAGACTTTCCTGATTTCTCCCTTCCATCCCCTACTGCTAGTGCATCCTGTATATCTCTTATTTGGGCATAGTTGATATATTATGGCTCTTCTGTTATACTGTGACCTCCCTGAGAGATCAGGTACTGTCCTTTGGTCTTTCTCTGAAACCCCAGAAACTACACCTCATAGTAGGTACTTAATAAATGCAGATTGAGGAAATGCAGACAGATTGAGAAAATAATAACAACACACAATATTGATTTAATAACAACACAAATATTGATTTCATGTAGAAATTTAACAGACTCAATTGCCAAAGAAAACTATGAACAAAAAATTAAGATTGGGGGTCAGGTGGTAAGAGAAAGAGATAATGACAGATGATCTATATAATCATATGTAATTCTTAATATCAAAAGAAATAAAATTAAATCTGCAAGCATGAGTTGGAAATCTTGAGGCCAATTTATGGGAAGTCTTGAAAAAAGTCACACAGTGTAGACAGAACAAGTATGCAAAGGTTGCAATCTACAATGCTGAAGAGAGTGATTAGGTCAGTGAGCCCTTTCAGTATCTGAGGAATGATAGAGGAAGAATAATCTGAGTGAAGCAAAGCAACAAAGGACAAAATAAGATCATTGGATGGTTTTTATTCTGACTTGGGAAAAGAAGTAGAGTGAAATAAGAGTAGCCTTGAATACTAGGGCAAGGATCACACAGGATCTAGGGCAAAAAGGCATCATAGCCTTTACTATGTGCCAAACACGATGCTAAGCATTTTACAATTATTTTCTCATTATATCCTTACAACTCTGGGAAACAGACTACAAGTTAAGTGACTTGCACTTTAAGTTCAAATAACTACACAAGCAATGGGAATTCAGTAAACATCCTTTTTCCTGAGGAGTAACATGTTCAGGCCTGTACGTTAGGCAGTACTGAAAAGAGTGAACAAGAATGCTTTAACAGTTCAAGGTAGGAGCTTTAATAGGGTGATGGTAATGAGAGTAAAAAGAAAGAAGAGGTACCAAATGCATTGCAATATAAGCTAATTGACAAAGTTGGTAAATGAATGGATTAGATGATCTGTCCCAGCTATAAAGAGTTAGAACTAGCTTTTCACTAATTCTCTTATCTAGAATTTCACAGCTTTTTTGAAAATTTACATCTATAAATGTCTTTTTCTTTGAAGGTACAAGATAAGATGATGAAGCATAGTTAATAGTAGCAGCTTGTATTTTATAGTGTTTTAAAATCATAAGATGCTTTACATACATTATATCACTTGGGCTTCACAAAAGCCCTGTAACTTAAGTACCACAGGTATTATATTAAAGTCAAGGAGAAAAAAATTTAAAAAAAAAAATAAAGTCAAGGAGACTAGTAGGTCTAAAAGAAACCTTTGGGAATCACCTAATTCAATCATTCATTGCTGAAATAAGAAAACAGACTGAAAGAGGTAATATAATTAGTTTAAAAAATGTTTAATAAAAAACCTGTTATCTTATATAATTTTGCTATCTCTCATTTTATTTTTTTCGTGAAGGATATGATTTCTCTCTCAACACATTCAATTTAGATCAATGTATAGCATGGAAACAATCATCTTACAAATCTGAAAACATTATAAAATATCAGCTACTGTTATTAATAAACTATGCCTAAATAGCTTATACCTTCAAAGGAAAAATTTTATATATTTAAACTAAATTTATTCCTTCTTTTTATCTTTTTATTCTATCATGACCCTGTCCATGAAATATTTCCTTTCCCTGTCACATTGGAAGAATCACACACTTGGGCTATCTTCCTATTACTGCCAAATTCCTCATCTACCCTTGCTACTTACAAGTATGGGCCTTGGTTTTCTCACCTCTAAAATCAATGGCAAGAAAAAAACAATTCTAAAGCTCCTTCTAGCTCTAAAATTCAAGTGTTTAGGACACAAAGCAATGCTAAGATGAAATAATTTTTTTAAATTAGCATAATGACATGAGTAAAATAAATGAAAGTTTAATTAACCAAGAGAAATGAAACATTAGAATTTATTAAGTGGCATGTGTGTTTTATGTGTGTCTGTGTATGACAGAACTTGTGCTGGAAATGTATTACTACTAAAATAGCCTTCAAGAAACTCTCATTCTATAGAGGAACATGAACACATAAAGTATACATAAAATACTAGCAGCTTAGGAAGGAAAGAAAATCTGAAAAGATCTCATGTGGGAAATATTTGAGTTAAGTTTTGAAGGAAGATATGGAATGAGTATCTTCCGGGGGGGGGGGGGGGGGGGACACACGACCCAGTCTTGATCAGCAAAGACATAGAGAAGGGAGAAAGAATGTCACATGAGTAACAGTAAGAAGGCTAGCATGAATTTGGCAGACTATAAAGGAATGGTATGTAGCCAGGTTGTGAAGGGCTTTAATTGCCAAATGGAGATAATGTGAATTTCATGATTTAATGATGTTTATCCTTCACTCTAGAAGACGACCATGACATCTGGGAAGTAATGCCATGACATTCACATGAATTCAATTTCAGTGTGTGTGTGGGGCAGCGCTGTGCTAAGTCACAGCCTCATTTTTTCCTCTAGAGCCATCTGGGTCCATTGGCAGAAATGAATCAGGACGACTGGGGATAGCCCTAGATGTGAGACAATCGGGGTTAAGTGACTTGCCCAAGGTCACACAACTAGTAAGAGGATTTGAACTCAGGTTCTCCTGTCTCCAGGGTTAGTGTTTTATCATTGTGCCACCTAACTTAACCTGGGCAAGTCACTAGGATTTAATAGATAACCACTGACATTTACTGAATAAGACAGTGGCATTGTCACTTGTGCTTTAGGAGTATCTTTTTGTCAGCCATAGAAGCTGAACTGGAAAGGAGAAAAACTGAAAGCAAAACAAATTAGACCAGTTTCAATAGGCCAGGTGGCAGTTGACAAGGACCTGAACTAAAGTTGATGCTGTCAATAACAGAACCAACTATTTTGATAAGTTTTGCCATCTTAGTAGTGCTAGCCTTTTTTTAAGTAAGTTATTTTTTAAATGGTTATATTTATCTTCTAAAGAGATACAGACATAAAAATAATTTTCTTTAATGCATATCATTTAAGGATTAAAACTAATATATGAAAAAATACATTCAATTTTAATTAAAAATTGATAAAGTCCCTCAGACTACTGCTTGTGAAAAAAGATGGATTTCAGACTAGACATATACTAAAGGTAGTCATTTAATAATTCAATGTTGGGGCGGCTAGGTTGCACAGTGGATAGAGCACCGGCCCTGGAGTCAAGAGTACCTGAGTTCAAATCCAGTATCAAACACTTAATAATTACCTAGCTGTGTGGCCTTGGGCAAGTCATTTAACCCAATGCCTTGTAAAAAATAAAAAAATAAAATAATTCAAGGTCAATTTGGAAGAGGGGTTCTCCAGGGAAGTGCCCCAGAGATCTCTGATTTGTGTTATGATGTTTAATATTTTTACTAATGACTTGATAGTATAGAGGACACGCAATGCTGGGACAGTCAACATTTTGTATAATAGAGTTATCACACAACCAACAATATCTTCTATATCACATCTATCAAATGATCCAGAAAGATCCAAGAAATTTGCCTCCAACTTTAGGCAGCATCTATTCAAATGAAATTTCAAATGGAAAACCATAAATTGTTATAGCTTAATTCAAAAAAATAAACTTTTCAACTACAAGATGAAGACATAGCTAGATAGACACTTCTCTGACAATATTCTAGAAATTTCAGAGTATTGCAATGGTAACCAAAAAATGTATGCAGTCTTGAGCTACATTGAGAGGCACAGTGAACAGGAATACTTTAGTGAGATCACAACTGGATATTGTGCTTAGTTTGGAGCACCACATTTTAAGATGGATATTGATAAACATCAAATTACTATTATATAAAGATTTCTTAAAAATGAATCCACTTAGCCTGGAAAGAAGCTGATGTGGAGAAAAAATGAAGAAGGAAATGAGATAGAGAGCTGTTTTTCAGCATCTGAAAGGCTGAAAGATCCACACAAACAATCCTGTGCAAGAGGTGCTAGTGGGATGCCTCATTTAACAGCTGATTTAAATGTCCGAGACTTGACTCTAGGCTCAACTCTATAAGAACTGAGCCAACTGGCTGCTGCCATTGAAAGCAAAAGTACAACAGTGGAAAGAAGGTTTGAAAAGGCAAATTGAAATCTTTTTTTTTGTAGCTCTAATATATATCCAAAGATTCCCATCGCTGGGAGTCTTGCAGCAAAGGCTGAATAATTACTTCTTGGGTCTATTATAAAAATGATAGTCAAAAAATCATTCCAATGATCAGATTTTGTTCTGCTCATGGTGACCATCATAGTTCTCATCAGTCATTACTTTGCACTGCCCCGCTAATGCCAAGTTCAAGGACTAGAGGGTCTCAGGCTTACATCACTGAAATTTAACCCAGTACCTCTTGATCTCCTTCCCCTCCAAGGGATCCACCCTAGCCTGGAGTCAGGAAAACATGGAGTTCAAATCTAACTTCAGACACTTACTAGATGTGTGACCATGGTCAAGTCATTTAACCACTTCTGCCTCAGCTTCCTCACCTGCAAAATGAGCTGGAAAAAGAAATGGCTCAATACTCCAGTCTCTTTATCAAGAGTCAAGGCAAAACTGAAAGGACTGAAAACAAATGATTGATTGATACATGTGAGAACTTACTTCTTATTAATGGTACCCTTGGGCAATGGTACACGTGTAGTAATCATATCAAGATCAAAGAATATGAATCTTTTAGTCACTTAATTTGCATTAAGTTCAAACAAGCTTTCCAAAATGGAAATCAGTAGACCCACTGATAAACTAGAGTGTTCAGAGGAGGGCACTGGTGTACCCGTCTTTCTACAACTCTTGCAACAAGAAATCTTCCCATCAGTCAGTTTTGCCAATTTACAGAGTGTAGGGCAGAAAAATGCAAACCAAAATATCCTAATCATTCGTGATTTGTAGCATTCTTTCATTTACAATTCTTTTTGGATTGTCTGTTTATATCTTTTGACCAGTTATCTACTGGGAGTGGCTTTTGGTCACACACATATGTTAATGGTTTATATATCTTGGATATTAAATCCTTATTAAAGAAATGTGAAAAAAAAAAGAAATGTGATACAAAGATTTCTTTTTTCCTATTCAAATACTTTCTTTCCAGGTGCATTATTTTATTTGTGCAGAAGTTTTTCAATTTCATATAATCAAAGTTATATATTCTCTCTTTTCTTATTTTATCTACAACCAAGAAGTATACAATCTGCTTCTCTACTAGAGGAGATGGAACGTATGTATGTATGTATGTACATGTAAGTATATACAAAATAAATACAATAATACCAGATAACTTGGGGTAGGTGAGAGAGTGAAAAAGGACTCATATAAGGAGGTGTCCAACTTTGAAGGAAACTTGGGATTATTGAGCATAGAGATGAAAAGAAAAGAGTATAGAAAGGTACAAAGATAAGAAATGGAGCAGCAACTACAAAGAACAATAAAAAGGGCAGCAGAGTACCAAGGAATACTATATAAACCTGGAAAGGTAAGTTAGAACCAGATTATAATTGGTTTAAATGACTTTCTCAGTTTTTCCCCTATTTGCTGGTTCTTTCACTACTGCATATAAATATGTTTAAGACTAACCTGTTCACAAAAAGTTTTTCATCTGACCCTAGCTAATCACTCAAGAAATCACTCTTCCTATTTCACAACCAACTGGGGGAAGGGGGGGGAGAGAAGGGGAGGAAGCTCTCTAATTTGCTCCCACTTCCTCTCCTCTCTCACACATTTTACATCCCCTTTGTGATCTGGCATCCATTCCCCACTCAACTAAAATTATCTCTCCAAATTTAACATGATTTCTTAATTGACAGATCCATTGGTCTTTTCTTAATCTTTATCTTTCTAGACTTCTCTGCAAGTATCTGATACTGTTAACCATCTTATTTCCCCTTGAGAAAGCTCCATTAGTTTCTGTGACACTCTTTTATTGGTTATCCTCTTGTCTGACTACTTCCTTTTCAGTCTTCTGATGAATCATCAGTTATATCCTGCCCCCAAAATGAACTTTAATGATCCCTCTTTTAGCTTCTGTGAGTTCTCCTGGTTATCATATAGCTTTCCTAAAAGCTAAAATAAGAAATGGCACAATTAACGTAATTACTTGAAAAACAGACTTGAGTAAGTGGAAACTAATGAGTCTATGAGGCATTAAGAATGAGTCAAGCAAAATCAAAAATTTATTTTTTCATAAGAATATTTAAAAATATTCATTGGGAAAACAACTGGGGGCAGCTAGATGGTGTAGTGGATAGAGCACCAGTCCATGTGTCGGGAGGACCTGAGTTCAAATGTGATCTCAAACACTTAATAATTGTTTGACCTTGGCAAGTCAATTTAACCCCATTGCCTTAAATAAATAAAATTTTAAAAACTGATCTTTTCTTAATGCAAATTTTACTTTAGTTTTCCCCCTGGTTACATGAAAAAACCAAGTTTCAACATTCATCTCCAGGAGAGAAAATGAGCTGTTATGATTAAAAAAGAGCTTAGAGAATATTTTTCAAGAAATCATGGAGAAAAACTATCCAGATATCCTGGAACCAGAGGCTAAAAATAGTCACTGAAAGAATCCACTGATCCCCTCCTGAAAGGGATCCCCAAAAGAAAACACCAAGGAATATTGTAGCCAAATTTCAAAATTATCAGATCAAGGAGAAAGTGCTGCAGGCAGTCAGAAAGAAACAATTCAAATACCAAGGAGGCACAGTCAGGATTATGTAGAACTTGAAAGCATCAACATTAAAGGATCAAAGGGCCTAGAATATGATATTCTGGAGGGCAAAGGAGCTTGGAGTACAACCTCAAGAATCAACTACCCAGAAAAATTGAGCATAGTCTTTTAGGGGAAAGATAGACATTTAACTGTATAGATGACTTTCAAATTCTCCTGATGAAAACACCAGAGATAAACAGAAAATTCAATCTTCAAATGTGAGACTTAAGAGACGCATAAAAAGGAAGAGAAGGGAAAAGAAAAAGAATAGTATTCAAGGACATTAAATTGGTTACATCCTTATATGGGAGGATGATATTATTAACTGTTATCTCAGAGAGAGTATACTTAGAAGGTATGGGCATAATTTAATTTTGATGGAATGATTTTTTAAAATTAAGACATTTTTAAAAAAGCAATTGTCCTGGGATGGGAGAAGAGAGGAGGCAAAATATAGTAAATTACATCCACATGAAGAGATGCAAAGGACCTATTACAGTAAAGGGAAAGAAGGGAGAGGGTGAGAACTGATTGAACATCACTTATCAGATTTGGTTCAAAGAGGATATGGGAGGG
The DNA here is from genome assembly GCF_037893015.1 of Macrotis lagotis. Taxonomy (NCBI): domain Eukaryota; kingdom Metazoa; phylum Chordata; class Mammalia; order Peramelemorphia; family Peramelidae; genus Macrotis; species Macrotis lagotis. Next base: position 455,974,856 of record NC_133666.1, on the reverse strand, counting down.
AGAAGGAAAGAAGGGCTATGGGGAAAGAAAAGGAAGAAGGTCTTAAAGAAGAGAGATGGTGATCAAAAGCAAAACACTAGTGAGGTGAATCAGATTGAAAGGAAAAAGGAAATGGAAGGTAAAAAAGAGTTATGGGATGAATTCTCCCATAAAATGAAAACAGGTAGCAGAGTGGGTTAAGAATCAGTATTTGAAGAAAACACATTTGAAGCAGAGATACACATGGAGTAGGGGTAAAAGTCTAGAGTATAATATATTATGCTTCAACTAAAGTGAAAAAGCAGAGGTAGCCATCCTGATCTCAGATAAAGCAAAAGCAAAAATAAATCTCATTAAAAGGGATAAGGAAACTAAATCTTCTAGCACAGACAATGAAGTAATATCAATATTAAACATAATACACCAAGCAGTATAGCATCCAAATTCTTACAGATGTTAAATGTGTTACAAGAAGACATAGACAGCAAAACTATACTGGTGGGGAACCTCAACCTCCCTACCTCAGAATTAGATAAATCTAATCACAAAATAAACAAGAAGGAAGTTAAGGAGGTGAATAGAATTTTAGAAAAGCTGGATATGACAGACCTCTGGGGAAAAGTGAATGGGAATAAAATGGAATAGATCTTTTTCTCTGCAGTACATGGCACCTACACAAAAAATTGACCATGTATTAGGGCATTAAAAACCTCAGAGTAAAATGCAGAAAGACAGAAATATTAAATGCATCCTTTTCAGATATTGATGAAATAAAAATCATGTGTAATAAATGGTCATGGAAAGACAAACTAAAAAGTGTAAATTTTCAAGAATGAGTGGATCAAATAACAAAGCATAGAAATAATAATTTCATATAAGACAAAGATAATTGTGAAACATACCAAAACATGTGGGCAAAGCAGTTATGAATAAAAAAGATATCAATGAACTGGGCATGCAACTAAAAAAGCTAGATAAAGGACAAATTAACTATCTCCAATTAAATACCAAATTAGAAGTTCTGAAAATCAGAGAAATAAAACTGAAAGAAAACTATTAAACTAATAAAACTGAGTTGTTTTTATGAAAAATAAAATAGTATGAAAACCAAATTAACAGTATCAAAAATGAAAAGGATGAATTTACCACTATTGAGGAATAAATAATTTGAAGCTATTTTGCCCAACTTACATCAATAAATCAGACTAAGTAAAATGAATATTTTCAAAAACACAAATTGCCCAGAAAAAAGAAATTGAATAAGCCATCAATGAACTCCCTAAGAAAAAAATCTCCAGGGTCAGATGGATTTTACAAGTGAATTACTTAAACATTTAGTTAATTCAAATTCTATATAAAGTATCTGAAAAATCAGATGAAGAAGGAATTCTGTGACACCAATATGGTGCTGATACCTAATACTTAAACAGAAAGTATGGACATAATTTAATTTTGATGGAATGATTTTTAAAAATTAAGACATTTTAAATTTTTTGTAAAAGAGCAAAAAAATTTTAGACCAATTTTCCTAATGAATACTGACAAAAATATTTTAAATAAAATATTAGCAAAGTAATTAGAGCAAGTTATCACTAGGATGATACACTATGACCAGGTATGATTTATACCAGGAATACAGGGCTAATTTAATATTAGGAAAACAATTAGCATAATTGGCCATATCAATAACAAAACTAACAGAAATCACAAGATCTCAATAGATGCTGGAAAAACTTTTGACAAAAGATAGCACACATTCCTATTAAAAACAAAGCATAGGAATAAATGGAATTATTTTTAGCATGATAAATAGTATCTACTAGCAAACATCACATGTAATGGAGATAAGCTAGAAGCATTCCAAATAAGATCAAGGGTGAAACAAGGATGACCATTATCACCACTACTATTAAACATTGTATTAGAAATGTTAGCTTTACAAAGTAAACTAGAGATTCTGGATCCTAGAATCCATAAAGAGCAGGAAAGTGCTAGGAGCTAGGAAATTAATGAGGGACAGGCATTCTAGTCTAATTTAATGTTTTGTTATCAAGTTTTTCTTCTCAAAATAACTCTTCCATCTTTTCCCCCCAATAAACATATTCTGAAAGTACAAAAATAAAATATTACCTTCTCAAGAAATTGAAGGAATAAAGCAGGCAATGAGAAAACAAATCTTTGCAAATGATAAGATGGTATACTTAAGAAAATCCTAGAAAATCCACTAAAAAACCACTTGAAATATTTAGCAACTTTAGTAGCATTTCAGGATATTAAATAAAAGCTCATAAATCATCTGTATTTCTATATATTACCAACAAAGCCAAAGAGCAAGAGTTAGAAAGAGAAACTCCATTTAAAGTAACTGTAGACAATATAATTCTACTTAAATTACTTATTCAACCAAAAAACTATTTTACAGAGCTAGAAAAAAATAGTAACAAAATTCATCTGGGGCAACAAAAGATTAAGAATATCAAGGGAATTAATGAAAAAGTGCAAAGGAAATTTGCTTTATATTATAAAGCATCAGTCATCAAAACTGTTTTGGCTAAGAAACAGAGTGGTGGATCAGTGAAATAGATTAGGCACAAAAGAAATATTTATATGACTACAGTAATCTACTGTTTGATAAGCCCAAAGATCCCAGCTTCTTGAATAAGAACTCACTCTTTAATAAAAGCTGCTAGAAAAATTGGAAAATAGTATGGCACAAACTAGACACAGACCATCATCTCACACTTTATACCAGGGCTGGGGAACATCCATCCTTGCAGGCCGTATAAGGTCCTAGAAATCATTTGGTCTGGTGCTGCCATGACAACGGTGGAAATTTTTGAAGGTAAATTAATTAAATCTTTGATCAAATATTGCAGGCTAATTGTTAATTGATAATTTTGTATGACCCATTAGGAGGAAAAAGTTTCCCCACCAGTGCCCCATACTTAGAGAAGGTTCAGGATTTAAATATAAAAGGTTATACTATAAGCCATTTTCAGATCTATGGAAAGGGGAGCAATTTATGACCAAAGAAGAATATAAAATGGATAATTCTGATTATATTAAGTTAAAAACTTTTTACATAAATAAAACCAGTGCAAGATTAAAAGGAATGTAGTAAGTTGGGAACAATTTTTACAGCTAGTGTTTCTGATAAAGCACTCATTTCTAAAATATATGGAGAACTGAGTCAAAATTTATAAGGATATAAATTAATCCCCCAATTGATAACTGGTGAAAAGATATAAACAAGCACTTTTCAGAGGAAGAAATTACAGCTATCTATAGTCATATGAAAAATGCCCTAAATCACTAATTATTAGAGAAATGCAAATTAAAACAACTCTAAAAAACTGTATCACATCTTATCAGATTGGTCAGTACGACAAAAAAAGGAAAATGATTAATGTTAGAGGGGATATAGGAAAACTGAAACACTAAAGCATTGTTCATGGAATTGGGAACTAATCCAACCAATGTGGAGAGCAATTTGAAACTAGGTAATAAAACTGCATACTCTTTGATCCACCAATATTACTACTAGGTCTATATCCTAAAGAGATCATAAGAAAAGGTAAAACCCCTTATGTACAAAAATATTTATAGCAGCTCTTTTTGTAGTGACAAAGAATTGGAAATTGAAGGGATGCTTATCAACTGGGGAAGGACTGAACAAAATGTAGTATAAGAATGCGGAGCACTATTATTTTATCAGAAATCATAAGTGGCCAGATTTCAGAAAAGCCTGGAAAGACTTGCATGAACTGAAGCTGAATGAAGTGAGCAGAACCAAAAGAACATTATACATCTTAACAGTTGCTGTTAAACATTGATAGATTTCTTCTTCTCAGCAGTACAATAACCAAAGGCAATTTTAAAGGATATGTGATAGAAAATGCCAGCCAGATTCTAAATGCAGACCAAAGCAAACTATTTTTGATTTTTAAAATATTTTTGCTTTATGCTACCCCCCTCTCGATTCTTCTTTCACAACAAGACTAATATGGAAATAATTGTTAACATAAATATACATGTAGAAACTGTATTAAATAGAGAAGAGGGGAGGGAGAAAAATGTGGAACTCAAAATGTTACAAAGAAACGATTGCTGAAAACTACCTTTGCACATAGTAGGAAAAATGAATTAAAAAAAAAAAGAATGAATCTTTTACAATAGTGCCATTTTTTATTTTTCCTTATTCCCAATTTCCATTTTAAGAATTCATTCAGTGCTATGGAAATCAAAATAACTAAATCTGATCTGATCACGTTAATTATTAAAGAATTAGGAAAATCATTTAAATTCCAACAGATCTATATGAACTTGTGGATTTCATAGTTCCCTCTCCTCCCCACACACAATGATATAGATCTTTACCTATTCCTGACTGTCCATCCAGTTCATGTTTTCCCAAAAGTTTGCTAAAAAGAATCCACCCCAAGGTGCTGACAACTTTCCTCAATTTCTCTTGATCTCAAGAGGATACTGGGGGAGGAAATCTGACTTTCTACCTCAATCCTGCCAAGTGATCAATACATCTTTGCTTGCTGACGTACAAATTCTATGATAATATACATTATTCTTCAAAATTCTTCAATCATTATGTTTATTCACACTAATTATACTCTAAATGGTAGAGTAAGTAGAGTTCTGGGTCTGGAGTGAGAACCTCATATGCTTACTAACCAGCATGTTCCTGGGTAAATCACTTATCTTATTTCAATTTCCTCAACTGTAAAATGGGGATAATAAAAGTACCTATCTCACAAGTAAGGATCAAATTAGATAATATTTGTAAAGCGCTTAGCATAGTGCCTAACAGAATATGTAGTTCATGCTTGATCCTTTCCCCCCAGAACCCATGTAATATTCATTTTAGTTCTTCAGAGGCATAATTTTAGTTCTTCAGAGGCATAGTGTTGCAAGTTTTGCTATAAATCAACACTGGTAAAATGTTAATATATTGAAAAGTTGGAACTTTTTTACTTTGATAGGAAGTTAGGATGATTTCCTTAAAACAATATAGACTGTTTTCTACCTCCTTTTCAACTCCTCAGTCCAGTCCACTTCATTTAACAAGTTCTATAGGTCATCCATTCAAATACTTGTTGAAACACAGACAAGAGACACTATTCACCCACTCATTTATCTGTGTACAGGTCAAAAACCTCTGAGTGGAACCTTTTACAGGAGGCTCAACAACATCAGGGCTTGCTGAAAACTACACAAAAATCATCTTTACACAGAAGAATCTATTTAAAGGGTCTCACTAACCATGGGGATTCACTCAACTTGGACTCTGCCCAGAATCTCCTCCATTACAGTGGCAAATACTTTTGGTAAATTTCTATCCAGTCCATTGGACAAGGATTTCACATTGAAAGTAGAACAGTCAAAATACACTGAGAACTATATTAATCCAAATGTCATCTGAATCTCAACTGAACTACATTCCAGACATTTTCCCTTTAATTTAATAGACTTTGCAACTTGTTTTCCCTGATTGCTTTTTCTTCTAAATTTGAAAGTTTTCATTTAGGCTGCCAAGAATTAAAATAATAGCTTGCTTCTTTGCAGCTGCAGGACCTCTCTCAAGGGCAAGGGGAAAAAAAAAAGATTCATACACATCCATCAAGGCGAAGTCTGGCAATATTAAAATGTTAAGTAGACCAAGGAATACAACTTGAAAGGAAATATTACAGAAATATAAAACATTCTTTCCATATTGAGTCAATAAAAAGCAAAACCATAGTTTCTACCTTTATGCCTCATGAGCCATCCTTTTATATAATTAAACTTTGATAATCTGGATTGTTAAATGAATAGGGTCATACTGATAAATTTAATTTTCTAGTTAATTCAGTGGAAAAAAACTTGCAGTTAAATACTTTCTAAAATTGAATTCTCTGGGAATTAAGTCTTTATTATAGAGGCATCTTTTTAAATAAAAATACAACCCTTTATAAAAATCAGTTGAAACATAGCTACAATTTGCAAAGTCAAAGGACAAAATATATTTTCCTACATGGCTTCTCTTTGTCCATACTCAGGGGAGTATAAATGGGTTTGATGGCACACACAGCTGTGATAACTAGAAAGTGTATACTTTTTCTCTCTACCTTGCCCTCTTTTTCTACACCCATTTTCCCCTTTAATGATCATCAACCCTATCAGTGTCTATACAACATTTTTTTTAAGTTTTAAAATTTAATTTTATTTATTTTCACATTATTACAAAATTCATGTTGTAAAAGTAAACATAATCCTTGCCTTACAAAGATAGAGAAACCTCAAGAAAAATAAAGTGAGAGGAAAAAGGAAAAAAATGTGCTTCAGTCTGTGTTTACATACCATCAAGCTCTCTGGATCAAATTCTTTATCATAAGTCCATCATAGAAGTTGCTACAATATTTTCCCCCCACAGTTGCTTCTGTATTTCCCTCCCTATTCCCATTTATTCTTCTCTCTCTCTCTCTCCCTTTCACTTTGTCCCTCCTTCAAAAGTGTGTTGTGGAGCAACCAGGTGGCACAATGGACAAAGCACTTGCCCTGGAACCAGGAGGACCCAAGCCCAAATCCAGCCCCAGACACCCAATAACCACCTAGCTGTGTGACTCCAGGCAAGCCACCCAATCCCACCACACTACAAAAAATCCAAATATCAAAAGTGTTTACTTCTAACAGAAGAGATAGTTAATGCTTGATCCTTCCCCCCAGAACCCAGAGAATACTCATTTTAGTTCTACAGAGGCAATAGTGTTCCAAGTCTCTCTGCTATAAAGCAACACTGGCAAAATGTTAATATTGAAAAGGTGGAACTTCTTTACTTTGATAGGAATCTGACTAACTCACCCATGTTCTTTCCTCTCTTCTGTCACCTACATTCCCCCTCCCCTCCCTTGTCCCCTTTCTCCCATCCCTTTCTCCTCCTTTTTCCTCCAGGGAAAGATAGATTTCTACACCCTACTGAGCCACAAAACACACTTAAGTTTATAGACTAAAGAAGTTTCCTGGCCTAATAGCATAGGCCTAGTCCAGGAACAAATAAAAAAATCATTTCAACCATGAATTAGTTAAACTCCCATTTTATACAAAGATGACTATGAGCTATGTCCTTGAGTGTCCCCAAAAAAGCTCTGTCTTGGGTTGGCCTCTTTTCTTTCATTTTACACTATCTTAACTTGGTGAATTCAATAATACCCATAGGTTTAACTATTATTTCTATACAAATGATTTTCAGATCTATGAATGGCAGAAAATTATAGCCACATAAAGGGAATTTCAGTTTTGAATTACAGAAGTGGATCACTTATGGACAAGGCTAAGATGGGGGGGGTATAATCACCCCTTTAAGTGACTAAGGTGGAATAAAGGTGCAGGTTATGTAAGTTGAAGAAGATGAAGAACTGGGAGGTCAGAGTGTTTCCACAGTGCTGAAGTTTCCAAGATTAAGGGCAGGGATTAGAGAAAAATGACTGTCAGGTAGGAACTCTCAGAGAAAAGAGGGACAAAGACCTGGGGGCCAGTAGATAATTGTTACCAGTACTTGGATAGGGCATTAAGTTTAGAAGGAGGGATCCTATTAGGAAGATAGCTTGCTAAGTGATAGAAGAAAGAGAAGAATTTATAAATAGTAGTAAAAAACAAGGACTAAATCTTTATCTCTGTCCAGTGAACTCAGAGAAGGAACACTCAATACTAAAAAAGAGTACTTAGAAATGTTTTGTCTCCTGGGGAAAGACAGAGTTCCTCAAATGCAATGAGATAGTTCTAGAAGTTTGCAGGTGAGTCCAACCTCAAAACCCATTCATGCAGTTTGGTACCCATTGGTACTCAATACCCATTTGGTAATATGGATAACATTGTAGTCACAAATAAATATTGAATTCTAAATGTAGGCCTTGACAAGTTTTTGTTGGACAATGAGGCCCAGAAGAGCTCAAAGGCTAGATACTCATTTTTTTTAGAGGAAACTCTATATGAGAAGAATCCATAGTCATAAGGTAGCATCCTTGATGAAAATATGAAAAAGAAAGTCCACTCTTGCAAATATTATACAGATACCTTTATACTGATTGTCACACATCTGAAAAGTTCATAAAATAAATTATTTGACTGTTCTTATTGCTTGATGACTATTTTTATTGTTTTTAAAAAGAATGCTATTAAAGTTTTCTTCCAGTGAAGTGTCTCTTGTGTATATCAAGCACATATGAGGTTCTTAGCAAACAGAAATAAATACTTTTTATTATCTTGATGAATATTAATTAAGTTAGGCAAAAAATAGAGAATAACATGTCTGCCAAGGATTTTTGCCACCATCATGGAGGATATCCAAGAGAAAATTCAATTTTTTTTGGGGGGGGAGGGGGACACATTGGGGTTAAGTGACTTGCCAAGGGAGGGTAACATAGCTAGCAAGTATCCGAGGTCAAATTGGAACTCAGGTCCTCTGGACTCCAGGGAGTACTCTATCCACTATATCACCCAGCTTTCCCTTACAGAGTTCAAATTTAAAAGGTATTCCATATAAGTAGTGAGATCTTCAAAAACTCATTTGCAGATGACATCATGCTGATTATTTCAAGCCTGAAATCCTGAAGAGCCTCCCAGAAGAGATATTTTGTTAACTCAGAAATCAGAATGATTATTTCCACAGGAAAAATTAAGCGAATGGAGGAATTACAATGGCCAGTTTCTGATATATAATCACAAGACTAACCTACAGTGTTGATCCATCAGTACCTAATAAGTTAGGTGGACATTGTAAGTGAAATGTAAACTGGACCCAGAAGTCAGTAAGTGAAAAAGAGAGTATAGATTCCACCTTGAAAATTTCACTGCACTCCAAACAAAATCTCATGACTTAACACCAACATTTTTCTAGTAACATTATATGAAGCTATACAACATACATATACACACAAGAAAACAGGAAAAACAAAATTTCCCAAAAATTGAAGTAATAAGTAATGGTAACCAAAGGGCAATGAAGAGATGCCTCATTAGCATAAAGCAACTATGATACATGACCAATGAAAAATTGAACAGATTAATAAATAACCTGATTTTTTAAAAAGTATAGCATCAGAAGAGATTGAGTCAATTACAAATCAAGGGACAAGGATGGACATTTGGAGTGTTATATTGGTACATACAAAATGTCAAGATCCCTAGAGAAAATACCCAAGCAAATTGTGTGGACACTGTTAATGAAATATAAGAAGATACCAACAAGTACTGAATGAGATTAAATAGAGTAAATGGTCTGAGACATGGAATAGATGGTCTACAAATCTGTTCAAATTGAAGTATTGTCATACAAATTAAACGACACTTTAATAAAGGATTCATTGAAAAATATTTGGTAAATCTTTATGAAAAGTCTCTAATGTTTTAAAAAATAAAAATAAGTAATGATTTTTTAAAATTTTTATAGCTAACTTGGGGAAGAGGAGCCAGGAAACAAATTGGCTAATAGCATTAAAATGGTACTATGAGTCTTCTAGTCACAATTTTTAATTGGTTATACACTAGTAAATACAATTACTTTGACTTTTAGACCCTATGTGGCATGAATGACTAATTTCATTTCTACTCTGCTTCAAAGAATATTTAGAATGATAATAGAACCTTAAATGTATGCCTTTCTCCTTCCTTACAAAAAACACATACTCTTTCCCTCCTCTCTCCCTCACTTGTTTGTTATCTTCATTCCTATCCCTAGAGAATTCCTTTTCTAAGGGACAAGGATCTAAAAAGTTAATCATCAACATTCCACTCAAAAAATCTTCTGCTTTCATTTTCACTTCACTTTAAATAAATGAGAAATCAATAAGAAGTTATGGACTTCAATATGTTTGGAATACATTAAGATGCAGGGGTTAGGAATTAGAGGGAATAGAAAAATTCAATCCATTTATCAGATTTTGTTTTGAGTATCTGACTAATACCAGAAGTTTATGGCACTTTGTTACCCTGTTCATTACATTCATCTCAATTCTACTGTTTGCATTATTATATTGTTTTTGTGCCAGTACTGAAAATGTCACTGTTTTTGTCCTCTTCTGCTTACGTTTGCTCTCATTCCCATTCCCTAATCACAACACAAAAAGTTCCTAGTTGTTGAAAAACATCTTCCCAAAGTCAGGCTTTTCTCCCAACTCTCATATCTCCTTGGCTTCTTACCAAGCCCTAGAAAAGAGCTAGAATCCTTCCACTACCCTCAAATCTGATTCTAAAGAATTCTTTTATTCCTTTAAGTTAAGTCAAGTCAATAAACATTTATTAAGCCCACTGTGCAATGCATAGTACTAAATAAAAAAATGGAAACAAAGAAATGGAACAAAAAAGTTCCTGCCTTCAAAGAATTTCAGAAATTCATTAATTAGTATGGCATTCTCTAAGTTTGTCACAATGTAGAATAGTTTCCTCTAAAATAAGAAAGATCATTCTGTTAAGATACAATTCCTATCCTCAAGAAATTAATATTTTTGTTAGAAGGTAAGTATTTAAACATCTCAATGAATTCTTTATTCCACTGATACAAACAAGGTTAAAAGATGTAAAATACAGTAAACAACATAAGAAGTAGCCTCCAATTTATGAATGAGCAGTGTTCTATATGGCAATAGTTTCTCACTGGAACATACTTTCCAGATGAAAAAAAGTATTAAATATGGGGTTAGATTACTGGACTATTTCAAACAAACTAGAAACCAATAGATAATTAAATGAAGAAATTAATGACAACACAAATACTATAATTACCCCCTAAGGAGTGTTAAATGTTTCTACTGAAAAAATGCACTGAATACTCCTGTTTGGGAAACCACTAACATGTAGCCTCTACCAAAGACTCTTTCATCCCTTAAACACACATACTTTAAAGGTTTCCTAAGGATTTTCCTAACAACATCAACAAAAAGAACATATTAAACATGGGAAATTTACATAGTTTCAAAAAAGCTTAAAGTCAGATAAGTAAGTTATGACTTGTAGCATTTAAAATGTAAAAAAAGTTAAGTTTGAACTTCCAGTGCTCTTAAGGGCTCTAGAAAATTGCTTTCCTTTACAAATCTTCATTTACGGCTTATGCTTGTCCATTCCATAAAAGTTTCTTTCTGTGCTGTACTTCCTTTTACTCTCTCTCTCTCTCCTTCCCTCCCTGAAGAGGACAAGAAAGAGATAATGGCAGACCTTTAATTACATAATAGCTAATATAAGGTTCATCACTATTTTATCAAAAACCTATGCTATTTTTTAAGATTCTTCCTTCTCTTTAACGGAAAGGTATCTAAAGCATTTATCAAAGAAGTTGGGAGAGGGCATATATGTGTGTGTGTGTGTGTGTGTGTGTGTGTATGTGTGTATATATATACATATATAAATACACACACACACACAAATATACATATATAGATATAGGGTGTGTGTGTGTGTGTGTAGTAATGTTCACGAAAGTTTAATGATGATTTGGTTTTTTTGGTAAATACTTGCATTTTAGGTTAAATACAAAAAGAGAAAAGAAAAGTAATTTCAATGAACACAGCAGACCATAAGAGAGAATTCAATATAAAACAATAAATGTTCATTTCAAGAAAATATTACACATTACTTACAAAGTTGCCCAGCTTTTCTCTACTTTATTTTCTTGTCCTCTGCTGAAAACTTAAAAAAATTTTTTCTTCTCCCTCCACCCCCCACTCTAAAGAGGCTACATACAATTAAGCATGAACATATATGTATTTATGCATAAATAACTATAAACATACACACACATATATAATTCATACATATAAATGTAAGATTGTACTATCCTTATTTCTTCCTATCATCTGTTTCTCTGAAGGTAGATAGAATCTTCTTTCTATGTTTTTCTAAATAAATCAGCTCAACATTTCCTAAACCACAGCAACATTTCAATACAATCACATCCTACCTGAAAGACTGTCTCAAAATTCCCCTCCCCCAATTTTCTGCATTCCTTCTATTCTTGCCTAATAGGTTTTATTTATTCAAGAAAATTTAAAAGAATTAAAATTAATCTTTTTACATTCTAACAATGCTTTCAATTCATAATATAGTTTTAAGGTATGATATTGCTGATTCTCCTTTCTTTACATCCTTTTTCCCTGGTTTCTTTGAAATTCTTGATTTTGTTCTTCCAAATGAACTGTTATTTTTTCTAATTCAGTAAAATAATTTTAGCAACTTAATTGGGATAACATTAAATAAACAGATTAATTGGATAAAACTGTCATTTTAAAAATTATATTTTTTTTCTAATTTTACCTGAAGCTCTCTTGATTTTTAAAGTTCTTTTAGATCCCACACAACCTGTGGGCTACCTCTCAACCCAAAGCTTGTTATATAACTGACTATACAGAACTGGTCTGGTGGTGCTTGTACTTCACTCAAGCCAAGCCTCTGCCCCTGGGGGGGGGCAAGTCTTTCCTGGAGGGTCTTTTCAAGTAGTCTTTGGACTACTTTAACCCCCATGCTTATTACTACAATGTTCAGACATTTTTGGTGGAGGAAATTTGGTGAGTTTAAGGTTTTCTAATCTACTCTGCCATTTTCCCAGAAATCTCTCTACAAAAAATATTTCAAAAATAACAGTGAAGGAGAAGATAATGGAACTATGGGGGGGGGGGGTTGTGTCTCTTAACTCACCACTGCTATTTCTGAAATTTTAGATACTATTTTGGATCTGACATTGGTATGAGCTGAGAAAGAGAAAAGGAATGGAAAAAATAAAAGGAATAGGGGGAGAGAAAATAAAGCTCTTCAGTTTAGGGCTGCTCTTGAAAAGAACTTTCAAAATACAATTCTATGACTGAACAAGTTGTGGTATATAATTGTGAGGAAATATTATTATCCTAAAAGAAATGACAAGCAAGGTGCTCTCAGAAAAACCTGGAAAGACTTAAATGAACTGATGAAAGTGAAGTGAGCAGCACCAGGGGAACACTGTGTAGTAACAGCAATATCAGTGATAAATTGTGAATGACAGCTATTCTCAGCAAGACAATTCAGAAGGACTTTTGATGAAAAATGCCATCCCAGGGCAGCTGGGTGGCGCAGTAGATGGAGCACTGGCCCTGGAGTCAGGAGTACCTGAGTTCAAATCTGACTCAGACATTTAGTAATTATCTAGCTGTGTAACCTTGGGCAAATTACTTAACACCACTGCTTTGCAAATTCTTTTTTACTTTATTTTTCTTTTTTTAGTTTTTGCAAGGCAATGGGGTTAAGTGGCTTGCCCAAGGCCATGCAGCTAGGTAATTATTAAGTGTCTGAGGTCGGATTTGAACTCAGGTATTCCTGACTCCAGGGCCGGTGCTCTATATACTGTGCCACCTAGCCGCCCCTACTTTATTTTTGCTTGGGGTTTTTTTTTTCTGTTTTCTTTCACAACACGACTATCATGGAAATGTTTTGCATGATGAAAATGCTTGTCTTCTCATAGAGTGGGGAGGGGAGGATCAAAGGAAACAATATGCAACTCAAAATATTTTAAAATGAAATATTAAAAACTGTTTTTACATGTAATTGGAAAAAGATAATTAAATTACCAATTCTTCATATGCCATCTCCATATAACCTGAATTAAATTCATCATCTTTTTTTCCCCACTGCCTTACCTCATACTACGTACAGTGGTCAATATTCCACATCTGCCCTCTCCTCCGTCCACTCTATCATACTGATAACCATGATCATCTTTTTTATTTCAATCTGGAACCTCTCTACTTTCTAATACTGTTACCACTTTTCAGTCAGGAGTAAGATCAATGGTTTCTCATCAGTAGTATCTGTGACACAATGAGTTAGTTACTTCCTAGTGCTGCCTAACTTTTGATCCCCTCAAATGAGAACAGGAGCAAACCTTCATCTGGACACAGCCTTAACTTTCCATTTCCTGCTGGGTATAGCATGCCTTTTGAAGGAAAGCAGCACGTATCTTCCAATTGCTCTAAAGTGATTTTTCTCCCTGAAAAGGTTGTCTACCTTTTCCTTCTGTCAACTAATTTCCAGCCTCCTCAGTGAGAAGAGGAGTTGCACAGGGTCAAGTTAATCTTCCTAATATCCCAAAACAGCAGCCTCTTATGTTTCCTATTTCCTGCACAAATTCCTCATCATGATGTGGAAAATCTTTGGTGCAAAGAGAAACAACTCCCCTTTGACCTTAGGCCTTTCATCTCCTGTAGAGCCTAACCACTGAGGGAAGAGAAAAAGGAAAACTGGTCGGGAGTGGAATTTTTTTCTCCACCATGCAGGTTTGATTTTCATTTCCGGCTGTGCCCCTTTCTAGCCAAATGTTCATCTTTCATAGGAAGGATAGTTTTAGCAGGACTTCCCATCTGACCACCTGACCATTTGCCTCCCATTTTAGACGGCACTTGTCTCCAGTCTACCTTGAGGAAATGAAGTGGCATCCTCAGAAGCAATCGTGAACATTCTAATATCTGATTGGACACTTCATATTCTGATGATTCTGGATCTACATATCATTTCCTAACCCCACCTCCCAATTTCTTGTTGTAATCCTCCTTAATCCTGACATCCTGGAAGTTTCAACCAAATTCTAGTTTCAACCAAATATAATCTTTCATTGTAACCTGAGGAATGGTTATTTCTTAAACAATCTTCTCTTCATTCCAAATCTTTTTTCCTTTCTCATCCTTCTACCTACTAGCTTATTGAAACCTGGTTTCCCCTTTGAGGAAACAGCCTCCTTGGCTACCCTTTTAAGTACTGTCCTACACCACCTTCACTCATTCCCTTCAGCTCACTGTTCAAGTCAGGAGAGTTAAAAATACTTCTTGCTCCTTGTTTGTCACTTTCAGGTTCTCTCCCTACATCATCACTCAGTAATCTCTACTCCTCTGAGGTTCATATTATTTCTATCTACCATCCAATCAAAATTCCGGTATTTGTCGCTCCTCTTCTTTCCTCAACGAGTTTGACATATGATTCACAATTTTTCTCTTCTCCCTAACTGCTGCTCTCATATCAGGAGACTTCAACATACATACTGACTAACCCTCAGAAACTCCTCTACTCCACCTCAGTCACACACAAACATGGTTATATCTTTGATCTTGCCAAGACCCCAAATCTACCACCTCCACATTCAAGAATTCCAAAATCCCATTGGCTTTCAACCCTTCCTTCTACACTCCCTTACAAAAATCCTACCCTCTGTGACCTCTAATTCCTGGACCATTTCAAATCTCTCCCTAGTCATATCCCCTTCACTCTTTTCCTCACCTTGACCCCTTTGTTAATCAATCCAACTCTACATTTTTCTCCTCTCCTTGAATTCCCAGCCCTCTTAGCATTTTGCCAATTATACTGTACCAAGCTTAAGCCTTGGATTATTCCCACTATTCACTGCTTCTGATCCTACATGCATGCAAAGGTGGAGAAAAAAATCACACATTCTAACGGCACTCACTACAAACTTACAGTCTCATCTGGGCCCACGCTGCTTCTACTAAGCAATCCTTCTGTAACTGCTTATTCTACTCTCCATAGCAGCCATTCCTTCTCCTCAAAATTCCCATGACTCCCACTCACCCACTCTCAGTTGAGAACCTTGCCTCGTATTTTACAGAAAAAAAATTTAGGTCACTTTCAGTGAGCTCCCTGTTCTCCCTGTTTATTCATCTCATATCATTCATATGTTTTCTATTATTATTTCCTCCTTCACTTCTGGGATAATGAAATAGCTAACTTTTTTTGTACCAAGGTTAATCCCCTACAAGTGATCCCATTTCATCCCTCCCCTCAGTAAGCTGCACCTTCTTACCATACCCAATCAATCTCTCTCTTATCTTCAAATTTTCTACCTACTGACTGCTTCACTACTGCCTACAAAAAACATGTCTCCTCCATCTTCAAAAAACTTTTACTTGATCCTTCTATCCCTGCTAATTATAGTCCTTATCTCTTCTGCCCTTGAATAGTACATCTAAATCCTCCCCTTTCTCTCCTTTATTTTCTCTGTTCCTTCCAAAGTGGTTTCCAACCCTAACATTTCACCCAAACTGCTCTCTCTTAAAGGTTCCATGATTTCCTAATTGCCAAATCCAATGGCCTTTTGTCTTCATTTTCTTCAACCTCTCTAACACTGTTGATCTCTATCTTCTTTTTTTCTCTAGGTTTCAGAATATTACTCTTTCCTGATTTTCCTTCTACTTACTGACTGCTCCTTCTCAATTTCCTTTGCAATCTTCACCTAGATCATAACCTCTAACCGGAGGTGTCCTGAAGGGTTCTATCCTGGGCCATCTTCTCTCTTCTTCTCTATATATATATATATATATTCCATAAAATGAATGTGTGTGTGTGTGTGTGTGTGTGCACGTGTTCACTGAGTTATCTCATCAGCTCCTATTGATTTAATTACCATATCTGTACTGATGATTCTCATATCTATCCTGCTGCCTTTCAGACATCTCAAAATGGATGCAAAGTAAGACATCTTAAACTCAACAAATCCAAAACTTGTGCCCTAAATCTTCCTTACTTCCTCTCTTTCTCATTACTGTAGAGAGCATCCCAATTCCCTCAGGCGCACAACCTGTAAGTTTTCCAATTTGTTGACAAGGTCTGCTGATTTCACCTTTGTAACATTTCTTAAATTCACTTACTTATCATGAAAAAGGGTAAAATCCCCATGTGTACAAAAATATTCATAGCAGCTCTGATTGTAGTAGCAAAGAACTGGGAATTGAGGGGATGTCCATCAATTGAGGAATGACAGAACAAATTGTGGTATATGTATGTGATGGAACACTATTGTTCTATTAGAAATCAGGAGGGATGGGGTTTCAGAGAAGCCTGGAAAGACTTACATGAAGTGATGCTGAGCAAGATGAGCAGAACCAAAAGAACACTATATACCCTAACAGCGACATAGGAGTGATGATCAACTTTAATGGATTTGCTTACTCCATCAATGCAATAATCAGGGACAATTCTGGGGGATCTGTGATGAAGAATACCATCTGGATCCAGAGAAAGAACTGTAGAGTTTAAACAAAGACCAAAGATTATTATCTTCATTAAAAAGTCATCTTATGTATTACATAATTTTGCTATCTCTAATATTTTTTCTTCCTTAAGGATATGTTTTTTCTCTCAACACATTCATTTTTGATATATACATATCATGGAAACAATAGCGTAGACTATCAGACTGCATCCCAATTGTTGTTGGGGAGGGGAGGGAGGGGGAAAATTGTAAAATTCAAAACCTTGCAAAAAAATGATCGGCAGAAACTACTATTGTAGTTTGTATACAACTGGAAAACAAAATAGTTATAATAAATAAATAAACAAATGAATAAATAAGTGCACACACTTTCTTCTCTCCTCTAAACTCTGGTGCAAAGCTTCATCATCTCATGCCTGGACTATTACAATAGATTGCTAATGGATCTACCTGCCTCAACACTCTCCCCATTCTTCAGTGATTTTTCTAAAGCACTGTCTGACCACAGGACCTCCTTATTCAATAAATTCCAGTGGCTCCCTATTACATCCAGGGTCAAATGCAATAATCTCTGCTTGGCATGCTTAAGTATTTAATAGCTTGGTGCTTATTTCTATCTTTGCAATCATCTTAAATCTTACCCACCACCCATGTATTCTTCAACTGAGTGACACTGGCCTCTTTGCTGCTGAACAGTGCAATAGCCTGTGGCATCTTGCCTCCATCTCTTAGCTCTAGGCATTTTTTCTGACTATACTTGATGGATTGCTCTCATTCTTTATGTATTCTTATAAAATTTTCTGGCTTCCTTAAAATTGTAATTAAAAATCTCATCTTCTATAAGAAGCTTTTCCCAACCCGTCTTTATTCTCAATTCTATTTATCCTGTACATAGCTTGTTTGTATATATATTTGTTTGTTGTATCCCCCATTATACTATGAGCTTCTCGACAGCAAGGACTGTCTGCTTCTTTCTGTATCCCAAGTTTAGCACAGTCCTGGCACACAGTAGGTATTTAATAAATGTTTACTGACTGACTGGCATTGATATTATTTTTTTGAACATTAAGTAAATGTCTTTGGGATTTGAAAGATGGTTAGCCATTTACTTTTAAAAATTTTAGTGATACTTTCTTTTATATCATAGTAATTTCCTGATATTATTTCTCCCCCTTGCCTCCCTATTACAAATGTCAGATATCAGAAACATAAATCAGAGTTAACACTGGCATAAACTTTCTACTCCATCTCTTAACCTAATGAATTCCTATGAAACACCACTTTTCTCCAAGAAACCTTGCTATAAAGCACTTTATTTTCAACATCTCTAATATACTGTCTTTCATTTTCCATAAGTGTCATTGGGAGTCATCTTTCATCTGAAACTCTACTATCTATTCTATCACATGTGTGTCACAGACTGGCATACTTTAGTTGGTTGTTGCATCAGAGTTCTTAAGCTTTTTAAAGTTGTTTTCCTTTACATCAAAGGTATCAAACTGTTGGTCTGCAAATTCCCAAATGCAGCTTGATATATATTTAAACATAATTGAGAAATGTTAAATTAAAAATATAACGAAGAAAACTTTTCTAAGTCAATATGCACATCAATAGGGATCTGTTTCTATTTCATCCCACTGCTTTCCATTACTGTAATTACTGTATGAATTGTTCTAGTCCTCATTTCATTCTGCATTAGAGAAATTTAAGGTTAGAGTTAACGTAATCTAACTTGTTTTTCTTTGTACAGATGGGCAATTATGGGTGTCAAATATGACAGGTAACACAAGATTTTTTTAATTAGTTTTGACAAACTCATTTTTTCCTCTTGTTTAATTTTTTATTATTAGCAGTAGCTGTTTCGAAAGGTATGAAGGAGAGATTCACTGGGAAATGTAGGTGATATAAAAACAAATGATATCAATGGCTTTTCCCCCTCAAGAACTCTCCCCTCCCTTCAATCCCCATGTCACAACTTCTAAAGGGCCTTGATCTGATTCTCTTCCCATTTTTTTTATGTTTTCTTTACTATTCAGGGCAAGCATCCCTTTTAAACTTACTGTAGTAAATGGTATAAGCCTAATTTGTCATACTATTTCCAGGTTTCCAAACATTAATTCCTGGCAACAGAAATGTCCCCTACCCCAAAGTAATGTCTGTTCTCAGATTTATGATGCTTTGAGTTCAATTGTTTATAATTCCTTTTCTAATCTCTTTTATTGGGCTACTTTTCAATTTTTTAAACCAATATCAAAAAGCTTTGATAATTATTATCACATAACGAAGTATAGAAGTGTACAGTGGTCTAGTCCTTTAAATCAAGAAATGATATAAAAGTTGGGGAAAAAGACTTGCCATTCATTTACTTTGGATCATAGCTAGTATGTGTAAGAAGAATAATTTAAACTTGGGTCCTTCTGACTCAGGCCAGTTCTATCCCTTGCACATGGGTGCCAAACCTTATTGATCAGAGCCACTGAAGCTCTCCTCTTTTAATCAGGAGAGAGTATGGGGTGATGATAGCTTATGATCAACAGAAAAAATTAAATACACCTATTATGTCCCATGTGCTATTTCAGAATGAGTTTCTCCCAAGTCAGATGTAAAGATATATAGTTACCACTATTTGCAAAAGTGAAGAGTGGAAACTGGATGTTATCAGTAAGGTAGAATTATACACATGCCTATTTTATAAAGCAGAAAAGCATATAAGATTTTTCCTTGCCTTCTTCAGTTATTAGATGGCTTTTGGACTTAAAACTTCTTACTCAAATCAAAGAATGGCAAATAAGTTACCACCTATAAACATTTTTTGGGGGAAATTGAATATGCAAGGAAATATACTAACTGTGATCTTGGGCAGTTAAAAAAAAGCAAACTCCTGAAGTTATAAAAAACATTCATAAATGAAGAGAAGAATAAACATCCTAGTTCACATACACTTGAGCATCAGACTATTAGAAGAATTAAAAGGGAGTTAATACAAGCTTCTAAAAAATAATATTAAGTTGTCAACTTTAAAATAGCATTTTACAGATCTAAATAATATTTGTGCTTTCATACTTTTTCTCTTGCCTAGTCTACTTTCCTTAATCTTTTATTTCCTCTCAAACAATTAATAATAGCACTTATTTAAAAACACACTACTGTGGAATGTGAGATATTCAGCAATTTCTTTTTTTTTAAAGGCTACTGTACAGCCTTCAGTAAAATGAACACAACACTTAACATTTGTAAGGAAAAACCTACTCATTTGCCATCAAGTAAAACTCTTCTCACACTGGATGAATATGACAAAATTAGAGAATGAAATTATCAAAAAGAAAAAACTGAACAATTCCTTTTGTTTATTAAAAATTTCTATATGTGGTTCCTTTGGATTAAAAATATTTCTGGGCAAATGTAATTCAAGAGATTAATGAATGGTCCAATTCATGTCTCATCTATTCCTCTCAAATGTTCCTCCATACACCCACAGAGTTGTTTATGGTGCAAGAGTGCCTATTTGTTGAATCTGAATGGATATCAGAGCGTAAAGGAGGGACTCACAAATTATCTAAATCCCTATGATGTTTTAACTACAACAGGTTTGTCCTACCTCACCCCACAACAACACTGAGGCCCCCAATAAGAATGGGTAGTAGAAACACCATAAAAGAGAAAGAAGTCCTAGGTTCTAACCCCAACTTCCACCTCTGGTCTCAGTTTCCTTATCTGCAAAAAGAAGGATAAAAACACTTCCACAATCCTTAGGGAGTCAGAGTGATACAGTAAATGGTGGACTGGGAATTAGGTCTATGGTTGAGTACTGGCTGTATAACTTTGGATAAGTCACTTTACCTCCACAAATCTCAGTTTCCTCATCTGTAAAATAAGTATAATACTACTTGCACAATCTACCTTACAGAATTATAATTTTAAAAAGTTCTTTATAAACCTCAAACAATTAAGTAAATGTTATTTAGGAGTAAGAAGTATTAACATCTTCAGTGGGGAAATATAATCAAAGGAGATGATATACAAGGCATTTTATATACCTTAAAACTGTAATGGGGGCGGCTAGGTGGGCGTAGTAGATGAAGCAATGGCCTTGGAGTCAGGAATACCTGGGTTCAAATTCGGTCTCAGACATTTAATAATTACCAGCTGTGTGGCCTTGGGCAAGCCACTTAACCCTGTTTGCCTTGCAAAAAAACTAAAAAAAACCCCAAAAAACTGTATGCAAGCATCAGATTGCATTATTCCTCATTAAATCTAAACTCCTGATACAGAGCAGGTATTAAAGAAATCCTTCCCAAATTAAAATCTAACTCAAAATTTTTCAGCTATCACTCCCATTCCAATATATCCTGTCTAAATGCAACTGATTTTCAACTACATAAACCTGACCAAGGATGTGCTCCTTAAGAAGTCTTCTATACACACCACCATTTCGCCTAGAAAAGTTTCTAACTATCTGAACATGACAACCATAAACCTTTTCATATACAAAAAAAGAAAGAAAAATTAATTTCTATTACTTATAGAATTAAACATGTTGGTTCCAAAGGTGTACTATTGACTGTAAAAGTTGTCCTCTAAATTTCTTTCTGATTTCTTCTATACGTTAAAAAAAAGAAGCTTCAATGACATTTTTTTTCTTTTCTTCATTTTTTTTAGCATCTCTATTATCACAACTCACCCCACCTCCCTGACCTAAGACTTTCCTGTAAAGAAAAATGTGAAGTAAACTCATTCAGCTCTAAATTATCTGCTGCCTTCCAATCTCTTATCTCTTACTGTCTTATTTATTGGACACTTCAAATTGGATGTCCCATGATACGTCAACTGTCTTTTCCCACAAACCTTCCACTCTTCCTAATTTCTCTATTACTATCCAAGGTACTATTCTCCCTGTCACCCAAATTCACCACCTAGGTATCACCTTCAACTCCTCACCCTCTCCAAACCCCCCCCCACAAGGGCTATCAATTTTAATTTTTATCTGTAGTAACATCTCTCTAATACTGTCCCCTTCTTGCCTCTGACACTGCCACCGCCAGACTACTGCAATAACCCACAGGTTGGTTTTCCTGCCACAAGTCCCTCCCCACCATAGTCCAACCTCTAGTCACCAAAGTGATTTTCCTAAAGTTTAGGTTTAATTATGATACCTATCTCTAGGATCAAATATAAAATCCTCTTTGGCATTTAAAATCTTCCTCCATGCTTGATCTTTTTTATAACTTAACCCATGGGGCAGCTAGGTGGTGCAGTGGATAAAGCACCAGCCTTGGAGTCAGGAGTACCTGGGTTCAAATCCGGTCTCAGACACTTAATAATTACCTAGCTGTGTGGCCTTGGGCAAGCCACTTAACCCCATTTGCCTTGCAAAAATAAAAATAAATAAATAACTTAACCCCCCACCCCAAATATTGTGTAATTCAACAATACTAGCCTCCTTGTCATTCTCAAACAAGTCATTCCATCTCCTGACTCCAGGCATTTTCCACTGATTATACTCACATGCCAGACCACTTTTTCCCTCAGCTAGGTGGTATAGAGTGGTATCCCTGGGAGCAGGGAAGTCTTGAGTTTAAATCTCACCTCAAACACTTATTAACACTATGTGGTTCTAGGCAAGTCCCTTAAGCTCTCAGTTTCCTCAACTATAAAATGAGGCTAAAAACACCTACATCATGGGTTTGTTGTAAGAATCACATGAGAAAACATTTAGACTACTTGACACACAAAAGTTCCATATAAATGCTTACTCCCTTCTTTCTTTCTACCTTCCTCTCTATTTCATGGATTTCTATTTTCCTTCAAATATCAGCTAAAAGTTCACCATCTACAGGAAACCTTTTCAATCTTAATACAAAGGCCTTCTCACCATTTATTATTTTGAATTTGCTCTGCAGATATTTGTACATGGTTGCTCAGCTTCTTGAGAGCAGGAACTGTCTTCTGCCTTTGCAAAGTGTATGCCACATAGCAGGCCCATTGTTGCTGCTATTTAGTTATACTGTCAGACTCCTCATGACCCCAGTTTGGGGATCTCTAATCAGAGACACTGGAGTGATTAGCCATTTTCCTCTCCATCTCATTTTCAAATGAGAAAATGGAGGTAAACAGGGTCACACACCTAGTATCTGAGGTTGGATTTGACCTCAGGTCCTCCTGACTTTAGGTCCGGCAGTGATGATATAGACCATATCCAAAAACAATCTCTCATTCTACCGCTCCAGTTCATCACTTTTTTGTCAAGAAGTAAGGAAAAAGAGTTCTGTCCAAGATGGCAGAAAGAAGCCAGAAATAACATGAATCAAAATTCTTACCAGATTTTGGAAGGTGAGATCTGAACAAAAGAATAGAGGTGAACATTTTCCAGCAAAGTCTGTCAGAAGGGAGCATGAGCCCAACTGAGGACTAACCTGAGAACCACAGTGAGAGCTGAAGCCTTTGCAGTGTGCATCGTGGGCTACCTGGGAGAACTCCTGCAGGACTGCCTCGCTGAAGACACTCATTCCACCATCTCAGCTGGTCTGGAAGGTTTGGGCTGCAAACCCCTGGTGTTCCCATCAGAGCCCTGTCCTCCCTAACAATTCCAGTGGGAGGGCCTGGCTTTTTGGAGTACACACAAAGAGATAGTCCCAGGTGTTTGTACCTTTCCCCCAGGCCTGGATGTGGATGGCAGGGAAGAACCTTCCTGAGCACTGACAATCCAGAGAGACCGTCTGCCACTTCTAGCCCTGACTGCTTAGCCCAGTGACTAGGTTGTGTGACAGCCCCAGGCTGGGGAAGGCTCTGGGCAAATGGAAAATTACAACTCCTTCAAAAACAGAATTGACCAAATGGAAAAGGAGATTTAAAAGTTAAGTTGGAAAAATTCTTCTCTGGAAAAAAAAAAAGATTGGAATCTCTGAAAGCTAATGACTTCATGAGACACCAAAAATCTATTAAATAAATTTTTTAAAATGAATAAATTAGAAGAAAATGCAAAATACTTCATTGGTAAAAACAACAGATATGGGAAATAGATCCAGGAGAGACAATTTAATAATCAGCGTCATGAAAACCTTGATTAAAAAAAAGCCTAGGCCAAATACTTCAGGATATAGTTAAAGAGAGCTGCCTTGATACCCTGAAACCAGAGCCAAAATAGTCATTGAAAGAATACACCCATCACCTCCTGAAAGGAATCCCCAAAAGAAAACAAGGAATATTGCTACCAAACTTATCAGATCAAGGAGAAAATCCTGCAAGAGACCAGAAAGAAGCAATTGAAATACCAAAGAGTCACAGTCAGGATTACACAGGATCTGGCTGCACCAAATTTAAGAGGTAGAAGGGTCTAGATTATGATATGCCAAAATGCAAAAGTTTGGATTCCAACCAAGAATTTACTATCCAGCAAAACTGAGGCTGCTCTTTCTGAGGAAAAGATGGACATTTAACAAAATAGGTGATGTTCAAATTTTCCTGAGGAAAGGACCAGAGCTAAACAGAAAATTTGATCTTCAAACAGGAGACTTAAGGTAAATGGGAAAAGGAAAAAAATTTGTCATCCAATAAAATTAAACTGCCTACATCCCCACAAGGGAGAAAGATTCTCAAAACTCGTGAGAACTGTAACTCTATTAGAAATCATTAATTATTAAAGAAATACAAATTAAAGTTTCTCTGAGGTACCACCACACATCTCTCAGATTGGCCTATATGACCAGGAAGGATAATGATCATTGTTGGAAGGGTTGTGGGAAATCTGGGACACTATTACACTGTTGGTGGAGCTGTGAACTCATCCAACCTTTCTGGAGAGCTATTTGGAACTATGCCCAAAGGGCAACAAAAATGTGCATACCCTTTGACCCAGCAATACCACTACTGGGTCTATACCCTGAAGACATGATGAAAAAGAGTAAAAACATTACTTGTACAAAAATATTTATAGCAGCCCTGTTTGTGGTGGCAAAGAATTGGAAATCAAGTAAATGTCCTTCAATTGGGGAATGGCTTAGCAAACTGTAGTATATGTATGTCATGGAACACTATTGTTCTATTAGAAACCAGGAGGGACGGGATTTCAGGGAAGCATGGAGGGATTTGCATGAACTGATGCTGAGTGAGATGAGCAGAACCAGAAAAACACTGTACACCCTAACAGCAACATGGGAGTGATGTTCAACCTTGAAGGACTCGCTCATTCCATCAGTGCAACAATCGGGAACAATTTTGGGCTGTCTGCAAAGGAGAGTGCCAATTGTATACAATTAAGGAGCTGTGGAGTTTGAACAAAGTTCAAGGACTATTCCCTTTAATTTAGAAAAAAACAGATATCTTATTGTCTGATCTTGTTACCTCTTAGATTTCTCTTCTCTTCTTTAAGGATATGATTTCTCTCTCATCACACCAAATTTGGATCAAGATACAACATGGAAACAAAGTAAAGACTGACAGAGTGCTTTCCGTGGGGGGGGGGGGGAGTAAGATGGGGGGGATTGTAAAACTCAAATAATATCTTTAATAAAAATAAATTTAAAAACTCTTGAGAACTGTAACTCTATTAGAAAGAATATGCTTAGGCTAAAGATATGGACATTCATGAAAAGTCCATGAGTTTGATGGAATGACTTTAATTTTTTTTCATTAAAAAGGGGAGGGACTGTAAAGAGACTAGAAGAAAGGAGAAGTTGAAAAAGGTAAATTTCAACACAAGAAGAGGTGCAAGGGACCTACTGCAATAGAGGGAAAAAACGGAGGAGGTAAAAACTGCCTGAATCTTACTCTCATTAGATTTGGCTCAAAGAGGGATTAATAAACACATCCAGTTGAGTTTAGAAATTTATCTTACCTTTCAAGTATGGGGTGGGGGGGGAGGGAAGGAGGGACTAATAGAAGGGAGGGAAGGTTGAAGGGGGGAAAGGGAAAGGAAAAAGAAATGGGAGGGTGGTGGATAGAAGGGGGAAACACACTGAAGGAGAGGGTATATTGAAAAGCAAAACACTTGGGAGGAGGGTTAAGGTGAAAGGGGGGAAATACAAACAGAGGGGAGGATAGCAAGGAGGGCAACAAAGAATGAGTAAGTACAATTATAAATATGAGTGGGGATGAACTCTCCCATAAAATGGAAATGGAGGGGCGGCTAGGTGGCACAGTGGATAAAGCACTGGCCCTGGAGCCAGGAGTACCTGGGTTCAAATTCCGTCTCAAACACTTAATAATTACCTAGCTGTGTGGCCTTGGGCAAGCCACTTAACCCCATTTGCCTTGAAAAAAACCTAAAAAAAAATGGAAGTGGATAACAGTGGATTAAAAATCAGAACGCCATAATAGGCTGCTTACAAGAAATACATTTGAAGCAGAGAGATACGCACAGAGTAAAGGTAAAAAGCTGGAGCACAATATATAATGATTTAGCTGTAGTGAAAAAAAGCAGGGGTAGCAATCCTTATCTCAGACAAAGCAGTTGTGAAAATAGATCTCATTAAAAGAGTTAAAAGGTACCATTAGATACTCCTAAAAGGTATCATTATATCACGAAGTAATTTCAATACTAAATGTGTATGCATTAAGTGGTACAGCATCCAAATTCTTTTTTTTTTAAAGATTTTTTTGCAAGGCAATGGGGTTAAGTGGCTTGCCCAAGGCCACACAGCTAGGTAACTATTAAGTGTCTGAGGCCAGATTTGAACTCAGGTGCTCCTGACTCCAGGGCCAGTAGTCTATCCACTGCGCCACCTAGCGGCCCCGCAGCATCCAGATTCTTAAAGGAGAAGCTAAATGAATGACAGAAGACATAATCAGCAGAACTCTACTGGTGGGGTACCTCAACCTCTCTCTCTGGGGTGAACAGAATGTTAGAAAACTTAAGATATGTTAGACCTCTGGAGAAAACTGAACGGGAATAGAAAGGAAAATCCTTTTCTTTTCCTGTGGTACATGGACCAAAAACTGACCATATATTAGGACATAAAACTTCACAATCAAATGCAAAAAGGCAGAAATAGTGAATGAATCCTTTTCAGACCATGATACAATTAGAATCAGAAGAAATAAAGGGCCATGGAGACATAGACCTAAAACTAATCAGAAACTAAATAAACTAATTTTAAAGAATGAGTGGATCAAACAAAAATCATAGAAAGAATTAATGATTTCATCTAAGACAAAGACAATAATGAGACAACATACCAAAATTTACTAAGATAATAAATATGCTATGATCAAGGAAGATTTTTATCAGGAATGCAGGATTGGCTCAACATTAGGAAAACGTCATAATTGACCATAACAATAACAAACCTAACAGAAATCATGATTATCTTGAGATGCTGAAAAAACTTTTGACAAAAATATAGTACCTATTCCTACTAAAAATACTAGGGAGCCTTTCCCTCTCCTGCTGCTCGAGGAGCCGGCCGCCACCATGAATGACACAGTAACCATCAGAACCAGGAAGTTCATGACAAACAGACTTCTTCAGCAAAAACAGATGGTTATAGATGTCCTTCATCCTGGCTAGGCCACAGCACCTAAGACTGAAATCCAAGAAAAACTGGCCAAGATGTATAAGACAACTCCAGATGTCATTTTTGTTTTTGGATTCAGTACCCATTTTGGTGGTGGCAAAACAACAGACTTTGGCATGATTTATGATTCCCTTGACTATGCAAAGAAAAATGAACCAAAGCACAGACTTGCAAGGCATGGTCTGTATGAGAAGAAAAAGACATCAAGAAAGCAGCGAAAGGAACGCAAGAACAGAATGAAGAAAGTGAGGGGCACTGCAAAGGCAAATGTCGGTGCTGGCAAAAAGTGAGCTGGAGATTTCATAACAGAAGGACTAAAAGACACTGTGGATGTTTATCTGTGAAGATAATTTGGATTTTTTTCATCAGAGCGTAAATAAACTGTTAAAACTCTTTAAAAAAAATACTAGGGAGCATGGGAATAAATGGAATGTTCCTTAAAATGATAAGTAGTATCTAGCTAAAACTATCAACATTCAATATATGTAATGGGGAGAAGATAGAAGCATTCCCAATAAGATCAGGTAATGAAACAAGGCGGTCTGTTATGACATTATTATTCAATATTGTATTGGAATGTTAGCTTTAGTAATAAGAGAAGAAAAAAATTGAAGGAATCAGAATAAGTAATGATGAAATAAAACTCTCACTCTTGCAGATGATATGATGGTACATCTAGAGAACCCTAGAAAATCATCTAAAAAAACTACTGAAAACAATTAGCAACTTTAGCAAAGTTGCAGGATATAAAATAAACCCACATAAATTCTCAGCATTTCTGTATATTACCAATAAGATACAGCAGCAAGAGACGGAAAGAGAAATCCCATTTAAAATAACTTTCAGACTACATAAAATACTTGGGGAGTATACCTACCAGGGCAGACTCAGAAACTTGATGAAAACTATAAAACACTTTTCACACAAAAAAAATCAGCTCTAATTAACTGGGCAAATGTCAATTGCTCATAGGTAAGCCAAGCTAATATAATAAAAATGACAATTCTACCTGAATTTAAATTACTTATTAGTGCCATACCAATAAAACTTCCAAAAAATTTACTTTAGTGAGTTAGAAAAATAGTACCTAAGTTCATATGAAGGAACAAAAGGTCAAGAATAGAAGGGAATTATTGAAAAAACTGCAAAGAAAGGTAGCCTAGCCATACCAGTTCTAAAATTATATTATAAAGAATCAGTCATCAAAACTGTTTGGTACTGGTGATGAAATAGAGTGGTGGACCAGAGGAATAGATCAGGTGCAAAAGAGACAGCAATAAATAACTACAGTAATCTATTGTTTGATAAACCCAAAGATTCCAGAATCTGGAATAAAAACTTACTCTTTGATAAAAACTGCTGGGAAAACCGGATGATGGTATGTCAGAAATTTGGCATAGACCAACATCTCACACCCTATACAAAGATAAGGTGAAATAAGTGCAGGATTTGGACATAAAAGGTGTTATTAAAAGCCAATTAGGAGAACAAGGAATAGTTTACCTGTCAGATCTACAGAAAGGAGAGTAGTTTATGACCAAAGAAAAGATAGAGAACATTCTGAAAAAAACAAACTGGACAATTTTGATTACATTAAATTAGAAAGGGTTTGCACAAACAAAACCAGCACAACCAAGATTAAAAGGAATGTAGTAAGTTGGGAAACAATTTTTACATTTACTGACTCTTATAAAAGGACTCATTTCTCTTTTTCCGTAATTAAACGTTTTATTTGAGTTTTACAATTTTTCTCCAATCTTACTTCCCTCCCCCCATCCCCTCACAGACAGCAATCTGTCAGTCATTACATTGTTTCCATGTTGTACATTGTTCCAAATTGAGTGTGATAAGAGAGAAATCATATCCTTAAGGAAGAAATAAAAAGTATACGAGATAACAAGATCAGACAATAAG
Organism: Macrotis lagotis; assembly: GCF_037893015.1. Lineage (NCBI taxonomy): Eukaryota > Metazoa > Chordata > Mammalia > Peramelemorphia > Peramelidae > Macrotis > Macrotis lagotis. Next base: position 455,945,447 of record NC_133666.1, on the reverse strand, counting down.
ATATTTTTTTTCTAAATTAAAGGGAATAAATAGTCCTTGAACTTTGTTCAAACTCCATGGCTCTTTCTTTGGATACAGCCAGTATTCTCCATCACAGATAGCCCAAAATTGTCCCTGATTGTTGCACTGATGGAATGAGCAAGTCCATCGAGGTTGATCATCACCCCCATGTTGCTGTTGGGGTGTACAGTGTTTTTCTGGTTCTGCTCATCTCATTCAGCATCAGTTCATGCAAAGCCCTCCAAGCTTCCCTGAATCCCCATCATCCCTCCTGGTTTCTAATAGAACAATAGTGTTCCATGACATACATATACCACAGTTTGTTAAGTCATTCCCCAAATGAAGGACATTTACTTGATTTCCAATTCTTTGCCACCACAAACAGGGCTGCTATAAATATTTTTGTACAAGTGATGTTTTTACCCTTTTTCTTCATCTCTTCAGGGTATAGACCCAGTAGTGGTATTGCTGGGTCAAAGGGTATGCACATTTTTGTTGCCCTTTGGGCATAGTTCCAAATGGCTCTCCAGAAGGGTTGGATGAGTTCACAGCTCCACCAACAGTGTAATAGTGTCCCAGATTTCCCACAACCCTTCCAACAATGATCATTATCATTTCTGGTCATATCGGCCAATCTGAGAGGTGTGAGGTGGTACCTCAGAGAAGCTTTAATTTGCATTTCTCTAATCAGTAATGATTTAGAGCAATTTTTCATATGGCTATGGATTGCTTTGATCTCCTCATCTGTAAATTGCCTTTGCATATCCTTTGACCATTTGACAACTGGGGAGTGGCTTTTTTTAAAAAAGTATGACTCAGTTCTCTGTATATTTTAGAAATGAATCCTTTGTCAGAAATATTAGTTGTAAAGATTGTTTCCCAGTTTACTACATTTCTTATGATCTTGGTTACAGTGGGTTTATCTGTACAAAAGCTTTTTAATTTAATGTAATCGAAATTATCTAGTTGCTTTTAGTGATGTTCTCCATCTCTTCCAAAGGATTCGTTTCTAAAATATATAGAGAACCGAGTCAAATTTATTTTTAAAAAGTCATTTGCCAATTGTTAAATGGTCGAAGGATATGGAAAGCCAATTCTCAGACAAAACTATCTACAGTCATATTAAAAATTTGCTCTAAATCATTACTGATTAGAAAAATGCAAATTAAAGCATCTCTGAGGTGCCACAAAACACCTCTCAGACTGGCCGATATGATTAGAAAGGACAATGATCAATGTTGAAGGGGATGTGGGAAATCTGGGACACTAATGCATTGTTGGTGGAGCTGTGAACTGATCCAACCTTTCTGGAGAGCAATTTGGAATTATGCCCAAAGGGCAATAAAATTGTGCATACCTTTTGATCCAGCAATACCATTACTGGGTCTGCATCCTGAAGAGATCATGAAAAAGGGTAAAATTTCCACATTTACAAAAATATTCATTGCAACTCTTTTTTGTAGTGGCAGAGAATTGGAAATCAAGGGGATGTCCCATGAATTGGGGTATGACTGAAAAAATTGTAGTATATAAATGTGATGGAACACTATTGTGCTATAAAAAATCATAAGGGACAGGATTTCAGAAAAGCCTGTTAAGACTTGCATGACCTCGGGGCGGCTAGGTGGCATAGCGGATAAAGCAATGGCCCCAATTGGAGTCAGAAGTACCTGGGTTCAAATCCGGTCTCAGACACTTAATAATTACCTAGCTGTGTGGCCTTGGGCAAGCCACTTCACCCCATTTGCCTTGCAAAAACCTAAAAAAAAAAAAAAAAAAAAAAAAAAAAAAGACTTACATGAACTGATGCTGAGTGAAATGAGCAGAACCAGAACATTAATGTAACATTAACAACAACATGGGGTAATGATCAACCATGATGGACCTGTTCATTTCAGCAGTACAATAATCAAAGACAATTTTAAAAGACTAGTGATGGAAAACACCATTCAAATCCATAGAAGGATGTGTAATAATGAAGAACAAAGCTTATTATCTTCAAAAGTTGTCTTATGTAATACATCATTTTTTCCCTCTAATGTTTTCTGTTTAGATCAGATTCTTCTCTTATAATATGTTCAATATTGATCTATATTTAGCATGAAATAAATTGCTATTTCATAGAGAGGGGAAAAAGAGAGGGAGGGAGAAAAAAATGTAAAACTCAAATCCTTTCCAAAAAACAAAATGACTGGTTAAAAACTACCACTGCCTGTAGTTAGAAAAACAAATAATTAAAATTTTTTTAAAAAAGGAAGTAGGGAAGCATATTTTGGTTGATCACAGCCATGATCAAAGTACTTAAGTTCAAACTTGTTTTTCTTTCCTGCCTATCTTCCTAGTTCTGCTAACCTCAGTCTTCATCAGCTCATATAAGATTTCCCAAGTACCTACAAATCTGAATGGAGCTTTTTGAAGTATCTATTAAAATCAACAACTATACAACATTGACTATCCAGCAGTTTTTGTCATGACTTCTTGCTCAGATGAATTTTTTATATTATAATCAGATGAAAGAATAATTGCTTCTACCAAAAAAAAAAAGTTGTACAACCTAGTTTATGGATGTAAGTGAAACTACTTTGCAACAATGAAATTTCAAATACTTAATAAGACACCAAGGCAATGATAATTAATTGGCAAATATCTGGAGTTCTCATTTCCTCAATAAATTATGACTATATATGAAATAATTTTTATGTACGTTATTACAGAGGACTGCCAAATCTAAAACCAGTGCCAACAAATTTTGAGGTATTTTCTGGCATAAAAGATGTTGAGATCATTATATTCAAATTGATATAAAAGGAAAAAATGAGTTTGTTCCTAACTTCAAATACACATCAAACAAATCAAACCACATGACTACCTAGGAGGCCCACATCTCTGGTTCAGTGGTTCTGAAAACTGTTCACAATTCAACAATCCTGAGGATTCCCATAAGCCCTACTTACAATTTTTAAATAATCCTTTCCTTAAAAGAAGCAACTCCATAAGAAGCTAACTCTTCAGCCAAATCAGGGAGAGAGGTGATATGAGGCAGGCTAAAAATGTGCAGTTACCAAGATTGTGGTTAAGAAACATTGGCATACAGGAGCTTAATGAAAAAAAGTGCAAAAGAAGGTGGCTTAGCCCTACCTGATATAAAATTATATTATAAAGCATCAGTCATCAAAACTGTTTGGTATTGGCTAAGAAATAGAGTGGTGGATCATGGAATAGACTAGGTGTAAAAGCAGGAGATGATTATAGTAATCTCCTGTTCGATAAACCCAAAGAGTCCAGCCATTGGGATAAAAACTCCCTCTTTGAACTGCTGGGATAATTGGAAGTTAGTATGAAAGAAACTTAGATTAGACCAACACCTCACACCCTTTACCAAGATAAGAGCCAAAAGGTTATAGGACTTAGACATAAAAAACAATACTATAAGCAAATTAGAAGATCAAGGACTAGTTTACCTGTCAGATCTATGGAAAGGGGAGCAGTTTATGACTAAGGAAGAGTTGGAGAACATCACCAAAAACCAATTAGATGATTTCAAATACATTAAATTAAAAAGCTTTTGTACAGATAAAACCACTGTAACCAAGATCAAAAGAAATGTAGTAAATTGGGAAACAATCTTTACAACTAATGATTCTGACAAAGGACACATTTCTAAAATATACAGAGAACTAAGTCATATTTTTAAAAGAAAAAGCCATTCCCCAATTGACAAATGGTCAAAGGATGTGCAAAGGCAATTTACAGATGAGGAGATCAAAGCAATCCATAGCCATATGAAAAAATGCTCTAAATCATTACTGATTAAAGAAATGCAAATTAAAGCTTATCTGAGGTACCACCCCACACCTCTCAGATTGGCCAATATGACTAGAAAGGATAATGATCATTGTTGGAAGAATTGTGAGAAAGCTGGGGCACTATTACACTGTTGGTGGAGCTGTGAACTCATCCAACCCTTCTGGAGAGCTATTTGGAACTACACACAAAGGGCAACAAAAATGTGCATACCCTTTGACCCAGCAATACCACTACTGGGTCTACACCCTGAAGACATGAAGAAAAAGGGTAAAAACATTACTTGTATAAAAAATATTTATAGCAGCCCTGTTTGTGGTGGCAAAGAATTGGAAATCAAGTAAATGTCCTTCAATTGGGGAATGGCTTAGCAAACTGTGGTATATGTATGTCATGGAACACTATTGTTCTATTAGAAACCAGGAGGGATGGGGAATTCAGGGAAGCATGGAGGGATTTGCATGAACTGATGCTGAGTGAGATGAGCAGAACCAGAAAAACACTGTACACCCTAACAGCAACATGGGAGTGATGTTCAACCTTGAAGGACTGGCTCATTCCATCAGTGCAACAATCAGGAACAATTTTGGGCTGTCCACAAAGGAGAGTGCCATCTGTATCCAGATAAGGAGCTGTGGAGTTTGAACAAAGTGCAAGGACTATTCCCTTTAAAATTTAGAAAAAAAAAACATATCTTATTGTCTGATCTTGTTACCTCTTAGAATTCTTGTCTCTTCTCTAAGGATATGATTTCTCTCTCATCACACCCAATTTGGATCAAGGTACAACATGGAAACAAAGTAAAGACTGACAGATTGCTTTCCGTGGGGGGGGGGGTAAGATTGGGGGGAAAATTGTAAAACTCAAATAATATCTTTAATAAAAATTAATAAAAAAAGAAACACTGGCATAAATGAGAAAGATTTGGTATTAAAAAGAAGTTTACAAATATTAATGTTCCACTTGACAAGAAAATAGATAACTTTCCAAATGCAATTTGGGAATAAAATCACAAATCTTAGACAGAAGAGTAACTGCTCTTAGCTAAGTTGTGATGAGAATACATATGAAAGTGACCAATGTGCTAATGTATTAATCTATTAAACTTATTTGTTGCAGGACAGGGACAGTTAGTGGGTATTGGTAGTGACAGTTCTTTTAAAAAGGGGCATTTAAAGTTTTTTAAGATATAAAAATACAAGTTCACCTTGTTAAAATGTAAAGTATCTTTCCATTAAAAATAAAAACAGAAATTCAGTTTTATGAACAAATCTTTTTTTCTCTTTATAAATTGAAATATTTAAGTTTACTGATGATAACAAAAATTTAAGTGAAAGAACTTGGGGAGTTCTCAGTTGAGAAAACCTGTTAATAATCTAAGTGAGAATTACTAAAGAAGAATTCTGTTCATAAATAAATAGGGATGTGATAAATTCTTAGCTTTGGGGTTCCTCTATTTTCTAAAAATTTCTCCACCACTTAAGAAAAGAAAGATCTCTATCAAAACAATGTAAGTTTCAGGTTTCTCTGTTTTTTAAGGGGGAGGTATTCTTCCTTTTCTGGTATCTAAGGTTTATCATTTGCCTATTAATTTTTTCCAAAAGAAAAGAAATCTTTCCTATTGTCAGTTACTTAGTAATAGTTATTTCCTTATATTAAGCATTTTTTTTAAATCCCCAATCCCAAAAAATATCGTCCTTGATGCAGTGGACAGGGAGCAGTCAACAACAGAAAGAAAAAAAAGAACTAGGATTTAAATGCATTTGAATCCAATGTAATCTCATATAGATCAATTAACCTTTGAACTTGAATTTCCTCATATTAAAAAAAAGGAGCTTTGCTAAATTATTCCTAGAATATATTTTTCCAGTTTTTATAATAATAGAAAAATGGATACCCACGACTTTTTTTTTACTGACAAATCAAGCAACACAAAAATGGAAACCAGTTTAGCAGCCTGCAAGGCAAATTATTGAGTGGAGAGAAACTTACAGATGAGGAAACTTATTGGGAGTCTACAGCAGTATTCCAGATATGTAGTGATAAACGTGTAAGAGTGAATGGCAAAGGAAATAGGAAACAAGATGTGAATAAGAGTAGATGGCAAAGGAAATAGGAAAGAAAGCACAGATACAGGAGATATTGGGAAGGAAAATCAACACAACACTTAGGTTGGGAAGCAACAAACAAGGATGGAGTCATATCAAGGTTGGTTAACAGGAAAGATTGTATTACTCTTGGTAAAGAACAGGAATTCAAAGGGGAACTAGAAGATAAATTCCAGGCAAACTAGATTACTCTCTAGTCTACAAATTCAGACTATATTTTCTGAAACCTCCTCTGAAGTCTTTGGTCACATCTGCCTTCTTCACAATTCCCCACTTTTTGAAATCATTCACTCTTCAAGACCTAGTTCAAATGCCACCTCCTCCAATGAATTATCCTTGTTCTTACTTTCCTTCAGGTTAGAAATTCTTCCTAAACTAGTCATTTGGATTCATGCATTTATTTCTATTTTATAACTATCTGCCTAGCTTTCTTAGCTCTACAATTCCTTGAAAGTAAAGTCTTATTTATCTTTGTATCTTCACTCATATTTAAGAATTTTATATTTGATGATTAAATCCAACTGAATTCCATTTCATTATACAATTAATTTGAAATACAAGTAGAGGGGCAGCTAGGTGGCACAGTGAGTGGATAGAGCACCAGTCCTGGAGTCAGGAGTACCGGAGTTCAAATCTGGCTCAGATACTTAATAATTACCTAGCTGTGTGGCTTTGGGCAAGCCACTTAATCCCATTCCCTGGCAAAAAAAGAGAAGAGAAGAGAAGAGAAGAGAAGAGAAGAGAAGAGAAGAGAAGAGAAGAGAAGAGAAGAGAAGAGAAGAGAAGAGAAGAGAAGAGAAGAGAAGAGAAGAAAGAGAGAAGAGTAAAGAAAAGAGAAGAGAAGAGAAGAGTAAAGAAAAGAAAAGAAAAGAAAAGAAAAGAAAAGAAAAGAAAAGAAAAGAAAAGAAAAGAAAAGAGAGTAGAAATAGAATTTACCAGGCAATCAGAAATACAGGACAGGATAAAGGGGAGAGAGAACAAGACTACAAGTAATACTGAGAGTCATCCAAACAGGGGCTGCTGTAGCTCCAAGAATCAATTCAAGTCAACATTTATAAAGGACTACTATATGTGAAAGAAATGGTACACAGGGGTGGCTAGGTGCCAGAGTGGATAGAGCACCAGCCTTGGAGTCAGGAGTACCTAAGTTCAAATCCGGCTTCAGACTCTTAATAATTACCTAGCTGTGTGGCCTTGGGCAAGCCACTTAACCCCATTTGCCTTGCAAAAACCTAAAAAACAAAAACCAAGAAAGAAATGGTAGGCATCAGAGAGCAGAGATAAAACATGACATGACAGTTCTCAAAGAGTACATTATGTAGGAGAGAATGATATGTGTTCAGAACTGTAATACAAGTTAAAAAATATACACAAATACAAACATTTACACAAATAACGTTAAAGAGAACCTTTAAATTTAGGGGAATAATGGAACACTTTATGACAAAAATGGCAGCTGAGATGGCCCTAAGGGGAAGCAAGAAGGAGAGTAAAGAAGACCATTTTAGGAAGGGCAAAGTGTGCAAAAGGTACAAAAATGCAGAGGGAAAGTTTAACTTCAATAAACAATATTTAATCTAAGTTTGATGGAAGAAAATAGGAATATGTGGAAGAAGTCTGAAAAGATAGACTGGAACCAAGGTACAGATGATATGATCCTTGAAATCTTAGCTAAACAACTTGTATTTTATTCAATAGAAACAATGGAAAATCACAAATCAATTTTCAGCAGGAAAAGTGCCATCATCTACCAGGTCAATAGCAAGATGGCTTTAATAGAAAACATAACTGAAAGACCAGAAGCAGGGACACCAGTAATAATTCTGGTGGGAGTGATAGAGGAGTTAGACCAGAAGAGGTCTAATGGGTAAAAAGAGGTAAAATGGGAAAAATATTGTCAGGGGAGAGAATAGTTAGAACTTGATAACTGACCCACAGCAGGGGAAGATGGAACACCAAAGACAGACAGAATGATCCTGACCAAATACATGGCACCTGCTAAATATGTCACCATGCTAGGCAATACTGAGGTATACAAAAAATCTGGGAAAGAAACTTTAGAAAGAAAGTGAAGCCCAGAGAGGAATGACACTTTCTTTAAATTGAAAGTTCTGAGAAGAAGTAATCAAAGAGGCTACAGAGGTTGTTTGTGTGTATGTGTTCATGACCATGGTGTGTGCATGCATGCATGCATGTGTGAGCTATAGAATGTGTATAGTACTATCTGCCCTACAAACCTCCCAAGAATGTTGTACATATCCAAAGAATTCAAGTACACTCTGCAAACAGCTAAATATGTGGATTAGGAAATACATTATCAGAATCGGGGGTAGGCCAGTGATGTGAGAATAAAGGATAATAGCTAGGTAGCTACACTGGTACCTATGACACATCAAATGAACTAGAAGACTTCTTAAACTTTTTTATGCCCCTTTGGCAATCTGATGAAACTAGGAACACCTTCTCAGAATAATGTTTTTAAATGCTTAAGATAAAATACATGGAAATGACAAAAAATACAAAGGAAACTAATTACATTGAAATATAGTTAACAAAATATTTTTTAAAAACAAACTCACAGACCACAGGTTAAAAGAATCCCTGCAAAGGTCTCCAATATACTAGGAGGACTTCCTATAAAAGAATCATAGGAAAATCATAGCCTGAGGTCACATACAGCATAGGAAGCAGGCATATTGATTGTGATCACATATTTACAGAGGCATAAAGTATGTAAATGGAAAGTATTATTATTCATTAAGATCAAAAGCAATAGTCCAAGCACTGGCCCTTGAGTCAAGAGGACCTGAGTTCAAATACAGCCTCATACACATAATACTTATCTAGCTGTGTGACCCTGGGCAAGTCACTTAACCCCATTGCCTTAAATAATTAAAACTTTTTTTATAAAGAAGGCAAAAAAAAGCAACAGTCCAAAATTTTCCTTTTATCCTAATATTATTCCCATGAAAGAGTGACAGGAACCCCTACTGAAGAAGGAAAAATGGGCAAATCATCTGCTTTTCAGTTGCAATCATTTAATCATTCTATATGTCTTTATAGACTTTAACACAAAATATTTTGCAAATTTTTATTTAACATATTTTTCAATATTTCCACCAGTTAAATGGTAGATATCTACAATTGCAATGTGAGAAGATTGAGGTCCTTATAGTATCCTCTTCACACTACCTAGATATAGACTAATCAAGAGGAATGAAGCTTTACTACATATAAAAAGAAACATTTATGAGGTCAATTAATATTTGAGGTATATACATACATACATACACACATAATTTCTCTGGCAAAATAAGGTATATAAATTAAATAATCGTTGATCTTCACTATGTATTTAGAACTGGAAAAAGCTTAGAGCTTATGGTGAGATCATTTTTACAACTTAAGAAACTGAGGACTGAAATGCTTATGCAACATTTTCAAGGTCATACAGCTTAAGAGTCTGAGATGAGATCTGAACTCAGATCTAGACTCCATGGTCAATATTTTAATCCTCTACAATACGCTGTCACTCAATTTTCATGTAATATATTTATATTTCCATTGAAAAGCTGAGGAATTCAAAATATGTAAGGTCATAAAGGAAAATAAAGCAAATTCTGCAAGCTAAAAACTGTAAATGGTTGCTTCTGTAACTTTCAGCATCAATTAATGCCAAGTAAAAAGTATATATTGACTTTAATAAAGTTTATACAAAAATAAGTTGTTATCCTGATCCTTTCTAACCTATATATAAGATGAACAAATTGCTATTAGTCACCTCCACTTTCTGAGTCAATAAATTCCAATAGCTACCAATTGCTTCTAGGATCAAATATAAAATGCTCTATTTGGTTATCAAAACCACATAACTTGGACCCTTCCAAACCATCCAGTCTTCTTAAATCTCTCTTCCCTTCATGAAATCTGCAAACAGTTGGCCCTGGCCACCTTGTTGTTCCTTATACACAATATTCCCATCTCCTACCTCTATGCTTTTTAACAGGCTGACCTCCATCCACTTAAAGACTTTCCTTCCTCATCTCTGCCTCTTAGCCTCCTTGAAAATCTCAGCTATAAAGTCCCATCTTTTACAAAGAATTCTTTCATTCCTCCTTAATCTTAGTACCTTCCCTCTGAGACTGCCCCTAATTTATTCTGAATATAGCTTTGGTTTATACAAAGTTGCTAAGGTATTGTTTCTACCTTCACATAAGGACACTAAGTGGTGCAGTGGATAGAGTTCCAGACTTGGAGTCAGGAACACTCTTCCTGAGTTCAAATCTGGCCTTAGACAATTGATGATGTTTGTCTTTTTTTCTCAAATAAGACCATCAGGGAGGTGATAGTGTGACATACACCTGATTTGGATTTGAGTAAGGCGGGGAGGGCTGTGCTAGGGTCACCAGTCTCACTTTCTCCTCCAGAGCCATCTGGGTCCAGTGACCAGATATGAATCAGGACAACTGGAGATGGTCCTGGATGCGAGGCAGTCAGGGTTAAGTGATTTGCCCAAGGTCACACAGCTAGTAAGTTCCATCTTCTAGTTAGTGTCAAGCAGCTGAGTCTGGATTTGAACTCAGGTCTTCCTGACTCCAAGGCTGATGCTCTATCACCTAATTGTGTCCCTTAACCTGTCTACCTCAGTTTCCTCATCTATCAAATAAGCAGGAGAAGGAAGTGACAAAATACTCCTCTATCTTTGCTAAAGAAAACCCCAGTTTGGATCACAAGTGTTGAACACAAGTGGAAATAACTGAACAATGTTAAAATCCTAAGATCTTTTGTCTTTCTTTATTTCCCTACTCTGAGCACAGTGCCTGGCACCAGGTAGGCACTTAATAAATTCAAGGTGACTTATTTCAAATGGATGTGCATTATTCTTTTGGTTCTGTTTATCACTGCTCTATATCACTTCACATAACTTTCCCATATTGCTTCAAATCTTTAGATTTGGTTTTTAAGGTATATTAATACTCCACACAGATACTGCTGTTTCCACTTAACAAATAAGAAAGCTGAAGTTTGAAGAGTAATTTGCCCAGAATCACACAGCTGGTCAAACTCAAACCCAGATTCTTCTTGACTACAAGTCTGGCTGTTTAGTGAATTCACAGAAACCAATAGTGCAGAGTATGAGATAAATACCATGTGCAATGTAGAGTCAAAAGGTCCTTAAGAATTAGAAGTGAAGAAGAAAAAAGAAAATCAAAGAAAGTCTCATGAAGGAGAAGGCATTTGAATTGGACTTGGAAAAATGAGTAAGAATTTAACAGGAGGAGGAATTCTAGATACAGAGATGAGCATAAACAAAAGGCCTGGAGGTAAGATGGCAGGGGGTAGCAGTTTGCTGAAATAGAGAAATCAGTATGAAATTAGGTTGACAAGAAGGGTGGCACCAGATAAAAAGGTTTTGAATGCCTGGCATGAGTAAAATGCCTTGATTCAGTAGGCATTAGGGAGCCAATGAAGATTTTTGAGCAGATTATATGACCTTTTGTCCCACAAAAGCAGCCTGAAGATGGAAAAAATTTCAGAAACATCCAGAAAATCATTTTGAGAAATGATTGGTATCAAAGCACCATATGATACTTTAACAAACGTTTTGCACAACTAAATGCATAGAGAGGAAAAGGTACAGAAGTAAAAAGCATTGTGCTGCTGCAAGGAACAGGAACAAAGATTTCCTTCATAGCAAATCCACCATTTGTTCCTTCACCCATATTCTATTGCTGTTCCATTAAGAGTTATTGCAATAACTTAACTCATTTCTCAACCATTAGCTTTTTTTCATACTGTTCCATAATTCAAAAGCAATCATATTCAAATGTCCATAACATTATTTTCATGTCCAATGGTACTGTTATAGAAACTCAACCTATCTGTAATAGGGCCACTACCCTTTGGTATCCATGCCTCTGGGAGATACTTCCTCTCTTTCATCTCCATAACTAGCACCATCTGCTAAATTTTAACTTCTACAACTTCTATTCATTGTCCTTCATTGCCCTTCCAGAATTCCTTGAGATGGGTTATCTTCCAAGCATCAATTTCTTCATCCTCCCTTCTTTGCCCCAAGCATCATACAATTTTAAACATTTTCTTCAAAGCAAAATAGGTGGAAAGGTAGAAGGAGCTCTGAGAAGTGTCAGATAAAAGGGATAAATAATCAAGCTTTTTACTGGTTTTATGGCTCAAACCTACTTCTAAGCAACTACATGAACTAGACAATTAGCCTTTCCTGCTGACAAGTCCTTGACATTAGTTCAATTCTAGCTTACCCTACCTACTAAGGATTTTCTTGTTGAGGTTCTTTCTTTCTTTCTGAGGTTCTTTCTTTCTTTCTTTCTTTCTTTCTTAGGTTTTTGCAAGGCAAACAGGGTTAAGTGGCTTGCTTAGGGTCACACAGCTAGGTAATTATTGTCTGAGACCGCATTTGAACCCAGGTACTCCTGACTCCAGGGCCAGTGCTTTATCCACTGCGCCACCTAGCCACCCCCTCTTAGCTTTCTTAAAACTACTCTTCTGGACATTTTGGGGTTTTAAGATAACACCTCTCCTTACCATCTTCCTTGCAAAAAAAAAGAAAAACCTAAAAAAAGAAAGAAAGAAAGAAATTTTGGGGCGGCTAGGTAGCACAGTGGATAAAGCATCGGCCCTGGAGTCAGCAGTACCTGGGTTCAAATCCGGTCTCAGACACTTAATTATAACCTAGCTGTGTGGCCTTGGCAAGCCACCTAACCCCATTGCCTTGCAAAAACAAACAAACAAAAAAGATAACACCTCTCTCAAGAAGTTAATTCCATAACATTTAAGCACCTATAATGTGCTAGCCATATTTTCTCTAATTTGGTCATTCACATATATCTCAACCTAATAGAAAGCTTTTGATTTGGACTTTGGCAGTTTGCTGAAGTTTATAGATTCCTCAAAATAGTGTTTTTAAATGCATAGAATACATGAGCGTAAAGGAAACTACATTGAAAAAATTATTAAAACATTTTTTTTTAAAGTTCAGACCACAAGTTAAGTATCCCTGCCCTATAGTCTAATCTGTCCTCTATGGACTCAAGCAAGAGGGATTCTAGATTCCCTTATCTATAAATGAATAAGACTCTTCCCAACCTGGATCCTAAAACTATTACCCTCATTTTACTCCATTGCATACACAAGACATTTTACAGCAGCAATTCTCATACTTTTTGTTTTTAGGTTCCTTTTAATATTCTTAAAAATTATCAATGAACCATAGGTACTTTTGTCTATGTGGATTATAGCGATCGATGTTTATCATATTAGAAATTAAAGTATTATTACAAAAACAATTTCATCACATCCCAAAAAAAAGATCTTTGGGTCCCTGGACCACACTTGGAGAATTGTTACTTTTCCAGAGAAAGTTAAGTTAATTTAACCTGAGTTATCTCAATTTTTCCTGTTCTATACCTTGAAATTTATCTACACTCATCATGCTTTAAGAAAAAAATAATAGCCTCTGACACAAGTACTTCTCAGTTTGTAATGTGCATTCCATAGCTTAACTAATTTGAATTTTCTTTCTCTCTTTCAAAAGCTAATCATTTCCCCACCAAGTCTTTCAAGCTCTTTTTCCTATAATAATCTCTCACACACACATTTAAATAGGGATTTCAATTCAGACATCTTATTTCTCTCCTGGATGCACCACCTTGAGACTTCTCTGACTTCACCATAAATCAGGAATCTCCCCTTTCAACTTCTTTTCTGTTGTGTCTTCCTCCATTAAATTGTAAGCTCCTTGAGGACAAGGATTTTCTTTTTTGGTCAGTGCATGGTTCACAGTAGCCACTTAATAAATGTTTATTGACTTAATTTGACTCCCATATTTTTAGTTCCTTCATTTGCATTATCTCCTTGTCCTCCATCTACAAACATTCACAAATCGCACTTTGTTCCCCAAAGTCCTCTAACTGCTCTGGAATCTGTTCCATCTCAACTTCCTCTCACCACTACATCTTTCAAACTCATTATCTCCACTCTCTGCCTCCTTTTTCTCATCACTTCTTAACTCTTTACAATCCAATGACCACTTGACAATAAAATAGCTTTGTCATGGTTCTCATTTTCTTTGACCTATTGGTAATACTCCTTTATCCTGGCCTTCCTACTTCTCTAAATAATGCTGCTGGCTCTTCTACCTCTAGCCAAATGCAAATATATTCTCTTCTCAGACACTTTTCTTCTCCACCCTTTTTCTTCAAGATCTTATCCACACATGCTCCAGCTTTCATCCCTACACAGATGATACATAAACAGTCATCTCTGCCCTTGTCCTGTTACTCAGTAATCTAGAATTTCCAATTGTCTACAAGACTGATCTGATCAATCTGTCAAGCAATCAGCATCCATTAAGATCTAGTGACAGTAACATCCTCGGTGTTCACAGAACATTTTTCAGCTCCAGGAATCTTCCTTGGTTGTCCCCTATGCCTTGAATACTCAACTCTACCTCTTGACTTACTTCAAGTCTGGGTTGAAATTCTACCTTCTACCCAATTCTTCTTAATTTTTAGTGCTTTCCTTCTGTGGATTTTTTCCTCTTTATCCTTTTTTAAACTTGTTTAATGTTGATGCTCCCATTAGATCATGAGCTCTTCCAGCATAAGGATTGCCTTTGTACCACCAGCGCGGCTAGATGGTGAAGTGGAGTCAGGAGCAAGACTGAGACAGAGCGTGCGGTTAAATGACAGCAGTGGATAGAGCACTGGCCCTGGAGTCAGGAGGACTTGAGTTCAAATCCAGCCTCAGACACTTAATAATTACCTAGCTGTGTGGCCTTGGGCAAGCCACTTAACCCCATTTGCCTTGCAAAAACCTAAAAACAAAAGAAAACAAAAAAGATTTGAGACAGAGGGAAACTTGGATCCCAAATCTGAAAGGAGAGAAGTTTAAGGGGAAAGACAGTAAATTCAGTTTCAGACATGTTGAGTTCAAGATATCTACCAGAGATCCAGTTTGATATATCTGAAAGGCAACTGGAGATACAAGACTGAACATCAGCAAAGAGGAGGAGAAGATTTGAGAATCATCTGCATAGATATGATAATTAAATCTCTAGGACAGGAGAAGTAGATTTGAGAATCATCAGCAAAGAGATGATAATTAAATCTCTAGGAGTTGATGAGATTGCCAAATTAAGAAATATAGAAGGAGAGAAGAGGGCCATGAGATACCTGGAAGAAGAACCAGCAATGAAGACCAAGGAGCAGTAAAAAATGTAGGGAAAGAATTAGAAGACAGTAGTGTCCCAAAAGCCTAGAGAAGAGAATATCAGGGAGAAGGTGTTCTAGAATGTCAAAGATCCAGAAGACTGAGTAAGGGTCATTGAATCAGGCAAGTAAGAAAACACCCAAACCTTAGAGATATTAATTTTGTTTAGCCGCTCCATCTGTTTAACTGTTCCATAATGTGTTTATAACAGATTATGGAGAGTTAAGAAGTAAAAGGAGAATAAATGAAAGCACCTATTGAAGCACCTATTGCAACTATTTTCTTCTAGGGGTTTAGCCAGAGGGTGAAATAATAAATGAGAATTTTTTGAAGATAGGAGATATATGAGCTTGATTGTAGACAGCAGGGAAGCTGTCAGTAGACAGGGAGAGATTGGAAATAGAATAGGGATGACAGAGGAAGCAATCTAGTGGGAGGATGGGATGGAATTCAAATGGTTGTGCAGGAAGAGGTTTACGGCTTGACAAGGAGTAGGATCACCTGTTCATGTGAGGGTGAAGGAGAAGACAGGAGTGGAAAGCGTTTGAATGATGATCTGAGGAAGAAAACAGAAGATGGAGCTCTCAACAAATAGCCTCAATTTTTTTTAGTAAACTATGAGGCAAGGTTCTCAGCTGAGAAGACAAGAGGAAGAGAAACCATGGGAGATATGAGGAAGGATGAAATGGTTTTTAGAAGAGCTGGAGAGTGAAGTGGAGAGTGGAATAGTGAGTCGATAAGGGAGGTACAGAAGGATTGCCTAGCAGCTTTGAAGCCCAGTTGAGATTATATAACATTTGTGTAGTGGACCTAGTCCAGAAACTCATACTCAAATGTCCCAAACTGAACTCTTATTCTTTCCAGAAAAAAAAAAATCCTCTTTTTTCTGAATTTCCCAATTTCTATTAATGACAAAACCATTTCCTCTCAGTCATCCAAGCTTGAAACCTATGAGCCATTTTTGACATCTGCAGATCCTTCCACTTAAGTCTAATGAACAGGTCCTATCAAATTTAAATCCCCCAGTCTGGGTTAGTTCTCTATTTATTACCTATCTTCAGCATGCTAATTTCAGTCCCCATTAGCTCTTGCCTGGATTATTACAGTGGCCTAATCCACTCCTAGCCTCAAGTCTCTTCCCCTCTAATTCACAGAAATCTTCCTAATGAAAGATCAACTCTAATGTCATTCCCCTAATCACAAACTCTGGCTCCCACTGACCGTAGTAGAAATTGAATTCAAATGAAATATTTATTATGTATCTACTTTGTAAGAAGCTGAAATCCTAAAAAAGAAAGATTTAAAGACAAGAATCAAGCAGTCCCTTCCTTCAAGATGCTTGCATTCTACTAGGGGATACACATCATGCACACAGACAGTATAACGCATTTTCAAGAGGGAATGCACTAACCACTGGAGGAATAAAACAATTAGCAAAGGCATCTGAGCTAAACCTAGGAAAAAATTAAGAGTTCTAGAGACAAAAGTAAAAAAGGAATGTTATTTTAGGCCTGTACAAAGGCAAAGAAATGGGAGATGGACTATCAACTTTGAGGAAATAAGTAGTAGCGCAATTCAGCTGAAAAAGAAGATAAAAATTGTTTACTGATTTTAGTGGACTGGCATTGAAAACCTTCCTTAATCTATTTGAGACATTTTACCTATTTATAAGAAAAATCACTGGTTTTGCATTCATGAGGCCCTATGGTTCAAATCCCATCTCTGAAACTTAAATGTTTTGGCCTTCTTTTTCAAAGAAGACCATGACATTAGGGAGATGCTGTCATGATGAGTACCTGAAATGAATTTGAATGAGTAAGTGCTGTACTAAGTCACCAACCTCACTTTCTCCTCCAAAGTCATCTGGGTCCTGTGGCCAGATATGGATCAGGCCCTGGATATGAGGCAATTAGGGTTAAGTGACTTGCCCAAGGTCTCACACTGCTAGCAAGAGTCTGAGGTCATATTTGAACTCGGGTTTCTCCTGACTATAGGGCCAGTGCTCTACCCACTGCATCATCTCTGAAGCTTACTATCTGTATGACCCTAGATAAGTCATTTTAAATTCCTCATTTCCCCACCTGAAATTGTTTTCCCCTTTATTTTCCTGGAAAAGAACCAATGACATATCTAACGGTGATATCTTCATTAGTACACAAATTGGATTTATGTGAAGCAGCACTGCACAAAGTCCACAACGTCATTTTTTTCTTCCAATCATCGAAATCCAGTGGCAGGACAAAGCCAAGACAACTGTCATGTAGTGAATGTTCTTGGTTTCTTTGAAGTCTGACCAAATTCTAACTGCTCCACAGCACTGTTTCTTCTGCCTTCATGGTCACTGGAACAGGATTATAGATTTAGAGTTGGAAGGGGGGGCCCCTAAGTCCATTCTGACAAAGGAAGTCTTCACATACTTAGGGTCGACATCCTAAAGCACTAATCAGTTTAAGGGTTGTCAATCACCTTTAACCTGATTGAGCCTGTCTGCTGAGAAAGCTTTACCAGTATAGGACCTCTTCTCATGCTACAACTTCCTGGAGTCACAGGTGAGAGCTAAGTGCCAGGTAGACAACCAAAGGAAAGGTGCTGGTCCTCCATGAAAACCCTAAACACTGCTCCTCACCCACAAAATAAGGAAGAAAGACTAAATGATCTTTAAGGCTCCATCCAGGTTAAAATGTGTGATCCTGTTTCTATTTGATTTCCCAGCTCTGGATCTCTGATCCTACTGCCCTCCTATCCCTGAAACATAGCAAACATACCCTGTCCGTATCTCTTTGTTCATTCCATTGCTTTCTGTCCATGCATCACAGGACCTGAATCCAAAACTTAAGTTTCCCTTGACCACTCCAACCCATAGAGATTTCACTATCCCCAGGACTAATAGATCACTTATTAACAACATGAAGCTTTCTCAGATTTCCTCAGTCAAAAATGATGTCAACTTTGAGACGGCACCTTTCCCATACCTTATGCCCTTTTCTATGTCAGTATTCATATTTTATTATCCCTGCTACAAAGTAAGCCTAAGGGACAGGCTCAGAGGTCCTTTCCAACTCTAAATCTATAATCCTATGCACTCTGTATATCCCTCAGCTTTCACAAAAAAGTGAATTAAATATATGCCCCTCTTTTGACACATCACATTGCTAGTCAGCTTTTTATTCATATTGTATCTCCTATTAGGTCACCAGCTCTTTAAAGAAAGAATGCTGTCTTATCATGCTTTGTTTTCAGAGGAACAAAATTTCAACAAAAAATTCTTGACTGATTGAATTTACCCATATAAAGGGAATCTACATATATGTAGAAGGATCACTTTTGATCTTAAGGGCCCTCCAGCTCTAAGAGCTATACTTAAGGAGAAACTACAACCATAATCACAATTAAAGTATAGAAGAAAAGAAAACAACTTAGAATGGCTACTAAGAACATAGTAGTCACAAGTATAGAAATAGAAAACAGTCTCTAGATTAGGCTAAATGATAACTATAACCTGTGTACAAATGCTGTTCCACAGAATGATGATTTCAAATGAATAAATAATTAAGTAATCAAAAGGTGGAAGTACCAGAAATTAAATAGTAAGATTTCCTGAACTTTATACATGCAAGGTCTAGCATATTTAAGTTCTCAATTAAATGTCTGACTAAATGATAAAAAAATCTTTATCAAAAGGCAACATCTATCCTAAGTAAAACTCCTAAAAGTTTCTTAAAGCAAAGCACCACCTACATATTTTAAAATGTTACGTCTATAAATATAGGCAAGACATTTTTCTATTCCTGAAACACTATTCCAGATAATAACTTTAGTGATGCAGATCCCGAATTAAGAAACAATGAAGACTTAAGTTTCTTATAGGTTTTTACCTTCCTGGTAATCTATATCCAATTCTCCACTGTGTTACCTTCATTTTAAAATCAAAATAGTTAGGAGAAACTAAAATCCAAGTTGATTTAAAAATTATTAAACATTGTCTTTTATATAAGTAAAACATTTAAAAATAGCATATTTCTAGGAATGGCTCAATGACTAACTACTATTTTTTTTAACTGTCCAACTTCCACTTAGCCTTGAATGGTAAGTTATAAACTGACCCTTGCATTCTTAACACTAATTCCCCTGGAGATGCCGTGAAATCTTATCAGTACATATGCTCCCTGCGACTTCATTTTAAAGAGCCATTTCTTTTAGTCCATCAAATGAAGACACTTTACAACTAAGTAATGCATCATTGGAAATAGATAAGGGACTTTTCCCAGTCTTCCATAGAAGAGTGGCAAAGCTTTAAAATTTTAATTTAGTTAAGACCGAACACGCCAGCAAGGTCTATCACTGATTTTTTTTAAAATTGGATTTAGCCTTCCACCATCTAAAACTATTTTTAAGATTTCCTAGATGTATGACGACCTTGGACAAGTCACTTAACCGCATTGCCTTAAACTTTAAAAAAATAAATAAAAAATCGTATGACTACTGTTTTTTTGTGACGCATAAAATGATTAGAAGATCTTAGCAATACGCTGAAAGAACAACCCATGGGATGGGGAAGGGGGGAAGCTCCTAAGACAGACAAGTCAGGGTCGAAAAATAGGAGTCTTGGTTTTTTGACTAGACCAGCAAAAAAGCAGCCTCTGAAAGCTGAGCAACGTTCTGGCTGGAAGTCGCCCTCCCGAGCGGCGAGGGCTGCGCCGCCGCGGAAAGCAGAAGTGTGCTCTGGGCTGGCCGCGGCCGGGCGGGACCCGCCGCAGCTCCGGGGCCCCGGGGCGCCCGGCCCGGCGCGGCCGCCTCCTGGCCCCGAGGCCCGGGGTGCCTCCCGCGGGGGCCCGGGCGCCGGAGGCAGGCGGCGCGGCCGGCCGGCCGGGCCCCACTTACCAGCAGGCAGTCCGAGTTCACTTCCGACTTCGGGTCCCGCAGCAGGTTGTCGATTTTCTCAAACCGCGTCTCAAAGCTGTCCCCGGTCGACATGGCGCTGCGGCGGCGGCGGCGCCCCCCGACTGCGGCGGCACCAGCGACGGGAAAACGCTCGAGGCTCACTTCCTCCGCAGGCCGGGCCGGGCTCCGGCCCCTTCACCGAGCGGCGACCCGGAGCCGCATCCCCCCCGCGGCGCCTAGCGGGCCCGGGCCCCGGCCGCCGCCGCGGCCGCCTCCATGGAGGGCCGGCCCCGCTCCGCCGAGGACCAGGGGGACAGGGGGCGGGGAAGGGGCAGAGGGTGCGCTCCCGAGCGAAGCCCGCGTGCCCGGCCCGGCCGGCTCAGGCGCGCCGCTGTCCCATCCCGTCCGCTCGCCGCCGCTCCGGCGGGGCAGGGCGAGGCCGCCGCCCGTCCGAGGAGGCTGCAGGGGAGGAGGCTGCAGGGCAGGAGGCTGCAGGGGAGGAGGCTGCAGGGCAGGAGGCTGCAGGGAAGGCGCCCAGGAAGGAAGGCGGCGGCGCGGGGGCACTCGGGCCCCGGAGTCCGGGCCGGCGGCGACTGGCTGCGGAGGACGCCTGGGAGGGGCCGGTCCGCCGGAGTCCGGGACGGGGCGGGGAGGGGGTGGTGGGAGGGGGTGGGAAAGGGAAGAGTGAGTGGCGGCGGCGAGTGCCTCGGGGGGGGCTACGGGGACTAATATGTCCGCCTTCCTGTTCAAACAAACGGAGACCGCCCGCGCGCACTGCGCATGCGGGGCGGGCGGGGAGCCTCGGAAGGGGAACCAGCCCGACAGAGCCCCGCCCCCCCGGGGCTGCGGGCCGAATGGGAGGAGGGACGTGCGCGCGCACGCCAGGGCCTAGCGCGCAGACTCCGTCGGGCGGGGGGGGGAAGGGGCGGGGCGGGGCGGGAAGGAGGCGCCCATCCCGGAGCTGGCTCCGTGGCGCGCTCCCGAGCAGCTGCTCCCTCGGGGGCGGGGGCGGGGGCGGGGGCGGGGCGCGGCGCCCCTCCCGGCTGCGGCCGCGGCCCTGGGGCTCTCGGGGCTGCGTTTTCCATCGCCCGGCATCCAGCCCTGGCTCCGGGCCCCTGGGGCCCTTGGAAAATTCTTACCAAAACCTTTTATGCCGAACATCAGTAACGTATGTGCGTGTAGAGATATATATCTATATAACTGCACATCTATATAGTATATATATATATATCATATCTATATTTCATCTACATAACATCTATCTATATATCATATATATCCATCTCTCTACAGCTTTACAGCTATATATCATCTATATATCTATATATACCTATATTACATATATATCATATATATCCATCTCTACATCTTCATAGCTATATATCATATCTATATCATCTATATATACCTATATTACATATATATCATATATATCCATCTCTCTACATCTTTATAGCTATATATCATCTATATCATCTATATATCTATATATACCTATATTAGATATATATCATATATATCCATCTCTCTACATCTTTATAGCTATATATCATATCTATATATACCTATATTATATATATCATATATATCCATCTCTCTACATCTTTATAGCTATATATCATATCTATATCATCTATATATCTATATATACCTATATTATATATATCATATATCCATCTCTCTACATCTTTATAACTATATGGCATATATCTATATATTTCATCTATATATCTATGTATATCTATATATCATATATCTCTATATCATATATCCATATCTATATCTTTATAGCTATATATCATCTATATATACCTATATATCATATAAATCTATATATCATATATCTACCTATATATCATATATATCCATATCTCTCTCTATTTATATATCTATACCTATATCTAAATTTATCTATATCTATATCTATATCTATATCTATATCTATATATCTGCCACCTTTCAAACACTGGTTAGGACTTCCCTGGGAAGTAAGAAAAAAGTAACCACTTTACTGTTCATTTACCCCAAAGCTAGGAAGGGACCTAAATCAATAACAAGTTAAGATGATTTTGACAAAAGTCCCCAAAAAAGAGATGGGGACTTGAAAGTTGGCTCCTAACAAATAATTCTCAGGCTTCTGCTTAATTGGTACAGCCAAAGGACAGTCAGACTGACACCATAGAGTGAAATTTAGAGTTGTGATTTTGCCCAAAATTAGGCAGGCTGAAAAAACTAGTCATTTCCTTCTTGTTCACAGGTTGCTTCATTGACTGCTGTGAAGGAGTTACTCAATCTGCAGTTGTCCTGATAAAATAACATGCGTTATCAACCATTGTCTATAGAAGGAAAGCAGCCTTGTTTTATTTTTGTTAAATATTTATTTTGTGGTATTAAACTGTTTATTAGGAGTAAATATGAAATTTTTATTTTATGATTTTATTTTATTCTATTCTGTTTTTATTTCTTTATTTCAAGTTTTAAATTTATCAGAAGGGAGCTATGAGAATTTCACTATAAAACCTGAAGGGACTAACAATTTTACTTACTGTGTGTGTGTATATATATATATATATCTGAACTAAAGTCAATTACTAGTATGATTAGAAACTTTGTAGCTTGAAAGGCCATTTTTTAAAAATTTAAGTTCATTTCATTCCTATATGTTATACTACAAAAGATACTAAGCCAATTTAATATTTCATTGTTGTTCAGTTGTTTCATACTCTTATTTTGGGTTTGTTTGGGGTTGGAGTTTTTTTTGACAATAATACTGCAGTGGTTTGCTATTTCTCTCCAACTTATTTTACAGATGAGGAACTGAGGCAGAGTGAAGTGACTTACCTAGGTTCACACAGCAGTAAATATTTGAGTCCAGATCTGAACTTAGTAAAATGAATCTTCCCTGACTTTGGGGCCAGGACTCTATGGATTGTGCCATTTGAATTTGAATTCATAGTACATTGTAAAAGATTCTCAAACTACTTTGTATTTATTTTTGCTCATTTCGATTTATTTTGTATATCACTATGTTTCTGAACACATGCATATATACTTGTTTCCCTTCTTAGAATGGAGAAGTTGGTTGTATTGTTTTCCTAGCACCTACAACTTATTAAATACATGTTAATAACACTGTACCTTTCTAAAACTTACAAAACTTATTTTATTAAATACAGTGACTTTTTGACTTATTTGAATTTTTTTAAACTAACTTTGTGAATTTGTACCGTGCCCAAAATTTAAAATAAATCCAGCAAGAGACCTAAAATAAACTTTCCAAACTTTTGATTACCATTTTTAGGTGTTCTTAGGAATTTGTTGTTTCTGAAAACTTGGAACATTTTGACTTTCTGTTGCTAACTATTGGATCCCACAGTACAAAACATAGCTTAGGATGAATGGATGGCAAGAATAATTATAGGTGACTCATGCAATGTAGAACTGGAAGAGACTTTAGATGATCTAGTTTAATCCCATAACTTAATAGAATTAAAAAAAAATTAAGTGATTTACTCAAGAGTTGATATAGCTATTAAATGTCAGAGCAAAAACTCAAACTCCAACTCTATTCTGTTGCAGTAATCTTTCCATAGCTCCATGCTATATCTCAAATCTTAATCAAGTTTTATAAAGCTAGATGAAAAGGTATATAGATCTTAAGGTTTGTTGGTTTGTTTATTTGGGGGTAGGGCGGAACTTAAAAATCTAAACAGCTACAAGACTTTTAAAAATATTCTCCCATGAGATTTGGAGTCAGAAACCCTGGTTTTGAATCTTATCTCTGCTATTTACTAGCTGTGTGAACTTGGAGCAAGTCATTTGATCTTTCTGAACAAGATGACCTCTGAGTCCTTTCGGTGCCAGTTCCTAGAAACCTCTGATCAATAATTTTCAGTCAAGTGTTTTTCTGTTTTCATCTTATAAAATAGTAGCTGTAGTAGTTGTTGTTATAGCTAACATATATGTGTGCATGTGTATGTGTGTGTGTGTGTGTGTGTGTGTAATATCAGACAATTTACTAAGTACTTTCCAGTTATCATCTCATTTGATCCTCGCAATAATCCTGGAAGGTAGGTGCTATTATTATCATTGTTTTACAAATGAAGAAATTGAGGCAAATAAGCTAAGTGACTTGCAAGGTCACATGGCTAGTAAGTATCTAAGGCCAGATTTGGACTCGGGTTTTCTTGACTCTTGACCCAGCACTCTATTCACTACACCTTCAAAATTCCATGATACAGGAAAATTTTCACTTTTTATTTACTTTATATAGCATGAAATAGAAGAAAAAGCAGTCGCCTGGAGTTTTACTGCTATCATTAGTATGACCTTAGGTAATCATCTAACCTCTCTAAGTCTCAGTTGTTTCCATATGTAAAATGGGGGATGTAGAAAGAATAAATGATCTCTAAAGTCCCTTCCAACTCTAATTCTGTGATTCTAAAAGCCCAGTTTAGATCAAGGGGTTGAATGCTGATGCAAAAATAATTGTATAGATAGATTAAGCCTTCTAAAAAGTGGATTTCTATTACACAAATATGTAAATTAGCTACAGTTTTAGATATAATATATAATAATTTATAATATATAAACAAGCATAAGTTATAGAAAAAAGCAATAATATGTAGCATAAAAAAAATTATAGCATGACAAAAGTCCACTGGGGCTAAGGAGAAAATAGGATAGTTAAAGCACAAAAATGGGAGATGGGGTTGGGGATGGGAAAGAACTTTGGAAAGATGAGGTGGATAATGCTGGAGGTAGAGAGACTTAAAAGGAGACTACATTGATCCAAAGGCATGGAGCAATTAATTTCTTGGAAGGAAATAGGTATAATTGGAAAATGCCATTAAGGAAGAATGAGAAAGTTTTGGCAACTGACTAGTACAAAGCAAAAGAGACTTTAATATCCTCTGCATTTATTTACTCAGATGTTCTCAATGTGTTTATAAGAAGTTGAAAAGCAATCATTTTAATGTTTATGTAAATGTGTGAAATGTATAAATTCATTTTATTGCCACAAGCTTTTAAATAATTGCATGTTGGTATAATTTACTCTTCTAGGAAAACTGTTCACAGGGGAGACTTATGAAAAAACAAGGAATCATTCTATCTTTACCATGTATATTCCTACCTAATCTTCCTATTTGAAAGGTAGGTACAAAACTTTTCAAAACTAAGATTAAAGGAAGCTTTCATTTGTCAAAAAATTACTAAGTTATAAAGTTACCATATACCCAGTTACCATATTGTACCTATGTTTGTATTTTGTCAATTTCTTGTATTTTATTGCCTTATTCTATCTTAAGAGCATACCATAAAATGCAGGTGCATACCATAAATTGTATATCAATTGTAATGCAGTACAGTAAATTGCATGTTATTTCAAAAATGCATGCCACAAATGTGTAAAGAATGTGATGTGGCTGAGTTACTATAGGAACCATAGCTTTGTAGACAGTTCCAAGAAAGTAATAGGCTTAATGTAACTTTGCAAAAGTGTACTTAAAGAAAAAAGTACACACACACGTACACATATATTTACTAGAATAAACTTCTTTTGATTACAGTTAACTATACATAACAGGTAATTAGTCACTGTGATTAAAACATAGTTTACCCTTTTAAAAAATATTGTTCTTTTCTCTAACATTTATTCCCATGTCCTGGGAAATATCTGAGGGATATAAATTTTTCCAAGCATGGGAATACTTTGTTTAAATTGTAGATTCATTTGCCTAGAGGTAAACTATTTAAAATCAGTCAAGCTAATCTTATATGTTTAGAATCAAAGGATTTAGAGCTCCCTTAGATATCACCTTCTAGTCTAAAAGTTGAGGAAACTGAGTCACAGGAAAGTCAAATGACTTGTCCAAAGTTTCCCCAGGTAGAAGACAACAGAGCTGGAATTCAAATCCACTTCTCTGCCTTCAAATCCTTTTGCTTCCCTCCTGTGAAGACATTCAGAATGGAAGGAAATACTCTTTTGGCCAGATTGAGACAAAGATATAGGTCCAGCTTAATGAAATCACAATTTAGAGATGGTGGAATAGGCAATTTCAGTATTGGTAAAGAGGACAGAGGAAAGAAGGTAGAAGGCCCTGAATCCAGAGTCACCTTAAAGATTTCTCCCTGGTCATACTTTGTCCCTGGAAGGCTTACCTCTGATATCTATTTTTAATTTTTTTCCCCCCACACTCCCCAGAAACTTACATCTCTGTGCAACTACAAAAAATTAGTGCTGTTTATAGTGGTCTTGGTCCTTCCCTTAAAGTAAATTGATTCTGGAAATATTCACACTAGCTCATGGATTCCTCAGGAAAGATACTCCAGGTGATTTACATCCATTCAAATCATAGCCTATGTGTTTTCTTTCAATAATGTGGCCTGTCTCAGCAGCCACCTTCTTATCTTTTTTTTTTTTTTTGATCTGGGCTACATTCACCCAACCTACACTCACACTATCATATTGGTGGTTCAGAGGGAGTGGCCACATTGAAGCAACTCAATCTCTCTGAATTCTAAAGTTAACCCCTAGTGAAAAGTTTACACTTCTGCTACTCACAACTAGAGTTCCTGAGTCCCCACCAGTGTGCTGCTTCCCATTTAGCAAATTAGGAAAGATGACTTTTTTCCCCCCCAAGTCCATGAGGGTTAAGTGACTTGCCCAAGGCCACACAGCTAGGTAATCATTAAGTGTCTGAGTCCGGATTTGAACCCAGATACTCCCGACTCCAGGGTCGGTGCTCTATCCACTGCGCCACCTAGCTGCCCCTAAAATTAACTACTAATCAGAATATAAACAGAAAGCAAAGCAAAAATAAAGCTTAATAATCTTTAAATGTGGAACATACAAGGTGCAGCCAGGTGGCACAATGGATAGAGCACCAGCCCTGGAGTCAGGAGGACCTGAGTTCAAATCCCACCCCGGACACCTAATGCCTAGCTGTGTGATCTTGGGCAAGTCACTTAACCCCATCATCTTGCAAACCCCCCCCCCAAAAAAAATCTGACACATACTACTTTATTGTTGCATTTTGTATACAGAGGTAGAAAGTGGACACAAATTTACAGAATTATAATGAGCTACATGAGCAGGACACATGTGACAGGCAACCTCATGACTGAACTCTGGGCCTTGATATTTTTTGTCCCTTTTAGAGACAGTCTGCACAACAATTCACTGATGAACTGCACAAATTCTCTTCTGGCTGCTGCACTCAGTTCTTCCCCTTTTGGGTAACTGAAAAAAAAATTAAACTCTTTCAGCAAAACAGAAACCCCACACATATTTTTTAGGTCTAATGCCTTAGTTGGGCTCAAAGGGATTTTTACCTCTCAGAAAACATGTAACAAACTCTGAGGTCTATTCCCATTCCTTGTCAGGGGTTTCTCTTAAGCTCTCAGTTTGACTCTACTCTGAAATCAGCTCTTCTTTGAGGTTTAAACTCAATTCCTCTCCCAACCCAGCTATTCTCTGAGCCCTCAACTCAATTTGCCACCTGGTATCAGATGAAAAATCTTTTTTCCCTCTCCTGTCAGCTATTCCAGGAGCAGGTCCTGAAGTATGTTCCTCAACCAATTCTGAAGATGCTATTTAGATTGTTCTGAGGTTTATACAACTCAGAGGTTCATACAACTAATTCTACTGCTCCAAAGCAGAGTCTTGCATAACATGATCCACTTCTGTTTCACGATGAAAAACCAAACTCCATTTCTTTTCCATATAAGCAATAAATAGACTATACATAATATATGTGTATATATGTCTATATGTGAGTGTATCTGTATCTGTATGTATGCCTTGAATGAACATCTTTTCTTTGTGGGCTTACCTTCTCAGAAGATTGGGATTTATATGTGCCTGTTTATTGCTTATGCAGAACTCTTGGCTCAGTGAGAAGGCAGATGAAATTCAGTTCTTTGCAGCTGGTAACAAACCGAAGTGCTTTTATGATTCCCTGAAGGCTATTTATGGGCCACAGATCTATAGTGCATCTCAACTACTCAGATCCGCATTGATTAATGATAGGGATATGATCCTAGAGGGATGGGCTGAACTCTTCTACAGTGTTCTTTTAGGTTTTTGCAAGGCAAACAGGGTTAAGTGGCTTGCCCAAGGCCACACAGCTAGGTAATTATTAAGTGTCTGAGACAGGATTTGAACCCAGGTACTCCTGACTCCAAGGCCAGTGCTTTATCCACTGCACCACCTAGCCACCCCCTTCTACAGTGTTCTTAACAGAACTTCATCAATAATGTAGAAGCCACTGACCTTCTGACTCAAGTTGAAGTCGCTCAGTCCCTAGCTGAAGTTCCAACTGAAGGGGAGGTTGTGAATGCCATTAGGCTCCTTTCAAGTGGCAAAGCACCTGGTGCTGATTCTATTCCAGCTGAGATCTACAAGGTAGGGGGTCCATTGCTCATCCAAAAACTGACTGAAATTTCCCTGGTTATATGGTATGAAGAGGTTATCCTCCAAGAATTCAAGGATGTTTCCATTGCTTCTCTCTATAAAGGTAAAGAAAATAGATTGCCCCATGACAATCACAAGAATATTTCTCATTTAGTCATTGGAATCTTTCTCAATAGGTTGATCCTTTATCTGGAAGATGGTCACCTCCCTAAGAGCCAGTATGGCTTCATAAAAGGTGAAGGAACAGTCAATATGGTGTTTGCTGCCCAACAACTCCAGGAAAAAATGTCAGGAACAGATCTATATATAACATTTGTAGATCTGACCAAGGCCTTTCATACCATCAGTCATGAGAGTTTATGGAAAATTATGTCAAAATTTGGTTGCCCAGAGAAGTTTATCAGTATTGTACATCAACTTCATGATGGTATGCCTGCCCAGGTTCTATATAGTGAACGATGCTCTCAAGATTTCTCAGTCACCAATGGAGTAAAACAAGGATGTGTCCTTGCTCCCATGCTTTTTAGCATGATGTTTTCCATCATGCTATCAAATGCCTTACTGAGGATGAACATGGCCTCAAGGTCAGCCACTACACTGATGGCAAATTCTTCAACTTTAAAAGACTACAAGCCAAGACCAAAGTGGAGGGAATGTTGGTGCATGATCTTCTGTTTGCAGATGATTGTGCTCTCAATGCAGCCTCTGAAGTTGTGATGTAACAAAGTATGGATTGATTCTCTGCTGCTTGTGCTAATTTTGATCTGACAATTAATAGCAAGAAAACACAAGTGCTCCATCAGTCAGCACCACACCATTCTTATGTGGAACCATTGATTACAGCAAATGGAGAAGTTTTGAGTACTGTGGACAAGTTCACTTACCTTATTCACCTCCTTTCCAGGGAGGTATATATTGACAGTGAGTTGGACTCATGAATTGCCAGAGCTAGCTCAGTATTTGAGAGGCTCCATAATAAAAGTATGAGAGAAAAGGGGTATTAGACTGACTACCAAACTGCAGATCTACAGATGTTGTGCTGACTTCATTGCTATATACCTGTGAAACCTGGACAATCTACCAGCACCATGTCAGGAAACTGAATCTCTTGCATTTAAATTATCTTAAGGAAGATTCTGAATATCACCTGGCAGAAGATACCAGACACTGAGATCCTTTCTGGACCTAAACTGCCAAGCATTCCTGCATTACTTCACATAGCACAATTGGACTGGCCACATTGTTAGGAATGCCAAAAAGACTATTTTATGGAGTACTCAAATAGGACAAGTACTCACAAGGGGGTCAGAAGAAATGATACCAGGACACTCTGAAAGTCTCTTTTAAGAACTTTAGAATTGATTGTACAGCATGGGAGACACTGGCACAGAACCACCAGCATGGCATGCCCTTATCAGAGAGGGTGCTGTGTTCTATGAGGAAGGCAGAATTGAAAAAGCTCAAGAGAAATGTGATACATGTAAATTTAGAGTAAGCACCCCAGGTGCTCACATAGACTATTTGTGCCTAACCTGTGGTAGAGCATCCTGTGCTCATATTGATCTAAACAACCACAACCAGACACAATATAACTTGTCTCAAACAAATACAAGACTGTACAATAGTGATATCATTTTGGTCTTCAATAATGAAAGACAAGAATCATTGACTATGTGACCTTGAATAAATCACCTAATTTCTCTGAAATTCATTTTTTTTTATTTATAAAATAAGGGGATTGAACCATATGACCTCCAAGATCTCTTGTAGCTCTGGGTCTGTGAACCTATGATAGCCCCAGTTCTCCTTAAAACAAAGGTCCATTTTTAAAAAATCATCAATATTCTTCCCATAATTTTGTATAGACACAAGTTATGGAATACAACAATGTCTGAAGAATTAAAGTTGTAGATTAGCAAAAGAAAAATAGGAAGATCTGTGGGAGATGTGTGTGCCCATGCACATGTATGTTTGT
Organism: Macrotis lagotis; assembly: GCF_037893015.1. NCBI lineage: Eukaryota > Metazoa > Chordata > Mammalia > Peramelemorphia > Peramelidae > Macrotis > Macrotis lagotis. Next base: position 455,915,014 of record NC_133666.1, on the reverse strand, counting down.
GTGTGTATGTATGTGTGTGCTACAAAATACTGTCAATGAAATATTTAATAGGAGAAGATACATCAGGCAAACATTGAACAGAAAAAAGAGGAGGTCCACCAATGTAATTAGAGTGATCTATAAACAATAGGTAACCTATTTGTTTCTTTGGTATCTATTCAATTTTAAGAGATCTCTAAAAAGAGCCACCAGATGGATGGAACCATTGTATGGGATTTATAAAAGGAAGTAGACAAGAGTTAAATAGAATTAAATGGTTTTTAATCTGAACTGAAACAGAGAGTAACCTCAACAATGCATTACTTTGAAGTATCAAAGTGTAAAGTTTGATCATTTATTTTATGAGGCTAATATATATTTTTGGAGGCAATTAGAATTAAGTGACTCGTCTGAGGTCACACAGTTGATAAGTGTCTGAGAACAAATTTGAACTCAGATCCTCCTGATTCAGTACCCTATCTTTCAAGCCACCTAACTGTCCCTGAGGCAAATATACTTTTATTTCTCAAATATAGCATAGAAAAGACCAAAAAATAAACATGTAGAAAAATATCAGTAATGGTTATACAAATATAGTAAATATTGACAAATAATGGACAGCAATATATTTTTAAATTATTTATTACAATCAAATAAGATGAATATCAGAAATATAAATATTGGAAAGATAACCACTATCATAAATCATATCAACAAGAAAAAAACATAATACGCTATCTATAACCATATGAAAAAATGCTTGAAATCACCAGTAAAGAAATTTAAAGTAAGTGAAGATCCACCTCAACTGGCAAAATTGGCCAAAAAAAAGGTAATTACAAATATTGGTGGGACTACAGGAATATAAACACATTAATGTACTGTTAGTAAAATTGTAAATTAGTTTGACCATTCTTGACAACAATTATGAAAGATAATAATTAGATAGACTAGCAAAAGAATTCACCAATGCAATGATCAACCATAATTTCAGAGAAATAATGATGAATACAAACCAATTTTTGACAGAGAGCTAATAAGCTAATGAAATACACATTTTGGGACTAATCCTAATGTGGGAGTTTGTCTATACTCATTTGTTGCAAAAAATTTTCTTTTCTTTTTTGCTTCATTGTAGGTTTGGGAAGGTTGAGATGAGAAGAAAACAAAATGCATTTCTGACAATTGAAACAATTTTAAAAAGAAACTATGTAATTAGCTTCAAGGAAAGTCTTTTAAAAAATAAAGCTTCCATTTATTTTGTAAACTGACAAGTATAGGGATAGAATATGCTCTTGATCTTGTTAGTATAACTAAATTAGAAAGTACTACAGTGAACCTATCCTATGTCTACTCAAGAATAATCACTCAAGGGGCAGCTAGGTGGCTCAGTGGATGGAGCACTGTCCCTGGAGTCAGGAGTACCTGAGTTCAGATCCGGCTTTAATAATTACCTAGCCTTGGGCAAGCCACTTAACTCCATTTGCCTTGCAAAAAAAAAAAAAAAAAAGAATAAAATAAAAAAAAAATCACTCACTTTAAACTTCCCTCTCTAAAATTCTCCTTCCTAGCCACCACTCTCTAATATGTTTTACCTTCTCCTTTTAGAATCTCTACTCCTTGAGAGCAGGATGCCAATCCCAGTAATATGCAAAATATCTACAACTTCAGAAAGAGCTGAGGAATGGTCAATAGAGTGTTTGCTGCCAGACAGCTCCAGGAGAACTACTAGAAGGAAAACAGAAGTCTGTGCAGATCTGACCAATGTCTTGATGTTTTCAGTGATGAGGAAAATTATGTCAAAATTTGGTTACCCAAAGAAGTTCATCAGTATTGTACATTAATTTCATAATGAATCCTAGATAATGGACAATGCTTAGGTTAGTTAGGAGGACCTTAGTTCAAATCCAGCCTCAGACACTTAATAATTACCTAGCTGTGTGACCTTGGTCAAGCCACTTAATCCCATTGCCTTAAATACGTAAAAAAAAAAAATCACTCAAGATGAAATGGGTCCTCTTGAAAAGGACCAAAATAACATTTCTATGTTCAAGTTACAATGTTTCCAACTGTGGCTGATCAGACCAGTGGAACTTGGAAGGCTCATGAAGGCCATGTGAATCTTTGAGGTAGATTCCCCGAACTTGCACATCTTGCTCTTTTGAACTACTTCTATCCTGCTTTGTTCATAAAGCACAGCCTCTTATCTGATGAGGGCATATCATGCTGGGCAATCCTGTATCAGTGTCTCCCATACTAGACAAGCAACTCAAAAGGTCTTGAGAGAGATGCTGTATTGCTTTTTCTGCTTTTTTCTGGCCACGATGTAAGTTTTTGCCTTGCTTGAGTTCTTTGTAAAATGGTCTTTTTTGGCAAGTGTACATGTGGCATTTGAATAATATGAGCAGCCCATAGGAGTTACACTCTCTGCAATAGAGTTTGAATCCTTGATAGTTATGGAAGCAATTCAGTTCCCCATCACCACACTGAGGTCAGCACAATTGCTCTGTAAACCTTCAGTTTGGTAAGCCATCTAATACTTCTTCTCTCCCATACTTTCCTTCAAAGCTTCCCAAACATTGATCTACCTCTGACAATGCATGTGTCAGCCTCATTATTAATCTGTAGCTCCCTGGAAAGTATCCTGCCAAGTCAAGTTACCCACAGTTTTTAAAATTTCTCCATTTGCTGTAACCAATGATTCAACCTATGGATAGTGTGGTGCTAGCTGATGAAGTACCTGTATTTTCTTGGTTTTAATTGTTAGGCCAAAATTAGCACAGGCAGCAGAAAATCAATTCATACTTTGTTGCATCTCAGATTCAGAGGCTTCATTGAGTCCACAATCATCTACAACTCAAAATAATGCACTAACCCTCCTTCCACTTTTGTCTTGACTTGTAGCCATTTCAAGTAGAAGAATTTACCATCAGTACAGTAGCTGATCTTGTTGCCCTGTTTTGACCTCATTGAAGGCATTTGATAATTTGACTGAAAATATCATGTTAAAAAGCATAGGAACAAACCCACAACCTTGTATACTCTATTGGTAACTGGGAGAACACAAAAGCATTGTCCATTATCTAGGATTCATTATGAAATTAATGTACAATACTGATGAACTTCTTTGGGTAACCAAATTTTGACATAATTTTCCTCATCACTGAAAGCATCAAGACATTGGTCAGATCTGCACAGACTTCTGTTTTCCTTCTAGTAGTTCTCCTGGAGCTGTCTGGCAGCAAACACTCTATTGACCATTCCTCAGCTCTTTCTGAAGTTGTAGGTATTTTGCATATTACTGGGATTGGCATCCTGCTCTCAAGGAGTAGAGATTCTAAAAGGAGAAGGTAAAACATATTAGAGAGTGGTGGCTAGGAAGGAGAATTTTAGAGAGGGAAGTTTAAAGGAATGATATTTGGAGTTATAACACAATTATTGATAAGATTTTTTTTCCAGAAATGATGATGTTGCTTTTATTATTGTCCTCAAAGGTAGAGGTGGAAGGTAGATAGGTACACTCAGTGTGACATAACATGGAAATGACCAGAGTAGCATGGTGGGCCTAGGACTGAGAAAAATAAGGTAAATGTTTACCTTTCAGAGCCCAAAGTCACAAGGATAGGAGCCCAAGTTCCAGGGCAGAGATGGTGACTAGACTACAGGCCACATGGCAAGGAGATAGCTTCAGGTAAGTTATTATTATTCATAAAGGAAGTGACTCTGTGTTCTCTTGAAGGTTATGTCAGTGGAAGGTAAACTCTATAGTGACAGTGGCAGAGTGGTGGGAAGGGAACAGAAGGTGCTAAGAGTCATAGTCTTTAGGTCAGCTTTAAGTTTTAATTTGACTTGATACTCTAAATGCGAGATCATTGTCCAGTGACCAACAAATAGGCATTTCAACTGAATGATGTTAAGGATAAAGGGATAGACTTGGAATTAGGAAGATCTGAGATTAAAACCTGACTCAAACATTTATTACTTGTGTGAACCTGGGTAAGTCACTTCCCCTATCTTAGCCCTAGTTCCCTTATCTCTAAAATGGGCATAGTAATAGAGTTATTCTGAGAATCAAATGAGATAGTGCATATAAACACCATATAAAAGTTAACTATTATTTTTATTATATCACTGGAAAAGTTGAATCATCACAATCTTGGAATTCTTGCTATAAACAAAACCAGAAGAAAGAAGTAACTTGCAGCAAAATAGAAGGATGATTCATAAGAACTCCTACAGAGAGATTAAGAAAGGAGTTAATGGAGTAGATTTTATTGTACAACCAAAAATAACAGGAGCCGCCATTCTGTGGAATATTTGGTTATCATATGTTTTCTTTCTAATAATAAGTATTGCTGAAAGACAACTATAAAAATAAGTGCAGCTTCTGTACATACCATATTGGTTACTGCAGATAAAGAGGTGAAGAAATTATATTAAAAACTGATTGGATGGGGCGGCTAGGTGGCGCAGTGAATAGAGCACCGGCCTTGGAATCAGGAGTACCTGGGTTCAAATCCGACCTCAGACACTTAATAATTACCTAGCCGTGTGGCCTTGGGCAAGCCACTTAACCCCATTTCCTTGAAAAATCTAAAAAAAAAACAAAACGGGTTGAACCCAGAGTACATTAAATCAATAAATATTCTGATCTTTGGTAACTTTAGAACAAAAGTGAGTAAACATTGAGGTAAGGAAAGACTATATGGAAAAGTATGGTCCAATAGCAAGAAATGAAAAGTCAAAACCTTGTCGTTTCTATAGAACAGAGGGAGATATAGAAGTGGTATTGCTGGATCAAAGGGCATACACAATTTTATTGTCCTTTGAATGCTATATAATTTTGCAAAAAAATATATTTTAACAGACAGGAATATATTTATTATTGATATTAGAGAGACCCCTAAATCAGCTGTTTGTGCATAGTAACACCATTAAGTTAGCATAACTAAGATTAGAATTAGTAAAAAAGCAAGGAAAAATATTAGGAAAAAGATTGTTGTTTGTCCTTTTTCAAACTGAACCAATGACATCACAGGATTACTTGAGCACAAATTGTACTTATGTGAGGCAGAGTTGTACAAAGTAGTCAGCCTCATTCTTTTCCCAAATCCAGTGACAGTACAGAAGTCAAGACAACTGGAATCTAGTGGCAGGACTGGTTATTGGCCTGGGATGAAACAGATGACCTTGGTGTCCTTGACATCTGACTAAGTTCTAAGTCCTCCATGATGCCTGCTTCAGTTGCCATAGTGGCCATGGAAATTAATTGTTCTCATGAGCTCATTGGAACAAGTGATTGTTAAGTGCCAGGTGACCATCGAAGGCAGATGAAGAGCTGAAAAGAGCTCTGTGGGCCCTCATACCAGAGATGTTAGTTCTCTTTGAAAACTCCATGTACTCCTCAGAAAGATTTACATAGAACACAATTAGGTGGTACAATGGATAGAACACTGACCCTGGAGTCAGGAGGACCTGAGTTCAAATCCAGTCTCAGACAATTGATACATACTAGCTATGCGACCCTGGGCAAGTCACTTAACCCTGATTGCCCAGCTAAATAAAAAGAAAAAAAATGATAAAAATAGAGTAAAATTGAAATAACTCAATCCTGAATTGTTTAAACAAGTAATCAAAAATTTTAATAGAAAATGGATAATAGAATGAAAACAATTTTGTAATAATTATTTTTAAGAGAGTAAACAAAGTAAATTTACTACCTTGTTAAGGACACAAAAAGAGCCCAGTAACCACCTTAAAACTTTTGACTCATGTGCCAGAAAGATAAAAGATAACAAGCAATGCTTGACTAGAATATAAATTTGTAAAAACTCATGAAGAATGATGAACAATTAAATTCAATATTATAATAATATAAATATAATATATATATATATATATATATATATATATATATATATATATATAGGTGATATGGCAGATGCTTGGTCTGGAGTCAGGAAGACTGGGCTCAAATACTTAGAAGCTATGTATCCTAGACAAATCATTTAACCTCTCTTTTTCTTCATTTCCTCAACTATAAAATGAAGATAATAACAGAACCTTCCTGCCAGGGTTGTTGTGAGGATCAAATGAGATAATATTTATACAGTAATTAGCACAATGCTTGCCACATAGTAGGCACTTAATAAATGCTTGTTTCCTTCCTTCTTTTCCTTCTTAAAATGAAGCAATTGAAAGAAAAGCCAAATTAAAGAAAGCTTGGGAAGCATCTAACCAATGCTGGAGTTCTTAACCAGAACTTTTAAAGACAAAAATGGAAGGAAGACAACAAACAGAAAAAAATGAAGAACATTTGAAAAAAAGGAAAACTTATTATAAACCATTTTCTCCCAAATACATGTATAGGAAAGTATAAATGTCACTAAAAAGAATAAATATGGGAAAAGTAGCCATATTGAACTAACTCTCTATATAGAGGAGAATGACATTCCATATACAAAGTATCTGAAGAAGGGAAAAATAGCAAAGTCATAGATTATCCTTCCTTCTGCCTAGATATGCTAGAATGGCATGCTTGTTAAAATATTTTGTCTATTTATTTCTGTTATATAACTAAATTTCATTGATAAACAGTTACAACTGACAGTCAGGTATCCTTGAAAATTATATCCATTTTCATTTCTTAATTTTATTATAAATTTTTATTTAGAATAAATATTTTAAATAAAGCATTTAAAACAAATCTATAAAATTAAAGATTATGTTGTAGCCTATGCCTGAAAGTCACATAAAACCTATAAACCTAAAACATTGCTTGGATCATAGGAAGGAATCAATAAATATTCAATGAACTGAATGGTTTATGAAGTACTAAAAATTACTAAAAAATATTGATAGCATTTAGAAATTTATTTGAATTTTTAAAAGCTGAGGGAACTCAAGATGTAGGCCAATGTACTTAATTTCTATTCCTGGAAAAATATTAGATTTACTTTGTGAACATTTAGAAAGGGAAGTGGTAATCTCTAAAAAACAGTATTAGAAGTTCATGCCTGAATGATCTCATTTTCTTTTTTAAAAGCAGGGTTGTTAGAGTAATATATTAAAGGAATGTTACAGGCATGATATAACTAGATTTTAGCAAGGCATTTGACAGATTCTCTTGCAAACTAGGGAAAAATGGTTTGGATAATAGATTCATATACTGTTAGAATTAAAAGGGCCTTGGGAATTCTCTATCTGACTGGCACCAAAATAGTCATTAATAGAGCGGAGTGAGGTCTGTAGTGAAGGGCTCCAAGGATCTGCCCTGTTATATTCAACATTTCCATCAATGACTTGAAGGAAGGCATAAATGGAATGCATATTTATAGATGAAACAAGCTGAAAGAAATGAAAGACACATTATTTGACAGAATTAGGATCCAAAAATATCTTAAATGATTAGCTTAATCTAATAAAATGAAGTTTAATAGAGGTAAACATAAAGTCTCACATTTGAATATCAATAATCAAATGTACAAGCATCAACAGTCATTTGAAAAAGATCTGGGTGTTTCAATGAACTTCAGAGTCAATAGTAATCATAGTATGATGTCTGCCTCAAAAGCTCACACAAACTTAGTTTGCATTAATTAAACAGCATAGTTATAGATTCATAGATTATAACTAGAGATGTATTTTTTTTGTTTTTGTTTTGTTTTAGGTTTTTGCAAGGCAAATAGGGTTAAGTGGTTTGCCCAAGGCCACACAGCTAGGTAATTAGTAAGTGTCTGAGACCGAATTTGAACTCAGGTACTCCTGACTCTAGGGCCGGTGCTTTATCCACTACGCCACCTAGCTGCCCCTAGAGATGTGGATAGAAAATAGATGTCCAACTCCCTCATAGATGAGGAAATGAGACCCAGAGAAGTACTTCTCTGGATTGCCTAAAATCACAAAAGTAATAAGTAACAGAACTGAGATTTCCACCCTGGTCTCCTGACTCCAGATCCATTGCTTTTTTTTCCACCGTACCTTGCTTTTGAAACCAGAGTAATGGAATTGTACTGCTGTTTCCTTACATATTCTATGTACTAATCAGAATACATCTGGAGAAGTAAGTTAAGTTTGGGCATTCCATTTTAGTAGGGACATTAAAATTCTGGAGGATGACCAAAGTGCTGAGGAAGAGAGAAATTGAGGGGGATGGGGGAAAGGGGAGTTGAAAGAATACAATATGAAGGTCACTGAAAGGAATTGTAAAGGTATAATCTAGTGAAGAGAAGAAAGTGGGGACCATGGAAATTGTCTGCCAGTATTTGAAGGGTTATAAAAATGAATAGAATTAAGTTTGTTTTGTATAACAGTGGACAGAAATAATATTAATACATAAAAATAATGGGCAAATTTGGGGAAAATTTGAAGAAAACCTTTTCAATTCTGGTTGTTCAAATGATATGGAGATGGTTTCCCTTTCAGGTATTGTTTGAACAAGAGGACCTCCCAGGTTCCTTCCAGTGGAGATTTTATGACTCAGTGATATAAGGTTTATCATATAGTCTTTGTAGTAACAGATCCTGAATTGAACAATGTAATTCAACAAATATTGATTAAGCACTTGTGTGTGTAAAGACCTGTGGTAAATACTAAGAGAAAAAGAGATGAAACAAGACACAATCTGTACCTCTCTTTTATGTTTACAAATTAAATAGGAAAATAATAATAAAAATGCAAAGGAGAAAAAATGTCTAAAAGTTTCAGTAAAATAAAAAAGGTAGTCTTTATATGCATAAATTTTTTATAGTAACATATAGTCCAATGCTGCAGAAACTGAATACTTCAAATGGATACTGTTTTTTCCTTTTTATGCAAATTTATATAGATTAAACAAAGGATAAATGGCTTACATGGGGGTAAAGAACAAAGGAGGTAGGAAAAAGTGAGAAATCAATCACTTGCCTCCAGATTCCCTTAAATAAAAACTCTACTGATGGGGCGGCTAGGTGGTGTAGTGGATAAAGCACCGGCCCTGGAGTCAGGAGTACCTGGGTTCAAATCCGGTCTCAGACAATAATTACCTAGCCGTGTGGCCTTGGGCAAGCCACTTAACCCCGTTTGCCTTGCAAAAACCTAAAAAAAAACCCAAACTCTACTGGGTGTGGGGGAATAGTTTCAACTCATCACCATAGGACATATCTCTTCAGTTTATTCAGTCACATTAGAATTCTCTCTCTCTCTCTCTCTCTCTCTCTCTCTCTCTCTCTCTCTCTCTCTCTCTCTCTCTCTCTCTCTCTCTCTCTCTCCCTCTCTCCTGGAAATGGAATCAAGTGTCTTAGGAGCTAGCAGAGAACTGGCCAGTGATGGGGATGTGATAATCGACCACAGTCTATTTACCACCCTCCAACTACAAACTCAGCTGAGGATTAACACAAAACAAAGAGACCAGCCCAGGCTCATATTGTTGTCCTGTCTGTCTCTTCATGAGTCATTAAAAGAAAACTGGAGTGATTTACCATTTCCTTCTTCAGTTCATTTCAAAGATGAAGAAACTGAGGTAAACAGGGTTAAGTCACTTGCATATCAGAGTGACACATCAAGGAAGTGTCTGAGGCCATATTTGAAGGAAAAGGAGGTTTCCTTACTTCATTCTATCTACTGCACCATTTAGGTGCTTACCTTAATTGAAAAGCAATTCAAATCTTAATTCAGGATCAGAGGCTTGTCTTATGCTTTGCTGAGCCTAATTTTCTCCCAGACAACATCAGAGCAGAGCAACATGAAAGTTGGGCAGTAAAGTCTTCCCACCTCTTTGTCTTGGTCAATGGGCTTGGTCCAGTTCACCTATTTATGAATCCAGCTAAAGTCTAAGGTCTCACTCTGCATTCTTCTAACATGGCTGCAATGGCCAGGGTGATTGTCATGGTGGGTGGAGGATGTACCACCCCCTCTACCCATTCTTGACCATCATATCAATAGCATGGGATTAAAAAAAACAGTTGGCGTTGCTACAGAAGGGGAAAACTGGCCAGAGTGAGAAAAGGACAAAGAGAAAGAGGTAAATGAGGGTCTGGGGGGCCCTGTCTCAAGATAGACAGTTATCAGATTGTCACCTTAAGTAGCCCTGTTCCAAGTTTCAAGATAGTGATCCTTTTCTTTAGATAGTTTTACATCAAGTGCTTTATGTATTCTATAAAAAGTAAAGGTACAACACATCTCCAAATGGTTTTTTTCTACTTCCTGTAAATTCCTCTAATATTTTTTAATAGAAACAATACTTTCTGTTGTAATTTTTGCACAAAATATCTCAGTGTTTTAGGAATAAGTATTTAATTCACTAATCTGAGTTTGAATTTTTTTACCTAAGAACGTTAGTTTTGCTTCTGTTTTCTTTTTTTCTTTAAAAGATACTTTAAAGATTTTTTTAGAAATTACATTCACATCAGACTCTATTGTTACATGTTTTGTTGAAAGTAAAGATACTTTGTACACTAAAATCTCTGTACTCAAAGTTCATCTCACTGAACTTTGCCTTCCCAGTTTGGGTGTTTGTGTTTATTATAGAAACATTCAAAATTTCATAGTTCAAATGGTAGTGGTTATTTTTTATTAGGAAAAAACGTTCCACATGAACTTGTTGCCTCCCCCAATAGAATGTAAGGTCTCCAGGGCTTGGAAGATAATGAATATTTAATAAATTGATTGGTTAGAGAATGGGATTGAAAAATTATTTTCTTTAATTGTACAAATGGGCATGAGCTTTGATCAAGTTTCTCTTGAAAGGCTTATATAAATAACCTGTGTTTACTACTATTTTCCTCTTCTTGAGGTTTTCTCCCACTATTCTCTTTATGGAACCATAGAATTATAGCAATGAAAGGAACCACCAAGATCATCTAGCCAAAATCCCATATAAATCCTGAGTCATAGTCACTTCTCCAGCTTTTCTTAGCTTTAGTGAATGTTCTCTGGCTTCTTGGAAGAGATTCAGTGTAGAGAGTCTAGTATCCCTTCAGACAGCCCATTTGATTTATGGGAAAAAATCTGCTTGCTAGTCAGTTTTTTTCTTATGTTGAGCCAAAATCGATTTCCCTTTAGCTTCTATTTACTGGTTCTATTCTGACCTCCAGGAGCAAGCATGATACATCTTATCCCTCTTCATTATCACTACCCTTCAAATATTTAAAGACTGATGGCATATCCCCCAAGTCTTGTCTTGATGTAACCTAATTATTTCTAATTTCTTACTTCTGATTCTTATATACCATCTTCTTATTCTGGTAACCCTCTCATTTCAACCCAATCAAAAAAACATTTATTAAGTGTCCATTACATTCACTTGTTATGCTCAAGTCATTGTGCAGTATGTTGGGAATACAAAAAGAAAGCAAAACAATGTCCCTGCCCTCAGGAACTTAAAGTATAGCCTAAGCTATACTTTTATACTTTAAGCAATCAAAATGGCGAAGAGCCTCAAGTTTATGCTATGTAAGGATAAGTTGAGAGAACTGGTAGTGTTTAGAATAATGAAGTTAAGTTTCAGGTAGTACATATTAGCTATCTTCAAATACTTGAAATACAAGAAGCAGGGTCTCAAGTTGTTCTGTATTTTGCAGTAATTTGGAAGAGAAAAGCCTTTTGAGGAGCATATAGAACCTCTATCCCTGACCCTCTCCATATTTCCTCAAATCTGGTGGAACAAACCTTTACTTCTGTGTTAGTCATCGAGTGCATTTTTATAAACCATGGAAGGCATAAAGAGCAACTCGACTGTGTTTCTTTGACCCACTGCTTAAGTAAAACAACTGCTTGGTTGTGTACTTAATATTTCTAGTGCTTTATTCAGTAGAACAGATCTTGAGTCTTGGCTCAAGACAGATTTGATGTTAGTTTAGTCCTTGTTGCCATAGATACACAGCCCAAGAATCCATCAGCTAGGATGTTTGGACCTGGCGAAAGATGACAGAAGGAGTTGAGCCAAGGGAAATTCAAAGTTGAAGTTCACTCCATCTTGAGTTTATAGAACATGCATTATCTTATTTAATTTCAGAGTACTTGATGTAATCAGAAAAAAATGGAATAGTACATTCATGTTAAATATCATAATTCTATTAATACTATATCAACTCTTGGTTATTATGTTACATTAATCATTCATATTGAATTTGAAATTCACTAACATTCTCTGGTTTAACACGAACTGCTTCCCAATTGCAATTTTCCAATCTTAAACTTATATAATTGATTTTTTCAAGCTAAGTATAAAACTTTACATTTATAGTATTAAATTTTACTTTTTTCCCCCTTAACAACTAATTCCAAACTGTAAAGAATTTCTGATGCTGGTTTTGAAATCTAATGTATTAGTTATCCCTCCTAGCTTCATATCTACAAATCTGATAACAATAGTAGCTATAGTTTCTTCCAAGTTATCCATGAATGTTTTGAACAACACGAGACCAAGGAGAGATCCTCAGAATTCTTCATTAAAGATCTTTCATATTGACATCTTCCCAGTCAATCTACCTAACTGTAGATGATCAACAAAGTCTTTTCCAACTCAGTCTTTAAGCCTACTATCATCCAGCCCAAATTTCTCTGTCTTTTGATGAGGATAACTCAATATATACAAAATAAAATTTGCTATTTTTTCCCCATTAAACCTCCCCACCTCCCACCTCTCCTATTACAGTAGAGGATAACACTATCCCCTCAACCATTGTTACCTCATACCTGGATTATTGGAATAGTCTGCTGATGGGCCTACCTGCCTCAAGTTTCTCTCCATTCCAATCTATCCTTCATTAAGTTACTAAAGAGATTTTTCTAAAGAGCAGGTTGGATCATATAACTCCCCTAACTCGATAAAACTCCATTTGCCTTTTTCTTTTGCTTCCATGATCAAATACAAAATCCTCTGTTTGACGTTCAAAGCTCTTCATAATCTAGCCTCCTTCTACATTTCCAGCCTTCTTATACCTTACTCTCTGGAACATAATCTTTAATCCAATGACACTGGTCTCTGAGCTCTTCCACAAACAAGACACTCCATTTGATTCTTAGCTATCCTCCTTGCCTGGAATGCTCTTCCTCCTCCACTATGACCACTGTCTTTCCTCACTTCAAGTTCCAATTAAAATTCCACCCTTCTAGGAAGCCTTCTCCAACTCCTTTTAATTCTGGTGTTTCCTTCTATTGATTATTTTCCCTTTATCCTGTGTATAGATTACTTTGTATATGTTTGTTTGCATGTTGTTTCCCCTATTAGATTGTCAACTCTTTTAAGGCAGGGACTATCTTTTGCCTCTTTTGTACCCCTAGAGTTTAGCACAGCCCTGGTACATAGTAGCTGATTAACAAATGTTTATGGGTTGAAACATTCCTTTCATTATTTCTTATAGATAATAGTATTCCATTATATTTGTACAACATAATTTGTTCACCTATTCCCCAGTTAGGGAGGATCTTCTTAGTTTCAGTTCTTTCCATATATGTGTGTAAGGATGTGTGTCCTTTTCCTTTTATCTCTTTAAGATATACTCCTGTTCATAATTTCTCAAAGCATCCATTACATCTCTTCTTCCCTTTCTCAGATTCACAAATTACTCTCACAGATTATTAAAATCTATTAGAGATTTTTTTTAAATCAGGAATCCAGTTTAAACTCATAGACCTGTTTATTTGTTGTATCTAGCATCTCCCCTTTTTTTGAAATTTGGGACATTTGCCCAGATCCAGTGTTGGGTCACTACTCTAGTTCTGAAAGAGCAGCAATAGCAGTTTAGTAATCACATTTGCAATTTCTTTCAGTAACCTGGAATATAATTCTGAAGCAAGGAATTTGAACTTACAGAAAACATATAGGTATTCTCTTACTTTGCCCACTCCCCTCACTTACTTTTGGCTTCAATTCCCTATCCACTACAGCATTTTTGTTATCTCCTTTCCAAACTGAAGGTCATTCTTCTTATTAGAGAGGATTTTTTTTTTTCTGAAATCAGGGGATTTTGCTGCCATTGAGAAGGGATATGATTTTCATCTTCTTTGTAGAAATGAAAATAACATTTTAAATCTCAGTTCTTTTGGATATATTTAAATTATGGCCTGTTTAAAAAGTTAAACAGCCAAAATACGTTATATCAAAACCTAAAAATTTGAAATATAATTCAATTCTACTTAAATTCTTTTTATTTAACAACAAACATTTATTAAGCATCTACTGTGAATCAGGCACTAGTCTAGGCACAGAGGATACACAAATTTTTTTTTAAAAAAGAAACAGTTATTGCCTTCAAGGAGTTTATATTCTATCAACGAAGATATTTTGTCCATATTTTTTAAAAACTTGATGTAAGATGATTGCAATAGGTATGGCTTTAGCATTTGATAGGGACTATATCCTTTGAAATTCTGATTATCTGATAACATCATTTTCTTTCTCAAAGGGTAAGGAAAGGGAGGGACACCAAGAGAATTTGAGAGTCAAAATTTAAAAAACAATGTTTAAAAAATTGTATGTAATTGGGAAATGCCTAAAAAAATAAATAATATATATTTTAAAAATTCTTTCTTTGAAATTCTGATTATTTAAGACTTTGCTGGTACTGATGGGAAAATTAAAGAGAAAGCTGTAAATTTTGGGGTTTTTGGCCAAATCAGATACCAAATTCAGCTATGAACTATAAGAATTATCTCTCAGTACTCTTACCTTAGCAGGAGATTATCTGAGAAAAGGGGGAGAAATTACATAAATAAAAATACCTATTTTTTAGAAGGCAAGAACAGAAAAATAATTGTATTCTCATATCCATGTAGTGATTTTAACTTCTGTCATGAGTATTGTGAAAACAATGCTTATTCTAAACTATTTCATTTAAAAACCACATAAAATGCAGGTGTATGGAAGAACTATAATCTGTCCAAACCATGTTCCTAATCCTCACTATGATCTCTAATTCTTCCATCCCTCAGTTCCTTCTCAAGCTATTATCCCTGGACTAACTACATTGTCCTCTCTTCTTCATCTTGACCTTAATAGTGAACCAGTTCAACTGTACACTATCCTTTTCCTCCTTATCTTACTGACAATCTTGCCCTGCTAAGCTCATCTTTCACCATCTACTTATTACCTTCTCTCCTACACAAGTGCTTTTGAGTAAAACTGAAATAATGAAGCATGTTGACTGAATTCACTGCAAATTCATGTTTCATAATTTCAGCTAGTCTCTTACTGCAAAAAGGCAATTTTTTAAAAATTTAAGGTAATGGGGTTAAGTGATTTGCCCAAGGTCTGAGGCTAGATTTGAACTCATATCTTCCTGACTCCAGGGCTGGCGCTCTATCCACCATGGCACCTAGCTGCCCTGCAGATTTTTTTATACATTCCAAATAATTCACTATCCTATTTGTCATAGCACCTCTTCTAATTTTTTTTTCATTCCTCTTCAGGCCTCCCATGGCTTCTCTCATCCCGTGTTGAGATCCTTTCCTCAGATTACATACACCAAAAGAGCTCCTTGTTATCCATTCCGCCATGTCTCCCAATACTTAATTTACACTACAATCTCCTTTACTCCTATCTCACATGAAAAGTGACCTTTGTTATTACCAAGGCTAACCCCTCTACATGCCCAAGCTATCCTATTCAAATTCATCTTCTCCAATAGATTGCCCTCCATCATTTCCACTCTCTCACTAAGTTTCAGTCTCTCCTTGTCTACTGATTGCTTTCCTAATGCCTATAAATGTTTCTCACATCCTCAAAACACTTTCACTTGATCCATCTCTCTCTGCTAGTTATGTTATATCTCTCCTCCCTTTTGTGGCTAAACTTGAAGAGGCTGCCAATAATCAGTGCCTCTGCTTCTTCCCTCATTCTCTTCTTCACTCTCTGCAATCTGGCTCCTAACCTCATCATCTAATGGAAACTATACTTTCCAAAGTTAACAGTAATCTCTGACCTATCTACAACCTTTGCCCCTTGTCAATAACCCTCTCCTTCTCCTGACTCTTCTCACTCCCTGTCTACTACTTCTTACAATCCTGCTTCCTTCTCAGTCTTCTTAGATTGATTTTGATTTAGGTCATGCCCATTAAGTGGGGTGACCTCCAAGGCTCTGTCCCAGGCCCTCTTTTCTCCCTTTATATTATTTCACTTGGTATTCTCATCAGTTCCCATGCATTCAGATTGCAGATAATTCCCAGATCTACTCCTCTTTCCTGTTGTCTAGTATTATATCTACAACTGTCTAATGATCATCTTGATATGGAAGTTCAATTAGAAAATTTTAATATGCCCAACATAACCAAGAATAAATTCATTATTTCCCCAATAAACCCTTTTTCTTCTTAATTTCCTAATTACTGTCAAGTGCACTACAGCCTTTCACACAAGATGTCATTCCTGATTCATTCCTTTCTCTTTCCTGCTATTTCCAATCTGTTACTAAGTACTATCAACTCTACCTCTGCAACAGTTCTCACATTTCCATCTCTCTTCTGATAATACTACCACTCTGATGCAGGTCTTTATCACCTCACATCTATTTCAAGGATCATTTCAATAGCCTTCTCTACCTACCTTAAGTCTCTTCTCACACCAGTTCAACCTTCACTCAGCTGTCAAAGTAATCTTCCTAAGGTGTGAATCTGGCCATGTAAGCTCCCCTTCCCCCATTCAATAAATTCCACCAGCTCCCTATCATCTTCATGATCAAAGGTAACATCCTTTATTGACATTCCTTAAAGGCCTTCATAACTTGACCCTCTGTTATTTTTCTTGCACTTTACTCACCACTACATAGTCTGTAATCCATTGACACTTGTCTCCTTGCAGTTTATTTATTTTTCCAACTACATGCAACAGTAGTTTTCAACAATCATTTTTTGGCAAGGTTTTGAATTTTATATTTTTCTCCCTCCTCTTCCTTTCCCCCTCCACCTGACAGGAAGTAATCTAAGAGAGGTAATACATATATAGCCATGATAAACATAGATCCATATGAATCATGTACTTTTATAAATTGAAGATGGTAAGCTTTGATTTGCATTTAAACTCCACAGCTCCTTCTCTGGATGTGGTTGGTATTTTTCCATCACAAGTCTTTTAGAACTGTCTTTGATTATTATACTGCTGAAATGAACAAGTCCATAATAGATGATCATTATGATGTTGCTGTTAGTGTATACAATGTTCTTCTGCTTCTGCTTACTTAACTAAGCATCAGGGTTTTTTTATGTTTTTTTTGTTTTTGCAAAGCAGTGAGGTTAAGTGACTTTCCCAAGGTCACACAACTAAGTAATTATGTCTGTGGGCTGGATTTGAACTCAGGTCCTCCTGACTCCAGGGGCTGGTGCTCTATCTTCTTCACCACCTAGCTGCCCCTAAGAATCAGTTCTTGCAAGTCTTTCCAGGCTAATCCCTCATGATTTCTTAAATAACAATAGTGTTCCATCACATTCATATTCCACAATTTGTTCAGCCATTTCTCAATTGATGGGCATCCTCTTAATTTCCAGTTCTTTGGTCAACTCATTTAACTACATAAATGTTAGCTGCAGATGCTGCTTGCTGCCGCTACAACTACCAATACTAGTGCTTCTGCAACTGTTACTAATGCCACTATTTTTTGCTAGTACTATACTACAACTGCTACTACTTCCACTGCTACTTTTGCTACTACTACTACTACTAGTATTAGACTGCTACTACTTCTACTAATAATAATTGAGAGTATTACAACTTTGTGATTTAACTACCTTATGACATTTCCAGATCACTTCAATTTGATAGATCTCAGTTTCAACTATAAATATAAGGAGGTTGGACTATATGAGCCTTAAGGTTTTTTTCTAGCTTTTTAACCATCTAAGATTGAGTGAAAATGTCATTGCACATTAATAGAAGTTTAATCAATATAGAATTAGAAAAATAAATGTGCTGCCCCCAAAGACAATTATAAATTCTTTTGGATTTCCCATTGTCTTGGTTTATACATTCCATTAGTTTCATTTACATAACATATTTCCTATTTAGCATAGTTAAGTGGTAGCTTGGATTGATATGATATAGACTAGATTTCAAATGGTCCAATGACTTTCTAGTAAATATTCACAGAAAATGTTTTCTACTTTAAAAAAGGTATTTGCAATTTAAATTAATTAAAAATGGCAGTGCCAATCTAAGACATACACACACACAAAGGCTGAAGAACAAAGAACAATACAGGGGGGAAAAAACCAGATATTCAAGAACTGCTATTGTTTGAATCTGCCTGGTTGCATATCCGCCTTAGTCATACAGAGGACGATTTTAAAAGAGGGGGGAAAAAAGTGTTTGGTACTAATTTTTTACCCTGATCTCATGCACAGAGATGCTCTGGTATTTTTCTCTTATGCACTCTTCCTCAAAAGGACAGAATTTAAGACTGTTTGTCATGATGCAGTATGAGAGAAGGGTTAGGCTGCTCTATAAACTGTTAGAGATGATGAAAAAAAAAAGCAATCTAATTGACTCATACAGGGCTCATAGCCATATAAATGCTTGCAAAATTGTTTCCTGTGCTGAAGTAGAGACTACAGAAAAGCAGAACTAAGCAAGAAAATAAAAGAACTTAGCAAATATTTAACAATTCACCTCTTATTTCTCTTTCTTCCTATCTCCCCTTCTTGCCCTTCTCTCCTTTCCTGTCTTTTCTTCTCCTCCTTCTCCTCTTCCACCTTCTTTTTTCTTTCTCTTCTCCTTCTCTTTTTCTCCTCCTTCTACAACTCTTCTTCCTCTTCCTTCTTTTCCTCCTTTTCCTCCTCTCCTCCCCTCCTCCTCCTTCTTTTTCTTCTTTTTCTTCCCCCTTCTCTTCCTCTTTTTTCTCCTCCTGTTTTTTATCTCTGCCCTCTCCTTTTCCTTCTCCTCCTGTTCCTCCTCCTCCTCCTCCTCCTCCTCCTCCTCCTCCTCCCCCCTCCTCCTCCTCCTCCTGGTCCCTCCATTCCTCCTCCTCCTCCTTCTCCTTTTTCTCTTCCTTCTTCCTGTTCTTGTTCTTGTTCTTGTTCTTTTTCTTTTTCTTCTTCTTGTTCTTGTTCTTGTTCTTCTTCTTCTCTCTAATCATTGAAAGGGGCAATAGATAAGAACAAGTATATTTTGGTAGATTCACTGTTTTTCAAGAAAGTATGGTTCCTGTCAATACTCAATACTCAATTATACAATTTGCCTAAGAAATCATATGCATTTAGTATTGCATTAATAAGTTTTCTAGAAATAGTCTTCTAGCACCAACTGCTGAACAGAAGATAACTTTTCAGAAGATCTGTGGCTATCCATATATATATATATATATATATATGTATATATATATACGTATATATACGTATATATATACATATATATATGTATGTATGTAGCATAGCATGTTTGAGCTTGAATGCCTTAGAAATCATCTCATCATCCCCTCATTTGACAGAAAAGATAACCTGATGCCCACAAGCAATTGTGACTTGAAATGAAAATGCATAAGCTATTTGAATTCAACTAAAGGCATTATGTATACACACATATTTAATTACTATACTTTTTCAAAAAAAAGAACCAAAATATTAACTAAATGTGTATGACTTTCCCAGTATTCATTTTAGCACAATATTAACCTAATCCTCCTTAGGTACACAAATTTAGAGCCAGAAAAGACCTTAGGCTTCAATCCAACTCCTTCAATTTGCAGGTGAGAAGGTCAAAGATGTTAAATGATTTGCCCAAGGACACATACAGTTCCAGAATCATTATTTGAACAAGGTCCTCTGATTCCAAACCTATCACACTTTCCATGGAACCAAGCCACTTCTATGGAATCATTTTGAAGTGAGCACTTTGCACTTAAAGTGGTACAAGAATGTGAGTTATTTGAATCATTGTCATTGTTATCTGATATCTTCTACAGGACCCTTTACCACTACCTACAACCTGCAGTTCACTTCTAAATACTCTTTTATGATTTATAGGAATTTTCCTCAGAGGGTGGTTTAGACTCATTTGCTTTTTCCTTATCATCTGTACTTCAGGAAAGTCTCCAGCAAACTTTTCCCCAGAAGCTTTTTTTCTTTAATACTACAAATTATTTGAATCAAAAAGGAAAATAGATGAGAAGCTCAGGACACAGATAACAAGTCTAGTATGGCCAAAATACAATGTCAAAGCTAAGAGGTTTTACTGCTAGCAGACATGCCTAATAAAGGCAAGAATATGAATGTGTAGGTGGAAAATCTTGTCTTCCATTTTCTTTTGATTCAAGTTCATTTCCTCACTAACCAAGAGAACAAGAGAGCATCTTAGGAATATCCAAACCTAAATGAGATAGTTATCTAGATCATAAAGTTTTGACCTTTACCTAAGGAAAGGAATTAAGAAAGAAAAGTTTAATTTTAGTGTGGAGCCAATCTGCCTGGTTCATATTAGTTTAGGGTAGAACTGTGGAACAAAGATTGACTAGAGACCTACAAATGAGCCAGTTTCCTAGATAAAGAAAAGGTTAGGTTTTAATTCCACTTTGGAGGCAAATTCTACAGAAAGACAATAGGAGAGATCATTTAATGGCTATAATTAAAAACTTCTCCACTTGTCAGGGGAAAAGTCAACTAAGTAAACTTTCATTAGATCTGAGATAAGATGCCTTTTGTTAACCCCCAAACTTGAAGCTAGTAACAGGGAATACTGCTTAGTTTAAACTGTGGCACCCACAAGCTACTACGAGGCTACTAAAGAATAGCAAAGCTGTGCTCAGTTGTGGCTACATAACTACAGTCTCTAGCATCCACTCTAACATCAGCAGGGACACAAACTATGGTATCCAGGGGCATTCCATACAACAGAAAGCTGAAAAAAATGATATCACTAGAAAAAACAATGACTCCATAGCATCAGAAATATGAATTGTCTCTCCATATGCATGGTTTGTCCACTGATGCTCACAATGTCCCTAATAAATAATTTTTTATGTGAATTCACTCTTTCCACTAAGAATGTGTGTGTGTGTGCTTATGGGAAAAAATACACAGATTTATTGGGGAGAGGGTATTCTACTGGGATTTTTAAAATTATACTTTTTCATTAAATACTTTTGCTATTAATTAGTTGTCTTTCAGTAACTGAAGGGAAAAAAGTAAACATAATCTTAGGGGTAAATATATTATGATTTTGATCCACAATTAGGATGTGAACCTAAGAAATACTTTGAACCTGGGAGTAATTATTCTGAATTCCTCACAAGTGAGAAGAGGGAATCACAAGAGTTATAGTAATGATATGAACTTCAATTTCTAGGTATCTGCCAATCTACTGGAGTTTTTTCTCTATGTCAAAGGAGAGAAGCTAATAATTTCCTGATTTACATTAAAAATTTTTATCTTTCAGAAGATGAAAGAAACAATTAGGGGAACTGCCAACCTGTTTTACATTAAGGCATGATGTAGTAGAAACAATAACACTAACCCTGGAATAAGATGGCTTGGCTTCACATCCTGCCTCTGTCATTTCCTACCTGTATGACCTTAGGCAAGTCATTTATCTTCCGTGGACATCAGTCTTCTAGATTGTAAAATGAAGGGATTGAACTACATGGGCTTTGATATTTCTTCCAGCTTTGGATTTATGTCCCTACAAACTGGTTGCCAATGAAAAATTGGTTGCCAATTTTTCTGGTTGCCCTAAAAACCGGTTGCCAATGAAAAATTTATAAGAAATTTGTGAAGGATCTTAAAATTCTCTCTTAAAATGTGTGATAAAAGAATAGTCTAGCATACAAACTAGATTTGGGAAAAGCATATTTCAAAGGAATCAGAGAAAGCATAGGTCAAAAATTCTACAAGGGAAATCACCTCAGAAAGGATAGGAAGTTCTCAAAAATCAAATCCTGAAACTACAAAGAGAAATAATTCTAATGAAGAAGAGAAGATGTGATTTTCTAAAGAGACCAATGTTTATGCACAGGAAGTTCATTGACCAATTTAGATTTTAAATAGTCATATGTAGAGTGACATGAAATATTATAATATTTTTAGAGCTGGAAATGTACTTGGAAGCCCTCTAGATGGCCTAACACTTTCATTTTAAAGATGAGAAAAGTGAGCATGAGAAAGATCAAGTGGCTTGGCCAAGATGACACAGATGGTAGACTTCAAAGGTGGAATTTGAACTTGGTCTTCCCAAGTCTAGGTTTAGATAATTGAATGAAATATTGTGTCCAAGTCTAGCTATCCACTATTACCTTAGTATATCAAGAAATATTCCAAATATTACTAAATGGTATGAAAAATCCTTTAAAGGAAATTCTTACTGCATAAAGATGGAATAAAGTGGAAAACAAAGGAAATGTTCATAATGAATACATTGAAAATATACTAGGGAGTAAAAGAATGACAAAAATAAGATAAAAATAATTATATAATAACTACTAAAATGCTAGTTGGCAAATTGGTTGTTGCTTGATTGATGAGAATAGAGAAAAAATGCCTACAAAATTTTCCAGACTAACAAAAAATAATTTTTAAAAAGATGAGGTGCAAAATTAAAGTTCTCAAGAATAAATTGAAAAGGATAATTGATAGCTTAGAACAGAAGTTTCAAAAAACTTAGAATTTTGAACATACTGCAGTGAACTGAAAAAGATGAAAAAAGAATGAGAATTAAAATGTAATTATACAACAAGAATTATTACAGGAAGGTTGAAAGACAACAGGTCTGTAAGATGATTAAAGTTTTCTGTAATAAAAAAAATTAAGAGATAGAGTTCACAGTATCAGTTTATTAATCACTAACTTCACAAAAAAAACCACAAAATACCTGTATGTCACATTTCAGGAAATCATAAAAAAAATTGGCCAAGTATTAGAAATGAAGGATAAAGTGCAGATTGATTACATCTGCTCACAGAGAGAAACTTTAGATTAAACTCATCTACAAATATTTCTATCAGGTAAATACAATTCTCAGGTCAAGGAAAGAATTTTGAAAGTGGAAAAAAAAGATACAGAAAACATTCCAAGTTGTTCCATGTAGATTTATCTAGGACTAGTTACCATCAACGAGAAAGGAGAAGAAAAAACTGAAATATATCAAATTGTATTAGCAATTATCAAAAGAAAATGGCTTATACTCAGCGGTAATTTATTCTGCAAAACTGAAAATAATTTTATAGGGAAAAATAAACTATCAGAATTCATGACTTGTTAGCCTTTCTTTTGAGAAAACCAAAGTTAGACAGTCTTTGAAGTGAAAAAGCAGAGCATGAAAGAATTTTAAGATAAGCAAAAGTGAGGTCATGATCCAGTGGTTGGTCCAATGAAATTGAAGTCTATTGTAGTTGTTCTTTTGGAAATTAGAGATTTCCACAAAAGAGGGAACTGACCAATTTATTGTAAGTACATTTTACCATATATAAGCAAAGCACCTAACTTGAGATACTCATGAGTATGAGGGCAAGAAAGAAGGGGAGATGGACAAGGATAGAATCAGAGTTACAGTGGATCAGGATAGATTGTCAGCTTAAGCAGCAAACATCTAACCCTGATTAGATGATATTTGGACCACAGCCAGAGAGAAGCTCCCTTTGGACTCAGTAACCTAGTTAGGTCATACTCTTGCTATTCCTCCTTATTTAGTATGAACAATCCTGGTTCTGTCACTTATAACAGGGACACTCTTCCATGAAAATGAGGGTCTATTATTTTATAGGGAAAGGCATGGTCTTGATCAGCTGCATTTAATTTGTTTCAGTTCCATTATTAGGAAGACATTTATATGGCTAAGAAACTATAAATTTTATCTTGGAAAATGTCAAGTGTAATATGTGTTACAGAAAAGGGAGAAGTTGTGAAAACCAAGCAAAGAGGAGAGAATGTTAACTGTCAAATCTACTGGTTCTGGACTAGTTGAACTCATTAAAAAGATAGCCAGGGACCTTCTTAGGTAGAGCCAAGATGATGGTGTGAATTTGAGAGGATCCCAGATTTTTTTTTGAAATAATTTTAAATGAAGCCTCTAAACAGACCCTAAAGTGATATAACCCTCAAAAATACAAAGTAAAACAAGTTCTCAACTCAAGATCTCTTGGAGAAATTTCAGAAACGATGTCTCACATGGGTTAAAGGGAATGCCCAGGATAGGTAGGAGAGATGGGAAGCCAGCAGTGAGAGTTCTAACTCTAGCTCAGAAGCAAAGTTCAAGCCTAGGAGTACTGGTGTGGTAGGAGGGACTAAGTTGGGCTACCTTAACATAGGGAACAAACCGTGAACATCTGAGAAGCCAGAGGAAAGTCAGGGACCAGTCACCCTGCCCCAGCACAAAAAACTTGAAATATTTACTTGTAAAGTCCCAAAGGAGTTTATGAATTGATCTCAAATCCAAAAAGGCTTCTTAAAAGGGTTCAAAATGGATTATAAAAGCCAAAGAAGAGAAGACAGAGAAAAATTGAGAAGAGAAATGAGTCATGCATTAAAAATATGAAAAATTGACTAAGGGAAACAATAGCTTTAAAGTACCACATGAAAAAAGAAAATAAGTCCAATAAAAATAAAATATACCAAATGGAAAAGAAAAGTATCTCCTTTAAAAGTAAAATTGACCAACTAGAAAGGAAATACAAAAGCTAAGAAAATAAAACCCTAAAAATTAGAATTGGTTAATGAAAAGTAATGACTCTATGAGACACCAAAATTCAACCAAACAAAACCAAAAGGCTGAAAAAACAGAAGTAAATGTAGAATATCTCAGGAAAAATGACTGACCTGGAAAATAGATATTGAGAGATACTTTATGAATTATTTGTTTACATGAAAATTATGAACAGAAAAAGGGCCTGCACAATATCTTTCAGAAAATTTTCATGGAAAATTGCTCTAATATCCTAGAACAAAAAGATAAAATAGTCCTTGAAAGAATCCATTGATCACTTCCCAGAAAGAAATCCCAAAATAAAAACTCCAAGGAATATTGTAACCAAATATTACAAACAGTCAAAACAAAAGAAGCAATTTAAATCTAGGGGAACCACAGTCAGGATTATACAGAACTTACCAGCTTCAACATTAAAAGATTAGAGGGCCTGAAATATAATATTCCAGAAGACAAAGGAGTGTTGATTAAAAGCAATAATGAATTACACTGTAAAATTCTGTGTATTCTTTCAGATGAAAAGTTGGATTTTCAACAAAATAGAAGACTTTCAAACTTATCTGATAAAAAGACTAGAAGTGAGCAGAAAATGAGATCTTCAAATATAAAACTCAAGAGATGTATAAAAAAAGTAAAGAAAAAATATTTGAGTTAATAAGATTATGTTGTCTTCATCCCTGCACAGGAAGACAATACTTCTAACTCTTGAGAATTGTATTTCTCTTTGCACAGTTGAAAGGAGCATACATAGACAGAGGATATGAGAATAAATTGATTATAAGGTGGTGATATTTTAACTCAAGGGCTGTATTTTGTACTTTTCTTGGGACAGTTGAAGGGAGTGTATTCGGACAGAGGGTGTGGGTATAAATTGACTGAAGATGATACAGTTAGCTCTTGAGAATTATATTTCTAATGGGACAGTTCAGGGAAGTCTACTTGGATAAAGTATGTGGGTATGAAGTGATTATGATGTGATGATGCTTATAATCCTTGAGAAATGTACTTCTATCAAGACAGTTTAAATGAATATATACTTTGATAGAGATTTGTATATAAGACAGTATAAAACAATTAAGATATGAAAAAAGTTTATACTGGGAAAGGAAGGAGAAGACAGAGGATAAATAATACCATATGAAGATGAACATAGAACCTATTATAGTAGAAAGAAAGAAAGAAAGAAAGAAAGAAAGAAAGAAAGAAGGAAGGAAGGAAGGAAGGAAGGAAGGAAGGAAGGAAGGAAGGAAGGAAGGAAGGAAGGAAGGGAGAAAGAAAGAAAGAAAGAAAGAAAGGAAAGAAAGGAAAGAAAGAAAGAAGGAAAGAAAGAGAGAATAACATATATTCCCAATTGGGTTTAGAAATTTATCCTACCAAAAATATAAAAAGAAATTTATCCTAGAGAAGTAGGAGAGGAAAGGGGAAAGAAAAGGGGAGGAGGGGCTGATAAAAGGGAGAGGCAAAGTAAAAGTAATGGGTAAAGAAAAAAGAAAAGGGAAGGGGGAGTTAGAAGGGAGGGCAGACTGAGGGAGGCAGCCATCAGAAGCAAAACATTGGTGAATAGGGAATGGGCAAAAGAAAGAGAAAAATACAATAAGGGGAAGATAAGTTGGAGGGAAATACAGACTCAGTAATCATAACTATGAATGTGAATGAAATAAACTCTTCCATAAAATGAAAACAGATAGCAGAGTGTATTAAAAAAAACAGAAATCTACAATATTTCATTTATAAGAAAAACATTTGAAGCAGAGATACACAGGGTAAAAGCAAAAGTCTGGAGCAAAATATAGTATACTTAACTGAAGTAATAAAAACAGGGATAGCAATCTCAATCCCAGACAAAGCACAAGCAAAAATAGATTTAATTAAAAGGAATAAGAGGAAAGAAACTACATCTTCTTAAAAGATACTATAAATGAAGTGATGTCAATATTAAATATTTATACACCAACTTATATAGCATCCAAATTCTTAGAGAAGTTAAATGAGTATAGGAAGACATAGACAGCAAAACTATATTAGTGGGGGGACCTCAATCTCCCTTTCTCAGAATGAGATAAATCTAACCAGAAAATAAACAAGAAGGAAGTAAAGAAGTTAAATAGAATTTTAGCAAAGTTAGATATGATAGACCTCTGGAGAAAACTAAATGGGGTTAGAAAGGAATATTCCTTTCTCTCTACATTACATGGCACCAACACAAAAACTGACCATGTATTAGACCATAAAACTTCATAATCAAATACAAAAGCAGAACATTTAAATGCATTCTTTTCAGATCATAATGTAATAAAAGTTACATATAATTAAGGGTCTTGGAAGGATAAATTAAAATATCCTAATAACCTAATATGAAAGAATGAGTGGAACAAAATAAAAAGAGCAATAATCAACAATTTCATCTAAGTCAATGACACTGATAAGACAGTACACAAAAATGTGTGAGATGCAGCCAAAACAGTTATTAGGGGAAGCTTTATATCTCTAAATTCTTACATGAATAAAATAGAGAAAGAACAAATCAAAAATCCCCAATTAAATATCAAATTAGAAATTCTGAACAATCAAAGGAGAAATTAATAAAATCTGAATTAAGAAAACTATTGTATTAATAAATAAAACTAATTGTGAAAAAAGCAAATTAGATAAATCTTTTGTTAATCTGATTTTAAAAAGAAAGCAGAAAAACAAAATACCAATATCAAAAATGAATAGGGTAAACTCATCACCAATGAGGAAGAAATTAAAGCAATAATTTGGAGCTATTCTGCCCAACTATATGCCAACAAATATGACAATACAAGTGAAATGGATGAATATTTACAAAAATAAAAGCTGCCCAGACTAACAGAAAAGGAAATAAAATACTTTAAAAGGCCCATTTAAAAAAAAAAAGAAATTGAACAAACCATTAGGAAAAAATCTCCAGGAACTCAAGTGAATTATATTAAATATTTAAAGAACAATGAATTCCAATTCTATATAAAATATTTGAAAAAATAGATGAAGGAATTCCGTCAAATTCCGTTTATGACATCAACAATTTTCTGATGCCTAAATCAGGAAGAGCCAAGCAAAAGAAATTATACAGCAATCTCTCTAATGAATATTGATGCAAAAAATTTTAAACAAAATTGTAGCAAAGAGATTATCACTAGTTATCACTAGGATAATACGCTTTGATCAACTAGGATTTTTAAAAAGTATGAAGAGAATATTAGAAAATTCAATGTTAGGAAGACAATCAGCATAATTTACCCTATCATTAATAAAATTAACAGAAATCATGATTATCTCAATAGATGCTGAAAAAAACCTTTGACAAAATATAGCACCCATTCCTATAAAAATACTAGAGAGGAGGGGCGGCTAGGTGATGTAGTGGATAAAGCATCGGCCTTGGAGTCAGGAGTACCTGGGTTCAAATCCGGTCTCATACACTTAATAAATACCTAGCTGTGTGGACTTGGGCAAGCCACTTAACCCCATTTGCCTTGCAAAAAAACTCCTAAAAACCCCCCCAACTCTGAAATACTAACTCAAGATTGGCTAAAATGTCAAAAAAGGAAAATGCTAGTTATTGGAGAGGATATCAGAAAGCTGGGGCACTAATGCACTGCTGATGGAGTTGTGAACTGATCCAACCATTCTAGAGAGCAATTTGGAACTGTGCTCAAAGGACAATTAAAACTGTGCAAAGTAATGGCATCCAGCAATACTGCTACTAGGTCTGTATCCCAAAGATGGAATAAAAGGGGGGGGGGAAGATCTATATGTACAAAAATATTTATAGTAGCTCTTTTTTTGTAGTGGCAAAGAACTGAAAATTGAGGAACTATCCATCAATTGAGAAAGGGTTATATGAATGGGAAATGGTATTTGAACATTATAGAGTACTTTTGTTTGGTATAAAATCATGAGTGGCCAGTCCTTAGAAAAGCCTGGAAAGACCTGAACTGAGTTAAGTATGTAGATTCCAGAGAACACTGTAGATATTAACAACAATATTATGAGATGATCAACTATGACAGATATAGCTCCTCTAAAGGATTCAGTGATCCAGGATAGTCCTGAGAGACTTGTTATGGAAAATGCCATCCACATTCAGAGCAAAAAACTATGGAGTCTGAATGCAGAGCAAAGCATATTATGTTCACTTTTTAAAACTTGTTTTGGGGTGACTAAGTAGCGCAGTGGCTAGAACACAAGCCCAGGAGTCAGGAGTACCTGAATTCAAATCTGGCCTCAGACACTTAATAATGACTTAGCTGTGTGACCTTGGGCAAGTCACTTAACCCCATTGCCAAAACCAATATATATGTTTTTTTTCTTTCTTTCTCATGGTTTTTTCCCCTCTTAGTTCTAATTCTTCTTTCACAACATGGTTAATACAGAAATTTTTTAAACATCCAGTTGTATGAATACAACCTAAATCAGGTAATTTGCTGCCATGGGGAGGGTGGAGAGAAGGGAAGATTGTATAAAATTGTGGAACTCAAAAGCTTTCAAAAGGTTGAATGTTGAAAACTATTTTTATATATAATTGGAAAAAAATAAAATATAAATAAAAAAGATAGGGATTCATCCTCACACTCTACTTGTGTTGTTATTGACTTCCTCTAAGTAATTTTTATTTTCTCCCTTCCATTCCAAATATCTTTCTCCTTGAAAGAAAAAACAGCATCAAATGAATTGAGCAGTCCTGTATTTTTTCTGTCAACCAGGATTCATCAGTTTATCCAAACCCCAAAGTGGGATCTCTTCTCAAATCCTGTTTTTTTTAATCCAACCTGAAAACAAACTCAATATTTTTAATCATTGTTGGCCTTCAGTAATATCAATTCTTCTAGAGCTTTAAGAATCCTAATCCTGTTCTTAACATATCACACTTTGATAGTCATCCTTTGTTCCCTGACCTTATTTCCACCGTCTTAATTGCCTTTTAAAAATATAAGTTGGGTGGTGAATTCTCTCTGTATCCACATTGGTACAATATTTTCTGAAACTTTCTTTTTGATTCCCATAGGAATTTTACTCTGTGTCTTCAGAATTTTATTCTTGAGACCTTTCCATCTCTTCTGAGTTAGGTTTCCCAGGAGAACTTTAGTACAGCAGTTCTGCTATAATGGGTATATGCATTTCCCAAAAAGCACTGGGTTATGCAAAATCACACAGTAAAAACTACAGTGCTGATGCGGAAAATAGGGTTGGGGCAGACACTTCATCAGTGACATGAAAAAAAATTATATGAACCTAATAAATATGGTAACAACTTTATGCTTGTTAAATGAATATATAAAATATTACAATATTAGTGGCCAAGTAAGTCTACAACCTCTATGCTTCTTTTGCCTGTTCCCTGAACTGCAGGTATAAATTGGGCAGATGACCTCTCAGGACCTCTAGACAGAGGCCTTGGGGGAAAAGCTATTAGCCTTTCGCCACTCACAACTTCTACTATACCAGAAGATATACAATAAATGTACCATTACCTTGAGTTTACCTTGACAAAGACTTGAGGTTTGTTTTTGTAGAAGTGGGTGTGGAAAGAATGGAATTTGTGAGTTATTATCAAGTGGTGCGATTTTTCTGAGTTCTCTCACTGTTTCTTAAGCAACAAGAAGAAGCAAACTCAAAATTTTCATTATTCTCAAAGTTGGAACAAATTTAATTTTCTGATATCCAGTTATAGCAGAACTGACTATACATGCTATCATACCTATCCTTTCTCTTAACCTTTTGAAATCTATACTACCAGATGAATTTAAAATTATGCCTGGTTTTCCTCTCTTCTATATAGATTTTTACTGATAAGAGCAGAAGCAACACTTGATCTTAGTCAAAAGACCAAGAAGGAATCTCTATATAGATTTTAAAATGAAATAATCATCTCCCTCAAGATTCCAAACATTTCCACTCTAGCAACAAGTTTCTCCCTCCTGGTGAGGATCAGATACAAAGTAAAATTCCTTCTCATTCTCATGATCCCTCCATATTTTTAGAGCTAAAATAATCATCAAGGCAAGTAAAAAATTATTAACTACTATACTCTTGGCAAAGGAAAAAACTCAAGTAGATGACTGGGTGATTGAAGCCACAGAGATTCCTTCTTCAGCTTAGTTCAAAAATTTCCTCTTATGACTATATCTCCATAATATAAATCCTACCTTTTAAAATTCAATCTATTTCCTTTTTTGCAAGACAATGGGGTTAAGTGACTTGCCCAAGATCACACAGCTACCTAAATGTTAGGTGTTTTAGAGGATATCTGAACTCAGGTCCTCCTGACTCCAGGGCTGGTGCTCTATATCCACTAAACCACTTAGCTAACTCATATTCTGTTTCTTTTAAGTAAAGTCTACTCCATAAAGAGAGAAAGAAAGAAAGAATAAACAAATAAACTAAACAAACAAGCAAGCAAATAAATAAATAATTAAAAGGTCTACTCATCCTTAGCCATAGTCTGGTCATGGTTCCCCTTCCCCAAGGTTTCACTGATATACAGCCAGTTATACAGCCAGAATTTGTTGTGTAAGTATCTATTTAAAATTTTACAAACCATGTCTTTGTGCCTAATTTTTTTGTGATTCATTTCATGAAGCCTAAGCCATTTTCTCTCTTTCTAGTTGATCAATATTCAAAATTCTATAAATTAAATTGTTGTCTCATAGATTTGGATATTCCCTCCAGCAGAGCAGATCCCAAACCATCCATGCCTATTCATCCATGTGTGACTTTTGTTCATATACATTCCTTAATTCATGATAGATGGTCCAATCAATGGGACTGCATCCTTTATCTTCTTAAGACATTGTAAAGATGACAGGGGAAGCACTTGAGCCATTTACCTGTTGTCTCTCACTTTTACATTATATCTGATACATCTTTTCTTCACAACATATATTTCTCTGATGATATCTTTACTGCTATTCTTCAAAAGTTCTTCATTGATTATATGCTTCAGACTTCTCATACTTACCAAAGGTTTCTTTATTGCTTTTTGTGTTATATTAATTTTTAGCTCTTTAGAAACTGTTGTTTGATGTCTTATAGCCTTATAACCACACTGATAAGATATGTTGTATATAGGAGAAACTTGACATCTTTAAAGAAGTTTTGAAATTTCCTAAAGGAAATCTAGGTCATTTTTTATGTTTAATTCTGGGTTCAACTTATTGTCTATTTATGCTGAAATGTATATATATGTATAGATGTATACATTATTAACATTTTCTCCATTGCTTTCTAAAGTCTAGGTAATCAACAAAACAATAAATCAAGCCCTTATCTGTAATGTTTGTCAATTTTTGAAATATAAATGCTTATACTAAAAATTTATCAATAAGTTGACTCTTACAATCCAGTATAAGCTAGCTGTAATATGATATATGTTGATGGATTGAGCTCTATAGGTTGTCTGTTCAATAGTCATAATTTTCATTGGTTTTTCCTATATGAACAATCCAGCCAAACACTTTTCTTTTTGAATGGTTATAGATCTCTTCCAGGAGGCTCAGTCATATTCCAAGATTTGATACAACCTCAAAGCTGTCCACAAACAGGAGTATCTGGAGGATCTCGTCATCCACACAGAGATTCCTTCTTCATTTAGTTCAAAAATTTCCTCATATGACTATATCTTCATAATATGAATTCTATATTTTTAAGCTATTCTGTTTCTTTTAAATAAGGTCTACTTTTCCAGACTATATTCATGGTCTAGCTATGATTCTCTGCCAAGGTTTTGTGATATGTAGCCAGAAGACACAGTAGGAAATATCTCTTCAAAAATTTACAATCTATAAAATGTATTTTTTTCCTTTAAGATAAAAGCTTATAAGATTTGTCAAAACAGACTAATTCTTTTAAGCCTAGATGGACAAGAGGATGGAAGTTGGACTATAATAAAAATAACTCATCATAAAAAAAGATTTGATAAAACAAAAAAGTTCAGGAAGAAACATTAACAGGAAAAAAGAAAAAAGTAATCTGAAGTTTTAAATTAAAACTGAAGATTTTTTTAAACTCTATAGTTTGAACCAGTGACATTTTGTTTTATTTGTGCTAATGGACTAGAGAAATAAATAATTTTAAAACTTCTATCCAGGTACCTACAGCATTCCTTCAAAAGTCATTTATACCCTTTATATATCTCTCCCTTTGTTAAGATTTCCAGTCCATATCGTTTATTACCTATTCTTTGTCCATGTGAGTATTCATTAGAGGTCAAAGATTTTACTAATGACTCCCTTTCTTGGATTTTCTCTGGAGCTTCTTGTTCTGGGGCCCTCTTGTCTTGATTGGTGACCGTTTCATATGGCTCATTTTTGAGAAAGGGTCTAACCAAGCTTCTTTCATTCCCAATTCTTCTGTCAACCTTTTTTTTTTTTTGTCAGGTTAGTAAACCAGTGTGCAGTCTTCCTTCTGTACCACCCCCTTCCCTTCCCTTCCAGTTTTGGAAACCGTGATCCTACCAATTCTGCCATTATTCCTATAAATGATATACTTCCCAATAGTTATTGTTGATTCATATTTACTTTTTTATATTTCTCACTTCTGTGTCTGGATTTCAAAATTTCTATGCAACTTTGACCTTTACATCAGGAAGTCTTCTATTTCATTAAGATACACATTTTTTCTCTTATAGCATTATATTTAGTTTTGCTAAGTAAGTTATTGATGGCTGTAAGTCCATATTGTTTAACATCTGTAATATATTGTTCCAAATTCTGTATTCCTTTATGGTGAAGGCTGCTAAATTGTATGTGATTCTGACTATGGGGCACTTAGATTCTTGAATTCTTTCTTTCTGGTTGCTTGTAGTATTTTTTTTTTCTTTGATCTGGAAACTCTGGATTTTGACTCAGAGTTTTCCTTTTTGGATTTATTTCAAGAGATGACAGTAGATTCTTTATATTTCTATTTTGCCCTCAGGTGTTAAGAGATCTGGACAACTTTAATATTTCTTAAAATATGATGTCTAGGTTCTTTTTTTTTGGTTATAGCTTACAGGTAATTCAAGGATACTTAAATCATCTCTCCATCATCAGAGGAGATCCTTTCCAGATCAATTGCTTTTGCTATAAGAAATTAGAACATTCACTCTCTAAGAATTGAGTCAATTTTTCCTGGGCTCTGTATAAACTGGTGAGAATGTTGGGTCATAGACTTTTAGGGAAATGTCTTGTGCTTCTAATCATCATAGTAAAAACTCCTTTATAAAAGTTAATTATATCTAAACAATTAATTGCTATCAACTTACCATCAATATGGAAACACACTGGTGAAGATTCATGAGCAAGAAGCATTAGAAAATATGTCCCCTTCAGGTTCTATTAGAACTCTAAAGGGAAAAGTAACAACTATTATCTAGAAACTGACTATTGCCATTTTCATTGATAGAGAATATAAACTACTGAAAAAATTACTTTCAATAAGAACTTCTAGAAAAGTTGTAAAACAAAATAATAAAAAAAGGTTCAGGGTCAATATCCCATACCAATTATTGTAATAAATTCCAAATGGATAAATGATTAATACATATTTTAAAATCACATCTTTTTTTTTTGCAAGGCAATGGGGTTAGGTTACTTGCCCAAGATCACATAGCTAGGGTAATTATTAAGTGTCTGAGATTGGATTTGAACTCAGGTCCTTCTGACTCCAGGGCTGATGCTCTATCCATTGCTCCATCTAGCCACCCCTCACATCATTTTTTAAAAATAAATTTATTTATTTATTTTTCAACTACATTCACAGTTTTCAACATTCATTTTTTGTAAGATTTTTGAGTTCCACATTTTTCTTCCTTTCTCCCTTCCCTCCCCCTTCTCTTTGACAGTGAGTAATTTGATATAGGTTGTACATGTTTAACCATGTCAAACCTATTTCTCATATTGGTTACATTGTAAAAGAAGGAAACAGAACAAAAGGGAAAAACCATGAGAATAGAAAAAACATAAAAGCATAAAAAAAGTTTTAAAAAGTGAACATGGTATGCTTTGTTCTCCATAGTTCTTTCTCTGGATATGGATGGTATTTTCCATCATAAGTCCATTAGAATTGACTTTGATTCTTCTACTGCTGAGGAGAGCTAAGTCTATCATAGTTGATCAACACATATTGTTGCTGTTAATGTGTTCTCATGATTCTGTTCATTTTACTCAGTATCATTCAGGTAAATCTTTCAAGGTTTTTCTGAAGCCTGACTGTTCATGATTTCTTAAGAAACAATAGTACTCCATTACATTCACATACCACAATTTGTTCAGTCATTTTTTTTAAGGTTTTGGTTTTTTTTTTTTGCAAGGCAGTGGGGTTAAGTGGCTTGCCCAAGGCCACACAGCTAGGTAATTATTAAGTGTCTGAGGCTGGATTTGAACTCAGGTACTCCTGACTCCAGGGCCAGTGCTCTATCCACTTCGCCACCTAGCTGCCCCTCAGTTTCCAATTCTTTGCCACTATAAAAAGAGCTGCTCTTAAAATTTTTGTACATGCGAGTTTTTCCCCTTTTTTATGATCTCTTTGGAATACAGACCTACTAGAAATTATATCATTTTTATAAAGAACAGAAAAGAAGATTCTATCTTCTAAAGTTATTTCTGGAAGATGAGTTCAAAATCTACTTCAGACTTTTAGTACCTGTGTGACCTGGCAAGCTACTTAATCTATCTTGATCTTAGTTTCTTCATTCATAAAATAGCACTTACCTCCCTGAGTATTTTTGAAGATTAAATGAGATAATATATTGTTGTGCAGAAGAAATCATATGAAGAACTCCAGAGCCGTGTAAAGATAACAATTAAAAAAATTTTATTATTATTCACAAGAGGAGGAGAAGAGATATTAATATGGAACAAGTCTTGAGAGTGGACCCCATTTGCTGAAGGTAGATTTAAGATGTGATACTATGAAATAGCTCTCTCATTCCTTTTGAAGGTCATCACTAAAGAACTCAATAGGAGTCTGTACTGTCATGAATAGGGGAAGATAGTAACATAATTGGAACCAGTGAAATGATAGTGTTTTCTAAATTGCCTAACCAGGAATGAGGAACAAAGAGATTTAGGAAGCTTAACTCTGAGTCATCCAGTAAGAGTTTAGGGGAGGGAGGAGTGTGATGATATCCAGGGTTTTTTTTTAAATTTTTTTATTTAATTTATTTATTTGATTTTTGCAAGACAATGGAGTTAAGTAACTTGCCCAAGGTCATACAGCTAGGTAAGTATTAAGTATCTGAGGACACATTTGAATTCAGGTCCTCTTGACTCCAGGGTCGGTGCTCTATCCACTGCACCACCTAGCTGCCCCAATGCCCAGGTTTTTCATTCAGGAACCTGGGGTCATATCAGTCAGACCATTTTTTACAAGTTTGTACATATATAAGGTGCTTTTCAAACCATAAAGTGCTATGTAAATGATCACTACTATTATTGTAAAAAGGAGAATTCCTAATTAGGCTAAGGATCAGTCTTCAATGTTATATGACTGAGAGACACAATAGACAATCTCAGTCATATAAAATTGAAGACCTTTTTCATAAATAAAATATTAAATGCAGCTAAAATCAGAAGAAAAGATATGGAGTGAGAAAACACCTTTCCATTAACTATTTGTGATAAAAGTATGATTTCTAAATTCTATTTTCCAATTCTATTCCAAATTCAACAACAGAAAAATAACAGATATGAACAATTTTGAAGAGAAATACAAACTATCAATTACAGTTATCCAGTTTAGAACTGGAGCATCTCAAAAAAACATTTAATCCATTCATCTCATTTTACATATGAGGAAATTGAGACCCAGAGAGGTTTAGTGACATACTCAAGGTCACACATATAGATAATGCTAGCGGCTTTGAACCCAGGACTATGCCTTCAAAGCTATGGTGCCTCTCAAAAGATAATCCCCTGAAAAAATATTCAAAATCACTAATAATATGAGAAACTCAAATTTAAACCACTCTGAAGTATTGTATTGCTCTGCTGGCTAACAAAAGATGGTGGAAATCATTTTT